>NC_140345.1:1200000-1800000 GCF_963514085.1 Chelon labrosus | reverse complement strand
AACAAAAAAGCGCAACAAGTGCTCCAAATCCACAAACAAAACACAATGTTAGTCCATTATGACAAGTACGAAAACGTCCCCTCGAGAAGAATGACAGCATCATTTGTTTCGGCAAGCGTCCACCTGAAACGTGATTATGTTCAAAGCTCGCCGGAGGCCGCACTCAACAGCGTTACCTGAACAGAAGGGAGAAGGTTGGAGTGGATGAGACGGTTTCTCATTTCAAACTAACTCTTTCATTTCAGCCACACATCTATAAGTGTTACCAAGACAACAGGGCTTGCTGTCGCACATAAATATTTTCTGATACGCCCATCAACAGGACAACATGACTGTTGATGACTGTCAAAATCAATCATCGGTGTGTTTATGTTGCTTGGATTTCAGCAAATAAACCTAATTCTGGTTAAGGCACAATACACTACTCTGTAGTGTACAACCAAAGTGTCTACACACTTTGGTTGTAGTTAAAATAATTCAACATTGATGTTTTGTTGTTCCATTTATCCACCCTGACCTCTCTCCTTTATGTGCATATGTATCATCACACTAGTTATAATTAGCACAGCTTCAAGAGCTTTTTGTAACTAGTAAATATGATTTGTCGGCAGTTGTTGAAACAATTTATGCTCTTATTTTTCTTGGACAGTCTCCAAAAGCAAATAAAAGCAAATCATTAAATGAAAATACTCAACCTGCTGTAGAATAATAAGTGAAGAAGCATGGACTTAAACAGTACCTTCACATGCACATTCCACTTTCGCTGAAATTCTGAATATGAATATTTCTAAGTGTAATGAGTCATGTAAAATGCCTGTTTCATTCAGATATTCCAGATAAGACAGTTTTTCTAATGAAACTATTTTCCTATTACGTCTTGGAGTCAGTCTGGTTTTAGGAGCATCCCTTGGAAATATACCTTTACAGCGCATTCAGAATATGCATCTCATTTGGGGATTTTGCCACAGTTTGTGTGACACAACCTGTTGTACATAAATCTACAAGCCAGTAGATTGCAAGTCTGGCTGGGTTAGAGATGCATGGTCACAAGAGAAGCTCACATTTCTGGTCAGAACAAGAAACATGTCTACGTTTTAACATTATTAACAAATACTTGGATAGCAACAGGTGTTTGATATGCATGAATATGACAATGAAGATAAAGCCATGTAAGTAGTTTAGTAGGAATATATTTTGCATTTGACCCATCCATTCGTTCACTCAGAACAGTATAGGCTGATGTGAACCTGTGACTGTTACGTCCTAAGCTGCTTCTCTAACCACTACACCAAGTGATGTTGACACAGACACATTGATGCACACACACACACACACACACACACACATACACACACACTGAGGTGAATCTATTTGTCTGGTTGCAGTTGCCACAGTATATTGGCTGTGGCTCTAGTTCGTTCAGGTTTTGTTTGCTGTTTTGGAAGGAGACATTTCTCAGAGAACAAGTTGGCACAATAAGCTTTATTGAGAAGATCAAACTGCAGTTCTTCCATGACACCTCAAATATTGTTACGTTCCTTATTCATCGAATGGGTCCATGCCAGAGGTGACGAATCAGCAAATCTACAAATGTTCTCATTGTGGAAAAAAAACATGACAATCAACTCAGATGCAATCGCAGAGTCTTGGAAGATACACAAGCTGCACAAAGACACAAAGTGGAAAATATCAAAAAGTACACAAAGCTTTTTATGGGCTGTTTTGTTAATGCGACATTTCAGGAGTTTCACGAAGGTCCTTGGCTCATGTTTTGACTTTTCTACTTTTCCAGAGACACATTTCTTATGGCTGGCAAGTTTAAAAAGTGCAATGAAAAAAACATACAGTCTTGTGTGTGTAATAAACAGCTTGCTCCTTTATGCAACATTAAAAATCTTCTCTGAATTTAAAACATACACCCTTGGTAATTTCAGGACATGAAAAGTGGCTCCCTAAAAGCCTCCCGAAGTGATCACAGAGACCTGCAATAACGATGATGGTAAAACTGAGTGAAAGGCAAATTATTATGGCGCTGCAGCTTTGCATTTGTTAAACAAATGGATATGAAAGGCAAAGGATAAAGAGACCTGGTCTAAAAGGTGCCTGAATTATGATGGTTCAATGACTGCGGAAGGAGAGCGAGCTGTGCAGTCTGACATGGGCTCGAATGTTGTTGGTCTTTAGGGATCGATATAAACACTTTGAGAGGCTTTTAGTTCTCTCTCAGATTTACATTGTAGGGGTTTAAGAGACACGTCAAGAACGACAAAAGGTTCTGTTTTCTTTTGTTTACTACTTACGTCACATCGATTCATAGTACAGCATCAAATTTCACCCCCAGGTGTCCTTATGTCTGTCTGATCTCACAAGCATAAAGCTACTTTGTTTAGGTTTATCTGTTTACCTCATAAAGAGCAATGCTTGCTTGCAGCTGAACTGCAAAAGCTATATTTCTACTGTAAAAGTGTTCACTTTGAAGTGCCTCAAAACCAAAATCAGCATCCATAACATGTACTACTAACAGTCTCATATTGTTATGGGTTATTTGTCACACTTTAGGCCAGGGGTGCCCATTATGTCGATCGCGATCAATTGGAAGATCGCGTGCCATTGAAACAAATTATCAGATGTTAGTCTAATCATTTGTCTATTGCACCTCCAAAACAAACAGCAAGACAAACATTCATCTTTTTTTCTTCTTTTTTTTTCTTTTACTTTTTAGTGCAACATGCCCTCAGTTCAGTGGCACACATCCACAGCCACGCACAACATCAACAACAACTCAAGACTACTGCCTTTCTTAAAGAGACAGCAGTGCACCAATTTTTCTTCATAAAAATAAAAACAAAGATGGATAGAGCTTTTAACACTGTAGGGTTTCTCTCTCTCTCTCTCTCTCGCTCTCTCTCTCTCTCTCTATATATATATATTATATATATATATATATATATATGGTGGGTGTGCTGTTGCAGTTGGTGGCTAGTCAGCTGTGTTGAGTTTGTTTGTGTACTTTGGTTGGGTCTGAGCAGTCCATGTTGGAGTTAGTGCTAATGAATTCTGAACAATAGCTTTTTTTTTTATTATTGTATTCACTGCAACACATTAATAAGAGAAGACACTGGTAACAGAGAGAAATGGACAATTAACTGTATTTCAACAGTTGTTGTGGCCTGCATCTCTGCATCTGGCCAGGCAGCTCCCACACTTCACCACATGCATCGAACTTAGGGGAAACTCTTAGAGGAAACAAGGGTTTTGGCTTTAAATAGAGTTTACAATTTCACATCCACTTGTTCTGATTGGTAAGGACTTGTCAGGATTTTCCATTACAGGCCTGTCATTTCTTCCAGACTGTTTTTATTTAGTCACAAAGCTTTTCAGTCTCTCTACTGTCAGGACACTCAACAAACGGAGACCAGCGCTGTTTACAGCCCAGGTTCTGTATCAGTCTGGCATCAATCTTCTTTTATTCATTCATTGTGCTGTCCAGTACGCACCCACTGCACATCATACACACTCCATCTCATACATACAGACACACAGTATATATGATGTTGGATTAATCATCTTCATTGTGTGTTTCCATTTAGAAAGCTAGTAAAATCTGATAACACTTTTAAGATCATCCAAAAATGTGTACATACTTCCAGTTGAGTAACTCCATTCATTTACATGAACAGTAGTGAACCTTTTCAGTGTAGTTTCTGCATTGATTTATTTTGTACATTTCACGGGTTTCATTTAGAGCAGGTGTCAGTAATTCCTACTGCTGCTCCTTAACATTCAGAGGCCTGCTGGTTTTGTAATTTTAGCCACTTAATCAGGGAACAGATTAACTCCTGGTGTGTCAGGTGAACATAATTAAAGTGCAACTATCTACTAGATAGGCTAGAAAACCACATGAAGCCATTGCGGTGCATGAAATTTGGATTATGTACTGAGGTACCAGAGGTTATTGCACCTGTGATACTTGGCCCAAAATACACCATGTAGAGTGCATGTGCACACCTTAAAAATCCAAGCCCTGCATTATTTATAAAAGCAAGAGATGACACATTTTGATGAATGGTGTCACATCGTTACAGTTTATGTAATAGCACTAAATCACTTCTTTCCAGTAGGAAACCACATAATCAAACAGTCCAAGATGACTGTAAAATAAGCAAAGTGGTGTTTCCAAATAGCACTGCAATGTGGGACACTGCAAAATAATTATAGATTAACAAGTTTCTCTATGAGTATTCTTCAGAAAACCACAGGAGGAATAGAATGACTATCTTATCCACTGAAACGTTTAGGATTCTATTGGAATTTAAGGCTATATTTTATAGACTTCATATTGATGAATATGAAATGATCAAAGTAGAAATAGCAAAGATTATGATTCTTTTCATAAGAGCAAGATACGATAATAAGATAATAAGATAAGATAATCCTTTAATTTATCCCACTGTGTGTTACAAGACAGAGTAGGACAAATGCAGAAACATTTAGAGAAAATGCTTTCAGCTAAGGGAATTGTCATTTAAAGATGGTCGGTTTAGTACTTGTAGGAAAAATAACAGGCACCTGGTGCAACAGCTCCTAGAATCAAACTTTACTTTCTGAAACTTACTACTGTGCAGTCAGTTAAATCATAGAGAAAGGGAGCAGTAAAATCTAAAACTGTAGATTGCTCACTGCTGACTGAGGCTGCAATTTATATACTTTTAATATAAGCATAAAGGTCCAATAAATTTAACTTTTGGACCATCTCAACATCTCAGCTATTTTATTTTGTCAGCAATTTCACGCACCATGATTTTATTCATGTTCCTATCTACTCACACAAATATCAAATTTGTCATCTGAGGTGAGGGCAATCTGATTGTCTTAAAACTTCAGCTGGCAGTGATTTATTTATTTATTTTTTCTGAGAAGGTTTTTGGCTCAGTTGTTTATTCAGTAGAAGTGATTACAACCGTATCAACTGCCTGCAGGTGTCATAGTGTGCTACATTATGAAGTGGACATGCTTAAAGATACTTGTTATTCGTAATAATGATGGAAAACACACTCATAAAAACCGAAACAGGCTGGCTGGGCTTCATTTGCCAAGCATTACCTATGATTCTCTACACTGATGAGATATCCCCACCTTAACATACAGTTTTTTCAGCAAGTACCCAAAAAGCAACATCATTATTTTTAAGTGACAGTACACTCTAGCAGCAATAGTAATTATTACTCCTATCTCATAGTGTCAAAGGGTGCATCAAGAGGAGGTCAAGGAGGATGGATTAGTTTCCTGTGAGTCACCGATCTGTTTTAAACACAGACTCAAATCAAACAAATGAAATTAATTAATTGTTGTGCTTTTGTATTTCTTTATTCAGTGGTTGACCAGTCCGAGAGGTCACTAAGGAACCCAAGGTAATGTCTGCGTGGGTTCTCTCAGCTTCATCCCACCATCCAAAGACATGCTGGTTAGGTTGACTGGTGATTCTAAATTGGCCGTAGGTGTGCAAGTGAGTGTGAATGGTTGTCTGTCTCTCTGTGTTAGCCCTGTGATAGACTGGAGACCTGCCCAGGGTGTACCCCGCCTCTCGCCAAATTACAGCTGGGATAGGCTCCAGCCCCCCGCAACACTTCACAGGACAAATGGTTACAGAAGATGAATGAATGAATATTTCAGTTTTTGTTTGATTGGGTTCCAAGACTAGCTCTTCATAGTGCCCTCTTTTCTTAAATTGGACTGTCTTGAAACAACCCTGCTGGGATTTTATTTGTGTGACATGTAACATTTTATTGTGCAGGTTTTAAGGTTTCTTAAGATAAGCTGCAACACACATACACAAACAGTAATAAAACAGGGGCACACATACACACCACCCTTACGTTCTTTATATGACACAGCCTTTGATTTGTTCTATCTTCAACTCCCATGTGTGACTGTTTCTCCTCCGAAAGATTTAAAGTAAAAAAAAATAGAAAAACAAGCGTGAACTCTGAGCTTTATCTCTGGAGCTTGCAAAAACTAGCTTATCGTGTATGCACTGGAAGCCTTAGGTTTGATAGGGGCAATAAAAAAAAACACCACAGTGAAAGGGTGGAGGTTTGTGAGGAGTTTTATTAAGTTGTCAGAAAATGAAGAGACAAGACCATATACTCCCATTGACCTTGGTCAGACAGCATAGATGGTGATAACGCCTGAAAAGATTTTTATAAAATGTGAACAGCAAAAACCTTATTCAAAGTAATAATGGAGTAAACGTTAACATGAGTTAAGAGATGTACATGTAGGAAGAGAGTAGTAGCAAAAAAAGATGGATTTTTTTTCATGCAGTTCAGTTCAAGTTTTTCAAGTTTTATTTGGCACAACATGGGCGGGTACCAAATTGAACAAGGCAACGCAATACAGGTGACAAGCAATCGGAGCAAGAATTGACAATTGATTGACATATGATGCAAATGCAGAGTTGCCAAACAGCTACCACGGTGGAGTGGTGGCGTCATTGAATTCAGGACAGCAAGAAGAGCTAGCTCTGTCCATGCATTGCAATATTATGTATAATATGTTCTGCTTATTTAAATACACTAATCAGGCACAATATTATGACCACCTTCCTAATATAGTGTAGGTCTCCCTTGTGCCTCCAAAACAGTTGTGACTCATCAGAGAATGGACATGAGCCTTCTGAGGGTGTCCTGTGGTGTCTGGCAACAGAATGATGTTAGTGGGGGCCTTTGGGTCCTATGGGTTGAGGGGAGGGGCCTTTGTGGATCATCCCACAGATACTTGATCAGTTTGGGATCTAGTGAATTTGGAGGCCAGGTCAGCACCTTGTGCTGTTTTTGTGTGTGTGTCTGTGTCAGGCTGCATCCTGCTGGGGATGGCTGCTGCCATCAATGAGTGTCATTGATATGGGATGGGGGTGCCTGGTCTGGTCTTGGTGGGTGGTACATGTCTAAGTAACATCCACATGAATGCCAAGCCCAAAGGATTCCCAGTAGAACATTGGCAAGGACAAAGACACTGCTCTCTAAAATGGCCAATGTTATTTACTTCTCCTGTCAGTGGTTTTAATGTTGTGGCTGATAGTTGTAAAAGAGGGTTACCTAGACAACCAGAGCCTATAGAACGTCCACTAGCGACTGTCAGCTGTCAGTTACATGAACAAATCACTTTATATATTGACAGGGCTTTCTGGAAGTGTATTACTGCCACAGTTCTGCTGCAAAGATAGAGCAAGAAGAAAACTCTCTGAAACCTGTCACATAATAATAATTTATTGCATTACAAACCAGGTATTTTGTTTTGACACCTTTCTCCTTATATCCCATACGGCATTAAAAAAAATGTTTCTAATGTTAAAGCACCTTCATGTCAGTCAGGGATGGACGGATGGATGGATGGATGGATGGATGGATGGATGGATGGTTGAACACCCTGCGCAACAATCAGCATGACAAGAGAAAAATTACAAATTTGCTCATAACTTATAATTATTTAAATAAATATAAAATAAGCCAGACAATACTTCAAAGAAATGGTTTCAGTTAATTAGTGAATCAAAACTGGCTGTAGGTGTGCATGGTAGTGTGACTGTTTGTTTGTCTCTTATGTTAGCCCATGACCCTCCACAGGGTAAGTGGTCATAGATGATGGATGGATAGATAGATGGATAATGAGTAATCAAAAAAGAATTGCTTTATGATATTTTAGTACCAATAAAATACAGTATAACTCATTGCTTAAAGAGTGTGACTTTACTGTCCCTGGTGTCACATATATCTCATGAGGCTTAATAAAATCTGTTGATTTATTATTCAGATGTGCCTCTTGTCATGCTCTCCCTGTGCTCATAGCTACACTGTCTTTATTCAGCTTTCTCTCCACAACACATCAGTCCACGAGTTCACATTACAGCCCACATGTGCGTGACAGTCACACAGTATCTGGCAACGTTTTTGGGTCTGGAATCTACAGTATGTTTGTTTACCGTCAGCATCTAATGAATGCAGCGCTCTGTTTTCTCTTCGGCCTTTGATGCGCGATTACTCCGCACCGATACGTTATGATGACGAAGGCTTTATCATGGCGGAATGCTAATTGTTTCAAGAACCTGACTTTTCTTTAGCACAGTTCGGCTTATGCAGTTCACCGTATGGATTAAAGGCCGCAGCTGCACATGTAGCTGTGGAGTGACTTACAGGAATCATTTTTAAGTTGGTATGTCTCTGATCAGTCTGCAAAATGTTAACTGCTCCAAGGGTTGACTGAAAGTCTCACTAAGAAACGGATATGTCGCATGAGTTTATGCAAAAACTTTTTAGATGTTGAACTCTGGAATCATTGCAGGAGATATGAAAAACCATTACAAACAAATGCGACATAATCCTTTTTAAAAATAACACTTTCCCTCAAGGCTCTCAAAAAGCTTCTTTTCTTTTACACGGCAATATGCGAGTGTTTCCAACTTTCCTACCAAAATATTAGATATGTATATATTACCTATACCTTAATATAACATAGCTGGATATTTAGGTAATTAAACACAGGACAGGTTATTGCTGTTGATGATTGGATGTATTTGCACAGGTTTTCTCCCCTGCTGCAGGCCTGCTATATCAACATCTATCCAATGTCAAAATGGTGCCTGGGAGGACTCGTTGTTCCTTCTCCAATTAAGAGTTGGGGCCATTATTTTGAACAGGAGGCTAATTTAGGTTCCCTCTCGGCGTGTCAGCACATAAGGGGCCATCTTGTGTCGGGGAAAACTTCTCACCGGTTTCACTCCCACGCTGCTCGCTTTATTTAAACATTCATCCCTGCGGTGCTCTGCCTCCCCCAAAATACTAACTCTCAGACTTTCTTGAGATCAACTACTGAGCAAGCACAGCCCCTAGATTTACACACACATAAACACACACACACACACACACCTCTGACTGAACCACATGTTGTTCATTATATCGAGCCACTCACTGGCGAGCCTGGGGCTGTTAAGTTACCTCCTGCCTCCCCCTCCTCTTTTTAATGGGACTCTGCGTGAGAGAGAGTGTGGGGGTGAGATGAGATGGGGGAGTTGGGGTTTGGATGGGGAGATTAACTTGCACTGGAGGGGCTTCTTGAGGATGTGCCGAGGCATAGCTCGTACCTACAAATTGTAGACAATTTTCAAAAAAGGGGGCACTTTTTGAAAGTGAAATTGTACTGTGTGAGTCTTTGTGGACACATTTGAGCTTTCACACCATGTGACAGAGAGAATATTACTGGAAAGTGATGACATTTTGGCCAGGCATCACAACTACGGACTGTTGGTGGGTTCATTTTAGGCTCATGCTAACTTTAAAGACTGAGCTGATCCAAATTAGGTTTCAAGATATGCATTTCTGGGACTATTTTATTTTGCAAACATTGTTCCACAGTTCCCAGGGAGGTTTATGCATTATACATACTGATTCAGATTCAGTTTTCAGTGCAGTGTATCACAAATTAAATTGAACTCCTTTGTGTTTGAATAGAGACAGAAATTACAAAGACTGGACAGCTAAACCCACAAACAGATGTCGGCTTATTCAAGTTATGAGGTTTTTGTTTAGATTAATTTTGTTCATATTGCCTGAGCATCTGACTGACTGTGTTCCCTGTTCTGTCTGGTTTAAATATTATAGTCCTACTTATCTAAACAATAAATAAATAAACTAATACATTAATAAACCATGATTATTCTTTAGTAGTATAGGTTTAGGTGTGATGGTATGCATTAAGAGAAGATCGCTCAAAAGCATGTGTTCATGTTCAGCATGTTCTCTGGATGTGTTTTATGCATGTCCATATGCTCTGTGAGTACTGTAAGTATCAGATTTAGTGTTTTAATCTTGTTGCTGTAGCCTGATGGCATGAGGCGCCTGTTAAACAGAGCGAGCTGCTGCTTTTTATTTATTTACTTTAGCAGTTCCACCTTTTTTTTTTTTAAGCCAGGAAGTCTCCGCTGGGACTTGGGGGTTGTTACTTCTAGTCGGCTAGCGGGCAAGAGGTCAAACTGAAGTGTTTTTCCCTCTGTCAGCTTTTAGTTTAATTACCCCTCTGCTGTACCCAAAATCCCCATAAGTTTGGAGCTTGGCACATGATTAAAGACGTGTCGTCTCCAACGCGTCGCCTCCCGTTGATAACGATCATCATCAGCATCAGAGCTGCAAACACGAGCGATGGGATTACTATTAATGAGGTTAGCGTGCTTTGTTCTGATCGTGCGGTCTGATGCTGTGTGTGATTAAGACAAAGATAACATTTTACTACACTATCATGGTCTACTTGATCCTCCACTAACCTCAGCAGTGACCTAGCATTATAGGGAAACCTACGGTGGCCAAGAGAGCTCAACACGCTGCAACTTGAGAAAACACGTGCAAATAAACAAAATGCAAGCAAATTAAGAAAATGTTTTCAGCAGGTGCACTGCAAATACTCACAACACAACAGAAAGCTGCAAAAAAAAAAAAAAAAAAAAAAAAACACCTGCAAACACAAAAACACACTGAAAAAAACAACACCTGGAAACGCAAGAAGCGGTAACGGCAACAAAATTTTTCCTAGGACCCTATGAAATGATGAATGGGATTAGATGCACTCGTTGTTCAAAACTTTATGACAACCCGATTCTTAAGAAGCATTTTGCTTATTGGCTGCTAATTCAGATAATTGTCCCTTAAGATAATCTGTATGCCACAAATCCTTCATAATGTTATAGGCAGCTTCACCTAGTGTTCCTACTCTCTAACCTCGAAATGAGTGAATTTAAGGATGGAAAGTTAGCCTTATTGAACAGATAACCAATAAGAATACGGACCAAAGTGATAAGTAGTCATGTCAAAACTTAATAGGTCTGAAAGTAACTATTAATGTAATAGACAGCTAACATAACCTTGGCAAAATTTGCAAACTGAGTTGTGTATTCTGTCAGATTATTTGAATTGGCAGCCAGTAAATGCTTCCCAAGAATCACATTGTTAAAATAGTAATTAATAAGCAGCAAACCCGCTTATATTTCTGCCCATTTCCACTCACCAGTAGCAAACATCAACAACTCTAAAAGTCATAAAGCTTGGAACAACAAATGTTCATCATCTTCATAGGGTCCTCAGAACAATTCTGTTGTCATTTGCGCTTCTTGTGGTGCATTTCTGTTTTGGGTTGTGAGTATTTGCAATGCACCTGTGGTCAAATGGATGAAAACGTTTTCTTAATTTGCTTCTTTTAATTTGCTTGAATTTTGCAGAAATTAAATAAATAAATAAATAAATCATTCACGGGTAGAATGGCTAGTACAGTCTAAAAATATACCCTTAGAAGGAGATGGTGTGGTGAGTACCTGCCAGGGAAAAAAGATGTATTTACACTTTTGTTAAAATCACGGTTTTACAAAAAACACAACTTACTCTACCATAACAACACAATAACCCTGCCTTTCAACGTTTGATCGACAGTGTAACGAAGAATTCTTCTTCTTCTCTTATTATAGTTTAAATGCAAGAGTCAAAAATTCAAACACCAGTAAGAAACTAACCTACAGGTTGTTCCTTTGAGTCTGCTTGGGTGAATTTGCTTGAGGCATCAGAGTTTTCTGTCTAATGAATAACTGACAGTTTTCTGCATCAGTATCAGCACACCTCTCTTTAAACCTTCTGGGAAAAAAAGGTTATCTTATGAAAAAAGGTTCGATCCCCTAAGCATGCCACACACCGAAGTGTCCTTGAGCAAGACACTGAATCCCCAGTTGTTCCCGGTGCATGCCACTGGTTTGTGAATGTGTGTGTGCTTGTTTAAGCGAATAGTAGATGTGTCACTGTGACTATAAAGTGCTTTGAGTAGCAATAGGTAGAAAAGCTCTATATAAAAACAGCCCATTCACTATCCTAGAGCCATATTTAGATTTCTCCAACAAAGATTCCTGAATACATTATTCTTGGTGTTAACAGTGTTCTGATGTCTCAAAAGTTGGCCAGTTGATCGGTAATTAGCTGGAAAAAGTAGTTTGTTAAATGTGACCTGGCTCCATAACATATGCTTAGTGAAAGCAAAACAACAGCAGCAGCTGGAGCCATCTGTTCATCCTGCATCTTGACAGATCCCTAGCTAAACACACACTCATGTATAGATCTGAAGTCTGGAGAAGATGTTTCTGTCACATCTGTGTGCATGGAGCATGTGCAGTTCTGTGGCCTGTAGTGGATAAAACTGAAGTGCTGTCGACTGGCTGAGAGCTAAACAACATGGCTGAGGGGTGTCTGGTGTAAACACCATGCACTGTTGCAAATTTATAGTAACACAGAAGCATTCATTTATTATTATTTTATTAATTTATTTTAATGAGGAACATTGTAAGAGGGACCTCTGCACTTTTCAGTTTCATGTCATTTATGTGTTACACCCTCATTTGTACTTTAAATATGTTTTTCAGTTTTTAAAATAACTTTTATAATATGTATATATTACATATTCTTTCAATGTTTTTTTGTTTTTTGTTTGATTAAAGAGTGTATATTATTTTGAGCTTGTTCGTTTTATTCTTTGGTTCCTACAACTAAAGTCACCATGCTGATAGCGGACTTGGAGAGTCGAGTGAATCAAAAAGGAGCAGAGGCATTGTGGGCGTTTCAAATACAGAGGAGTAATGACAACAAGAACTTTCTCCCTTCATACAGTATTAATATGTTTATGTTCTAAATCTACAAGATTGTTGTCTAGGAAACCAGAACCAAGAATGTCCGCTAAATACCACCTATTAGCTAAAAATAGGTGGGAGATGTAAGGGATAATGCCCGACGAGGTGTCCATTAACAGAAATGAATGGACGACGTGGAGGCGTGAACCGTCCACGCCACAGTGGAGTGGTGGTTAGCACTGAGGCCTCACAGCAAGAAGGTTCTGGGTTTGAATCCAGGCTGACTGGGGTCTTTCTGTGTGGAGTTTTCATGTTCTCCCTGTGTCTGTGTGGGTTCTCTCCGGGTACTCCGGCTTCCTCCCACCATCCAAAGACATGCTTGTTAGGTTAACTGGTGATTCTAAATTGGCCGTAGTTGTGCATGTGAGTGTGAATGGTTGTCTGTCTCTCTGTGTTAGCCCTGAGATCTGGAGACCTGTCCAGGGTGCAACAAGCGGTTACGGAAGGTTGGTGTTAAATTAAATAAAAAAAGCTTCAGGGACAAATCACAGTATGTAAACTTTCAGGTCATTCCTAGTAGTAGTAGTTTTTAAATTTTCTTAAACTTTCACGTCTCTAAATTTTTGTCATATCTGACGAGGTTTTTTAGCTACTTTTACACGTTTATGAATTCATGCCAACAGTCCACCACCATCTCCCCTAGCTTCCAGTCAAACTAGGTGTCACAGTCATGTAATACAGCAGTTTGAGGAATCTTAATTCAAGCCACATTCCCTCTCAGTGACATGGGACGGCACCGGCAGTGACAGAGGAAGGCCTGGAGCGGTGATGCGCGGCTTAAAGTTGCTGTCACGCTGATTTGCCGGTCAGAAATCAAGCCTGTGAGCTGCGTCACCACTGCTGTTATTAGAGAGCAGATTATGTGGCTGCCTCCCAGTAGGGAATAAGCTCCATGAGTGCAATAAGGCACAGGAAGTTTCTGCCGAACCGTTCAGCCAGACGGTGCTGCCACAGAGAGCCAAAGGGTAGCGATTGTGTCAAAGCAGTGAAACAGAAAAAAAACACTTCACAGTCTGTCTGCTGTCGTCACAAAGAACTGCTGACTCAGAGGTAGACTATTAAACTATTTAACGTTATTTGCTGGTTGGTGTTTTTTGCTACATTATTCTTATTTTCTGGATTGACTGATTCACAAACTCAAAATAAACAGGTTACAGATATATCAGTTATTTTTTTATTTAATTCTAAATCATCTCCCAAAGCACCTGGACAGTGTAGTGTTTGACAAACATTAATCTGCATGTGCAGAGTACTTAGCTATACCAGGCTTTGGAAACACCGTTAATAGGTTACAAGGATCATTCTGTTGTTGACAAGGATATTTGCATTGGATTTGTTGTCTTTTAAAAACTGTAGAACACCAGCAGCCCTGCGTTTTAGGTCTAAATCCAGAATGACTTCACTATACTATCATACCACACTATAAATGCCAACTCTGTCTTCAGGTGGCTACAGACAGGGTTGCACAAGTAAATACGATAGATAGATAGATAGATAGATAGATAGATAGATGTGGTACAAAAACATTTTCATTCATTCATCTTCTGTAACTGCTTGTCCTGTGAGGGGTCGTGGGGGGGGGGGGTTCTTCTTCTAGTTTTTATATTTTGCCTTTTCATATCAGCCTAGACAACACATGAGGGGCAGAGTTTTACTGTGTGTGTGTTGCAAATGCACTCCTTGCACTCCTTGATGCATGTATATTGTGTTTTTCTGTCCATCTTGGGTCCACACATTTCTCAGCGCTTCTTTTTGTTGTTGCTACACGCAACCTAGAATAATGAGAAGATCAGGAATTTTACTTAACACCTCTCTCGCAAGGCATGAGTGTCAGACATATACTGCAACAGCATTACAAACTTACTCCAGGCTCTGCAGATGGTGCTTCTGTAGGTTGGGTGGATGGGGCGCCATGAGACATTGCTGCACGTAAAGGTTCAGGGATTCTGTAGATTCCCCTTTGAACCTAAAATCTCCAGCAAGGATAAAACCCCCGATGTAGGCATGTACATGGGTTTGGTCCATTTCCTTCCACCTTTCTACAAAAACATAGTGGAATCCAGAATCCTTTTCTGGAAGGAATCTGGGATGAAAAGGGGGGGGGGGGGGGGGGGGGGTACCGTGTGTGGTCATTGAAAATGTTTAGTGATATCTATTCTCCACAGAAAATGAGCCAAGGCCAGTGATTCTGAGTTTGAAAAAAATATTAACCGTATCATTTTTCTTTTGTTAAAAGATGAAAATGGGTCCCACGAACCTGAACACCATACACGGGTTAATGGAAAACATAATCCAAACAGCATCAAGTGAGGCTGCAAAACCAGTTTTAACTATCATATCACTTCATATGTGGACAAAGCCTAACCAAATTCATGGCAACCCTGTACATCCTGTTTACATTCCTCAATGAATTATGGGAACCAGAACAACCTGAATGTACCTAAACATACTGTAAATAAGACACAGAAAAATAAAAGTAGACAGCTTCTTAGTTTCATGAAAAACTAAAGCGGGTCAATCACTAGTACTGTCCCAGTTATTTTAGAATAATTACAGTCAAAGACTTCCAATAAGACCACCACAGGAGGTTGTTGCATCACCTTTAAGTTCTCTCCAGTGACTCACAGCACCAAGGTGGGCCCAGCGTGAATCACTTAAGCCCCTAATCCTGCAATTTTTAATGTCATTCTCCACATATCAAGCCTCATAGACTCTAATTAAGCATCAGTGGCAACTCAGTCATTATCATCCAACTTGAGGGATACCGAGTGCGCTGAGGCTGGCTGCTGGTCAGGATGTAACAGCTTCTACAGTAGCAGTTTAATTGGACGGCACAGAGCATGAAAAGCCCATTAACTTGCACAGCATGTTTTGAGTTTTCTCCCTCACTTTGTTCATAGTCCTCATTCCCACATCGTTACTGGCTGTGGTGGAGACTTTCTGAGACTTTTTGACAGAAGGTCTACATTACATACCGGAGGTGTGCGGTTTGAAGGGAGCGAGCATTTATGTGTCAAACGAAAGCTGCTATGGAGTTGCATTATGTAAATGCAGTAGTTGTTTATCACTCTGACTTCAACATTGTTTAAAGAGTGAATAAAATACTACAAAAAGATATGAGCCTAATGTTTTTCTATTTCAGTCAAAGACCACTTTAGTCAAAGCAATATATTTGTTTGCAGTAAAGCATTTTTGGCGCTATGGCTCTATTCTGGAATTGCCCTGCCCTTTCACATGCCCACATGGAAAGCCTAAGGCAGGGAGAACAGAAGCAAAGACCCCCCATACACAAAACAGAGCAGACATCATAGCCAAAGAAATAACACTGATTAAGGTCAAAACAGCATAAAAGGGCTTTATAGGTTAACTATCCACTGATTTAGCTTGGATTGTGAGCTGAGCCTGACTTTGTGTATTGCTTGAACAAACGCTATGTTGAATATCACCTCACCACCTATCAAACTGTTTGATCATGGGCCTGTGGTGAGAGATGACTCGAGGCAAATGTGATGCCTGTGGTTGTTCTTACTCCATTCACCTATTGAATCAGCTGACATGAAGACACAAAGTTAAGGTGCCGCAAGAAGCTTGCAGTGAGAAGCAGAATAAAAGGCAAAAGGGTAGGGGTTCATATGGTCATGTAACATAACTCCCATTTCCCATTTGCATTACCAAGAGTTCCATGAACTTATTTGAAAGAGTGTTTTTTTTTTTTTTTTCCATTTATAAAACACATGGCATAAGGAACTTCACTGTCCTTATGCAAAGTCAGCTCAGACCATCACACGACACATATGTAGCAAAGATTGAGTCAGATAACTCACACTGAACCAACAATAAAATTATGTTTTCATCTGTGGCATAAAGAGAAAGGAGATGAAAGTAAAAATGGACGGATTAAATGAAATGACGCATGCCGGCTATCCACTGTATATGAAAATAGACCCGCCCATTAGTGACGTCACTTATAGGATTCTTGAAGAAGAATGGTTTTGAAGCTCAGTGAGGTGGCTCAGACCACCGTCATGCCTGACTCCACCTAACTTCCAAGTTATTCAAAAGTGGGCAAAGAGGTGGAGCGTACATGGAGCTGAGGATGGTGGCTAGGCAGCTAGCAACATGAGAGGGTACTGAAAGCAGCTATTTCCGTACTTTAAGCCTTGGTATAGGTGAGTTAAAAAAAAACTGTACAGATGTCATGAATGGAGAAATTAGCTATAGAGGCCAAAGATCCTTTTCTGTATGACTGCAAACATGTTTATTTCAGCTATAAATTTGGACTTTTGACATTGAGGTCTATGGGCATTGACTTGCTTTTAGAGTCATTCTTGAGTGGACATGTTAGAAACTGCAGTCTTTGACCACGCTGATTAGTTGTTCAGCCTTGGAGTTTGCCCTGCTGCAGACCAGTTCAAAGGGAAACTTATAACCTACTTTTTTTCTCTCTGCAAATATTACCGAACACATAGGATTATTAAAATTAGATGTTATACATAGGGTTATTAAAGTTCCAAGAAAGCTCTAGGAATGTATTAACTTTGAAGGATAATAAATTTTACTTCATTTTACTTTCAGAAGCAAGAGCAAAAAGCAATTTTGGATGATTAAGCTTGTGAAACTTGGGGAAATATGAGATAGAACAACAGAATAATTTAAAATGTATTCAACACATGCTTCAGCATGTGGCAGTCCATTTAAGCTGTCGCGCAACTATTTTATTACTGTTGCTGCCTGAACACCTCCCATCGTTCACCTGCAGTCTCTGATGCTAGTTTTCTTTGGGTGGAAGTCAATTTGCATCATCACTCCCCCATCTCCTTTTGTGCAGCCTCCGGGAAAGGACAGCACCAGGACATATTCATCACACTTCTATCTGCATTTTAACGTAAGTGCTGCATGTAAGTTGACTGATTAAAATTATCTGTGGAAAACCAACCTTGAAATGCAACTTAATGTATCTGATGGGGGAAAAAACTGCTCCAATCAAGAAGCACCTGTTTAAAATTCCTGCCTGTTGTGCACACAGCCTCAAACTGCTCTGAGGTTTCAGGGCAGGGTAATCATTGCTTCAGTGCAGCGAGGAGTAAGACTTTTAACTAGATACTATGGGAGCTTCTTAGCATCTCTTCCCACCCCGCAGTGTATTACATACATAAAGATGTGTACATAATGAATGATTATTTTTAAACTTTCCATCGAGAAGAATAGCATGCTTTGTGCAGCCTTACAGCGTCAGACAAAAGTTCAGTGGAGGAAAATGTACCAGAGGCAGTACCACCTGGAGCTGCACCTGTGTGCTGTTGAGCAACCGAAATTCCTCCTGCACACCCAAGAACTCCACACAAGTTTTACCTTACATACTCTTTTCTTTTTTTGTCTAGGAAAAGATCCTTTATGTGCAATAAAAAACAAACATGAAAATGTGTGTATTTTGTAAGTGCAAAAGCTCATATCTTTGATCTCTTTGAAATATCTCTGTTTATTTTGTGTCACAATGAAATCAACACATTGTCTTTTAATACTAATATTTCATAATCATATTCTGAACAGTGAGAGCATGCATGTTTGCACCAAAAACTAAATGGACTCTTTTTTGTACACTGTTGTGTTCTGGTATAAGTTATCATGTTGTAAGTTACAGGTACATGGTGCAGATGTGGAGAAATTGAACCATGAAGTGCACAGATCAACTGTTTAATTGTGTTATTTATAGCTACAGTGTGGAACATTTACTTCATAGTTACTGACAAACTGGATACAGAAAATTTATTGACCATAAATTAGAAACTCTCTCATTTCTCTGTCACAGGCGTAGTCGATGTAGGCTACTTCATGCTTTAGCTCTGTCAAACAATCACTGCTGATTGACGTAAAATACATTCCTGCCGCTGCACGAAAT
The DNA here is from genome assembly GCF_963514085.1 of Chelon labrosus. Lineage (NCBI taxonomy): Eukaryota > Metazoa > Chordata > Actinopteri > Mugiliformes > Mugilidae > Chelon > Chelon labrosus. The sequence continues at coordinate 1,781,392 of NC_140345.1, read as the reverse complement.
ACAGATTTATCAGACACTGATGAGCTTAATCAGCATTGTGCAAACTTGTTTGGCAAGGGATTTGAAATGAAAATTATGTGTTGACGTCATGCACTACGGCTATAATTTTAGGGATATTTCCCATGATCAGAAGTCCTCAAAGAAAATATTCTTTGTTGGCTGTTTTTTGGCCTGATCTTACGCCTACTTTTTATGATTCAGGTACATTTAGAGTGAAATCATCATAATCAAGGCTTCTTGCATCATAGCCACTTGCATACATGAACACATTGCCCAGAGCAACTATCTACTACTTCAGAAGAAAAAAAGCAAAGAATAAAGGTTAGAATATATTAACAATACATTTGTGTAACACTTAAATGTTTTTCCTATCCCATTCATCACTGCGCGCTCGACAGGACCTGTAACAGCAGCTATTTAAAGCTGTATATGTTTTTTAATATATACTTTTCATCAAGTGAATGTTCTGTAATCATATTTGTGAATCCGGCCATTAATGTACCATCATACAAGCTTTGTGTGCTGTTTGTCTTCCTGTTTGAGTTTTGAGGTTTAAGCCATTGTTCATATATCATACTTCTCTCATGTGTGCCAACTGTAGCCCACTAATAAGCCCTGTTTAAGTGCTGTGTAATGAACTATACAGAAACCAAAGGCCACCTTTTCTACCAGTGCCGCTACGTGTTAATTGTCCTCCGATGTTGCAGACACCGGATCAGACTGACTTAGTTCAGGGTTGTGGTTTGCAGAATTACACCTCTAGTACAGTAATCTCCTGCTTTAAGCCCATAAGATTTGTTAAAATATTCCAGTGAATATAACCACTTTGCATTCAAGCTGGCGATATGTGAGGAAATGTCAAAATATTCTATTCTGGCCTTTGGCTTTGTTCCTTCCCCACAGCCTGTCACGGGTTTAAACTATTACAAAAACCTTAGACTACCTCTGTACACCGGCATAAACAGCATATGTACCCATATACTGTATGTTTTGCAACTTCCCACACACAACTTATTTCTGACATGTACTTCTCTACCATTATAGCACTACTAATTGTTTGTCATCTGGTTTATTTCTAGCAGTGTTTTTCTTATTTAAATGACTAAGAATGAATTTTAAAGCCCCCATAATTCAGAATGACTACATATCTAGACGGCCTTGATGGGTTTTTAATTTGTTCCAGTGAACTGTTGATGACTAGGCCAAGCTGCAGAGATCTGGCTTTAACCTTTCAAAAACTCCCATCAGTTACAAGTGGCAGAAGATGTAAGACTATACACTGGTCAGGCATAACACTATGACCACCTTCCTAATATTGGGTAAGTCTCCGTTTGCTGCCAAAACAGCCCTGACCCACTGACACATGCGCTTCACTAGACCCCTGAAGGTGTGCTGTAGTATGTTAGCAGCAGATCCTGTCCTGTAAGTAAGAGGTGGGGCCTCCATAGATCAGACTTGTTTGTCCAGCTCATCTGACAGATATTTGATTGGACTGAGATCTGGGGAATTTAGAGGCCAAGTCAACACTTCAATCTTGTTGTTGTGCTTTTCAAACCATTCCTGAACCATATCATTTTGCTTTGTGGTAGGGAGCATTATTCTGCTGAAAGAGGCCACAGCCATCAGGGAATATGTTCCATGAAAGGGTGTATACGGTCTGCAATAATGCTTAGGTAGGTATGTGTGAATGTAACATCCATGGATGGCAGGACCCAAGGTTTCCCAGCAGAACATTGCCCAAAGCATCACGCTGCATCCACCGGCTTGCCTTCTGCCCACAGTGTATCCTCGCGCCATGTGTTCCCCAGGTGAGCAACACACGCGCACCCGGCCATCCACGTGGTGTAAAAGAAAGGCCACCTTCTTCCATTGCTCTGTGGTCCAGTTCTGATGCTCATGTGTTTACCGTTGGCACTTTTGGCGGTGGACAGGGGTCAGCATGGGCACTCTGACTGGTCTGTGCCTATGCAGCTCCATATGCAATAAACTGCGATGCACTGTATACTCTGATGCCTTTCTTGACCAATTTGAGCTACAGCAGCTCGTCTGTCGGATCCGACGATACGGGCAAGCCTAAGCTCCCCACGTGCGTCAGTGAGCCTTGGCCAGCCATGACCCTGACACCTGTTTCTTCCTTGAACCACTTTTGATAGATAATGATCACTGCAGACCCCTAACACCCCGCAAGAGCTGCAGTTTTGGAGATGCTCTGACAAAGTCGTCTAGTCATCACAATTTGGCCCTTGGCCCATTTTTCCTGCTTCTAACACATCAACTTTGAGAAAAAAAATGTTCACACACTGCCTATTATATCCTGCCCACAAACTGTGATGAAAAGATAGTGTTATTCACTTTACCTGTCTGTAGTCATAATGTTATGCCTGATCAGTGTATATATGTGGGTCTAAGTGCTGTCAGTGAAAAGGTTTATAAAATATGAATTAATCTGAAAAGGCCTCATAAACTCCAACTAAGCTTTGTTGTCTTAACTCACTGTGTATTTAACCAGGGGGTCAAGTAGTGCAAGGAGTTACATGCATGCACTGAGCTGTGGGCGTATTTCCAACACAGACTTGAAATGTGCGCCAGATTCATACCAGATGTGCTGATTAAGAGGAGGCTGTCAGTACTTAGCATGTTCACACAAGAGAAGCGACTCCAGTATACTCAAAATGCTTAGGCACTTGAGTCCAGAGTGTATTCCAATAAATGTGTGGTAATAGAGACACCCACAAATCTTGTGGGATAAAGAATTTGAATATATTCTTCAGGTATTTTGCTTGTCTTTGGTTTATTATGTAGGGGAACTTTAGAGTAGTAGGTTATCATCCTGCAATCCATGAAGTGAATCTGTACCAAAAACGGGATGCTACAAACTTTATGATGTACTGCAAGCAGTTGTATCATGTAGTATGAACTTGGGACACATTAAATGAATGGAAGCACAGCAAAACAAGATCACAGTGTTTCAGAATGTCATGTTTTATAGTTGTTTTATAGTTCAGCATAGTTAAAGTAAGCAGTGAAAGTGTAGTGGTTTGTAGTGCAACAGTGGATGTGTTAACTTACATGTTTTCCATAATATTATTTTAGAACACAAACCACATATCTAAGGGCATCAGTAAAATGAATATATCAGTGTAATAAAATTACAAGAAAAAGTAAAACCAAGTCTAAATGAATGTATCTACATTGCACATTTGAAATGTAACCATAATTTCAAATGTACAATATACCATTTTGTTAGCCTCATAGCATAATTGCCTAAGTAATTTTTTGGCCACTGTTACAATATCAATAAGAAAATACCAATGTGCTAAAAATTGTGTTTGTTTCTTGTTTTCCGAATACGTTAAAATATGATTTAGGCAATTATGCTATGAGACTAACGATCTGGTGTAATATTGCCTTCTAAATGATGCAACAATGTGAACCTTGTCGCCGTACATTTGTGGTGTGTATAAGGATCCTTGAACCAATAGCGCTTGCTCACCAGCACAGTTTTGTCACTCGTTTCGCTTGTGGTCAGACCTCCTATAGCCATGTTTCCATGAAACTGTCAAGCAAATCTGAAGCAAGACCTTACAAAAATTTAAAAAAGGCAAATTATCTCAACTGCAAATTAACTAGGCTTCCCTGTGTCATAGGTAGGCTCGTAATGCGTTACTAGACAAAACAAGTAGTTTGCTAATTTCCATAAAACCTCAAAGAAGAATTCAATTTCAATTTCAATTTTATTTATATAGTGTCAATAACGATACGAACTGTCTCAAAACACTTTACAGAACCTGGTCTGAAACCCGAGCCGGAAACCACCACAGTAATGATGAAGGCAATGGTGGCAAGAAAAAAACTCTCTTTTAACAGGAAGAAACCTTGAGCAGATCCCAGCTCATATGGAGGGACACATCTGTCTAAGGCCGGCCGGGTACAGACAGAAAAGAGAGAAGAGAACAGCAGGAGGAATGAGATAAACATACATCTGTCATAGATACATACATCTGACTAAAGCGTACATGTAGAATCTGATGATGATACAAATACAACATATAGCTTATGATGTTACATGACAGTGTGATAATGAATATAAATAAAGCTGTGACAGTGACAGCAGTTGTTCTATCACAGGTGAGCTAGCTGCTATAGTTATTGAATGTAAGAGATATCATAGGCAGGTTGATGACAGCATGACAACAGATGTAGTATGGAGCTCCACAGGTCAGAACCACACAACTCCAGGCCAGAGACACTCACAAGAAGATGGAGGAGGAGGGGAGGGGAGATGAGAAAGGGACACACAGCTGTTAACATGCTATACAGTAGTAGCACAGAATTGCATGAGTAGTAACAGGGAAGAAATATGATAAGAACGTAGAGGATAGGAGCTTGGTGCAAGAGAGAAAAGAGTAGAGGACAGATGCTCAGTGCATCCCCAGCAGCCTAGGCCTGTAGCAGCATAACTAAGGGATGGTTCAGTGTCACCTGAGCCAGCCCTAACTGTATCCCGATCTCAAACTGAGAGCTGGTTATACAGCCATTCTACTTTTTCTACCTCCCATTCTACTTTCTAGAATTCTAGAAACCACAAGTAGGCCTGCACTTTGAGATCGAAGTGATGTATTGGGATGATATAGTACAATGAGGTCTTTAAGATACGATGAAGCTAGGCCTTTAAGGGCCTTGTATGTATGAAGGTGAAGAGAAGCTAAAACTGGAGTAATAATAATGAAAATCAGAAGAAGAAGAAGAAGAAGAAACAACTTGTCTTGGCTGTCTTAAAAAATGGAGAATATTTATTTAGCTAGTAGTAGTGAGTAATTGTAAAACCTTTTGGGCAAAGTAACAGAATGCTTTCTGAAATGGTATCAATCAATCTTGCTTTGTTGCTTTATGGAAGCAACAGCAACAAAATTTCCTTGAAGGATTAATAAAGTATTCTGATTCTGATTCTGATTCTGATTGTTTTGCTGCTCCAAAATGCATATCACAGTACACTGATGGAAAACAGTGGTTACTCTAACTTTTAACATTTTGAAAAGACATCCACAGTTTGAAAATGACGTTACATTATCTTACAAAATAAATATTATGGAGCACTTAGGGAAAAAGAATGAGTCTTCCCACAGCCATGCCTCTCCTTTTTCGACATACTGTACTATTATAGACATTTGAGACATTAAAGTAAATATGTTTAAATGCAGCCTTGTTTTCACGTTTTAAAGTGACACCAACTGTTCTGAAAAAAAATATTTGCCCATTAAAATTCAAACAGGAAATAAAGCAGTTATTTCATAAGGAAGCAACACTTTGTGCCAAAAGACCAGTTACCAGTGTCTCCTCTGCCGTGTGATTGTTCTCTTTAGTTCTCCCTCTGTCGTCTCAGACCTCTGACATCGTCTCTGTGCATCTCTTCCCGCTGTCTCGCTCATGAAATTCAATTTGCGCCCCCCACATACCCATTAGCCACACCGACACGCTTACCTCTGTGTATTTGTCTCCTGTGCTTTCCTTCTTTCTTCCTCCGTCATGAGTCTCTGCGGCTCTGTGCGCTCATCATGCCAGCTGCATCATCAAAACCAGTGTCATAACACATAAAGAGCTTTCAAAAAAGGCAGATCGCACATTGTTTTCCTCCCGCACAAAGAGACCCTTCAGTCTGGCAGAACCGGCAGGTTAGCGGCATAAACAGCATTGCAGAGTGAGGACTTTAGAATGCAGCCTTTCCGTGGACGGGGAAGGCTAGCACATCCCTACAACATAAACACACAAGACCTTTAATGTATTTCAGCGCTCCAGTAAATCACTCTCACCAAATGGATGTTTTTCTCTGACAGAGACAGTGAAATTTATATAATAATGTCAAACCACCAAAGTGTTCATCAAGCAAATGGTTTAAAAATGACCTTGAGTCGTGGCAGTTAATGCATTTTGCTACCAAAGGCAACCACTTATTCTAGAGTAAAAACATCATAATTCAACTTGGTGACAGATACACCAATTTACAGTTTGTTTTTTTCATTTCTCTGTTTACAAAATGGAGCAACAGCAGGATTCTCTGACATTTACAAATTTGTGAAATTATATAACTCTGCAATAAGTTGGAGCATTGCGAAAACTCCGGCAGCAGATTCATCACACCTCTGAACTATAACATTATGATGATTATGACAAGAACAAGCTTTCCTATGTCAGGCAGGTTCCAGATAGAGACAGACAAAGTTTATTTAGTTTTCATGTGGGTCTCTTTTGTGCTTGTTTAGAACTGACAGAGACATCTCACGAACAGCAGTTCACAATACGGTCTCCAATTTAAGTCCACTTACTCCCCTAGTGTAGACGTACCATCCACGGTCTGTCAGCCACAAATGAGGTTTTCTTACTTTGATGTTAAAATCAAAGTGATCAAAGTAATGTTAAGTTTGAACACAGAAAACATCCAGCACCAGCAAGTAAGTAGGCCTTGGATGAAGACTGTTTTATCAATTGCCAGCACTGAGGTACAACTCCTAAAAACAATGTTTTGATGTTGTTTTCTGCCATACAGCCTGCACATGTATTCATATATAAGAATTCTTGTCAGTGACTTATACTGTATGTGGATATGGACGTGCTGTTGTGGAAAACTAGCTATTTTGCACACGTAGAATTTTGAGATATTGTACTTTCTGCTCCACTACATTTATTTGGGTTTAATTACTTTTAAAATTCAAATTTTACACATTGTTAAAGATTAAACCAGCGGTTCCCAACTTTTATTGATTCTGTTGTTTTACAAGAGATAGTGTTTAATCACATTTCATCACATGTCTTTGTGCATCTGAACACAGATTTTGGACAAATCTAGAGCCCCCTATATCAGCTAGAACAGTAACATGCTGCTTACAGGCTTGAATAGAGTATTAGTAATCTAATGATGTCTCCCCCACTATGCTGTTGAGCCCCTCCAGAACTTCAACCCTCCTACTACCCTTGCACTACTGACTCTTTACTGCCAACCATGTAGTCGTTAACCATAGTTAGTATATATCCTGCTGTAATTGCCATAGTTTCTATTAACCAATGTTCTATACTGTAAATATCCCGCTGTAATATCGGTACATATCCTGATGTCGATAGTCATTGTGTATATGGCAACATGGTCTAGAAAGGGTTGGAAAGGGGAAAAGTATATCCTCAGCATCCTCGACACCCTGCGGTGGTTGGGCACTTTTCAGATTGGTCATCAGCCAGTCACATTCTTGCGCTCCATTGTGATGTTTAATTTCATCATCATGAAGCTCAGTGAATATTGTCCGTTTAAAAGTTCATCAAGAATTGTTTGATAACCTTCGCTTCTGAGATTTTAATCAAATTAGAACTGGGATTCACTCATTCAAACATTTTTAGCTAGAGTAGCTTCTGTGAATGATCCACTCCAAGTGGAATACACATGTAAATAATAAAGTGCAGGAGCTGATAAAGAAATTATTATATGATGAAGTTAATCCTACAAAGTCCTAAAATAATACTGCATAACTTAATACACAAGGCAAATTATTATGATAAAACTATATCCTTAAAATAATTCAAAAACAAATGTGTGCGAACTAAGGTTACATTTTGATCTACTGCATGTCACTGAAGGAAGTCATCTGTCCCAGAGTTTGTCTCCTGACCTGCAGACATTTTCGTGCACGATAAACACAATCTGACATTCCTCTCTGGTGAGAGAGTTGAAATTGCATTTATAGTTGCAACATTTTCTCAGACTTTGTAGTAACATTTGTGTCACGTTGTTTGCAAAGATTCTCTGTCATCCAGGTCTTAGTATACATATAACAAGGTCAAAATGAAGCAGCTCATCCAAGTGGCGTCTTCAGATCTAAATAGATCTTGGGGAATTTTAGTTTAGTTTTTTTTATTATTATTATTTCAGAACATCTGTGGATGGTGCCCATTTTAAACTTTAAACCCAATACTCACCTGAGTTAGAGGATGTTGTGCTGGCCATAAATTCCTTAGACTCGCTGTGTGAATGGGGTGAAAACTCTTGTGTGTTTTGTATGTCTTGTAATATGTTTGCAGTTAAAAAGCATATTCCCCAAAATATAAACATTACACACCTTTTGAGCACTGGTACAAGTAGAATATTAAAATACAATTGGTGGCTTTTAGTGACACACCTTTTCGTGTTTCCCTAGTGGATCATCTCTTAACATATCTCCACACCTGCAGATCATCTGTGTTGGACTTGCATGACTGGAGCCAGTAGGAAGAGGGTGGAAAATTCTGTTCAGGGTTTTTAATCCCATAGCTAAACACTGAGACACAGTGGCACCAAGCTTTTAATATGTAAGACACTGTGAGTCAGCTGTTGTTGCCAAAACACATGAGTTTCCTATACTGGCGTCTGTAGATCACAAGTGAAGTCGTTGCACTCAGTGTAAACATGGAATGATGTGTTGAATAAGATTGACTCCTATAAATGGGTGGCAAAGGAATTAATGTAGAAGTCTTGGAGAGCTGTGGAAAATTGAGTCATTGTTCTCTACTCTTCTTGGCTCTTTCATCATCATGCATTTTTCAAATTTTCCTTCATGATAACCAAGTGTTTTAGAATTTGGCAGTTCTTACTCCTGTTTGAAATTTACATGCCTTACCCTTTTAAAAGTAGGTTATGAAGCAATATGCAGCGGTTTCTGTGAACCTCAGCTGCTGCTTTAGTTCAAGATGATAATGAGCCATAAAACCCTCTTGTTCAACACAAAAACAAAGATGAAACTCTTGTAAAGTATCCACCCATGGATGAGTTTCTGCGCTGCTGAATTAAATATGAGTCCTTTTTTTCTCCAGGTCTCCTCTATTCTGCTCACATCCTCTTTGAAGCCAGTAATGTTTGAGGAGGGCTGGTAGGGGTGTTAGGGTTTGTATAAGATTTTCTGTGATCATTTCCTCATCTGGGAGCTGAAACTTGTCACTTTCCGACAGGAGGTTAAACTCAGAGCACTCCTCTGCGAGATTTCTCTGAAGGCCAGCACAACTTCATTTGCAGGCGGAAGTTGGCTAATGTTGATCAGCGGTTATGTAACTTCTCAGCAACTGTTCAGCAAAAGTGATAGAACGTTTTCAGCAGTTAATGTCGGAAATTAATCAAATACGCTGAGTCATAGGAAAGTATATGCTGCTCCGAGGTGTGTTTTTCCCTCTGGTGGCGTTTTTACTTTCTCTCTCTCAGCAAACTCTGCACTTATTGTGATTAGGCTCTTATCGTTCTGAGTTTTAATGCGGGGCCGCTGTGGTTACTTTAGTACAGTGAAAATAAACCTGATATCTAAAAAGACTAGTTTCAACAAATGATACTTTTCATATCTCTTTCTCTTGATGCAATAAGGCCGAGTACAGGCTGGGTACTGCCTTTATTGTATGCACCTAATCCATTGTAGGTAATAATAAATCCACATTCAGAGCCTGATGCGTCAACAAAACTAATTTGTTAAGATATGAAATGTTACGCAAGTACGAAATGGAAGCTTATAACCAGAAATGCGGAAGAAGGAAAATCCATCAAAGCGCAGGTCACTGTAACCCTAATATTTTTTTTCTCATTGAAAATTTTTATTGAATTTTTGTAAACAAACCAAAAGGAATAAACATGATGTAATATGGCCGGAAAGACACTTCATAAATTGGTCGCAGGTTCCACCCAGTCTTCAGTGAGGAAATGAAATACCATTTCAGATTTAGCAAGATCAACCAAACACAGCTGGAACCACTTATTTGGTCCTCTCCAGAGATTGATAGCAAACCAAATAAATGAGGAAGCGAAAGTGGTTATGTATGAAATATGTCTGTGAAGATCAAGTCATAGGATAAACCAAGGCTAAAACCAGGAAAGATTTAAGTTGTGAGTTTGGTCAATTCCACAATAACTCAATGAAAACATCCAGGGATGTAAAATACCCCTAGTCCTAGTTTTCTCCTAGTCCCACTGTGCTACATATATACTGACAAGACACAAATAGTAACTACTATCACACAACTTTCACTTTCATTTATTTCATTTATTCAAAATAAATATAAACAGAAGATACACAAGTGTAACTAACTGTACAGAGCATGTACGCTGTTATTGATGTATACAACGGTACAGGCTAAGTGTAAGTACAAAAGCAGTGTTTATCAAATTGCCATAGATGCATCTGAACTTGTTTGACTTTTCTTGAAGACGTTTCATTTCTACCTGACTAAAGTGAGGCATTTAGGTTATCATGTTTGGAACATCTGTTGGGGGAGCCTACCTGAAGCTTGCACAACTGGGTATGTTAATGACCCAAAACTCACCTGTAGTTACAGGATGTTATTGAGATTAACCTGGATGGTACCTGCTTTGCACTATTAATGGTTCTCTAGCGACAACTTAGCGGCCACAAACGTAACAGTTAAAAGAGAAAAAAATGCATTTATGCAAAATTCAAGGTAAAATTACAGTAATGTACTGGAATTCATGAAAGGTCACTGTAGCCAGGTAGTAGTGCACTCAAAGTTACTAAATAGTGCATTTGTAGGGGGACTACTTTGATTCATCTACTTTTGGTGGGAGTGGAGTATTTGCTGCTGCAGAATGCATTTGTGGGCAAAATGTGTGTGCATTCGTGATGATAAAACTCCATGACAAAGGAGAACGTTGCGTGTCATACTTTGGTTATGGATATTTGTTTCAGTTCATTCATGGGGTAAGAACTTAAAGGGGAATTACCGTTTTTTACAACCTGGACCTTATTTCTGGCATAAAATACAATCGTTTACTCACCCATATAACTTTGATGTTATTTGGAGTCGCTCAAACAATGTTTAGATCTGCGTATATCATATAGTGGGAGTGACTGGGGCACCGCAACACAGCCTCTAAATAACGCATTATCTGCCACAAAACTCATTTTATTTCACCAATATTTTGTTATGATACACTAGTGCTATTCCCTGTTGAGCCTGGAGTTACCTGTTGTCTATTCGCAGATGTGCAGCGGTTTGTTGTTCTTTGGCCAGCTGAGCTCTACATCCTCCTTTCAACGAGCTCCTCATCCGTATACTCTGGCTCAAAACGGTTAGGACATCCATCATAAACAAAGTCGTCATCCACAACCTCAGAATCGGAAAAATATTCAGCCATGTTGCAAAAAACTAGCAGTAGCACATTACAGGTAAACAAGCCGCGCGGGGCGTGCGTGGTGCTCAGAGATGACATCATCCAGGTCAGCGGTTAGTAGGTCAATCTACAGACCCCAGATGATGATAACAGGTAACTCCGGACTCAACGGGGAATAGCACTAGCGAGTTTCGTGGCAGATAATGCGTTATTTAGAGGCTGTCTTGCAGTGCCCCAGTCAATCCCACTATATGGATATACGTGGATCTAAATATCGTCCGAACGACTCCAAATGACACCAAAGTTATAAAACGTTATAAACGTTTTATGCCAGAAATAAGGTCCAGGTTGTAAAAAAAAATCTGAATACCTTTTGCTTAGTGCTCCTTTCTTCTTTGGCGTTACTGTTTCATCCACACATTGGTCACATTTGTATACGTTACAACTCTAATGTCTTAAAATAAAAAAAAATTGTATTTGATTTTATTAACATGACCCAGCAACTTCAATGGAGCAGCTCCTCAGACAGTTCCTACTGAATGGCAGTAATTAGGTTTTTGCTTCCAATTTTCACACTGGAAGAACACAGGGGCTGCTTTGGAAAGATTTCTCTCTCATCCCTCCTCAATTATTCACCAAAATGGGATTCTGAACACGTTAGAGGCGCCAAATGGCCATGCATTTGCAGAATTATGCTTAATTTTAAAAAGCAGGGCTTGGATATTTGTTCACACAGATTCAGAACTCATCATGTCACTTCAACCTATTTGTCAGTTCTGTAGTCAAAGTTTCTTACCAGATGCTTTTCAGTCTTGTATCACACAGTGAAAATTGAGCCTTTCAGACTGAGGTTTTCTTATTGTGAGCAAGACTAGATGAGTATTCAGAGCACTAGCGCAGCCGGATAGTAGAAACCAGCCATTCTGTTTTCACATTTTGTACAAACTTAGCATACATACTGTCCCATGTCTTTCATTTGTTGCATTTACAGTTAAAAAAGCCTCATGTAACTTATTTCAATCAAAGGTGACTGGCCCATTTGGGAGGAATTTTCAGTCAGATTGAGAGGAGTGATGTCGATCTTTTATAATCTGTTGAATAGGAAAATATTAACCCCTGAAAACAATATAAACACTTGATATGGCCATTTCTTTGTGGTTGGAATAAATCTTTCTGCTCATATTTGCCTCAAACGTCAGGTGATGCGACAAGTTTCCACAGGGGACAGGAACATGGAGGTAACAAAACAACCAGTTGCTGAAACAACTGTTTGGAAAAATGAATGAAGGGGGAATCCGTGTAGGCAGTGCCCTTAAAAACATGGGTCCATCTTCATCTACAGTATGAATTCAATGTTGGCAATACAGTTGCCCTTTACAGTTTTTCTGGCAGAATGGAAGCTGCAGCAAGCAAAAACACTTTGTGAACCTCAAAAATGTTGTATCTGGTCAGATGTCTGGATGGTGCTTAGTCATCCAGGTCATTCTAAGTGTATCCAAAAACATTAATGAAAGGCAACTCGACTTGTAGACCAATCATCCGTCAAGCTTCTTCAGTTTTAAGGTCTTTTGCAGTTCTTCATCCCTTGGAACTGAAGAAGATACTCAGATGAGTGCTGAGACATCTTCAAGAAACTCTACAAGCCCAGTGGCCTTTCTTCAACGTTTTTGGATATCTTGTCAGCAGAAATCTATAAGCACAGTTATTTCGGTTTGAAGAATTATTGTCTGTGTCACTATAGTCATCGACTGTTTTCAAGCCATGGCCACTCTGCTTGATCATACTTTGTTGTGTAACGTTGTTGCTTTAAGCACCAAACATCTGAAATGGGAGACTTCTAAGTAACTAAATGCAAACCGTCGAAATACGGACAATTTCAGACTAATTGTTCAGGATAGCTGTTGATGGTCTCAAATACAGCTGTCATTCCAAAGACCAAAGTCCTGCTCATAACCCTAACTCTAACTTGATCTGCTTGTTGCCCATTGCTCTGTAGCTGACAGTTGGTTGCTAGACATGCTTGCTTCATATATCAATCAGCCACATTGGTCGTTGCCTCTAAGTTGAGTATTTTGCCTGTCGTCGCTACAGCTGGCCACATTTCATTAGCAGTACATGGTCTCTTGTTGCCACATTGCTAAGAGTCTAACTAATAAATTCACATTTTTATTTATATAGCAGAATACCACAAATCATAAATCTGTTTTACAATCTGTGCAAAACACAAAACCCTTTACCCTGAGACAGACACACAGACATTTACATTTGTAGAATGGACAATCAGGGTGTGCATGATATACCTCCACAAACAATTGAATAGTCCTACAATTATTCCAAGCCATTTAAACAAATCCAACTCTGCAGTGTTCTGTCTGTCATCACATAAAGCCCACCCAAATGATTTTAACTGGCCTGGTAGATCTTTGCAAGGAGTTAATTTCTATGTGCTGCCAAACAGATGGAACCTTAGCAACACAAACTTTCCATTGTAGGAAGTTTTTTGTAACACTTTGTCTGCTTTTGCCAAATGAATAAACTGTCACTCCATTATCGCAATTGCTCTTTTTAGCTTCTACAATTACAAGAAACAAGCTCACACTTTTTCTCCAGCAGCTCTTTCAATAGCGTTCTGTGAAATCAGTGTTGTGCATGAAAGGCGTTCATTAAACGCGTTCATATTTTTGTGAACTGTGAAGTGAATGCATCATTTTTCTAACTGTGAGCATTGACGTGAGTTCACCCCATTCAGGAAAAGAAAGAAAAAAAAAGTTTTACGACAGCTGATGTCAGCTGATGTGCAGTTTACGGCATACAGCATGGCTGGAGCAGCTGAAAGAGAAGCCTCCTCCTGCACCGCAGAAGCAGCTGGTCCACACAAACAGTTGAGTTATTTCCTAGTATATACAGTCAGTGGTTATTCAAAAAAGCAGTACAGAACCTGGCGGAATGGATGGGCATGTCATGACTGTCATGTCAGTCAGAGATTCTATTGAACAAGAATAGCTTGAAACTGCTCATCTGAAAAACAAACCAAAAAAAAAAAACCACAAACTGTTCATTGTGGAGTCAATGAAATTAGTTCAAAATTAAAAAATATGAACTATGAACTTGAACTAGGTCACTTTTATCTGTACAAACTGAACTGTGAACTAGTCCTTGTTTAGTGTGAACTTGCACAACACTGTGTGAAATGTATGAATAGACAGAAGGAAAGTATTTTCTTGTAAAAACTCCTGGAATGTCACCTTCAGCCATGTGAACACAGAGACCAGACTTCCTCCTCTCTGGGCTCCTCGGGGGTGCTGCAGTGCCACCTAAACACCAAATCTGTGTACATCTGTGAGCCTCGCTACAGTAAATGCTGATCAGTGACGAACAGGTGGCTGCTATTCCCAACTTTATGAATATGGATATGAGTAATGTGTTGAACATTGGAGGTCTGGCTATAGTTGCACGCTCGACAGACGGGAGGGAAAAAAAAAGACAGATTCTCATTTCTCCACACAGAAGAAGAAAAGGTCACTCAGAAGCCCATAATCAAATGCACCATGTGCCATTTCCCTGTGTCATGTATTCTGTGTGACTGGAATGCTGATCTGGAGCTCTGCAGTGTGACAGCATTAAGCTGGTCACCATTATGCCTGCTTTGTTTGAAGATAAGCCATGCAGCCATGTTGCGAAGTCGTTGCTTAACATTTTACCTTAAATTAGGCCTCTCAGATTTTAATCCGTCCACACGACATGCTGCTCCATCTTTGAATTACACAGAAATCCTAGCGAGATAGCCCTCGCCAGGTGAAGTGTCTGCATCTGTCAAACAGATGATTTTCTACTCCAACTGCTAAGAAAAAAAAACATGGTGTGAGACAGACACGCTCATATTATTTTGGCCAAGGCCACCGGGTCATTATCTTGTTCTCAGGTTGTCTTCAGAGGATTTCAGTGTAGCAGTGATGTGTCCTCTCCATCCACACACACACATACTGAGTATATATGCACAGACAAACACACATACACATGGGTCTGTAGGATGTATTTTACTTTTCTGTTTTTGTGTGTTTTATGATGGCTACCTGTCCTTCCATTGTTATTGTATTGATGACTCTCTCTTGCCATAATATATATTTTTAGCCAGTAACTTTAGTTTTAAAAGGTCAGTTCACCCAAACAAACAAAAAATCTCAACCATCCTTGAGAGCTCTAAGATCACAGAGAAAGCTTTGGTTAAGTGGCCTCTATTGTACGTTGTACCTTTTATCTGTACTACACAAAGTAACAGATTTCATGGAAGGTATGTCTCCTGAAAGGACATGCATGTCTAGAGACTGTATCACCAGTGACTTTCACTGTTGTAGACAGTGTGTGTCTCTAGTTATTACTCAAATTAGTTAGCTGGCGATCAAGACATTCCTGTGAAACACAGTGTGTCAGCAATGAAATTCTGAATGCACATGAAGAGGAGACAAGTCAGGAGCAAGCCTGATTGTAGTGAAAGGGTTTCATTTAATTTCTGAGTCATGTGTTTGCATTCATTGTATATGATGTACGATGGCTGAATTGTAAATGTCTTAAATCTTTGCAGATTATCGACCCTAGTGTTTGTTATTCCAGATTTGATTACTCCAAAAATGTATTGTGGTGATTGTCAAGTCTGTTTATTTTTCATTGATACTAGTACAGTTGCCTTTGTTGTACATAAATATGGACAACATGGCCAAACTTCCTTGCACTGGTCAAACTGACACCAGTTTCCCGAGGATATGACCGGCAGAGTCAGAGTCTGTGCAGTACAGTTCAAAAGTGGAGCCACGTGGAGCCGCATTATCGATGACCCGCCCACACTTCCTCCAGAATCACTCGCTTTCATTTAATTAATACTGCACTCTGATCTACTGCCCTATGGGACCACTTCATGGAGCGGTTGGCATGGCAACTTGTAGTCATTATGATGTCACATCCTGTGTCTATAGCGTCAAATAACTAATTAAAACTAGTTTTCAGAAAAAATGACATTAGAGCATGCATCATTATTATATTAACTACCTAAATGACAGCATCCATGCTTGAAAAAAATGTATTTGATGTGCATTTTAGTTTGGCCCAAGTCCCAACTATTAACATGAAGGAGGTGGAGCTTATGATCTACAATGCAGCCAGCCACCAGGGGGAGCTACTTGCCTTGGCTACATTTTTGAGGAGCTGTTCTGTCGTCCATATTTATTTACAGTTTATGTGCTAAACTGATAAATGCCAGCCATCTAGTGGTAACTGGTGGTATTGCTACCTGAGTTGAACAATATAAAGCAGTCATTCACTGCAATATGACAAGTGTGTCAAGTGTCAAGCCAATTTTTTTGGGTATCCATAGCAATCCTTTGTCTAACAGTAATATCTTACCTGCTGAGATTTTTTTGGCAACATTAAAAAAGTTGGTCAGATTATCAGGCAGATATTATGCAAACCTCAAGTCTGGCCAAACTTAAAATTAGCACATTTGAACTGTTCCTTGTAAATATCCATCAGAGTTTGGAGACTGACACCCTGGTTAAACTTTGACCCATCTCTCTTACTGAAGTTGTGCACCATATACTGTATAAAAATGGCCGAAGGTGAAGCCAAGGTGAAGCCCCTGGTGACTGGCTGCAGTATAGGTAATAAGCTCCACCTCCTCCATGTTAGTGGATGGGACTTGGGCCAAACTAAAACACTAAAGTACATGCCAACCACTCTGTGAAGCTGTCCCATAGGACAATGCGAGTTTGGGAAAAAAATAAATAAATAAGTACGATGTATAATCCAACATTTCCTTGTAACTGGTGGAGGTAGAGCAGAGCACAGTATTAATTAAACAAAAACGCAGTGAGTCTAGTGGAAGTGTGGGTGGTTCACACTGTGCAGACTCTGGCTCCAATGTCACAAGATGGCGGCGCCATGGCGTCAGTTTGGCCAACGCAAGGAAGTGTGCGTTATCCATATTTATATACAGTCTATGTTGTGCACACGTTTTTTTGTGCATAAAAAGGGATTATTTCTGACATTTCCACGTAATAAACCATAAGTTTATTGTTTTATTATAGGTTTGCTAACCATCAAACAACCCTTTGAAGTGAGAACTGGGTAAAATGTTCTCCCTCTGAAGCACAACAGCGCAACTCATAACTCTAGATATTTTCTCTGTCTCCTTGCCAAGAACATTATAAACCCTCTGTCATCCCCCTCCAGTACCTGTTTGTCACATTCACAACATCCCAGCTGTGTACACAAGCAGCTCATTAACTGACCCAGGGTTTGGCTCCTGACCTGCTGTGTGTCTCTGTAGAGCGAAGGTTACAAGGTAAAAGCGGAAGGCGTCAACAGTGTGTGGCGTGGGATGCTGAGACCCAGCGTCTCAGTGGCTGAGGGTGTTGATAGTTTCACCTTTTCTCTCGCAGTCAAAAAAGACAAGAATCAATCGATTACCATTTAAAAGAACATTTACATATGTTCTCTGAAAGCTAAATTAAATTTTTGATCTGAACAAAACCCACGAAGGGAGACTGTAAAGACAAAGACATCACCGCCTAAGAAATGCCACCATTTTGACATGTGCAGCTTTCTCGCTTTTCTCCACTGCCACACAGGAGATTCACATTTCAGATGCTAGCAGGCACACATGGGTCGAAGGAGGGGGAGCTGGCAGCGGGGGGATATTGCAGGAGGGTTGATTTGATCTAGCGGCGGGCGGCTACAGTTTGCCCCACTCTTTCCTCACAATCCCATCTCTCTTCCACAGAGCGAGGGAATAAAAGTGACAGAGTGCAATCACTGTCTCTTATCTGCCAATGAGGAGAATAGGTAGGGATGAGATTGAGTGACCAGCCGGCTCTGCCGTGTCTGCCGTGTCAGCCTTATTGAATTATGACTCGGCAGGAAGTGGCATGTTATGAGCCGAGCGGGGCCACGGTACCATATCACAGGCGTGGATTCGGTACGAGGCGACGGGGCAGAAAAGCGACTGAAATGAAAACCTGTCTGTATGTAAAGTTCATATTGTCTTTCATGGGGTAATGAAGTTAGATCTGACTGGATTGGCTGTGATGAAAAGATGAGCTGGAACAGATTTTTGGTGATGTAATACATCTAGCTGAAGAAATACAGAAATACTGAAGGTCCATGGCTCCGATGTAAGAAAGAAAAAATAGTTTAAACACAAAACTTTATCTCCTAATAAATGACTCCTTTTCGTTCTGATTTTATCTTGGCTAACAGCTGAGAAAATGTTGTTTGTTTTATATTTTACAACTGTGTACAAATATACAGACAAAAAGAACTGTAGAAATGTCAAGAAACTTGTGTAAAAAAGCTGCAAAGCACCAAAAGATCAATGTAAATAAAATCCAATATATAGCCATTTAAATAATTAAAGCAAATCTAAATGCTTCAGAATAAATGGTCTGGGTGTAAGTGCTGCTGCTGGCAGGCAAAGTCACTGCTAGATGCACGTGCAGTTAGACGAATATTATCAGACAACACATGTTGGAACATGCCAGTTCTGAGACTATATATAAATGTGGACAATGCGCCAAACTGATGCTATCTTCCCAGGGATACAGGTGGCGCCATCTTGCCAGTCTGGAGCCACATAGAGCTGGGTTATCAATGCTTCGCCCACACTTCCTCCAAAAACTTGCGTTTTTGTTTAATTAATACTGTGCTCTCCTCAGATTATTTCACATGAATTTTAGTGTTTTAGTTTGGCCCAAGTCCCATCGACTAACGTGGAGGAGTTGGAGCTTATGACCTATACTGCAGCCAGTCACCAGGGGGAGCTCTACTGGCTTTAGCTTCACTTTTGAGCAGCTGTTCCGCAGTCCATTTCTATAGTCAGTGGTTCTGATATGCTCACGTCTGAGCGAGTTTACCATTTTTAGATGATATGTTGTTTCGTTTGTGTGGCTGTGATGAGCAAAGACACGACATTCTGATCATTCGTTTAAACAAAATGCAGCCACTCCAACTTCCCTGACTCAGTAAACGCTCAGTAAATGTTAAGTAAGTTTGACAAATCTCTATTAGGTTAGGCAAATTCAATTTTTTTTTTTTTACAGGTAATCTGTCATTCTCTCGGTGTAAAATAATTGGATATCTGGATTGGTTATTTGAGAGCTAATCAATCCACCAATCGGTCAGTCAACCCTACAGCCTGTTTATTAAACTTTTTTTTTTTTTTTTTTTAACAAAACAGTTAATAGTGAGCTTTTCATATCTGAACAGATTTTGTGTTTTTTGTATGACTTGAACTATATGACTTTTAAGCACTAAGTCATTGAAACTGTTAACAAGTTTATTCAAGTGAAACAGCAGCCTGTCTCTACAGCACTAATTAGTATACAATCAATTTAGCAGATTACCAAGGATTGATATGGCCTAATAAGTTGCTTTATTTGAGTTTGAACCATTATCAAACCGTGGCCAATACCTGAAAGCGTCAGTTCAACATAAATTGTCTACTTAAATTATGTTTTTTACTGAATGGTTAGGAATGAGATTAGCAATAGAAGAATAATGTGTCGCTGCAACTAATTCCTCTCATTTTGCCAAGTGAAGCATGAATAAGAGGTAAAAGCTGCACAGAGCTGCATAGATCACAATACAACCCTTTCACATTGTATTGAGTCACTTGATTGTATGTTAATATTTCATTAAATTCTCCTTATGCAGGTTTAAGTGCTGCATGTTTTCAAAAGAATAAATTTGGCACCTGCAGTATAGTTCCTTTTTTAACCCCAAGGTTTGATATTCAGCTCTGTACCAACAGATTCCAAAAGGGTTTCTGTTCTTTCTTGTTTTGTTTTCCTTTCTTTACATTCTTCCAGTTGTATTTCAGCTATTTTTTGCTGCCACTATGTTCTCCGTCTCGCCAAGTGACCCGCATTTGAGAAAGGTAGCGTGCAAGGACAGCAATTATCAAAGGTACATTGAAGCCTGCTCTACAGCTCAGGCTTGGGACTTGTGAAAAATTACACAGCAATAAAACAGTCACCGTATTTCTATGCAGATATATATATGGTACATAGGCCAAGGGCTTTGCTATTGCTGCAACTGACTCTGTGGCTACATGCACTGCCTTGAAATGAGCTCTGAGCAGAGCAGTCACTGCAGAAGGCAACAGTCAAGATACAGTACAAAAGAGTCAATGAGGGGGAGGCAGTTCTCTTTGTTGACCATTTATATGCCGCGTGAAAGTACACGTATCTGCTGTGCGGACTAATAAACATGTTCAAAGGCATCACAAATAACAGCTCCAACGGTGGCTGGCAGCCACACTTCCCACAACCCGTCAGAACTCAGCAGCAGTATCATTTGATAACAAAGAAAACTAGAAAACGCCTCACTTCAATGTGTAAATGCATTTATATTAATCACTGTTTAAATTGACATTTAATATTTTCTGTGCAAATTTGGTTACGTACTCTCTTGAGTAGCGACAAAAGGAAATGCTGCAACGGAAACTAATAACATGCTATGGATTTTTTAGCGTCGAACAGATCTGTGGATACACAGGAAAGACGCTTTTATTAGAAAATGAAAAGCACTTTGAACTCCTTTAATACTAAGATATCATTAAAAAGCTCAGCAGGCAAACAGCTCTTCTCTATTCCCACTCAGAAATCATAATTTAATATTTATTCCCTGGTTGAAACAATCCCAAGTGATAATATGTCTAATTTCCGTAGTTGTGTTATTATAAGCATATTTTTAGTTGTTTTTTTTTTATTTAATTTGCAAAACAAACAAATAGCTCAGACTTGTGTTTACTCATTTTCTAAGATTAGTGAAGCCACAGAGATAATCATTGTTTTTTCTTGAAATACAGAAGTGAGGATACTCTATAAATGTGTGAAAGGACTAAAAATATAAATCAAGTTTAGAAACTCATTTTGTCTTTACACTTGAGAAGGGAATTTGCGCAGCTAAACCTGCGGTTAACAGTCAGCACAAATATTTTCATGAGCTTTAATGTCAAAGCCCATTTGCATTTATTATTTTGATTTACTCGTAACACCTTCGGCTTTCCTTCCAAACCCAAACAGATCCATCTCTCTCTAAAAATAGTTCATTCAGTTTGGACAGAGTGCTGGGTCCACACACAGATGGACTCCTTCACTTTAAAGACTGCAGCCAAGTCGGGAGGTCAATCTTTGCTCTCAAAACAGCTGATTATGAGAAAAGAACCACAGTATTTTCTTGATACATATTACATTTGAAATGAAACACTGTGTGCTTAATAAGTTAAATAAATATGTACAGCTCCAGCACAGTTGCACAGATGTAATGAATACGACCTCTTTAAAGAGGATTTGGCTCTTTTCTTAAAAGAATGTCATTAGTGTTGGCCTCCGTGCAATTTACAATGACTCTATGTGGTCTACGCTGTTTTATGGGCCTTTCCAGCAGCCAAGAAAAGTTTCTGCAGGGAGACTTTATTCTGTAAGACACACAAAATCACTTCCTTCTTGGTGGTGTCACACCCTGCTGCCTGGGTTTTGTTATTCCAGGATTTATATTTGACCCGTGACCCTGATTAATTGATATTATGCTTCTGGCCAAAGGCTTCCTATTTTGATGTCCTAATGCTTTATGGTTGTTTTTTTTTAACTGCACTTTCTTTGACAAGACTTTAATATACTCAAAGTTATGTGCTCTTGTTTAAATAAAGGTCAGAAATAAAATAACTGTTTCACCAGCAAAAATTATAGAAGAGATAAAAAAAATAAAAATAAATAGCTGGATATAAAATAAGATGTCAAAATGTGAATGGTTTATCACTGCCATCTCTGCTGGAATTTTAAAGGCTTAATAAACTTAATAAACTAGAAATGTGCAACTGCTCCACAAAATTTTATAAACTTGTGGCCTCTAGGTGGTTTTGCCTTTAGTAGTGGACATGTATGATTTATATTCATTCTGTTTTCAAGGAAAACTCGGGATGTGAGCTTGCTGTTTGTGGAAGACAGCAGCTATGTGGAAGTGATAACAGGATGCAAAAGCTGTATATTTATCTCGGCTGTGGAGAAACCACGTGGATTGGAAACATGCTAAACATACTGATTAAAGGCGGGGAAGTAGATTATTCCATTTTTGCTATGGCTCTCTGACCCTCGACTGTCAATTTCTGAATGTTTAACAGATTTTATCTCCTGTTCATTTCTGTAGCAGAGACATAAGTTTTCAGTCATTATACATTATTTTCACGGTGTGAACCTCAGGTTTGTGGTCGCTGTTGGTGTGTTATTAGAGGTTAAATGCACTGACTGAAACGCTGGCATGTTATGAATAAATGAATGACTGAAAAAATAATGTCAGGACTGTTCTATTTAAAGACTTGACTTTCTATAAAATATGACACAGATATAATTCCCTCTAGTTCAGAATTACTATAATAAATGCAGTTTCAGCAATTATACCTGCACAGCTAGTATTCTGGTTTCCTCTATTTCTCTCTGAGGACTCTGGAATTGTCAGTGATTCTGTCTGAGCTTTGGTTTAGATTGACAACCTTAGACAATGCCACAGTCGGCTGGTACTCCTTTTAATCGCTTTAATGTGTCTGGGCCTTTATACACATAAAACATTTTAATAATAGAAAGATTAATAATAAGGGGTAAAAAAGCTCATTTGACTAGGCAAGACTGGCAATGTCACATCTAGCTCTCTTATTACACACACATGCACACAAGAAGAGAGGCTCTTCAAATAGTTTTTGATCGTTATAATCAGAAGGAGATCTATATGACACTGAACAGTGATAGACACCATGGCTAAACAGAAGAAGAGACGAGTGCCACCTGCAGATACACAAACGACATCAACAAAAACATCTAAGCAAGAATCTGCCACATGCTGTCCACACCATCTGACTGACAGGTGAACTCTGCGCAAAAACCCGTGCAGAGAAACCACAGCGGTGAGAGCTTCGTGACAAAGAGAGAGACGAAATGAAAACAGAAGAAAAAGGAAGACGTAAAACAGGATGTCACAGATTACCTTTTCACAAAGGATTCATCAAGACTGCCTGCCCAAATGAAGGTAAAAGCAAGGAAGAAGAAGCAGAGCAGTCCAGGACACGCAATATGTCTCATCCACATCATCACACTGCTGCCACTTCTCTTCCTGTGGTGTGATGATGTTTGTTGTATTTTCTTCTTCCACAACAGCCTGAAGAAAGAGTTGAGCTGCCATGATGAGTCACTTTGAGGTGGTAGTGATGGCAGTGTTGGGGGGGGGGGGGGGGGGGGGCAATCACAGTCACATGCTATGACACATTAATTGCTGTCACTTCACTAAGGGAGTGAAGTGCCCCCCCTACCCCCCACCCCACCCTCCATCTCACTAACAGTCTAATTAGACTTTGTGAGCTGAAAATATGTGTCTGTGTGTTGAAGCATGTATTCTCATTCTCATGTATGCAGGGGCATGAAGGGCAGAGGGCTTTACAAGGGGGCACATGAAAAATATCCTGATGAGTAACGGGTCATCAACACCTTCTCTGCTGCTAATCAGCAACTTGTTTCTTCCTCCCACCGCCTCACCCCCCCCCCCCCCCCCCACCCCTGCTGCCACACCACCACCTCTGTGCTTTTTGCAAGCAGCTGGGTCCTAAAGGAAGCCAAACTGTAGTCAGTTAGTGATTACTTTGGCCCCTGTTCTTGAGGATGCAATTGGAGAGATCCAATCTCTGATTATTTTGGAAGTGGTCTGGGACCTCATTCCTTTGGCAGTGTGAACACAATGAGTCTTGGGTCACATTAAAGACCGCCTACAGAGCTGGGCTCTTGCGTCAGTGGCGTTTTGCATCATTCATTCATTCAAAAAAAAAGCACACAACCAGTATTATGAACAATAGTTAGGGAAGGAAAAAGCATCGTAAGTGATGTCTGGTCATTAGTAATGAGAGACTTTGAAAAAATGTTGTCCTTGTGTCTGTTAACTAAATAATAATTAAATTAACAAATGAAATGATTTAATATGAATGCACTGTGTGTGATTCTGTCGTTAAATAACGTATCAGCATGTGGTTAATTGTTGATGCGATCATGTTGAGCCGCGTGGGGTTAAGTAACGTATTCTGGTGACACAGGTGATTGCGAGTCTTTATTCACTTTTATTAACAGAGATTTTTTTGTCATTTCTTCAAACAGCACAGCGGTGGAATTACGGTTTGTATGGAAGCTTCCAGGGTTCAGTTATTATATGAGCTTTGTGCGGGTCTCTAAAATAACTAGCATCAGAACACTGATAAGTGCTTTCGGTGAGTGAGAGAGACTTCAGAGCTTGTTCCAAAATATGCATCATCCCCCCCAGGTCATGATGAACACACAAAAACAGCTCTTCATGGTACAGATACAGCGGTAGAGATCCATTAGAGACAGCAGCTTTTATATTATTCTGCTGTAGCCCAAATTATGTCTGTGTGTATTTGCATACACTGTGCAAAACTGTCACC
Source organism: Chelon labrosus (assembly GCF_963514085.1). Classification (NCBI taxonomy): domain Eukaryota; kingdom Metazoa; phylum Chordata; class Actinopteri; order Mugiliformes; family Mugilidae; genus Chelon; species Chelon labrosus. Next base: position 1,756,781 of record NC_140345.1, on the reverse strand, counting down.
GGATCTCCAGTCCTGGCTGGGGAAGCATGAGGCATGACTACAGGTACTAAAATCAGGATTGCGATGGTCAGTTGTTAATGCGTGGTCTGAACAGGGTCTCTCTATATGAGCTGGGTTCTGCTCAAGGTTTCTTCCTGTTAAAAGGGAGTTGTTCCTTGCCCCCGTCACCTTCATGCTTGCTCTGGGGGTTTCAAGCCAGGTTTCAGACTGGGTTTTGTAAAGCGCCTCCAGACAATTTATATTGTTATTGACACTATATAAATAAAATTAATTAAACAAGCAGTAGCAGCCTGGAAACCATTGATTCACCAAATCCTTTATTAAAGATTCCAACTCAATGTAGTAGAAATACAACAGAAGATGAAGAAGTATTTTTCAACTTTATTTACAACACTGAATTAATAGAATGTAACCTCAACAGACAGACCATAATTCCTGATTTGTTCAGCTTTTCAGCTGGTTGCTTTCCTATCTCCATGTTTCTATCCCTCCTGGAAACTCATCACATCTCCTGATGTTCTCTCCTCCTGGGAGAAACATGCTCAGAAAGGATGTTTTTTTTTCCAGTCAGACAGAAATAATCAGATCAAGTGTTAACATAGTTATTAGGTGTTAATATTTTCCTACTGAATGGATTTTCACCACTCATGAGAATATTTGTCTCATACTGACAATGACTGCATTAATCAGGTGAGCTTTTTAGATCCTGCCATATTTGTGTAAGCATGACACCAAGTGGAAGTAGAAAAAAAAACTTACAGCGGCTTTCAGTCACCCTGCTCATTTTTGCACAGTTGCAAGACCTGCAAAAACATTTTAATTATAATAGGATAAAACAGGAAACAACTACACAGTATATGCTTTGCAACTCACTCTACATTTTTTTTACAATTATTTTGCTGCTAACCAAACATCAATCAAGGGCACAAAATCTTGGACCAGCCCTTTCTGCTCAGTTTACAGATTCATGACATTAAACAGGGAGGTCTTACATAATTCAGAACCTTGTGACTCATGGTTTGACAGATACAGGTTAGAGAGTGCACTTAGCATACCGGAGGTCTTATTGTTTGTTTTTATTATCTGAAAAAAAAATCTCTGCCTCTGGAAAGATATTATTTTCCTCAAATCAGATCACATCTGATCTGCCATTAAGCCTGTTTCCCTTTAAGGGTTTAATAAGTTTCAAAGCTAAAATCACTCATTTGGGGATAATTACACAGTGAAACACCTATTCATGTTTTATTGCCCCTGATATTATCATCTCAAAATTCTTTTCTTGGCACTATCTTGACAAACTATGACTACTATATTCTGCTCATCTGCACCTCTCCCCCCTCGATAAATGGGGGCTTCTGGCTAACCTTTCCCTGGGAAAACTGATATTGAGTGCCAGGATGATTAGACTTTTAATAACAAGGCCAATATTTGACTTCAGACTTTGCTGTGCAAAAAACATCAATATTGCTAGTCATTAAATAAATGGTGAAAAAAAATCGCTCTCGGACCGGTTCCCACTCCAGAGGCATGGCAGACGGATGCAGTAAAACATTTAATCACCACTCTTTAAAAGCTCAGAGATTTATTCACCCCACACTGTAGAAGGCTGCAAATGGTGCCATCTGATCTGTTTAAAATACCGCCCTTGATCCGCCCAGGGCGAGAGGGCTTTTCTGGCTCGTTTTGTAACGTGACTCGCTGTTTAACTGCCTAGCAGTGATGTAGAGAAAGGGAGTTGGGGAGCCAGCAGGCAGTGGAAGGTCAGCCCAATGTGAGCCACCGAGCCTGGCTGGTAAACATCCCCAGGGAGAGGGGTAAGAGGCCATTTACCCAACCTCGACCCGCAGCCCACCGGGCACTGCTCAGCAGATGAGGCTGGGGCCACAGAGTGAAGCTTCCGAATATCCCACCAACGTCGTTACTCCCACTAAAAAATAATTCTCATTTGTTATTTACATGGCCTTAAGGGCCCAGTGCCTGCCTATCGACATCCATGCCAGTCTTTCTGTGTCTCTAACACCTTTCTGGCTGTGGAGCTGGTGGGTGGGTGGATGAGTGTGAGTTAATACTTCTCTTTTAAGGCCCTTGCTTCGCTTTTGATCATAAATTTGAGAACTTTTTATGCATAGAACAAAAGTGCTTCCAGTAACACATCTTTTTTCGCCTGACCTTGTGAGGTGAACTGCATTATTTGTTACCAATGGATCTCCACAGCTGTGACACCATGTGCTGTTTCTGCAATTGTTTACTTCGGTTTGATGGATACGACGCTGTAACCCTTGTGACAAACCGACTGCTGCAACGAGCCTGAGGTGTCTCCTAGTGCTGCCTGCCTCGTTTGCATGGCCGAGTGACGTTTGCAGTTAAGACAAAGCCCAGGTGATGAACACATGACAAGGTCATTAAAAAGAAATAAATATGTCAAGACGTCCATTGTACCTGAAAAGGTCTGTTTAGTTTCATGACAAACGTTGCTGCTTCTCGTGGCAAACAAAAAGTGCTGAGGGAAGATGAAACAAAACAGATAAGTTAAGATGACGACGTCCAGTGCTGGACGCAAATGTGGTCTCAAGTATTTGATGGAGTTCAGAATATGCAGGGTAAAATTTAGAAATTTGATTTTTAATGCTCAGTTTCTCCAAATTATGTGGAAAATAAATATCTTTCTGCCAATAGAACACAAGTAAAATACAGTAGTAAGTAAAAACATCATTTTCAGCAAGAGGGTGTAGTATCGGTAGATGTGTTGTATTCTGTGTACAGTAAGGTATGCATCACCTTGTAATGATGCATATTAACGTGTCAGAAGATCTTACAGCAGAAAATTGCATTGTCATCTCATCCTGTCCATGGATCAGCACAACCTATATTTCAGCTGAGCTTGTTCTGTCCATACGAAGCATGGAGTGTGTGCATTACTCTTTTAAAGCACACATTTGTTGAAGTAGTACAGTAGAAGATATCCATTTATCCTTGAATACAAACAGAAAAAAAAACTTGCTGATCAAAATACAATCATTCATTCAGCAATAAATGGGAAATGATTTTTAATATAAATGGGGCACTTCCTGTAGCTTTTGATTATATTGACCATTGTGATTGCTAGCACTGGCATTATGTCTTGTTTATCACAGCAAACACTCAAGAAAAAAAGTATTAAAATGAGAGATATATAAGAGAAGAGAAGAGTAGAGAAGATAATCCATTATTTATCCCACACAAGAGAAATTTGCAACGTTGCAGCAGCATATAGTTTTAAGGACAGTGGACGCAAGAGATGGAAAAGTAAAACATTAAATAAATACAAAAATAACAGTTTAAATAAAACATTAGTTATACGTTTGTGGTCTACTGGGAGCAGGCTTGGTTATACAGCCTCACTGAAGGCACTGCCCCGTGCTGTTATAGTTCCACGAAAGGGGGTGGTACTGGTTTTCCATCAGGGTTGACAACTTCTTCTTTCTGCTATCATCCTCTGATCACCCACCACCTCCACAGGCTTAAGAGGTCAGCCCAGAAAAGAACTGGTCTTCTTCACAAGTCTGTTCAGTCTCCACTAAGATGCTGCTGCTCCAGCAGACCATAGACTCCATAGTGGATGGCTGATGTCACCACAGAGTCACAGAAAATCCTCAGTAGTGCTCCCTGCAGTCTGAAGGACCTAAGTGTCCTTAGCAGGTAGAGTCTGCCCTGGCCTTTCTTATAAAGTGCTCTAGCATGGTAAGTTCAATCCAGTTTGTTGTTCACGTGAACACCCAGGTACTTGTAAGAGTCCACTATCTCTACATCCATTCCCTGGATTTTCACTGGTGTGTGTGTGTGTGTGTGTTTGTGGCTGCGGAAATTCACCACCAGCTCCTTGGTTTTGCGCACATTCAGCTGGAGGCAGTTTTCCTGCTACCAGACCACAAAGTCTAGGATGAGTCGTCTGTACTCTCCATCTTCCCCATCCTGGATGAGGCCGTCGACTACAGAGTCATCTGAGTATTTCTGCAGATGACAGCTGGATGAGAGGTGTCTGAAGTCAGCAGTATAGAGGGAGAAGAGGAAGGGAGCCAGGACAGTTCCCTGAGGGGCTCCCGTGCTGCAGAAGGCCACATCAGACACACAGACCCGTGTCCTCAAATACTGTGGTCTATTGATCATGTAGTCCAATATCCAGGATGTGAGGTGGTGGTTCACGCCTGTGTGCACCAGCTTATGAAAGCTGTGGAGATATTAAAGAACATGTAGGGTAGAACAAGAAAATTTGACTTGCCAAAATTTCTTGTAAATACGTATATCTAGCTTCAGAGAACCCAGTGATATCTCAAAACTAGTGTTTTTTCGACAAAATATGTAATTTATTTTGATGCAATTGAAATATTTAAGAATTATTATAATGTAGGAAAATGTGCTTAAATTCAGCATATGTTAGCACCATCATCTTTAAATTAGGTTGTATATTAAATGTATACTGTATATGCTATATGTTGTTAAGATATCTTAAAACCAGCACAGCTACACAAAAATCAAGTACATTTGTTTGGTACAAAGGAATAACTTATGGACATGACAGGGAGTGTGAAATCTAAAATGCAACTCTAAGTATTTATGCATTTAACTAGAATAAGTAAAGTGAACTGAATTATTTTAAGTATAACCTACAATTTTATGTTTAGAACATTCTAACAAAATTTTTTACTGATAGTAACTCAAAAACATTGACTCATTACATCTCAAATGCACATACCTCAAATTAAAAATATTTTTTGGCAAATGACTGCCTTACTTACATTAAGTACTACACAAAAAACAAAATATGTATCATGTAAATCAGCATTTTCTACTCATTATAATTGAGCATTTGGGTTTACAATGTAGCAAGATAAATATAAAAGAACTACTGAATGTGTTAAGGGTCAAGAATTATGACAATGATGTTTTTGCTTATGTTAGATGTAATTTCAAACTCAAATGTAATGTAAGCACAGTGCCCACTCAGGCTGAGAAACAACAGAGTTAGACTTTATCATAAATACTGTCATTGTTCTGTACTGCATACATAATTGCTGTGCTGTGTTGTAAGACTGACAATAAAACAATGAATGACATTTGGGATATTATCTAGTTTTAATATGTTAAGAGATGAAAGGATAAGATGCTTGAAACAGGAAACGTGCACTTGTCTGTGTCCATCTAAAACAATCTAACACAAGTATCTAACACAAAAATAACCTAGTAAAAAGAATGATCTTGTTAGACAAAAAAAAACCCAAAAAACAGGCATAATTTGCCTTGATTTAAGATATTTCATCTTAGTTAGATTTCATTTTTGCAGTGTAGCCATTTTTCTAAAGCTGTATTGATCTTGCTGTTGGTCATTTGCAAACCCCTTATCTCATTAGTTTAGCTTGGACCTCATGCATATCTGAAAATTATATCTGTGGAACAGTTTTTAAGGAGTCTGGATACCAAGTCTGCATTGTTTTATTCTCCAAACAATAACTCCCTAAGAAATTTTGCATGGGGGAATATGGGGTAGCTGCTTCTGGTCATTGTAAAGGAAAAGTGAAGTCTGTTTCTGTATCCTCTACACTAAGTCAAGCATGTTAGGTAGGTGTTGGGCTCTGCAAGGACTGCCCTTCGTTGCTGGTTCTGTTTATGGTATTTGTGGATAGGATCGCAAGGCAAAGCCAGGGTGAGGAGGGTGTCTCGTATGAATTTTCTGCTTTTTGCAGGTCAAACTCTGGTACGGTTTCCAGCCGATTGTGAAGCAGCTGGGGTGAGAGTCAGCACCCCCAAGTCCAAGGCTGTGGTGCTCTGCCAGGAAATGATCCATTGAGTTCCAGCCCCAAGCACAGGAGTTCAAGTGTCTTGGGTGGTTGTTGTTGATGGACAGGTGGTTTGGTGCGGTGGCTGTAGTAATGCCGGCAGTCGTGATGAAGAAGGAGCTGAGCTGTAAGGCAAAGCTTTAGACTTACCAGTTGATTCACGTTCTCAGGCTTGATCCAATTGAGGCGGTTCGGGCATCTAGTGAGGATGCCTCCAACACCTCCTTTGGAGGCTTCTGGGCACGGCCAGCTGGGAGGAGACCATGGGGTAGACCCAGAATTTACTGGACGGATTCAGTATATCTCGTCTGGCCCGGGAATGCCTCGGGTTGTGTTGCTAGCTTTCCCTGCACAGCCTGTTGCAGAAGAATGGATTCATGGATAGATGAGTAGTAAAACAAATGTTGAGATTGACCACTCTTCTAACTTCTTGAAAGCAGAAAAATAAAAATGTCCTCTTTTCTTCGTCAAGAACAAGGAGATGTTGATGAAGGATCTACAGAACCATCCTTTTAGTTTCTAGCTCTATTTCAGCAGGCCAGTTTGACAAGCTTCTAGCAACACTGGAACCACCCTTTAAAAAGATGACCACCAATTTTCACAGTCTAATTGATCCTGTTTTTTGGGGGCATCTGCACGGTTTATTAGAAGCCATTTTGAATATAGAGGTTTGCATATGGTGGCTGTTATGGTCAAAGGGCTTTTGACAGATGCAAAAAAGGAAGAAAATCCAACTTGTTCTAAAACCTTTGACAAAGTGGACATTCTGGACTCTCCAGCTCGGTTTCCTCAGGGAAAAGCGCTTGCTTTTTACATTTACAGGTGGTCAATGGGTCAAATTTGCTTGATAAAGTTCACTGAAGTTGAACTCTGCACAGGATTACATTCACTCCTCAAGCGAATCCTCTGATCGCGCCAGTTCCATTAGAATTAATTGATTAATCCATGACATGTTGCCTTTTTAAATCCTTATGTGACAAGGCCTGAATATTGAAAATCACCTGCTATATGTAAAAATAAATAAATAAAATGGTGTCTAGGCAGGAGTCAAACTGAAATCTAAGCTTTGACAGGCTGACTTGGATTTCAGTTCTATTCCAGCCCTCTCTCATGAGTGTCACTTAGAAAGCTTCTGCTGTGTGTGCAGGTGATGTGTTTGTGCCCAAGATCATTTCTAAGCTTCTGTGAACTCCTGAGCAATTCTCTGAGTAATAATCCCTGTAATCCTGTAAACCATCAGGAAGATCCAGTAGTGCCCAATAATAGACGGGATGTGAAAATGGCTGCTCTTCTCCTTCATCTTCCATCTCCACTTGCACACTCATTTCCTTTAAGATGGGTAATGATGCTTTTTGGGAGGGCAGCCTTAATAACTCTGCAAAGATAATCGTGCGGTGTAATCCTCTCTTCTGTAAATTGGGCCCTTCGACTGCCAAGACGATAGTTCTCTGGAGTGTCGTTGAGACACACTCTGATACAGATCACCCCACTCGTTTCACATCTCATCCCCCAGTTTCAGCGCCTTTCATGTTATCAGTTTTTGGTTTGTGTATTTTCTACGGAAAAGACTGTGATATTTTAAAAGCACATGCATTTTTTGCCCCCTCTGAAATCCTCTTTGAGGGTTTTCCCCTACGCTGTCTCACGAAATGAAAGCTCAGCCAAGGATTGTCCATAAAAGTTAGGGACATTGCATGAAGTGGCTGTTTGGAAGATCATGATTGGTCATAATAATCAGCATGGCTTCAGGCGAGAATGTGTCTTTTGATGCTTCAGCGCGTACAGAAGGGTGAGGAAGGCATTCAGGAAGCGGCTGTATATTGTAGTTTGAAATGGTAATGATAATGACAGGATTTTGCTCAACTTGCTTCATGGATGACAGCTTTAAGATGCCAAGATGGCAGCCTATGTATGTTATGTGTTATAGTGGTCCCATATGGCGATTTTTAAAGAACTGCAATAAAACACACTCCTGTTCAGGTGAGAAGCCGTTAGACGTCGAAGAAAGAATAAGAAACCTGCACACTCATCGGTCAAGTTTCCCTGAAAAAACAAACAAACAAAAAAAAAACGATATAGGATTTGAAATAAAATTACTTAAGGGATCTTCTTTCTCTAGTATTATCCTCTTTTGACAATAATCATCTGAAAACAGAATCATTATTTTAAATATGTGTATATAAATATTGGGACTGCTTCTATTCCTATTTCTTTACTTCTTTTTAGATTTAGATTTTTGTCTGTCTTCCTGTCTATTGTCTGTTTTAATATTTAACTTAAATTTATAAATTTAGTTCAAATTCTAGCATAAAATGTACAGTTAGCAACAAAAATAAAACCAGCCTCCTTCTCAACCACTTTGGTGTGGAAGCCAAACTTCTTCACTTTAAGATAAAATACACTGTATTTAAATATCTGTACTTGCACGTTAAGCTCACTTGTGCCTTAAATTGCCCCCCGGAGACAAATAAAGTTTTCTGAATCTGAATCTGAATCTGATAAGGCTGTATCAGGAGGTCAGTGGTCTACTTTGATACGCGGCTAGCAATACTGGAACCAGACACTTGTGTGAGGACCGCATAAGTGTCCATTATCTAAATGATCCTGAACAGTGGCTGGCAGCATGTGCACAGTATCCACAGTTTAAAGGAGGCCATTTTGGCCCAACCACCTTGAATTTGCAACAGATTCAAGAAGTTCCAGTCATAACCGCAACCATAACCAGATGCACAGCTTCCATCATACTTAAGGCATACTTTGACAGACTGAAGAACAGATGTTAAATTGTCATCTATATGGTTTTTTAACAAGCCAAAATTGATTTGGTTAAAGTGCAGAAACCTCCCCTGATCTGTCTCTCAGTGTTTTGTTGTTTTTCTTTTTCTTTTTTATTTGCTACACCGTATGTTATTTCAGGACTGCCAGCTTTGGCTGCTTTTCAAGGTGCACGCATGATACCGTTGCACAATGAACATAAATGCTAGCAGATCAATGAGTTGCAAGGATTTTTACACAGATTTTAGACTGACATAGGCTATACTTCGGTTTTGGTACTATAAGTTTATGGCTCCCATCTATGTTCCAAATTCTGCCTCTCACTTAGTTCTTCTTTCCTGCACCTGCTTCAGCATCAATCCACCCAGGGTCGACTCTCTAATGGTGGAATGACCTTCCTATTCCAGTCATAACACAGTAGTCACGGCTCGCTTCCTTTGTAGACTGAAAATTCATCTCCTAGAGTAGGGCCTCACATCCCCCGTCCTCCAAACGTTGAATCATATCCCTTTCTCTGCATCGTTCTTCTTTGCTTGCTTTCATATGTTCTCATCAGAAACCTCTTGTCTTCACCTCTTAGATTCCGTTTCAATATTGTCGCCTCGACCTTTCATCTTTCTGGCACAGCAGAGTTCTGAGGGAACTGTGGTTGCAACCCTTGACCTTCTTAGGATTGGTTTCTTGTAATGACGATGATCTACAGAAGGGCGTGAGGTTCATTTTGCTGTGGCGCACACTGGAATTTGTCAACTAAAGGTCTGCAGTGTAAATGAAAAAGGATGATTGGAAAGAAAAGCCTCACAGGGAAGTGTATTATGTCCTATGCTGTAGTTTAAGTGTTTTATTAGGTGGAGCCTCATGGCACTAAAGTTAAAGTAGATTAGTTGTTTTTTCTTTTAATGGAATTGAAAAATTCTAATTGAATGAAGCGCTCACACTACATCTGTCATTTTAATTTGTTCCTTACATGCTCATTAACTAGAGGAGAATATTCTCCTGCATTCTTTTACTTTGGAGCATAGAAATCTGTTGTGTATTTTTTTTCCCCTGCTGCCCAGACCATTATGAACAGCGAAAGCAATATTTGGCACATAAAAAAAATTATATTTTTATTTTTAATATGAATCTAGGTAAAAATCAAAAATGAAAAAGTGTCCAAAACCTGGAAACTAAAAGGGTTCCATGAAATGCTCAAAAGCACAGAGCAATGGGAAAACTCCAAAGTACTCAATATGTTTATACAGTTTTGAATGGCCTCTTGCTTGGATCCCACAGCATCTCCAATTAATATCCATGACTTCCTGATGTAATCAGTCGTGCAAATGGAGTGCATGCTTTAAAAAAACAAATGACATTGAACTGGAAATGTTCTTTTGAAGCATATTAAGGGTTTAAGGCTGCAGAACACTGGTCTCCAGGGCCTACCAGTAATTTCAAGGCAAAACTTAAAGATGCAACTATAAGTGTGAAGCTAGCAGCTTGACAAGGAAGTGGAGTCAACAACAAAAATGACAGAAAACAGTATTTAAAGAGAATTGTGTAGAGGTTAAGGTACGTATCGGAGTTTCTATTGAAGTTCCACACATAGACTTCAGACAATATCCAGAGAATCAGATTCTGACATTGACAAGCTCTGACTACTGGAAGTACGTTGTATGGTTTAAGGCCATTACACACCAAGCTGACTGTCAGATGTTTGACCATGAGCATCAGTGACCCTTGCTTTTGTGGTGTGCCCTGTGGCTTTGGCAGCAGTCGGAATTAGTTGGTCAGAGAGATCTCTCCGATTGGCTGTTCAGTTTAGAAGTTACGCTTACGAGTGCACAAGAAAGGAAACAGAAGTGGTGAGGGGCACACGCATGTCATCGGAACAAATCAAATTCATATATTTTCTCAACAACCTGAGCGTCTCGAATGAATAAACTGGAGATCAACTAATCATCGTGATTCAGGAGAGGCCAGCACTATATGACGGTTTGTAACTCTTCCTAGCTTCCTAGCCTCCCAGCTAATAGTAGCTCTTCCTGTTTCTCCTTTTGAATAACAAATACAGATAACTGCCACCTGTTGATATGGAGAGTTATTTCCTATCATGCAAGTTGAAAACGAATGTGCCAACTGGCCATTGACTGTAGTATTGCAGCATGTTCAAGTGCAACTTTTTTTGTCCAGACACTGGTGACGTGAGGAGACATCAGAGTTGGTAGTTCTTTGGTGTGTATGTACTTATAGATAATGGGCTGTGCCTGAGCAGGACATGATGGACATTAGCACACACATTCACTCACTGTGAATTTTCTGGATAATTACCTGCTCTATTCACAGGCTTTGTTCCAGGGTCCTGGCAGGCTAAAGACCATTTAACGTCCAGTCTGACTGATTCAAGCATTGCATTTTCATATACAGCTCCTCAGGGTCTAGAAAAGTCCAAGGCTGCAGTGCATGTTTGAAAATGGCTTATGAATATCGCTACTATCTCTTTTATGTGGTTAAATTTATGGATTCCAATAAACTCTGTCTTGATTTGGGGGCAGGCGGTAACTTAACTGAATCAGGAGAATGAGAGCAGGGCAGAAATCTTCCAGCCCAAAGGAGGATGTTTGCAGCTTAGTAGCAGTGAAACCCATTCACCCAAGCAGTGTTAATGCCTGTGTCATGGTGGTCAGGAAGCCAGCAGCCCCAGTGGTCCCTCAGGCAAGGGAGTCACACCCTTACCCAATTAAAATTCAAATTATCTGTGTTTTATTAGATGCTTGTGGGCAAACCACTACACACTGAATCCATGTGCTACAAACAACACATGACTAGCCAGCATTTTCTGTGCTGATATGATTCATAGAGAGATTGTTACTTTCCTCCAGAACACTCATACTGGATCAAGTGGGACACAGTGGTGTGCGTATTTGTATTTAATTGCACTGAGGGTATTACACTGAATGATCCAGAAGCTATTCTCCAGTGTCCCTTCTACCTGTAACGGCAGGAATAAACATTGCTGCTTCTCAAGTGTGTGTTTGATGAGTTGCAGTGAAACAGCACACCACATAGAAAAAGGCAGTTGAACGTAAACATGTTTATTGTCATCCATGAACACTGAAAAGAAAATCTGATTAAAAAAGCACTGATTACACGCGTCAGGCCAGTTTCTCACTCAGTGTCATGAGGTTCCTCATGATGTTTTTACTCACACGGGTGTTAGCCACATGCGGGTGTTTTGCACTGTCAGATCCTCTGCTTGAGTAAAAGCACCACACTGTAAAAAATTATTTGTTACTGGTACAATTCTGCATTGAAAAGATTGCTTAAATAATAGTACTCAGTGCAGCATACTGTATATTACTATATTACTATATTACTGTATTATTATTACTCACGCAGGATTTTACTGTTGAGATTCATTTTGAATGACTTTGTAATCAACTAAAATTATTGATTATTGTTACTATGAATGAATCTGATGTTTATCTTAATAGTTTAATGGACAAAACATTTCAGCTGTACTTGCAGAAACTTTTAATTTAGTTTCAAACCAAGCACAACATTTCCTATGTTTTGTATTCACAAATCTTAATTTGTAAAATCACTAGTTGAACCTAGTTACCCCTGAAATACACAGCAGTCTAAAGTGAGTGTAAACAAAGTTCCTACTGCAGTGTCAGCAACTGTCACCTCTCTCTCTCTCTCTCTCTCTCTCTCTCTCTCTCTCTCAAACTGATCAAGTATCTGTGGCATGATCCACAGGGGCCCCTCCTCACACCCTCAGTAGGCCCATGTCCACTCCCTGATGAGTCACAACTGTTTTGGAGGCACAAGGGAGACCTACACGATATTAGGGAGGTGGTTTTATGTCATTTCATATACATACATTAATTTTGTTCTTCTTTAACGACTTGTGTTCTTGCGTTCATTGTCTTGCACCATGACCCAGTTTCTGTTAAGATTCAGCCTCACGGACAGATGACCTGACGTTTTCTTATAGAAAGTAGTTTTTTTGAAATTCAAGTTTTTATTGAACTTTCAAAGGCTTGGTAGATGGCAAACTTAACTTATGTTTCTCCATACAGGACAGGTAGTGTACAATTAAGTAATTCTGATGACAGACATTTTTGTCTCGTGAACATGAGCCTGTACATGCACCCATACATCCATCCATGTATACCTGCACACACATACATACCTAACATGCTTCTACATATAAGACAGAATCCTAGCAGGGGTCTTTATCCACCTTTATGTAGTCCCAAAACCTGTCCCAAGGGGTCACCTCCTCCCCCCTGTTGTTATTTAATCTACTGAGCATACATTCATAGGATGCTGTTTTAGCCATTGCACAGACCCTTTCTTTCACCCGTGGAAATGAATTGGTCCATCAGTGATGGTGAGCCATCCTGGTCCAGGTGCAGCAAAACATGCCCAAACAAGGTCATTACCACCCCCATGTTTCATGGACGGGATGAGGTTCTGATGCTGGAATCCAGTGTTGTTTCATCTCCAGATACGATCATCTGATTCTGATTCTGCTTTCATAACAAAATATTTTCCATCTTGCCCACATTATCAAATTGCAGACAGGCAGAGTCTTGTCCTTTCCATATGCACACCATGGTTGTTCAGTTCTCTCCTGATGATAGATTCATGAACTTTAACATTAGCCAATGTGAAAGAGGTCTTTAGTTGTTTAGAAGTTACCATGGGTTCCTTAGTGACCTCTCAGACTATAATCTGTCTTCCTTTTGGAGTGATCTTTGTTGGTCGACCACTTTCAGGGAGGATATCAGTCGTCTTAAATCTCCTCCATTTGTTAGCAATCTGTCTGACTGTGGATTTGTGGATTCTAAAGTCCTTAGACATGGTTTTGTAACCATTTCCAGCCTAATGAACAACAACAACTGTTCTTCTGAGCTTCTTTGTCTGTGTCATCATATACTTCCATAAACATGTTGTGAAGATCAGACTGTGACAAATCCCCGATTCTTTTTAAACAAACCGTGGCTCTGAAAGACACCAGAGTCTCGTTACATTGATAGGAAACACTTCTGAACAGATGGACTCTAGTTTTGCCTTGAAATCAACTTGTAATCCTAGAAGTGCACGTACTTTCGCAACTCATCAATATGTAATATTTGCTCATTTTCCTGAATAAACAAACACCAAAGTGTGATATTTTTGTTTAACCAGTTTAATTGGGTGTTATTTGTCTACTTTCCAGACTTGAAGTAATGTTTATGCAGAAATGTAGAAAATTCTGAGGGGTACAAATACTTTTACGCGGCGCTGTGTATATAACCAGAACATAACCAGTAGTATTTTGCGCTTTCACTTTTTGCATCGTCTTTTTCAAATTGGAAACAGCATTATATTTTTGTCCAGACCTATGAGATGTTTTCTTCTGATTCTCCGCTGTGCTCACCAGCAAGAATGTACTTTGTCTTTGTGTTGTTTGGTGTTTGGAGGGTACTAAGCTGTTAGCACAGAATTCTCACTAAAAACAACTTCCTGCTACTGAGGTTGATGTCAGTACTTTCTTGCCTTTGGCTCCGTTGGTCATATAAAATATAGATCACTACAGCTTGAAAACTTTTTGGGGTGCTCTTATTCGTTTTTCATTTTTTCATCATTAACCTTGAGGAAAATCACTCCACAGTGACCTGGAGAAACCATGAGTGAAGAATACAAGCCTGGCCTGCCATAATGAGACATTTAAAATTCTCAACACTTGAACAACAATATTTGATAACTCAGAATACCATTCATAATTAAAACATTATCTTTAGATACTGGGCTTAGGAAAATAAACACGAGTACCATTTGTTTTTATGCGCTGATTAAGTAGCAGCGTCTCAAGGCAATAAATAACTGAGTTGTTACCTCAAGATAACTGACATAAAACATTATTAGAAGCAATATTCTCCAGCCATATGCTACTGCCGTTGTCTGAACACAGAATTATTGTTATACAACAGTGGATAGCATGTAGCATGAGTTTACTTCTGCGTGAGACGGTGAAGTACATCAAGTGCATTTTGCAACACCGGTAGATTTCAGTCCGCGGCTCAGTGTCTTGGCAGTGATGTGAGGGAGTGAGTGAGAGGGAATTAGAGCTCTATTTGTTCCGCTTCCATTTGTCCCGAAGCTGACCTCTGACATTTATTCAGATGATAAACAAACCACCAAACCTCTCCTAATCTTTTGTTTAGCTGAAAACCCTGCTGGGGTTTCTGAGCCCCAGTGTTGGATTAAGATCACAGAAACACCAGAGACACACAGTGTATCACTGATACAGCCAAATGGTCAGACATGTTTCCTGTTCTTCCTTATGGCTGCTCATGTTATGAAGGCACTGTGTGTGTTTTGCTTTCAATGTGTGCAGCCTTGACTATGCAGCAACATGTCTTTTTGGCTCTGCACGACAGCTCATTTCATTAAAATTAGAAACAATAATAGGGTTAAAGTGCTGACTATCAACTTTTATTTCAGTGTCTATACGTTCACATATTATGTGAGCATGGCAGGACTCGTAGTCTTTTTATAGAGTGTCTCAGTTTTGGAACAGTCCATCAAGGCGATCCACAGAAATGTGCAAACAAGGAAACGAAGGAAGTGTTTTTACAGCATGACCTCAGTCCATTTAATCATGTTCTGCTGCAATTTTATCATAGATACTCAGTAACAGCTTATTCCTGCTCCTCATTAAACGAAACAATGTTTAATGGGTAAACTATTTAAAACTGAGACTCCATGTGTTTTCCATTAAATGGAAATATTGTTGAAATGATCCTTCAGCCTCATACATTTTGTATCTTTGCAAACTTTTGGATCCCCAGCGTTCAAAATAAATATCTGTAGGTTTGAGCGATGCTTGGCTGCACATCATAAGTTTGTATTGATGGATTCACGTGAGGGATTTTTTTGTTTGTTTGTTTTAAAAATGTCATTTTTAACTTCATCTTTGTCTGATGTTGTGGACACAATCTGCATAGAACTTTAAATTTAAGGCATGAATACATTTACATATATTAATAATTACTGACAGGCAGAGATGTGCCCATCTTCTAGGCAAATACAGGTGGATATTCTCAGTGGTTTACATTCTCTCTTTGCAGTCCTGTGAGAGGATAAGACACTAAAGCCTTGTGGAACCCTGTCATCATTATGCTAGATTCATTGCCCACACTCTTCTCCCCTTCTGTTCTTCAGCTTTCAGGGCTTTTGCTTGCTCAAAGAGACCCATGAGACCAAGCATGAAGCTTGTGTATAGCTCGTGTGTGTGTTTCTCATAATTGGCTCTAAGGTGACTCGAGTCTCCAAGTTGTTACTGTAGACTCCCAAACAAGCTGTTTGAATTTAGCCATTGTGCATGAATCAGTGCAGGCATTTGTTGGTGTGGTACAGCATGATTGTCAGTCCTGCCTCAACCTACAGGCTGCAGGGCTGTTTTTAAGACTTTTTCATGGTTACAGATACATCTTGCATTAGCTAATGTGTCTGGCATTTGGCTCACAAGCCGCCAGTGTTCCACCGGAGTCGTGGATTGAGTCCAGTGATTGCATCAACAGCTGGTTTAGCGGTAATGGTAAAGATACATATACTGTATAACATTTTTAAAAAAAACGAATTCCCAAAGTATTTAGGGAACAATTTTACTTGTTCTGCCATTGATTTGAGCACCTCACAAACATCAAGATTAAATCATTGATATCATTTATATATTTTATTTGGCACTGAACAAGTCGTCATGAGGACGTCACTGCCACAATGTCAAAACCACATCAAACTGAATCCTAACAAGGCAAATGTTGAGTGCAGTGGTTAAAATAAGAGCTTTTGTGTTATTCAGTGCAGTTGCAGTTGCAGATAAAACCCCAATGAAACAGGTAAAGGGTATGGATGTCTGTCATAATACAGAAAGCATAAAGAAATATAAGAGTGCCTTGAAGGGATTCATTAATTTATCAATTATCAATTATAATTAATTCAATCATAATTAATTATATGAAAAAATATGCTAATTTTAAATTTTCTGTATACTTACATCTGTATTCTCCTGTTTATTTTATTTGTGTATTTTATATTATGATTCCTTAATTTCTAATTCTTATTAGTAGTAGTAGTAGAGGTATTATTATTATTATTTTATAATCCCCCCCCCCCCCCCCCCAAACAAAAAAAGTGTACCTCAAAGTGTGTAAAGGGGTACATTTTTCAACAAGGTACACCCTGGACAGGGTGTGAGGAAGTCGGAGGGAAGAGTACCCAGAGAGAACCCACGCAGACACAGGGAGAACATGCAAACTCCACACATTCTGCTGTTACCAAAACCTTAACACAGCCTCCTCAAACGTCAACAGCCACTAAAAGAAAACGATGAAAGGATGCTTTCAAACATAATGCAGTGACTAGTTGTTATTCATCAATTAACTTCATACAGTTTGCAGTCAGATTAATATTTGCTGGCATCCCTGCACATAGTTTTTGAAGATGCTTGGCAGTGAGGTCGTTCCAAGCATCTTGGAGATTGTGTCACAATTATTTTGTGTACACACGCTGTCTCTGTCACTTGAGTCTCTTCATGTAATCCCAGACTGACTCAAGGAAGTTGAGATCAGGGCTCTGTGGGGCCAATACAGTCTGTTGCAGTATTACTTCTTAATGATTCTGCCTGAAGTGTTTTGTGTTGTTGTCATGGTGCACAATAAATTTGGAATTGATCATCTAATTTATCCCTATAAGAGAAGAAATGAAATAACTAAAATGTAATTAAATGCCCATTTCACCAGAGAGTCTCTCATATCCATCAGTGTTGTTTGTGCCTTGGGAACTTTTTGCTGGGTTACTGTATCACCTTCCTTGGTCTTATAGTGAACACCAGTTTGAATGATGATGACAGCCCACGCCATCGCTTACGTTCTCATGCCAATTATTGAGCTCAAATTTTCAAACACCTCTTTTGTTTTGGTGGAAGTGTGGTTTTATGAGATAAGACAAGGGTTCACTCCCCCTTTTTATGCTGTAAGACACAAAATGGAAGTGACCTGGCTCGTATTATAAAAATGTCATCACAAAATGTCTCCTGGATTCAGAGCGAGACACCACTGATCAGAAATGTATTGTTTTCTGTGAAAACAATGATGGCCTTATTGTTAAACCAATAGAGAGTTGGGGGAAAGTGCTTTACGATATTTGATCTCCTGCCAAGAATTGCCAAGAGATGCCAAGGCCACAACACATGTCTGTGAACTGGTTAGCTTAATTTAGTGCCATGCCTTGAAACAGACACTTATATTTAGTAAAATCACAACTTGGGGTTTCTTTTAAGCAGCAATGTCCAGGTCTGAGCAATGAAGCCAATGCAGTGACAATAACAGTTCCTTGAAGGACCATGAAAGCGAGTCAGTCCCCACACATCTCCATGTTAAAATGTTTGAGTCTCTTTATCTAATATTTCCATTCCAGACAACAGTAGGGAGAGTTTTTTTAATAACTCACCCTTTAAATTATATTATGACTTAAAGTTATGCATAATTTAAAGTGTGGTCCTTTTGACCGACAGGTGGGTCTCCACACAGATCTAACTGTCTGCCTATAGGCATCACCCACACACCTCCACACCTCAGTTTCATTCATGCTCCACC
The DNA here is from genome assembly GCF_963514085.1 of Chelon labrosus. Classification (NCBI taxonomy): domain Eukaryota; kingdom Metazoa; phylum Chordata; class Actinopteri; order Mugiliformes; family Mugilidae; genus Chelon; species Chelon labrosus. Next base: position 1,738,561 of record NC_140345.1, on the reverse strand, counting down.
TCTCTCATTTTTGTATCGGACGAGTATTACTGCTAACATGGCGACGACCAGCGCCACCATACTGAGCTTCAAATCCGCTCTCAAGAATGCAGTGGGGAGCCGTGCACTTGACTGCTAGGCCTTCAAATCCAACCTCATTTAAAACACATCTTAATACGATCGTTATAACACTGCCACTGCTGTAAAAAACCACCAACATGATACGGATACTCAATAAAACAGGACCTTGCATCCTAGACGGGTATCTTATGTAGCGAGATGAATGCCATTACTAAAGCAAGAAACTCACTGCAGCTCCAGCTGCGCACCAGCACCACATACGGCATCAATGAAGCATCAATGTCGACACAAAAAATGGCAGAAATATGCTTAGAAAATGAAAATATAATTCATTTTAGTCACCAGAACTTAAGAAACAATTTAGAGTTCTCCTCTGAGCCTGTCAGCCAAGGTTAGCGCTCATATTTGCTGACCTGAAGGTGGTGGACACACTTTCCCCAGCTGGGTCAGGCTAGCTTGCTCTGGGGTCGGCAGCCTTTCCTCACTACATCTAGCTTTTCCTTCAAAAAATAGCTATCAAGACGTTAACAGGGATGATTTGCTTGTGCAGCTCGCAACCGATGTACATGAACCACTAGCTTGGCTTAAACAGAGCGGCTCTCTAAACGTCCAATCAGAGGACACGAAAACATGGATACTACCGTAGGCCACAGAGAAGGCCTAGGAATATGAACTTGAAATATGATTGGTTAAAGGAACAGCGTCATTTCAGTGTATTCCAAGCTTTAGCTGCCTGCAGTTTTAATTGTGAATTGCCCAGACAGATTTCTTTGACTCCGGCAACATATGATGGCTGAAATATTATTGGATAAACGTTTTAATGCAAACTTTCACTGCCAGAACCACAGCAGCTGAGAGACAGACAAGCCATAAAATGAAAAGAATAGGCTATTGGGAATAATTTAATAAGATTAATGGGAAAATATTACAAAGGAAGTTAAGGCCAGCAGAGAAGGCTCTTTAGGGATACTGCTAGACAGATTTTCTTACTTTTGGATAGGCCCGTGTCTACTTTTTAGTGTTATGCTAAGCTAAGCTAAAGTAAATGGCTCTGGCTGGCAGCGTAGTCCTCAGATACTGTACGCGAGTGCTATCCCTGTCTCTTTTAAGCTCTTGACAAGAAAACAAACATTCGTTAATCCTATCCCTACTGTCAACCCAGACGTTGTTGTGTAGTTGTAACTTTGCATCAGTTTGGTACATGTAATGGTCTATTTTAAGGAAGTAACACAAACTTAGACTATAGAGGTATTTGCATTTGGGTAGCAGCCACTCTGAAATCTCAAAAGGAAAACACGGTGTCAATACATCAAACTTCTTTTGTGCCAAAACCTTTGTGGATTGCTGTGGTGAACCGAGGGTGAAAGACTTACCAAATCCCTTCAACTTCTCTACAGCACATGGAGCTTGTGTCCTCACCCTCCCCTTGAAAGTGCCTCACCACTTTTGGCTGCATCACACTGCCAAAAGAAATGAGTAAATCTACTGGTGTTGAGTCACAGCTAACCCGAAACACGGACGTTTTTTTTTTTTTTTTTTTTTTGCAGCTTGAGGCCAGAGAGGAATGTAATGAGCAAGCACGACCTGACAGGAGGCCTCCTCATTTATCTGACGACCAAAGTGACAGTATATGTATCATTACCATTGCAGTGGCCACTTGAACTGTTGTCCTGTGTATAACTCTGAAGCATTTTGACAAGAAAGACTGACTGAAATGGAAATGAAGTAGATGAAGGCAGAGATGAATGAGTCAGTGAGTCCATGGCCGTCTATTAGATTATCATCAAACGCAGATGCAGTCAGACAAAACGTCTCAGCACTGCCATCTCTGCACAGGTGTCTTATTAGTGATTCTGGCAGTGTACTACACATCGTCATCACCAGCTGATTAACTTACTGGGACACTTTGTCCCTGCCTTCCAATTTATATTCAGCATTTCTACTTTGTAGGACACTCAGTGTACACATCAGTAACATTTTTATTTCCTTTTATATATGTAGAATTGGTTAATTTGAAAGATTATATGTATTAAGGACATTTAGGCACTTTGTATGTATATAGATTTGTAGTATTTTACTGGACCAGATATTGTATAATGGGGGAAAACAACGACAACAACAACAAAAATCATTCAATTGGAAATCATTTATCAAGCAAATATACCAAAATAGTGTTGAGTGAAACTGAAGGATGATCAGTTTTTCTCAATTTTATATTATCCATATATTTTGGATGTTGCACAACAAGATCGATAACGTGAAGAGTTAGACTGGGGCTGTCAGGATTTGTGAACTCAAGTTTTCTCTGGGTTAATTATACAGATTAAAGTCATGTTTCCAACTATCTGCACATAAATGTCTGTTTACACCACTGTTTCTGTCTTAGCATGACTATGGGGTTACCATTCATAGATTTGCTTGTCTCACTGCTTTGGCCAAACTTGACCTACTTTATTGTGCTGCTTTGAGACACATTTCAAACTCAGGCTGCAGAACTTGTCACTGCTCTCTGCAGTCTGGTCAGATTCACTTCAAGATGCAGGACTGCCACATGTTAATGAACTGCACGAGGCCATTCTAGGTAGGCTACCCAGCTATTCTTGCTGCTATGATGTGTTCTGCATGATTTGTATTTATGGGGCCTCTTATTTTGATGGCTGGATAGTTATTCTATATGTTATATCTAACATATTGTTTTGTGTCTTCTTTCTTATAAGACAAAAAAAATTATTTGCACATTACATCATTGATCCAATTGTCCAAATTAGATTTCAGGTGAGCGACTGTCTGTGCAAAGTACAGTCCAAGCCACAATACATCAAGTAAACATTTTTAGCTGCATATAGTTTTAAAAAGTATAATATTCTGATCATGAATATTCCCGGGTTCGAATCCATGGGCCGACTGGGTCTTTCTGTGTGGAGTTTGCATGTTCTCCTGTGTCCAGCTTCCTCCCACCGTCCAAAGACATGCTGGTTAGGTTCATTGGTGATTCTAAATTGGCCGTAGGTATGCATGTGAGTGTAAATGGTTGTCTGGTGTTAACCCTGCGATAGACTGGCGACCTGTCCAGGGTGTACCCCACCTCTCGCCTGATGACAGCTGGGATAGGCTTCAGCCCCCCCACGACCCTTCACAGGACAAGCGGTTACAGAAGATGAATGAATGAATGAATGAATATTCTGGCCTCATTTCACAAGACAAAAGGTACATAATAGCTACGTATATTTACACAGTATCAGTGCATGTTGTAAATAATGTTGTATTTCCTGCCATAAAGTGTAAAATAATTATAAAGACACAGACTCGCTAATTGATGTATAATTATAGTGTAATTTACAAGACAATAATAATGCAGTTTCCCATTAAACAGACCTAACTCCTCCAATGAAGTCCAACTATGTGTGTGTTTAAATCCCCTGTCCTGCGCTCTGATTGGCTGGTTGGGTTCTACAGACGCCCCTGATGTTCAGGCATTTAACATCTGGGAGAAAAAAAAAGTGAGCCCTTATGGGGAGCGCCGCGCGAAGAGCTAGAACTGTTGGCTAATCGGAGACACCATCACCCCCGAGGTCGCTCTGTGATTGGAGGGGACTCCTGTCAAGCTGCGGCGCGGGGGCGTGGCCTCAGCGGCAGCTGAACTGTTGTGATTTCAGTGTGACTGGCTCCAGTCCCGGCACGGCAGTGAGGGGCGTCGTTTTGCTGCGTTGGCGCTCTGGGAATACTACTAACCGTTCGCTTAAACAAAACTAACAACTCTTATTTCTTCATCTTCGAGTTTACCACTTCTTCTCTGCGAGAGTATCTCGCCTCAAAAACTGTAGATATGTCTTATTTTTTCCGGCGGTGGAAGTAAGAAGGAAACAGTAAGGTAAGAAGTGGTTCGCTTGTTTGTCGGAGACTTTAGCGATGCTGCTGCAGCTGTGGTTACTTTGCTCATTAAGGAGTCTGAGCCAAGAAAATAAGTCATTTATGCTTTTGAATGGTCCTAAGCAGCTAAAAAAATATATTTAATTTCCCACACGTTTTATGAGCCTGAAGTATTCTCTCACCAAGTTGAATTTGGGCTCCGACTGGTTTAGTTTTTCTCGGAGTCAGACTCATTTTAGGTCTGGAAATGAACACTGCAAGATATGATCTTGCATCAGTGAGGGTACATTGATTTTCTGCATACATGTCATGCAGATTTTTTTGACATATTCTGTATCTATTTTTAATTTTTTTTTGCTGTTAAAACTAAACGCTTCATTAGACCAGCCCTGCGACACTCCGATCATGTTTCCATCTGTTGTTGTTGCTGCTGCTGCTGCAAGAGTCGCCAGCAACTTATCGCCAATAAGTCTATTTGAGTGGCATGTCGCCTCGGACGCTAATTAAATTTGGGATAGCCTACCACGGTTCATTTTCTAGCGGAAACAGGACAAACTTGTTTACTCGAAATCTTGTTTGTGCAGGGAAAGGCGGAGAATGTGCTCTCCTTTCACCAGGAGATAACCTTAACAAATCAGTGTGAGCCTCTGGAACTGTTCGGTTATATTAGAGCGGCACATTTTCCTCGCAATTTGCCGAGATTTTTATTGTGATTACTTCGTCATTTTTTTTTTTTTTTTTTCTTACAGCCAAACTCGGAGGGAAAGCGATGAGCTCACTGTTGTAACAGGTTTCTGTTTTTGCACGCAGAGTTTGAGCAGCAGCAGTCCGTGTTGGAGTTGAGCATTCCCTGCGCCGCACAAAGAGATGAGAAAGCTGTGTTGTGTTTTTTTTCCTCTGTCCTTGCTCGGGAGCCGCTGGTGGTTATTTATGTTGAAATAGATGCTGCTCTTGAGCCCCCCCTTTTTTTTTTTTCCTGCAGAAACGCCACCATGATTTGTCTCAGCCTGTGATGCCATTAGCCACCTCATCTCCCTCGGTGGGGGTTCAGTTTCAGTTGAGGCTAAGAAAAAAATCTCAACAATAAATAAATCTTTCCTCTGCGCAAACAGAGACAGGATACACCACCACTTTTCGATTTTGGCCTGTTGCAAGGTAACAATATATGCCTGGCTCAAAGATCTGCCTTTGCATGTTGTTTCTCTCTGATGCAACTCAAGCTTTGCAAAAGTTTTGCAGGCATTTAAACATTTATATTGAGCTTAAGGGTTACACTGCCTTTACTGAACAGCAGAGGCAACATTTACTCATTCAGAATGTGCCTTTTGTTTAGGGGAGAAACGTAATGGGCTCCCTGGTCCGGCCGGTCAGATGTTTAAGTGGAGGCAGTGTGGTCGGATCTTGTGATTTGCTTTGGTCCTCTCAGCTGCAACAGTGATATCATAGGATTGGGGGGGGGGGGGGGGTGACTAATAGCCTGCGGTTTCCTACCGCAGTTGTACAGCGACTTAGCAATCTTTGCTACTCGGAGGACATTGCATTGTGGTTTCAGGTGATTGTATTTGACATGGAACTGGTCTGCTGGCAAGGAGAGGTGCTGCTGCTGTGTATTACTTCTAGCAGCTGTGCCAGTGCTCTCATTTGTACCATCCATAGTGTATACGCATCCACATTCAAGCCCATGCTCACAATCAACCAACTATGCCCCCCCCCCATTTTTTTTTTTTTTTTGTAACACATTACCATTAGAAGAGTCACATTTTGCTGACAAGTGAGCTACAGTCGGTAGAAGGCCCCAGCAGTACATTCATTTCCTCGTCACCGCTTGAAAATTGCTCTCTCTGCGTCCAGCCAGTCATTTTCGGGCCCTGATAGGTCCGTCACTCAGTTAGCATGGTTAATGGTGCATTTAGCCCAGTGTGTAATTTTATTTCCGATTTCCATTTCGGCGCTTGCTTTTAGTTTGAAATGACAAGAGGACCCGTCGGAGGGGCCCTGTGTGTGCAGATGGCATCTTCCTAATGGTCCTCAGGGTAATGATGGTTGAAATAGGCTCCTAACCAGGGGCTGAGGACTGTGGCCCTTGGGGGACATTCAGCGAGCCCATTTCCATTTTCATCATCAAGATAAAGTGCTCAATTGCTGAATATAGATATATGTAACACTCCTACGCACACAGTTGGTACGCAGTTTGGCATGGTCAGTGGGGGAAAAAAGGTGAATTTCAGTGGGACGCATGAAGACATTTTATATTAAATCACCAAACAAAATTGAAGTTGCTGCACTGACACTAATTTCCCTGGATTTTGAGCTCCGTAGAACTTGAGAGCACTGGATAATATATTTTGGGCTATTGTTGTGACACCTCAGCAACGGCGATTTGTCTGACGTTTCCCAGACCTCGAGCACACGAGTAACGGTTGATGTCTAAAGAATGACTTGGACCTGTGCCGTGCTTCAGGAAGCAACAGTTAATCTCTGCTCCTCATCCACGACATATGGGACTTTGTTTGGCCCTGCACCTGATAGAGGCACTGGTCTGTGGCACCTCATATTTCATGTTGGTAATGGCTGGTTACCCGTGGCAACCGTGCAACCAATGCTAGTCTTGAAGTGCACGGTGGACGAAAGTGTGGGTTACAAAGATGTGAGTTCCAAGGCTGCGTCCCACCTGCCCTCCCCCACCCTTTCCTGGCTGTTGCATTGTGTCCAGTGAAGGGTGTGGGACCCCTGGGGAGTGAATTATTACCTGTCAGCCCGGCAGGCTCCCTGTCATCCATAATCCAGGGCTGATGCAGCACAGGCCGGTCCAGGCTATCTGCTGAAACCACCGGGCCTTGGCCTCCAGGCCTGGCCCCGTTTGGCCACAGCTGGTAAAAAATCGCATTAACATGTTGCATCAAGCGTTACAAATGCACAGGTTAAGAGTAGCAGACAAACCTGCCTCATGCCTCCTGCAGCATGGCAACTAGGCCCTCCATCACTGTTCTGACTGTATGTAGCTTTTTTCTCAGTACTTTTCCGCAGAAACAACTTCTTTACTCTGCTTGGAAGAAAAAAAACTGTCACTTATTGTCACTGTATCTTCCAGGTATAATGACTTGCATGGTTTTTAAAGTTAATTTGCAGATTGCCTGTGGCACAGACATAATATACACTGCCAAGATAGTCGCATATGCTCCCTTATTTGTACAGTCTACTGCAAGTAAAGGTGAATACAGCACTGGCAACGTTTTTTTTTTTTTTTTTTTTTCTCCCACTGGTCCAATCATCAGCTAGTAGATAATAATTACTTCTGATTCCAAAAACAGGCGTGCAGTCGCATCCCTCCTGTGGTCCTTGTGTGGTTAGCGCAGAACTGGAAATTATAGCCAAGCTGATGAGTGTGTACATTCTGGGAGGAAAACCTTTGAGTTCAGCGAAAGGCTAGCGGAGAAGAAGAAAAAGATGGCGGCAGGCGGCAGACCACAAACTGGACAAGTGACAGGCCTCGGGCCGTCCATCCAGACTGGCTGTCTTCCTGTGGTTTTGTCGAGCTGCTCTACAGAAACATTAACCCCTCATCGAACATGCAATTGGGCTTTGTTTGCCAGCTTGCTATGGCCACAAGTAGTGCAGCACGGACACTGGCTGACTGTCTGGTTACGCTCCATGAAGCACTGTGGATGGAGTCCAACAATTAGAGGGGAAATATAACCTGTAGCTTGCAATGTCAGCAGATTGCCAGAGATTTATATATTTAGGCTAGAGAGGGGTCTATGAAAGAATCATTGTTAAGAATTAAAACCTCAGTACGATTTTCAACGCTATTATTCTCCTTTGTTTCATTCCTTTAAGCCATGTGCTGAGCTTTGTGTTTATATTGTGGTTTTGTTTATAAAAAAAAAAAAAAAAAAGCTGCAGTTCTGCTATTAATACTTGTAAATTGACGCTTTTGCTCTCTCTCACTCCTGTATCTATTGCCCTTTAGACGAAGGGCACAATACCTACCTTTTATGTAGTATTACAGATACACACACAGACACCGACACACACATACACACTCTTTGATTTGTATAACAGGGAGGCTGGTTGTGCTACCCACGGGGCAACTTGGAAGCAGCAACCACAACAAAAAGGATCTCTCTTGAAAGGAAAGAAAATAAATCATCCAAAAATGAATCCTTGTCATTTTCATGCATATTTCATGCGAAGAAGTAACTAATGCAGCTTCATATGTGCATGGATTTTCATCGTTTAAAGGATTATTAGTTGGATGACTAAGCACAAAGATCTCCCAAAACTCCCATTCAGCTGTGTCACCCACACTCCCCAAAATCCGGTTTATTTTAAAAACCTTAAGACTCGGTAGCATAATATTATCTCCCTAAAAATTAAGATAAAACTGACAAAACCAAAGACAGAAAGAAAAAGAGTACAGGCACACAACCTCACCTCTAATTCCTCTTCGATTCTCCTCTGTTCTGTGTTTAATGATAGGAAGCAACTCAAATAACAAAAGTGTCCCTTTAAATAGCCTCTGGCCATACATACCTGATATTGATTGTTGAACTGTTAGTTAGGTGGGCTGTGGGGTGGCAAAATCGCATTGGTGTGTGGCTCCAAATGATCCCCTAATCACTTCATAATGTTGGGAGACCTCCTGCATCATTGATTATCCAGTCAGGCTGAACATGGAGCAAATTGCCCTCTGACTTCCTAGTCTCCTGACCTTCTTGCTGGCAGTGGAGAAATTAGACAGTATGTATATTTTAAAAAAAAATGTTGGTTTTTTTTTGTTTTTGCCCCCCCCCCCCCCCCCACCAGTCCCTATTTAATCAAATCAGATGCTTCATTGTTTTTATATAATATGACTTGCTTGACATGAATTAAAAAAAGTCAGTTTTATCTATTCTTAATAATAATAATTAATAATAGGAGTGTGGGTGACGCAGATGAATGGGAGATTTGGGAGATCTTTGTGCTTTGTCATATTATTATTATTAGTATTATTGTTAGTATTATTATTGTAATTGTCATTTCCTGATTATTACATGACATACCCTGCGTACCACAAATAACAACAAATGCTGATTGTTAAACGGTGTACCCATCAGCAAAATGTCCTAAGAGACGGCTATTCCACAGAGACAGCTATCAGCATTATCTCTACAACCACAACACCCTCTAGAAGAGCCAAGTGATTGCAAAGACAGAGACAGGAAGACAAACCAAGACGGCTAGAGATTTCAGTTTGTCAGTTTAGAAATAAGACACATAATATAACACAACAACACATTATTAGACTTTTAAAATATTTACCTACCAAATAATGCCAGTCAGTATTTTTTGCATTTTGATGGTAAACGGTATAATCTGCTTGTATCTTTGTATTATTTTAATGTCTTTGTTTATTATTTAAAGTTTAGTACTGCCTTTTCCACACTTTCTGTTCCCTCTTTGCTCTATTTGTTCTTTTAAATTAAGCTCTGCATTGAAGTGTAAAATGTGGTATATACAAATGGAATTATTTTTGTAGTAGTGTTGTTGTTGTTGTTGTTGTTGTAATGATCATTTTACCACAACAAGACTTATGCGCAGCTTATAGTATCGAGACATGTTCACTGCATATTGTGATTAGTCCGAAATGCAAGTCCTTGTTCACGTGACTCAGCAGCAGGACAAGCACAGAAAGTTGTCCTTTGTTCAGGCTCATGTTCTGTTCTGTTCTGTAGTTAATTTAGTGAAACTAACTGTTAATCCACAATTATTAGCTTCAACTCCAACATGAGCCACCAAATTCCACTCACCATTGTGTGAAGTGCATAGTGAAATGGCGGACCAGTTGGCTAATTACAGAACAATACAGACACACTAGCACACAGGTATAAATGCTTTTGACGGCCTAACCCCCAACGCAGTAGATACGCTGTGCTGTAAATTAAGCTTTACAAATGGTCCAAAATAAATGGACTTTCATCAATCAGTAAGGCTGAGGCAGTCCATATGAAGTAGCTGGTATTAAAACAGGTAGCATGCATAATGTTGAAGTGCTTCTTTCAACACACCGCTATGGTCTGAATGCATTTCAAGCAAGTCGACTTGGCATTGCCGTGGTCAGATAAAATACAATGAAAAACTAATCAGTCCAGTCAGATTTGAACAGGCGGTTTTCCTGGTCGACTGGCTTGGGGATATTAACTGGCTGACAGGTGGCTAAGCTAGTTAAGGAGTATATACAGCTGCAGTATGTCATGTATTATAAGTTCACGTTTGATGCGTGTAGGTCCATGTTTAAGTGTACGGTGTGGATTGAGGCCAAACCACTGACAAGCAGTGTGAATTTTATTATACATGTTGTGCATTATTATTTCACATATTATGACAATACATGAGCCAAACATTTGGCTTCTGTGGGCTGGATGTGGCCTGTGGGCCACTAATTGGAGTTCAGTGCTGCAGGCCCTAGAGACGAGGTACACCGTTTTAAAGAATTTACCCTCAGTTAATATGTGATACTTCTTTTCATAAGTAAAATTTACCGGCAGTCACTCTTTTGGTAGATTCTCAGCTACCTACTTTAGTTATGCTGGTATATATGGTAAATTACTCCTATCAAAAAGGACTGTTGCCTACTCCTTTAATACACCTGAAAGTACAACACAGTATCACAACAGCTTTAGTACCATCAGTTAACCCTTTACAGGGCACTGATTGAAATATTTGGAATTTCAAAATTTCAACCCTGGAGAGTTATTGTAGGCCATAAGAAGACTGTTTTACTTTTGTGAACTTTTTAATTTTCATGGAGAAAATCAAGATTAATTTACCATATATGGTTTCTTGCCCTTAAACGGTAAACAAATGTAAACATCTATTTAGGGCATTAGAATATAAGTGCTGATTCAGACACATTATCACGTCAGACAACATTAGGCCACTTCTTCATGGTACCTAATAAGAGTTATGCTCAGTGTTCATGCAGAGGTGGACCTTGCAGACCACATTTGACCTAAGAATGTTGCCTTGATCTTCCCTGATTGGCTGGGTGAAAACCGCATGCTTCTAAACTTCATGAGAGGCACTGGGATGCGATTTAAAATGTGGGCTGAATGACCAAATATGGTTCCTAGCCCCATAAAGGGTTAATTCGTGCTTACGTCTTCAGGGCTCATTTCTTCCAGAAGATATTGATTTGCCATCATTCCAAAGATGAAAACTCAAATGTTGGAAAGATGGGAGCTGGGGTTGCCCTACACATGAGGAAGATATGGCTTAGAAAATAAATTGCTATGCAGCATGTATGGGAAGAATCCGGCCTGAATAAACAATCCAGAACAAAACAAAGCTAAATAGAGGCACTGGTTGATTGAGAGAAGACACAAGCAATGTATTCCATTACATGCAATGTAGCCATGGTACAGATTATAATGCAAATAGTTGGTGGCCAAGGAGCATATTGCCAGAAAATGGCACAAGTGACAAGGATGTTACAAAAGCTTTGCTAATGTGTCTACATACCCTAAAACCTTCCACAGATGGAATGAGATTATGGGGCTATTAATGAGTAACTCAAATGTATTTACTTTGTTTTGATGATAGCAAGAGGAAACACATTTTTAGCTATTCAATATGTGAAAACATGTGACATACTTTATGACTGTTGGTTAGTTTTAATTTCATATTTCTTGTTCTATAGGAGTATTTTATTAGTTGCTTTTGAGTCTTTGAATATTACTAGATATTTGTTGAATTGCTTTACTCTTTTGGAGGTCTTTTTAGGACATATTACGAATAGTTTTTATTTTTTTTTCACCAAAATCAGCACCATGTTATATTGTTGGGTATTGGGAACAACCATTACCTATAATGCCTTTACTGCAACATTATGCTCTTTTGACATTTCCATCTTCATTGCTGGATGATCGAGGCTCTGGCTTTTCTTTGCTTCATTTCCCAGAGATTGGCTCTCAATCAAGCAGTGTGGGCAGCACTGTAACATCCCTTTCCTTGGATTTTCAATTTGTGAAGTTTTCGATTCTGTTAGTGGAGTTATTTTCTCTGCTGGTTCAGCCATGGCGCCTATCACAGCTTGTACCAACAGCCCAGTTACTCTCCCATTTCCTCCAAACAAACGGCTGTTGTTTCGGGAGGCAATGTATCCATCCATCTTAGTGCTAGAGGTTATTTCCCTGGAAAGATCTACCAGACACCTAGAGCCTCACACCACCTCTCTGCAATTTGGTGACCACTTTCAAAAAGAAATGCTTGGCACAGCTCATATTTGTCTTGTTTTCCACACAAGAAGTTGTTACTGACACATGTCGATTTGAGTTGGAACAAAGGAAACATTTGTGTGTGTTCAGATTGTCTGTTTTTAATGTGATCTGTCTCTGTTTTGAGATATTATTATATGTGTTTTTCTGCACATCAGTAGTATGTCATCACACATTCATCCTTTGGTGATACTAATTAAAAACTCACAGCTGATGGAGTGGTGAAATTAACAGGACAAACTTTTAAATTTGGGTTCAGTATTTAAGAGTCTGCTGCACGCCTTAGCTCCCACTTTGTGCAATTTTAAGATAAGGGAACTGGTTAAATGTTGTTTTTCAAGATAATCTTGTGGAGGATGCCTGTAGAGAAACTTTAAAGGTGCAATTTATAAAATATTACAGGTAAGGTGCCTTTCTCAAAGGTATGAGTTTGTATGTAGTTGGTATATGTTTGTGTTTAAATACTAACTCAAATGGTACTTAAACCAGTGTAAAACAAGAGTAAGGAAAAAGTATCGATCTAGCAATTATTAACTCGCATCAGGGCAGTGATTTGTAATTTTGTTGTGATGGTCCAGTAACATCACCCATTGCTAGCACATGAACAAGACACTGCTACCATATTGAAGTTATCCAACAACCAACCTGCTAGGCATGCTGTGGTGACCATTCTTCCAGTACTCCAGTACCAGTAAGAGCAGTGTCCAAGGGAGAGGTTAAAAACAAACTCTAGCTGGCTGGCTGTCCTGTCCATCCTCTTCAGTGGTTTCCTGCCAAAAGAGTCAACCATCGTTGCATTTACTGTTTAATTCATTGACTATCTGTCCTTCAACATGATTGAATGCTGGGCTTCTTTCTCTCATCTCCAAGGGCTGACTAGATTAACTCACTATCACACCTTGTAGCAGAGATGTGTATATATGCGGTTACAGGCTACCACAGGTTGGTTCTGATATGTAGTCTTGGAAATGTCAAAGCATTGCTAAAAAAAAAACCAAAGTGCTGATTGTTTTTTTTTTTTTTTTTTTTTTTTTTTTGTTTCCCAAGCACAAATGTAAAAATGTAAATAGTTCCCTCCTCTCAATTGAGTTTCTAGTCCTATATGATTGCAAACTCAGTATAATATGGTTTTGGACAGCTTGTCAGACAGAAAAAAAGGAAATGATGAGGACTTTCAGCACTGGTTTACCCCAGTTAAATTGCAAATTTATTCAGTTTATAGTGAAAGCAATATAGCATGTGTGTGTGTGTGTGTGTGTGTATGTATGTATATCACATTTTAGTTGACCAATGACAATAATTGATTATTAGACTAAATGTGTGTAATTCTAAGAAATGCCCTGCGCTGAACTAGGACTTGGAAAGAGCAGTGTAGATGTTGGTGAAGGGGTCACCATTGCTGTGAGTTTTGCAGAGGTAATAGAGAAGATCCACTCAACATAATGGGGTCAATGCAAAGCAATATAGAAAACAGATTTTTTTCAAGTGTGACTTAAAGATCATAGAAAGTGGCTGATTTGACAAATCTCGGCTAAAGCAATTAGGTGGACATCATGAGGAAGGGGGTCTACTGCTTAGTTACTATAGAAGTAATTCTAAATTATGACCATGTCTCATTGTTGCTTATTGCACTTTTTCGAAATGAGAATTTTTATGGTCCTGAAACGTGAAATGAAGCAGGAAATTAAAAACCTAAGATAAGCGCTTTTTACTCTCCTATTCATCCTAAGCTGCCGCCTTCACGCACGTAGTAAGGACCCATCAGATCCTATTCCTGTTCTCCACACAGTCAGGTGACAGGTATTCACATATTTAATTTATTTAAGAAAGAAAATTTGTTTTTTCCCTCTAGAGAGTTATCACGGGTCTTTTGAAATGAAATAGGCTCTCCTCTCAGCAGTAAAATGTGACGCACATACTTTCAATGAGGGTCCTAACTGCATCTAATTTTCCGACTTTCTAAAAATAGCAGAGTTGCTTGACCTTGTTCTTTGAAAAGTTGGCCAAGTCCCCTCACACCTCATGCACTGTTTAGACTTTCAATGGACAGCAGAAGTTAAACCCTGCAAGCCTAATTTTAGGCAGAAAGTTCATTGATGGTTTATGAAACTCAGATTGGATTCCCAACTCTCCTTCTCCCTCAGGCTCTTTATCCGATTTCTTATGCATGCACCCTGTGCTTTGCAGATAGGAATTTTGGCTGATTTTCTCCAAACAACACTTCGCATACCCTTCTGCTTAAATCTGGAATGCGTGTATGTTTTACCTGTGTGTGTGTGTGTGTATTTGGGGGTGGATGTTGCCTGTTTTTAATCTCTACTTAAGCTTGCACGCTATTATTTGTTTATATTTTAGTGGTCACCATATGTGTAGGGGATATTTGGCTCGGACACTGTGCACTAAAGTATGCTCGCCTACACTTAGCTTGGTAGTTTTCATCCATTTCTCAGAACTCCAGGCTTGTTTTTATTGAACTGAGGCTATTTTTAACCTGGTCTTTGGGGGGGGGTTCAGGGGTTTATCAGGGGGTTTCAGTTAGTGTCATATGAATCCAAACTGGGCAGCAGTCCAGGGTGAGTAAAACACATCTCCCCCTCCTCCCCTCTAGTGCCTTGAACTCCTCTTGTGTGTGTGTGTGTGTGTGTGTGTGTGTGTTTACATTCTAGTATAACTATCTTTCTGAGGACCAGTCTGAGTTTTACACCATGGGAGCGAGGACAATTTGACCGGTCCTCACTTCTTTACAAGGCTGTTTGAGTGTGTGTGTGTGTGTGTGTCTGAGAAACATGTGTTGACTCACCTCTGCAGATGTGTCTGTGTGTGAGATTTAATCAAAATTTTAACTTTCTTGGTGAATGATGAATAAAATAACTGGCCTTTTTTCAGTTTTTACACTAGTTTAGGAAAGTTAAAACTAGTGTAAAAACTGAGAAAATGCCAATTATTTTATTCATCACTCACCAAATATGTAAGATATGAATCTAAAGGTATAGTACGCCAAGATCGCACATTAACATTACATTGTTTTCTAATAAATGTATCAAAATATCAGGTTATTTAATTTGGCATGATAAGAATCAGAGAAAAGCTGCAAATAAATATTTGAATGTAATACTTCATCAATTATTCTGTCTATGGACTATATTAATTTGAACACTATGAACTAACTGCAAACTAGCTGACAACCTGTCAGTGGTACATCTTTTGTTTTCTGAATGCTTTGATAAATTATTGTGAATGTGGTCAATAACAAAAACAGATGAAGCTTGTGTTACCTCAGGGCTCGTGTGTCTGTTTGTTGTGATATCTGATATATCTGATACTGTCAGCCTTGAATTGTGTTGTTGAATATCTGATATCTAATGGTCAAGTTGTTTTACTCTAATCCCATTTTTGACAATCTACTTCAAACATGAAAACGGAGAGACCATCAGAGATGGTGATTTTAGTATAACCGTGTGTCTTTGTGCCCCTGCAGTGATGTGGGTGACTGCCTCAGGCTGAATAACATGTTTATTAATTTACTCCAATGCTGTAAACTTATTTCCACCAAGAGACACCGACAAACACAACAAAACACCTCCCACTCAGTCACACGAGCCACTTCCATCTACCAGTGGGTGAATCTTTGTTTGATCTCTCTTCATTCCCTCCCTCGTTCTCCTCCCTGCCTCTGCCGTCTTTCCCCCTGAGGGGCAGTTTCTGGTGACTGACGGCATGCAAGCCAGCTGAGGGTAAACAAAGCTCCAACCACCAGACCACGCTATTGCTTTAATGTCACAACTCAATGTAAGGCGACTGGGTGAAAGGGACAAGGGGGCAACACTCACACTTTCATGCTCAGGACATGTCTGAGGCTGACAGTAGCCCTCCAGCAAAACACTGACAGTCTGCATTGGTGTTGGCCTGTAGCTACAGGTATCAGGAGGAAGAAGTCTGAAGGTTTAGACACATAGACACTGCAAGTGTTTATAGTATTCTCAGATAGGGCATATCATGGTATAAGAAAGGTTTATAGCAATGTATTTGTAGTTTCACATGAGAGTTCTAAAAAAAAAAAAAAAAAAAAAAAAAAAAAAATGTTTACTGATGATGTTGTTCAGTTCCAGGATGAAAACAAGGGCAACTGGACTTGCCACTCATCCAAGTAGCTTCTTTAGTTCTAAGAGAATGCTGGGGAGTTGGGGTTTATCTGTTAATGACCAGATACTTACCTGTAGTTGGAGGAAGCTGTTTTGATCCTGTTTTCTTTCACCAATGAATGGTAACAGCCATGCATGGCAGAAGTTTGCAGGAACTAGATTATTTGCTGGATGACTCATCAAATCAGTCTAACTATTTAAACAATTTAAAAAATATGTTTAAGAGAGTGCCCATGTGTTTAAGTTTTAAAAGTGTTCAAAGAAATGTCCAAGTCAACACATTTGTGTCTGTCAACATTTTTAAATACAAGTAGTTCAACTTTGTACCTGTCCACTTTGCGCTGCCAGTGTGTTATCACTGCTTCATCTCACTGACTTTCATGAGTCTCTTCTGTGTGTGCACCCTGTGAGTCTGTATTATCCAGCATCAATAGGATCTTCTGAAAAAGGATGTTTTACATATTCAGCAGTATTAAACCACATTAGTACACTGTGATCTTGAAAGCAGTTGAGGAAACAAACTCTTTAAAGTATCTAAACGCCTGACAGAGAGATGACTGACTTCAGCCTTTTCAAGTGTTTCTCAGTGTCTGTCATACTGTCACTCATTTAAATTCAGGCATTTGCTTCACAGGTTTAATAATAATGTGCAACATATTAGTGATCAATGGTGATGGTCTCGAACCAACCTGATTTCCAGTTATTAATAGCATGAAAACAGACTTTCACTTAGTTTCTTTTGTGTCTAAGCTGACATCATATACAGTTGATTAAATCCCAGCAATCTTCACAAATTAGAAAGATGCACAATTTAAAGTGAAGACATTTATGAGAAAGGGTCTAGTACAGGAGATGTGGAATTCAATCACGTCTCTTGTGCAAGTTTTATTGACTGTCTAATGGAAAATATGAGTCGTTTAACGAGTACCAGCACCCCCACCACGATCTGGTGCTGTTCCTGCAGCGAGCTCCATTTCTGTGTTTGCCTATCTTCATTCAAAGCCCCTCTGATGTGAAAACTAAATGCATAAAAGAGAGAGAGACTGACTGGTCTAAGCCCAACATATGCGGGAGACACAGGTCAGTTACTGCATCGAGGCGGCCTATTCACCAGGAAGATCTTTTTAATTAGGCTATGTTCTTTTAATTAACCAGCCAGCATAATGTCTGTGTCCATTTGTCACCCCTGCTTTGCTCAGGCAGAGCTCAGTGAAAATACCCTCTTTTGTCTCCTAATAGTTCCACAGGTCCCTGCTTCCTATTATATACCCTCATTCTCTGAAACGTATTTTTTCTTGCTCTCTCTTAGATTAGCATGATAATACCCCATGGATTGGAGGGAAAATGGTAAAGAGCTATTGCGGGACTGCTCATCAGGTTCACTGTGTGTAAAACTGTGGTTATTATCATACTGAATGCACCATCAGTTAAACTAACAGCCTGAATTCCGACATTTATCTCCAATATCATAGACTGGCTGTCAATTGCATAGGGAGCACAATGGCAAATTACTGGTTATGTCTTGCTCCTTGGAGTCTGGATCTTCCCCTTGTGTAATTGTACTATGCTAATTCTGCCCCCCTCCCCCCTCCATGCACTTCCAATGACAGAAAGAAGGTTTACCAACTGTTCGGATACAAAGTGAAATGTGAGTGAATAAATGTGTTGATTTGTACATTGGTACTGGCTGAGAAACTTGAGCACATCCTGTGTTACACCCTCCAGCTCTGGGGCACGGAGGGAATGGCTCAGCTGGAGCTTGTAGCTGTGTTTCCAGAGACAGGGTCAGATGCAGGTCAGGATACCTTGAACTCCTCAGCTGGATTTATTGTGTCGGAGGTGGACAGGGTCGGAGCACACTCCTCCCCTAAACACGAGGACTTTGTTAGTGTCGGACATGGAGCAGACACTGGCAGGGCAGACAAATCCCTGTCACGGTCTCCGAGTGCAACTCTGCTGGGGTCAGAGGTCATGTCTTGGGGGGTATGACGTGAATACTGATTGATTTTCTTAAATTGGTTTTAGGATTGGGGGTGGGGGCACTTTGCCTGGTGATGGCAGAGAAGGGGTCAAACAACTTACCCTTACCCCATACAAGGATGCAGAGTGGGGGAATGTGGTACAAAGAAAGGGAAAAGATAGTGAGTCACAACATGCCCGACTCCCCCGCTCAACTGTGTGCCTCAGTGGGTGTGTGTTTTCACTTTCCCTGAAACAAGACACTAGACCACATGTTTTCCTTTAATAGACAGCTGAGTGGAGAGAGGGCAGGAGTGTGGTCTGTTTACCATTTGGTGGAAGACAGAAGAGGCCACACTTCTCAGTTCTTCTGCTAGATTTATTAGTTTTTCCGAAAAATGCACAACCATGGTGGCCACTGACAATCAGATCAGTCATTCAATTAGCACAGTTCAAAGTGCTTTACAAGTGACTTACAGGCTAAACGGAAATTCCATTTTCACACAACCAGAACCGCAAGACTAACAAGTGAGTAATAATATAGAATGTAACTGTGAATTAGTGCAGTAGAAACAGGTAGGAAAAAAAAGACTTTAACTGACATTTACCTAACAAGTGGAAATTAGATGGTACTTTAAGAGATCACCTGTTCCATTTGAAGGCAGTATTAAAACCTCTACATTTTGTGATGACCTTTCTGATTGTCTTTATGCTTCTGTATTTCAAGGCGTTGTCATAGTGAGCATAATGCATAACAGCTATCAACAATATGGGACAGTGTTAATTTTCCTCGAAACTAATAACATGAGGTAACAAGATTAATGCCATTACAAAATGGACAAAAGAAAGGAAATGGAATTTAAAATAACGAGAAATTAATAAAAACAATCAGTGATTATTTTATCTTTGTAGTAAAGTGTATTTTTGTTTGCCTGTTTTCAGCTGTGTTTCATGTATTGTGTATTGTGTTCACTTTCTGCCACTAAATTACAACAGAAATGGTGTTGCTCTGCAATTTGACTTTTCCCTGACCTAGTGATTTATTTTTTTCATTATATCTGAGCAGCAGTTCTGGGCTTCACATGAGACTGTAATTATGAATAGAAAGTTCATCCTTACTGCAGCAGCATCACGTCAGTTTAATGTCACCCAGCTCCTCAAGTGATGTAGAAAAAGGTCACAAATAAGACAGAAAACTAGAACTCATCATTGAATTTTCCATATCATGGTTGCTGTGATGTTTGAGGTGAATAGTATCCGATCCAGACTGAATTATTCCACACATTTACCACAATTGTTTGGCCTTTTAATCAAAATGCTGATCAATTGCTAATCTTTGAAGCTTAACAAACTTATTTTCCAGCATTTGATGATGCCCCCTGTGCTATTGTGATTATAGTTTGTAAAAGAATCTTGGGACCAGTTTGTTTTGCTTGCAGATCGACTCAAGTCCTACTTGATTAAAAAGACCTTTGTTGAATTAAAACGTACATCTCATGCTACCAAAAATTATAGTTAAGAAGAATGTGTTTTAGTAGTTGGCCTAATGAATAATTCATTATTTATTAAAATAAATAAAAAGGAATATAAATCCTAAAAAGAAAAAAATTTATATATAAAAAATAACACGGTGCAAGAGAAATCTATATGTATGTTGGTCTGTCAGTTTAAATGATTCCAGGAATTGTCCGATGCAAATCCTCAGTCCGGATCATGCACCCTGTAGTTTTGATCTAGGATGACAAGTGAATAAATCTTCCAACAGCGAGCTCCATTGATTAGATAATTGCTGCCAGCTTTGTCCTAACAAGATAGGTGGGTGGTTGGTTGTCTTTTGTTTTTTGGAGAGGGGGTGGGTATGGAGTACACAGGGATGTTTTTTGACATTGCACATCGCGTGTTTGTGCGTTGTTAATTGGAGCTGATGTAACCAGAGATTGTGGTATCATCTCCTGTCCCATTGTCTTGTATCTATTCACCCAATCAATAGAACAGTCATTCCACAAGTGCAGTGCTTGACGAGTCAATGCGTCCATAATTGATTCAGCCGATAGCGAAGGTCGAGAGCCCAATGTATTTCAAGAAAACAAACAAACAAGCAACGCAAACATCCGGTCGACTAGTCCAGAGGCCGAATATTGATTTGTTACTCCTTAAGTTGTGGTTTTGAAATTGTTTAACTGTACATTGCAGTATAGTGTTTATGCATTTCATCAACAGTAGATGAATGCAGCACTCTGAAATGCAATGCAGTTCTGCTCTATTTGGTTTTGTTGTCAGGACTCTTGGCTTTAGATTTTTTGTTGGGTAGTTTTGCTATCAATCACCTCATAATGGTCCTTCTTTTGAGGCTTGTAAAATCTGACTTTTCCAAGAGTTTACACACCCTCTGCTCCTTTACATTGCAAGGGTATAATGGTGTAAGGCACGTGGACCTGATTCTAGCAGATGGCATGATCCACGTTACTAAAGCTGGTTCTGTTATAAAGCACAAACATGCACTATTAAATTCATCTAGATGCATTTAGGGGCAATTTGTAGTCTGGGAAATGAAAGTGCCTGAATGATAGTCTGGAACCTTTGTTGTGCAGCACAGGAATTTGTTTTCTACAAACCCTTATCTGCCTTTTGAGGTTTTGTGTTTTTCCCAGGCAGTGCTGTAAGTTCTTAGAAATGGTACGGGCCCTTGTCTATCAACATTTCATTCCATACTACCAAAACAAGAAAATAATGGCCACATGCCTCATGGTATCACACTACCTGGGATAGGTTATTACTGATACACAAAATGCTGGTTGTACTTTCCATTTGGGACTTGTGGTCCTTTTGTCAAAACAAAGAGAACTTGAGAGTGTGGAGGAGAAAAATAAGCTGGCGAGCTGGCTTTGCTTTAACCTTAACTGAACCATCATCAGCATGTGGCTGCCAGCTGGAGTGCACACTAATCCAGAGGATGCTGCCTCTGCAAGTCTTCCCGGGTTCTGCCACTTAAAATCTGCTCAGTTTGAGGTCAAAACCTCCATCACCATTTGTCAGAATTAGTCAGGTCAAGATCCAAGCAGGTCATTACACATTTCACAGCATCTCTAAACAGCTTAATGATTATGGCCGGCTATCCTCAGGTTCAGTTATGGATGAACAGCACAAAAAGATTTCAATTTAAAGCTTTCTGAAAACAATGGCCACATTAATGAATTTCTAAAATCACAATAAGTACAAAGCTTATTGTGAGTTCTTTTGCACTTTTAACCGAGTGCAAACTCTTCTGAGATTATGCATGAACCTCTAATTGCTTTTTTATGTTTAATGTTAAATTGAAAACTAATCAGCAATGGCTGTGTGCAGTAGGAAATTAAATACATTCGCTGTATGCTCAGGAGCCCACTTCTTTAGAAGCATAAAAGATTGTTTATCAACCCCAGTGAAGCTGTCAGTTACTCAAAAATACACCCTTTTACATATCCGCTTGCAGGCGACGTGTTTTTTTTTGACAGCATACTGTATAAAGCTCTGTTTAGGTTTGTGCACTGGCAAGGTGAAGACGTTTTTCACGGAGCAGATTGCCAGAGCAGATTGCGAGCTGAGATGCCATCATCAGACTTGGCTAGTATGAGGTCTGGGATTTGTCAAATGATTTTGTTCACTTGTAGCAACCTGTCACACAAAGCAAGTTGGTTCACATTTTGGCACTTTACTGATGAAAGTGAATCGTATATCCAGCATTAATGGTCTGTCGTTGTTAACATACTTAGGACTTTCGTTGTGATTTCATTGTCCTTCATTATGTTTGAGATACACACAGATGTTAGCGTTAGCTCTTATTTTTCGTTCACAGATTGACTGACGGCTGCAGTGGAAGTGCGTATCAAGCTGGTGTACTAACCTGTGTGGTGGATCGCTGCAGTCAGCAGACTATTTGGCAGCACAGGTAAGGCATGCTGTTTCCTTCTGAAATGGATTCTGTGTTGAATTAAATATGGTATTTAGAACTGAAATATAATGTATAAGTGTAATTTCAGGAAACACCTACAGAGAGCACTTAATTAATGTCACGTTAATAGTCTGTCGTTTTTAAACATACTTGGTACTTTCAGAATCCTTTGATGGAAAATACAACATGATTTGATTGCCAATTCATAGCTTTATAAATCATTTAGTACACAGTATCCATCTACTTAATTTAACCAATATTTGGTGTACAATAATGAGGACTCCTCCCAAATCCTAGGACACATAGTCCTAATATTGACACATAGTTTGCAAGTGAACTACCAAAAGCATTTCTCACAGTTCATCATGCACTGATGTATTCTCTGGCACCATTTTCATGTGTATTCTGCTAAGTTTTGGTCAGTAGTGGTTTATCTCGATAAGGATCTTTCTGTATTTGTGTTTTTGACTGAGCTCCTTTCACTGCTCTGAATGTGATGAGACTCAGCTGATGACAGCTGATGAATCTGATGACCCCTGAGGTTGTGCGCTTACGCAGCCAGAGAATGGAGACGCAGCATGTTTTCAGATCACGCAGCGTCAGGGGTGGCAGATGGAAAATGGGTCTCTTTAAATTAAGATGCAGAATCCATGGTGCTGATTAACAGACATCATTGTCACTTGAATGCTGTCAGCTCCTCAATAATTGATAGTCTCAAATTGGAGCATGTCTAGTGATGTTTTTTCAGTACGTTGTTCTGAGGTGGTCTACTCAGTGGAGAGAGACTACACAAATGCATCAAAAACTTGTAGAATCACTGAAAATGTTTTGTGTCTGGCAGCTGAGCATTTCCCCAGTGAGCTTGAATGTGGACAGTAGAGGGCAGGGCCAAGGAGCGCGGGTGACAGGATTCCTCATGGGAAGGCTGGAGACAGATGGCTGGCCAGATGCAGGCCTGCTGTGACCTTGAAAGCATCTTGGAACCAGCAAAAATGTCCAAAAAACAATTGGTCCATACAGTAGGAGTAGTTCTGTTGAGGTGTTGTATTAGTGTATCATGATGAACACAGACATTTCTACCTCATCTGAAATTAGCTTTTCAGGTTGAGTTTAACTTGTCCACAGCTTGTAAACAAGACCAGTCAAACAACAGATTCACTGACTTACAAAGCTATTAGCTGTAGAGTTTGAGATTTTGATCCTGTTTACCTGAGCATGATGGACTTCTCTGAGCTCTGTTCCATAGTTTTAGCCTTTCTCTTATTTATGCCAGTCAAAAAAAAAAGAAAAGAAAGAAACTATGGCCAAATATAAACATCGGCTGAGATGTTTGGAACTGGTAACTATCAGATGTCAGTATCCAAGTTTATATAAACACACAGGTCTGTGTGAAAGTTTGCTTTGATGGGATGTATTCTCACTGAAGTTTCAGTCAACTGCAATTTTCAGCTAATCTGACAATCAGTTAATTGGTATAAAATGTCAGAAAAACGACTCCCTGAAACCGACTTCTATAAATAGTTTTGTTCAGCCTTTTCTATCATATGGGGACTATAGGCTTTGTGCCAAGCAATTGGTTGTATATGTAAATATTGATTAATCAGCTCATTTTACTTTAGTTCTCAACATTCACATGTTGTTGATCTGACATCTAAACTTGCAAAAATATCAGTGTTTCTGAGACAATTCCTTAACAAGTATGCACACTATGTTCCTATTTATTCAATTAGCATGTCACAGATTTGTTGGAAATATATAAGTGATTGTTTCAGAATAGATTCTTAATGAAACCCCATCCATTGGATTCTTTCTGTTGAAATAAATGGGTCGTTCTCTGTGAAGTTTATGTGGTCACTGGCTGAACAGTAGTGTTCTTACGTCAATACAGAAACGGATTCACTTCCTGATGCAACTCGGCCAGCATACTGTGAAGCAAAAGCCACCGGCAGCCTGATATTGTGCAGGCCTCCGGGGCTTTGAGCACAGCAAAGGGAGAGCTATGATCAGAGCTGGAGACTGGATGGTGAGCTGCAGGCGGGGAGGGGGCTGTTGGGGTGCAGTGAGAAATAAGAGGAGATGGAGGAGGGTAGAGGTGTCAGGCGTATAATTGGGGTGAGGAGATCTCTGGGGTGGATAGAGGGAAGCTTTATTAAGACCGCTCAAGTCTGATGTGCTTGCATGGCCGCCTAGCTCTTCCTCGCACACCCACGTCTGTGGGCCAATCCTCCATTTCCACAAGAGACTCTGTAACAACAAAGGGATGAAGGCCAAAGTCCTCAAGCTCCCTTCAGTCACAGATAAGACAAAAGACCCCATTACCTGAAAAGCACTGATTTGGAGGCAGCAGCATATGGATCTGCCTTTCCTTTTAAATCGAGGTCTATTGTTTCTCCTTCTTGACATTTGAGCAAAGTTGCCTTTTACTTATTGACAGTGCTGCTGTGTTGTATCTAGAGTTGCTGCAGATTTTTTGTCGAAACTTCAATGAGATGCCAGTAATTAGTTTGTACCATTACCAACGACTGCTTGAAAATCTCCTGGATTCTCCTCCTCTCTGTCCTTGTTTTTGTGTTAGCTCTTCTTAGTGAGTGTACACTTCACATTCTGTACATTCTCTCCATATACATATATTCTTGTTGTGATCCAGTGAATGCATGACTTGTAAATGTAGTGAGAGCAGAGCATTTATGAAATATTTACAGCTCTGTGGAGACTAATATTGTAGCACAGAATGGATAAAAGAGAAATAATCTCTTGTTTCGGCTCACAAGGGAAAACAAACTTTTCAGGGTGACTTCCCCTGTAACTGATTTTATCAAAACTGATGGTGAGATTAGGAGCTTAACTGCTTATTTTTGCGTGCTCTGTGAACATTGAAATGTTTCTTTTAGCAGTCAGTGAAGTTCACATGTCAATAATTGAATCCTTTGTAGACGCATGCTTCCGTGACTTGGGCATTCTGAAAATGTTTGCCGTCTCACAAAAGCAGATTTCTGTGAGTGACACAACAAAGATTTTGAGCTGAAGCAGGAGGCGGTTATGGGGAGAATTAGCGGCCTTCCCCAGTTCTCCGCTGTAAATTGGTTTCTGTGGAAGTCAGGAAAAAGGGGCTGGAGGTCTGTTCTCTGCTTCCTTAGTAGCTTGTTAATCCCTCACAGCTCTGGCCAGGGGGAGAGCCGCTTGCACATACTCGGCTCTTGTGGAAAATGGCGCTACTCCTCCTCCAGCCTTCTTTCGTCCTCTTTCCACTCGGTCCTGCAGGGCTTGGCTAATCCTCTGCCTGGTCATGGCAGGGAGATTGCAGGCTTTTTCAAAGCTGGCTGGACTTCAAAGTTACAGGGATACAGGGACTTGAGGAGGTGGGAGAAAATTAGGTCCACCACAAGCAAAGGCTCTTTGGGGTTCACCTCAGCTTTTTCTTCTGCCATTCCAGAGGTGGCACTGGGAAAAAAAGGAGGATTGTTGATTAGTTGATTGGCAAGACGAGCTCTTTGACAGGAGTCTTTGAAGATCAGCTGGCAGCTGATTAGTTTTCAAAAAGTCCTCAAAAAGATAATGTTTTTTCCAAAACATCCGGAGTGCAGCAGGGGGTCAAATACTCCAAATTAGTATGACATGTTTCCCCATCAGAAAGTTTATTTCCTTTTTAAAGTTCAGTAGTTTTTGAACTTTTTTTTTCTTTTGTGTGGAACTAATTTTACTGGGTTCTCGTCAGTTGGGTATTGACAGCTGGATTCAGTCAAGCAGGTTTCCTTTGTCATTAGATGGCTTTTGTTAAAGATTTGCACTAATGATTCAATTCAGAATTTTGCTCAAATAATATTTTTTTCTCCCACAAGTTACTTTTCGTTTGATGGAAATATCCCTGAATGCCGATCCCTTGTTAAGTTCTCAGATAACTCAGAGCAAGATTACAGATGAAGAAATGTGATGCTGAAATTTATGTGCATAGTAATACTTGGCTTTGTGCTGGGTTTCTGAGCACAAAGCATGTTCTGACTCTGGAAAACGATACAGCTATTTCATTTATTGGGATTATTTGTTTTACTCATGTAGGAAATGAAATGCTTAGTGCTGGATTGCTGCCATTTGCATCAAAAATCTTGACTGTTAATTTATTCAAATGTCAACACACAGACATGTGGGTATGTCTTTAGATTTAGTGACTTAAAATAAATACATTGAGTCTCAAAATCTTTTTGTTAGATTTCTTTTTAGATAATTCAGCAGAATGTTGGTGCCATAAATAAGGCACGGCCACGTTATACTTCTTGCTTACATTTTTCTAAAGTTTTGTGAATTAGCTGGTCCATATGCTTTCTAGTGAGGAGGCAGTCAAGCCCTCTTGCCCAGTGTTGATCTTTTTCTGTGTTTTGTCTCGCCATTTAAATATTGCTATTTAAGTGCTTTAATTGCATGAACAATTCAAAACGTCCTCTCATCTAGACCCTTGATTACAATGAAGTGTGATTGCAACATTCTTGGTTGCCATTTCACGTATTCACCAGCTCCGTCTGCAATTGCAGCATGGTAATTGCTTTAAGCGGCCTCCGGGGGTTTGGGATTTTACATTATTCCCCGTCTTGATGTTCAGGAACTGTGCAGTCGATATATGGTGGCTCATTCAGACCTTAACAAGCACACATTCGACCATGTGAGCGTGAGATGTCAACAAGCTGTTTAAAGCTTCACCCTGGGGTAACCCTTTGTGAAGGTTAGTTAGCTTTAACTTAAGGAGGATTATGTCACTACTGCTCCCTTAGTAGCTGCAGTGGATATTTATCTCATTCTATTCATCTCACGTCATTAGTACCGCTTACTTTTAGATATTATCACAATGCCCAGAGTGCGAAAGACCTTCAGATTGTTTACTTTGTTCTGAACCGTAGCAGAAAATTTTGTTGTTTTTCCTTATGTGGTAAATTTAGCCACTCAGAGCTCAGATGCCACTGACCAACGGCTGGTAAACAGAACTTTTAAAATCTGCCTGTGAGCACAATCTTTCAATGGTTTTGATGTGCTTCTCCTTTTCTTTTCTTTTTTTTTAAGTGATTGTCTTTTTTTCACTTTAGTCATCTGTAACATCTTTAAACAGTCTGACAAAATCCAAAAGTATTAAACTTGATAGAAAATGGAGAAACCGCTGACTGTGATAAATGATAACTGATAGATTATCAATACATTATGTCAACCACTAATTGGAATCTCTTTACTCATCAGTCCGTGTTACAGTTGCAGTAGACTGGAACTGAACCATTGAGTGGATGAATCAATATGCCGATCAAGAGGAAATGAATCTGGAGCTATTTTGAGGAAAGCTTTTGCTGGTCCCTTTTAACCACATACAGTGTGATAGTGAACTGAGTTTGTGCATTTGGATTCTGGTTGCATGAAGCAAACCATTTCAGTGTGTCTCTTTGTGTTTGGAAAATCACACTGGACGTTTTTACTACTTCCTGTCATTTTATAGATGAAATGATTAATAGAGAATTACTTGACAGATTAATCAATAATGACATTAACCGTTAGTTGCAGCCCTACAACAGAATATTGACTCTTTCCTGTCCAGGCTTTCAATCCACTCATCTCATCCCCCACAGGGCAGTGAAGCCAGTGTTGCGGGCCGACTCTATTGACAGTAGAAGCCAGTGGTTTATGGGCGCAGTTGATGCTGTTTGTGGTTATTGACCAGGGGCTGTTGGCATTATGTGGGTGGACCAGCTTGATTAATCTTATTGAGCACAGATCAGTGGAGCTGGTTTATTTCCTTTTACCTTTTAAAGACAGCTTTTCATTATATATCCATCAGAAAGAGCCGGCCTGATTATTTTGCAGTGATTGAGGTAGTTTTCACACCCACCACCACAATTTATCTCACCCTGAATAGTATTTGGTGGAGGAGGTTGATTTGGAGATGTAGCATACCAGTTTACTGTAAGATTTTTTTTATTGCCAATATCCTGCTGTGACTGCTGCAGAGCATGAGACAGTTTATCTGAGAGGCTCTCATATTGCTTGTAATTGATGTTTCCAAATTTCCTAGGTGGGGCATTAAGGAAGATTGGTGTATTAATTGCCAACGTAGTGTATGCTATCTAGACGGGTAATTGCAAGCTGTTAGCTGGAATGCAAATGTGCTCAACTTTAGTTCAGCGGAGCTTGTTTATTGAGGTGCTGGCCGCTGACAGATTAAGATGCTTGAATTGATGCCCTCTGCTTTTAAGGAATCACTTTGTTCGCTGATTGTTGCAGGTATTACAGTCAGAAATATCAGCACATCAGCTGCCTACAGTGGCAAACTGCACAGGGATCAGCTTGTTTGTTTTTGTTCCACCAACAGTAACAATAGTCTATTTAACAAAGAAATGCAGCAAAATTCAGATTTGAGAAAAAAGATCATTTTGATTTAGCGGATTATCAAAATGTTATTGCAGCCTGACATACTGGTAACACGGCATTTACCAAATTTAATACGGGCCCTTTTTCTTGTCCAAAGATTTTTGGGCTGGCAACTTTGGGTTGTTTTTTTTCTTATTCAGAAAAAAACTCAAAACAGGTTTAATATAATGCATTCAGTTTCTTTTTTACAGTTTCTTTTTTCTTTTATAAGCAGGAGAGGAATCCGTGTGCAAACTCTTGTATTTTTACCATAACCAATTTGATCTGGTATTGGATTTCTGTGTGGATTTGTTTTTCTTTTGACAGTTTGCTTAATGGTCTTGCATGTAAAGAGATTGGGATTTTATTTTTTGGTCAGTCCCCCTTCCCAAGTCGACTCAACATTTCCTCACTAATTCATGTTTTTCTATATCTGAGAGTACAGCAGCGTGATCTAAAACATGCCATCAGCGCACATAGATACGATTTAAATGCATGAAAATGCCATTCCAGAGGTCGTTGGGCTTTCCCCCCAGTAAACGTGTATATTTATAGCCATTTCAACCAATAAATAACCACCAGTTTTTCATTTCTGCTCTGGTAATAAATGCAATTTCTTTAATGTCTTGCACCAGTCTGACTTGAATTAAGCAGCCCTTTATTATGGCCACCCTCTGCCTGTAACTCTGTACCATGTGACTGACCCGTGATGGATGACTTGTCTATGGGAGTCGACACAGGTGGATGCGAACACTAAATCTTCCTCAGCCCCAAGACCCCCAAAACACCTACCCTTTCTAATAATATTGACCATTTCAGACCGCTGCGTGCCTCATGTGTGGTTGTTGAAATTAGTTCATCTTTATTCATCCCTTCTCAGCGGGCTTTGCCCCTGCATTCAGTAACCAATTTCTGCCCGATTGTGGGATGCAGAAGAAGACGAAGAAGAACACTATCCCCAAAGCTGTCTTGAATTTCTCTACACATCAGCACACACCTTCTACAGGGCTGATCCATGGAGAGGGGGGTTAAGCGCTCCCCTCATAAGCACCTGTGTGTCTCAGAGATCAGGGGATGAGAGTGGGCGGATGGGACGAGAACAGAAGACTCAGATGAAGCAGTTGAGAGGGTGAAGAAGGTGATTACTGAGGGCCAGCTTCAGAGAAAGTAGCACAGGGAAGCAAGATGATAGTTTTTTTTTTTTCATTGTAGTATAGCAGAATCTTTTCAAACGCACATACACATGCGCGCACACACACACAGACACTTATCAGTCTTTTCTTCCTGTTTGCGGTTATTTTCAATCACTCCTCCTCCTGCCTCTCTGAGCTCATCGTCCTCCCCTATTATTTGTTCTCTCCTCTCTCTTGTATTTCTTTTCACCTGTCTTATCATTTCATTCTCCACCTTCTTCAACAGAGCTGTGATTGGAGCACACTGAGCATCAATGATCTAATCTCATCCCTATTCATAGACTTCGGCGCACTTTCCCTTTTTTTCAGCCTCCACATCACTCACTACACAGCCCGTCGCCTCTTCTTTTTACCTCTTTGTTTCACACACTTTGTTGAGCTTTTAAGTCCTCTTTACTTATTCAACTGACTTGCCTACCGTAAAAAAGTTGACATGGCATCACAAGCAAAAGGCTTGGTAAGCTTTTTAAAGCCAGTCACGGTGCACCATTCCCCCATCGTAATTACTGCTGAAACAAGCAGCTCTGGGAAGCTTCAGCACTGGTGGACCCGTCATTACGGACAATCTCGCAGCCTTTATCTGCCATAGCTAAGACGCGTTCACACTGCAGGGCCATGATGATTGCCTTACTGTGCTGGGGGAGAAGGAGGCAAAGGGAAAAAAGCGGAGGATGATCAGAGACGAGGAGACGATTGGAGGTTTTTCATAAGTGTGAGAGGAGTGGCGGCATAGCTGAAACCCTCAAACCGAAAAACTGTTTCAAACCAAAAGCTGCTCCAAATTGCCAAACAGCCATCTCGGTTTCCATGGTGATTTAACACTCTTAAGCACTGAGTGGAGAACTTCAAATCTATTACACTCACACTGCCCTGTCGAGCAGGTTTTTTGCTGAGGAGGTGTCCGGTGCTTGGCTCACAGCCTCCTGTCAACTCTGAGCACTAAAGAACGTCAGATTATTCCTGCCCTTCAGATCAAGTCATCAACACCCGGGCGTTTTCTGCTCAGGATGTCAGGAGTCGTTACTCTCTTTAATGACTGTGTGGATTTGTTGACAGGTTTTTCATGCCAAACCTATGAGTTGGTAGTCTCAAACCAGTTCTTAGAAGAACCCTGGTGTGGAAGAGGATTTTGAATCATTTGTTTTGCATTTGATACATATTCAATACATTCAATGTGCAGAGTAATGTAAATCTGTGCTTTCCTTAAAATTTGAAACAGGGGTTTAGAAGTCAATCACGGTCTGATATGGAATGTACAACTTGCCAATGAGCTTTTTAAAGAAATTTTAAAACACAATTATTTAATTTTTGGCAATGTGTCTTCTTTTGTGAACATCTTTTGTGGCAGCCGTGTTCTTAGAGCCGAGTTCTTTTTTTTCCCCTAATGCCTTAAAACATGTCTGGAGTGAAGTCTTTCACATCTGAGAAGGACTTATGAGTCATGCTGCTTAAAGAAGTTGTTTTTCTGGCGGCATTTGACCCATTCGTGGTTTTACTTTTACTTTACTTTTGTCTTCTTGCAGGAAAGAAAAAATGTATTCCAGGCATTAAGTGTTAGTGTAGTGCTTAGCAGTCTGTAGTAGTAACCCAAAGGCTCCGGAAATGTTCTCTACTGTGACCCAACCAACTGTTTCCACCAGCCATTCTGCAGCATATAGTCTACCTTCTGTGCCTAGTGTTTGTGCTTCAGCGTTCCATGAAATGGCTTGGCTAAATTTGCAGGCTTGTGGGTGTGTGATTGTGTGCGTGCATTTGTGAATATGCACGCCTCCATCCACTTCCAAAGCGGGCGTGGGACTGTGCTGAAAAGGGAGAAGTGAGGCAACTGCTGGCAGACAACCTTGGCCCAGCAGGTGGAAACAGGTGTCAATACTTACCTGGCTGGATGTACACACGTGCCCCAAGGTGGAAACAAACTGGTTCTTGAGAAAATATAAACCGAGCAACACAAGGGAGGGAACCTTTTTATTTTCCCATTCCCACAGTTTGGGGCGGTTGCTTTGCTTCTCAGGAGTTAAAATTTTTTGTGATTTTGGCTTCATAATAGTTCAAAAACCAAATTTATAAGTGCAGAACCCTACTGTCAGTGTAAGAGCCAGCACAGTTGTCACAGATAGTGGTTTGGAAATTGCCCTTAATTGTATTTCCTCCGCTTGCACCTGGACTGCAGGTTTAACTCAAGTTTTAAATGAGGAAAACTAGTCGTCGGGTACTCAGTCTTGTAGAAGGTTACATGGAAATAATACATTTGGAAAATCTTGGGGAAAAGTCTTATGATCATGTAGTGTTAATATGTTGCTAATATGTTAAAACCTTATCCAACAATACATACATTGCAACAATTGCGTTTTGCTGATTATATAGACCACAGTTTATCCCATGCAGGTTACATAATGTAGATCTACAGAGCCTCAGTTTTTGGTTATAAAAATTGAAGAAACATGAACATCAGTAAAATCAGTAAAGCCTCTATTTGCTTTCAGTATCTGACACCATCTTCACTGGTGTTTATATTTGGATCTGGATTTAGATCATGTGACTGGCTAGGAACATATAATGTAATTGGTTATTTCCTTAATGCATTTCCTTAAACTGGGGCGTTATGTATTTTGTTTTATTTTTTTTATGGATGTAAACACCTTCGTTTCTTTTTTCATTTCAAATCCAATTTTCTGGTATACAGAGCCAAACAATGTACAACACATCACTGTCTTATTTTCTCTCTGCATATATACCCCATGCACAGCCTTATATATGTTTATTACTAAATATTCCTCTGGGTTCTGCTCGCTGTTGTAACATTGCTGCCACTCTACTACCGCATACTTTCTCATAAATTACTCATCACTTTATTGGAACAAGGGTCACATGCATTATTCAGGAAATGAACACCATAGGAATAAAAGTATGTTTTTAATATCCCAGCTTTACGGATGTATTGTCTTGTGGGTAGAAGTATGTAAAAGTGCACCATTGGTTACAACCTTGGAAAAAAATGATTCTCCCATTGCATCAAACTTCTTACACTCTTCTCAGCTCTCTGCTTGAGCTTGGATATGCTTTCCAACTGCATAATACAAACTCAGACCAGGTTGGCGTTGTCTCAAGGGCAAAAGCTGAATGGGGAGTAGCGTTCTGCCCTGTTGACGGATGAAGCTCATCCGTGTGCCAAGTTCAACAAGTCATCTGCTCTTCCCTCGCCGTGCAACCCTCCAGCCTTTCTTTCTGCACGCTGGTCTATCTCCCCCCTGCTATTGCACTCATCCCTTTTCAAATGGTAATGGCACTGAACCATGCTGGAGCTCTTAGCTAGAAGTGAACTCTCTCTTCTGAGATGAGAATGTATGGATGGTCATGCAGAGTTTTTAAGGTTTGGCCCAGCAGGCACCGAAAATTTTTCCTTGTGGCCGAATAATTTTGGCCGCAGTCTCAGCAGCTTACCGCAATACACCGCGGCTCTCTGGTTATTGTTGTTGTGCATAATGGAACAAAATCCAGTTCCAGAGCCCTCTCTGTACACCCACCCCAGTGATGCTCCACAAAAACCACACATGACATGTGGGGACTGTTGCCTGGCTTCTGCGTGCTAGCATCCTGAAGACTGTCCAAACTCAAAAGGCAAATTTAACAACTTGCATCCTCTGTTGTCCCCCCCCCCCCCCCCCCATCCGTCTCATCAAAGCTCATTTAGCCAAAGAACAGACAATGACCATCAAAAGCTGTGCTCCAGCATGTCTGCTCCCTTGACATGTTTGGTTTGTGTGGACATGATGACACATAATCTGCAGAGAGACGAGAGTCATAAATTTGCATACAACTGTCTTCTGTTGTTTCAAAATATTTCGCCCGTTTGTGATCCTGACACCTGCCAGATAAGAGGCAACTTTTGATTCTAAGTTTTAACAGATGCAGCACTTCCAAACTGACATGCTGTTAAAGAAAAAAAAGTAAATATTTCTGGGCAGTAAGTGTGGAGAACCCCAATATGCAATGCTGCTTAAGATAATTTCCTCCCCTTACAATCATCTACATTTCTGCATAAAAATGACTCAGAAAATCAGTGGATCTTCACTATAGACTGCATATTAAAGATGGTCAAACCCTCTGTGACGTCACCCACTGGATTCTGAGGAGCTTGAGCTCGGGCGTGGTGGCGTCATACTGGTTGTGAGAGACTCCACCTCTCATAAACCAACTTCTCTAACTAAGAATTAACTTCACATTTAAACTTACATTTCTTTATTCAGAACAACAGCAATACTAAAGGTAACATTTTTGGACTGGAATAAAGAATCAGTAATGAAGGGATGACTCTCCAAGTGTTCTCTGCACAAACGGGAAGTCCTGTTAGGAGTCCAATTCACCGTCTCATGTTGAGCATCTACTGCAGCCTGTCTTGATCACCCAGAATAAAACTTTACACGGACAAATAGATATGTTAACCCATTCAGGCCTAAACACTCTTCTGTAAACCCCCTCTCAAAACCTGAGGTTTTTCAAAATATGCCAACGTTTACTAAAACCTTAATTTCTCAGGCTCTGTAGCAGATAAAAACATGAGATAAAAAGCATTTGACAGCTTACTTCTTTGGCTTTCAACTTGACTGACTTGCTAGGGCATAATCTTCAAATGCATTTTTTTTAAAAATCAATAAACACCAAACATTTTTAAAATTTTTAAAATCAGTAAAGATCTATTTTTCCAATTACTTCGTCAATATCACTTCCTTCACTTTAGTCAGCCATGACGGATCGCTAGCACGGTGTTTAAAATTTTCGACCAAAAACATACTCCACGTGTAGGCTTATTTCGACCAATCACAAAGCGTTTTATTAGTCACATGAGTTTAAAAAAAATCCCTAAGCATCTCTGTCACTCACCCCAAGAATATTTCAGCCAATCACAGTGCATGTAATTGGCCATGTGCCTCGAAAAAGACGACAACGCTCAAAATGACGCGTTTGCCGGTCTTACTGGTAACTACGCATAGATGCGTGATCCGGTCTTAAAGGTAAACATGCACAGATGCGTGATCCGGTCTGAATGGGTTAAGTAATGCATGGGTTTTGTGTGAGTGTCAAGTTTTTTTCATTGCAACAGTCACTTATGCAACACGCCACTGAAACAAAACAATAGAAACAACTGCGAGGATAACATAATCAAGCTCACTAACGAATTTCACTGAAGTACATTAGGGAAGAGTGGACTGTGACACATGAAATTTCAACATGAAAGTTTGAGGGTAAGCAGTATGCATCACAGATTATTGTGCCACCAGGAAAGCACAAATCTGTTTAGCGACATCCATTAGCCACAAACCTGATTGACTGAAATTAACCATTTCCCTTAAGAATATTAAAAGTTTGAAGAAAGTATAAAGCTTCCCTATAGCACTGGTTTTCTTTCATGGCTTAAAAAAAAACAAAAAAAACCTGTCCTTAATTCTGAAGGCATAGCCTTTCGTGCATCACAGTTATTAAATATTCCTGTGTGCTTGGTGGTTTTAAATCACTCCCAGGTGCACGGAGATTTCCAATGAGGCAGAAAAAGCTTTGGCTTCTGTCTGTTGAATTAAACTCTTGCTCTTTGCCATGTAGGGAAAAAGATTTATAAGATGATGTCTGAGATGCATTTACCATATGTTGCGTGCCTCTCTCTCTCTCTCTCGCTCTCTCGCTCTCTCTCTCTCCCCCCCTCCCTCCCTCCCACTTGGCATTATCTTGGAAACACTGATTTCAAAAGCAGCCAGACCAGTTCATGAAGGCGGAGCTCTACTTTATTAAACAGTAAATGAAAAGCTTGTATTAACTTGGTGTCAGCAAAAATAAGTTTAAACAGGACTGCTTGGTCTGAGCCAGCAGCTAAAGCAATTCTTGGACAATTTCCAATCCACTTCTAACACCCGGTATCTGTTTATGATCAACTGTCAGTTGATTTTTGAATCCCCTCATCAGCCACAATGCTTTCAGGGTTTCTCCCAAGCAGTAGTCTGCAACAAACCTCCATGTTTTTATTTTTTTTTATTTGTACTAGAAATACCACGACAGCAGAGTGTTAATTCAGAGGAAATGCAAGTACAACAATCGAGGGCTTATTTCAGGAAATAACACTGAACAAATTGGGTACAGAGTCAGAGGCTGTTGACCGAGGACAAGCCAGACTAGATGACCATCTAGTCCTCGCAGCAACTGACACGCTACTAAATATCTTTAAATAACTCCAGAGCTTTATCAGAGCCTGGGATCTGAGAAGAAAAGAAAATTCTCAGTCATAAACACCGGGTTGTGTGCTTGATTACAGTTGCATACTAGCGTTGATGTGTGCATGAGTGGAATTCATTTCTGTTGATTGTGTGCATCACTTGATTAGTGATGATTTGTGTGAATTAGTGAGGGAGGGATGGAGTGACATAGCAAATCGAGGGAGGGAGTGGACTGCCAAATTGTAGACTAACATTGTATTTATGCCTGGAATAAACCCTTCTACATTATTCTTTTTTTTTTTTTTTTTTCTTCTTGGAGCCTTTCATGACTCAAAAACGGGTAGAGCCAAACAACACCAGCTCAGATGTACCTTAGTCTAGCACCTCTAAAACTATCCCCCCCTAGCTGCAAACCTCTCCATTAGATTACAAGCCTCATGAGTTGAAAGTGTTGCACATTTTTGCAGTTTCAGGCTCAATAATTTAAACACTAGCTTGCCTTTTAGCTATTTGTTTCTTCCTGTTGAGGGTTCTCATTGGGACCAAAGATTGGTTTACCGTATGAAGGTATAGCAGCAGCATGTTCAGCCCCGTCTCCCGGGGCTGCTGCAGTGTGTCACTGCCGTTGCATCTCAACATAGAAAACGCTGCTGCTCCTGCAGGCTTCAGGCGGATGATCAAAAAACTCTGCATACACCGTGCATGAATACTTTTTTCTATTTTTGCTCTCCCCTTTTTTCATATTCACTGTTCATTACTGGTGTATAAACAAGGAATGCAGGATCAATCAGCTCAAACTTGGCCAGGAGGGAGGCTCTAAGACTTTTTCATGGAGTCATTTGAATAAGAGGGTAGATGGCTTTGTTTTGTTTTTTTTGGCTTTGTTTTTTTTTAAGCTTTTATCAGAAAACATTCCCACTCACATTTCCAGAGGATTTGATTCCTAATTGAATGCTGCCTGTAAGCAACTTTTTCATAATTTATGACCATGTGATGAATGGATGGAAGAAATCCTGTCTCTACAGCAGACGATATTCACACGTCTGACAGTAATGCTATATTCATCCGAATGTTTCTCATCTCAGCTGTGTTTGTTCCCAGCCACTCTCTTTTGTATCCGTCATTTTCCCTTTTATTCTCCGCTCCCCCTCTCATCACCTTGGCAAAACCGCATTCACAAGCCCTGAAACCCTTAATTGACTTTTCATTGACACAAGCCGTAATTGGCTTTTAATCACCGTTTTACATCATGTTTTGAAATTCATATCAGCAGTGTCGGCTCAGAGAAAGGGGCCTCTTTACTGCTTTGCTGTCACTAACTGATTCTGGAGAGGAGCGTCTCGATATTGACGCCATGTTTAACGTCTTGCCCTTGCTCACTGACTGAAGGGAAACTTCAGCAATCTCTGTTGACACACAAGGACACCTCTGGAAACAACAAATCCACAGACTGACACTTGCTAGGGAAACATTTGGGCTGTCAGTGGCTCTTTGTGACAACCAGCTGTTATGAGATGTTTGCATTCTTTGCTCACAGTGAATCAAGCTCAGTTGCAACCATGAAAACCGATAGTGTATTGAGCCATCTCCTTATCTGATGCACTCAGCTGCAAAACCACACATAAACTATATAAATGTCTAAAGATGGACATGAGAGAAAAAGGTTTCAGATGGTTTCAGAGTTTGTTCAACACCACACTTAAACAAATAAAAATGGAATGATGAGGCAAAGTCTGAGCAAACAAGAATCATGTACAATAACTAAGTTTACATGGACACCAGTTTTCTGCTAATAATCAAAATAATTACCCAGTCAGAATAAAAATGCCTCATGTAACCACTTCAATCAGAACAGCCCAATCAGAAGAAATTTTCCATCAGACTGATGGAAAACCTGTGATAATCAGGTCAATAGGAAAATATTAAATCATAAAGACCATGTACACTTGGTCCGATAGTTTCTCCCTGGTTGGAATAAGTCCATTCTTGCTGAGTCTTTTTTCCCCATGTGGGGCAAATCAGGTGATGTTTCCAGGTGGCAGAGAAACATGGGGTTAGCAAAACAACAAGTGTTTGAAAAGATGAACAAAGCTGGAATCTGGCCAAGTGTCCATCTTGGTCATCTTAGTCGGACCTTCTGGTCATTCTTTTTTGTCATCAATAGTTGGAAACAACACTTCTTTTTCTATTTCTGTTGGATTTGGCGCTCCACAGCAGGCAGAATCACTTTGTTCATGTCAAAAAAGTTATATTATAATTATGACAGATTGATCTCACTTTAATCGGAATGCTGTCAGCCAAGTTGGTTAAAGTCTTTTCCTTAGAAATGTACCTAATCCCTTGTGCCCACGTTATTCACATCAGCTCCATTGTTTTCTTTAATATCAAAGGTTGTGCAGTTGTTTGTGCAGCAGTGGCTGCAGTAAAGCAGGAACTTCTAGTCGGTAATGTGGCATGACTTTGCATGATGAAGGTTCATCAAAATAACAAATGGATTCAGGTGTTCAATCTTTTAACTCAGCATGAAGCAACATGAAGTCAAAGTGTTGACAAACTTCATGATGCATTAATTCCAAATGGAAATGAGAAAACTAAAAGTTTAATACTTTGTTTTTGATCCAGTTTTCATAACAGATGTCTTAGTACTTGAATAGTCCTGTTGTTATGATCTTAATCTATCTGATAATAACAAGTAAATGTATGTACTGATTATGCCATAAACCTCTCGAGCAAGCTTTATGGCACAGCAAAAACTTGAGAAGGATCCGGGTTATTCCCTTAGTTCTAAGACATGGAGTTATGTAAACATTGCTTTTGTTACTCTTGTTTCAGCACTGAAACTGTCCAGGGAGAAATATGTATATAAGTTTATTGTAATCAATATGTTCCATTTTTAAACGGACTGTGCATTTGGCAGGTGGCCACATCAGGCATGAAGATATGTTTTGCGAGAACCAGTCAATAAGTCAGGGTCAGTCTTCCACCTCCGCTCAACACTCTAAAAGCCTTTCCCACGCTCTCTGCTGTCGGTGAAAGAAAGATGAGAGCAGGCATGTATATCCTCAGACGACATCCGTTTTACCATACCAAACTTTTCTTTTTCCTGTTTTCTCTTTTCTTTGTACTGACTGTGAACGTGGCAGCAAAACCTGGGCTCCGCTGTAAGATGTCTTTAAACCCATAGACTTCAGGACGGCCTGTTGTTGTTTGCGCTTTGCTCGGATAGCAGAAACATCCGATCCCTTGACGGTTCCAAGCTCTGCTGCTCGGTAGCCTTTTCTCGCATTCGACAGAGCGCCACAGGAGTCAAGGATTAGCATGCATAAGTCTTTTTTTTCCCTCTCCCTTTCTACCTTTTGCTTCATTGTCTTTCATTTTTTGTTATTTCACCATCAACCCCCCTCTCCTCTTTGTCATCTTCTGTTACTGTCTCTGTCACTGTCTCTATTTCTTTCTTTTTGTTGTACCTTTTTACTATTTCCTCTCCCTTTTTCTCTCTCCTCTCCCTGGTGGCTGAATGATCTTGAGTGACGTTTAGCAACTCTCAGGCTTTGGGACGGAGCTGGCTCTTTTTAGAGCGTCCGCAATTCTTCCCAACAAATTGTGACACTAAGACGAAACGTAAGCTGGCAGCCAGCGTGTAAACCATTCAGCTCCCTAGACCTTGGACAGGGTTTTTTTTTCCCCTGCTCCATAAGACTCATTCCGTTTCCCTTTCACTCTCCCTTGGCACCCAGCTGGAGAATGTAAAAGCATTTCTTTTACTTCTGGAAGAGGGAGCAGAGGAAACCTCGAGGCTTGTGTGTTATTACACCAACGACGCCTACCACCCCCATCATATTCCACCATTCTCCTGCACCTTCATTTAACTGAGCCGGTTCAGTCAAAGTCATAAACACATTATTTTTTTTCCCCCATCACTTGAATGAATGCCCCCTCCTCACCTATGCACAGGAAAGATTATTAAAAATCTTCCCTCTTTCGGTTTTCATTATCATTTAACTGTCATGACTGATGCCGCCCTGAACCCCTGCTTAAAATCACAGCTCTCCTCTCACCTTAGCAGAAGGAATCCATTTTCCAATTCACTTGCCCCATATGATTAATCTTGCTTGAATAGTTAGGGAGGCAATTATTATTACTAGTAATTTAGACATTTATAATTTATATATTGCTTAATATTCAGTGGAAAGCCTAGGCCATTCTTTAGACTCTAGATTAACCATAAATCTTGACAAATACAAAGACTGGAACAATCACAGCCACAAACTCACAATGGATTCATACTAGTGGTAAAACACAATGTACTGTACACTGTCATTGATGCATTAACTCATTGGTTGAACAACCTCTCATGT
The DNA here is from genome assembly GCF_963514085.1 of Chelon labrosus. NCBI lineage: Eukaryota > Metazoa > Chordata > Actinopteri > Mugiliformes > Mugilidae > Chelon > Chelon labrosus. The sequence goes on along the minus strand of NC_140345.1, from coordinate 1,698,212 downwards.
CAGCCCTTCATTACGGATGCTCCATTATCTGAATCTCTGCCCTTCTGAGGCTAGGAAACTGTCCTGATAACGAGGCCTGCCATTTAACAGGCCACAATATTCTCAACTGTGTCATGTCTCATTGCAAACTACCACAGTATTTGTTTATACCTCCCTGTCCTCTTATCACATCTTGGTTCTGCAAGAGCCACAGTGGCCTGAAAAGCCTTCATCAAAAAAAAAAAAAAAAAAATAGGTCTGCATATTTGTACATTAGAATGAAGTGCAGTTGCAGTCTATATTTTCCATTCTGTGCTTGCTCCCCCTCCCCGAAGTTTTATTTTTTTTGTGTGAGATCAATCTTGTTTCCGCACAATTGCACAGATTGTAATCTATTCCAGCTAAAAGAAAAAAAGCTCAACTTGAAATGGAGCCATTCATCACAGAGCAAACAGCATAACAGAGGGGCTGCTAGAAGGAGCAGGAGAATGTTAAGAGAAAATTCTCGAGGTAAAGGGAACAGAAAAGAAATTGCTGCTGGAAAAGCAAACGAAGCACGCCAGCCTTTGCCTGACAGAAGTTCGCCATTCCCCGCTCTCCTCACAAGGATGTGACATTTAAGAGGGTGGTGTCTTGTCATTGTAGGCCTAATTAACATTCCACAATGTGCAAGCTGGAGATGGACACCCTGCCAGTGCTGTCCCCGTTTTCACCCCCTGTCGTGCTTGTCCATGAAGTTCTTCATTTTCTTTAAATGTAACTGGCTCTCGGTGACTTGTCCCTCATGCCTCGAGGTCTTCATTGTGTGGCGATGCATACAGGCTCTGCCAGTGTCGTCTCAAATGTTCCACTGTGGTCAGTCTATTTGCCACTGCCAGAGGTGTCAGGCAGTAGTAACCATGGCGACAGTATTAGGCCTGAATTGTTGGAGGTGTCGGAGGCTTTGGGGCGCCACAGATCTAACTACAACAACCTGTTGTGCTTGATGCACTTTCTTTGCCAGGCTGGTCACGGTCCTTTGACAAATGTCAGTGAAAACTGTCACGGCTAGTGTTACAAACTTTATTTAAACCTGACGTATTTAAATGTGAATACCCTATCATTACATACAATTGGGGAAATCTTTGGATGTTCGTTTTGGGTAGTTTGCTGTGAATATCACTGCTGCTCATCTTATATAGTTGCAAGTGATCATTTCAAGTCCTTAACTGCTGCATATGTGTGTTAAAAATTCTGAACGATTAATAATAATAATAATAAAAAAAAAAATAAAAAAAAAACACCCCCTCTGTCCATTCCCTATCCATCACTGCTCTCCACAAGCAGCTGATAAATTTTAGAGTTGGAGGATGAGCAGGACAGTGGGCTCAGAACTGGAAGAAAACACACTGCAGACAACAAAAAGAACATGGATAGTGGGTTTGTGAAGGGCATCACTATGTTGTTTTTTTTTTTTAAGCTATAACCAGCTTAAAACGTTGCAACCATTTTTGCGTGAAAAGCATACAAACAACCCTTTGTGATGCAGGATGTTAAAAACAGCTGTACGTAATGTGCTGTGAGCAGCAACAGAAAAGAAAATAACCAAAATAAAGGCTGTACCGTTATTATTGCTGTTAATTTTTCCAATAAATAAAGTGCATTGAAGTTGATTTTTGTACCAATTCCCTCATTATAGAGTATGTTGTGAATAGTTGTGAACTAAAGTTAAGATTTTTGAGGTCTTCTTAAACCAGACTATAATCAAATAGGTTTAAGAAAGTGATACAGCATTTCTGCCAGCAGCTAAATAATAACCAAATAATACAATATGTAGCTATATACCAAATGTGACCAGTATTCTTTAACATAACCAAAGATACAACAAATAAATGCACCTCCTGGTCTCAGTGAGTGTGTATGTGCTGCATTGTGATGTATTCATCACCTCAGTGTTTGGCTGCTTATCAGCAGTGCAGGCAAGTATTGAGCTCGTGGATGACACAATTGTAGGACTTGCTGTGCCGGACTGAATCTCTGAGCCCGGAACAATAGACGATGAAAATGAGAGTGCGGGGCGGGGTGGGGGGGGGTCGTCATCGTTGTCACTTGTGTGATAGATAGACGCTACACAGAGCCTGTGCTAAAAGTGGGACAGCTCTCAGAAGGACAACAGGGAGGCGAGGGGCCGAGATACCAAATAGCCTCAGCAGCGTGAGGAGATCTTTCCAGGAATGATTCAGCAGTCCTCTCGGTGTCTCAGTCTTCAAGTCATGCCTCTCTGATAAATAATAAGTGGTTTGTTTTTGATGCTTGGGGTCCCTCCCTCGCTGTCGGTTCGTATGAAACTCCACTTTACACTGTGTTCTTCTGTGCACTTGTGCGTCTCACTTTAGTTCTCTCCCACTGGTAGTAAATTCCAGTGACATTTCATCTTCTTTGATATCCTTGATTGTGTACTCCACCTTGACTAAAACACAGCCTCTGAGTCTGTGCAGGTCTCTATGGACTGTCTCCACTGATCAATTCCTCAGCCCATCTGTCTGCCAGGCTTATTCACAAGGCCGCACCGTAGGCGAGGCGAACTCTCGCGGCAGGAGTCTTCATTAAACCAATCCTCCCTTACCTCCTCCTCCGCCCTCACCCCATCCCCCCTTCTTCTATCTCTCCACAGGCTTGGGGAAAGTTAATGAGAAGATTCGATCAGCTGGCACCCTTGATGTGTTTTATCTCTGTAGTCGACTTGATCCACTGTCGTATCACTTGATCGATCCACAATAAATATCTTGCTGTATGTCATTGGAAAATAACTGTTCGAAGTTTTGCGTGGAAGGAAAAACGATTTAAATCACATTATTTCACACAGTAAATGCCAAACGTTTATGAAAAATATGGGTAACCTAATCCCAGACACATCTGCTTCAGAATCTCTCTCTACCTGCCGGTGTGCTGCGCGGTGTGGGAGGTAAGGAGGGGGGGTGATGGTGCGGACTCAGTTGTTCTGCCAGAGAAATGGATTTGCAGTGATGGATGACACCAGTGACATCGTGCAGGTCTCAGCCTGTTGCTTTAAACTAATTTTGTGGGCACAGCGGGGCCATTGTGCCCTGTGCCCGAGCTTGGGGCCTGGCTCGTGTAATGGCCCCGCTGAAGCTTGCATGTCAATTGCTCCTCAAGCACTCCCTCACATTTTGGCCAGGAAGATCGGCCAAAGCAAGAAAATAGACTAGGTGTTGCTCTCTTGCAGAGACAAACTCTATACAAGTAGCCAGTGTCTCCTGAGTTATTGTTCCTTAATTCTATTTTTCATAGTCACTTGTTTTATTAAGATTGGACCATTCTCTGCATGATTAACCACATCTCTGACTTAATGACATCTTCTAGACATGTTCTTGCCTCAGATTCTTTCTTAAACTCCTCGCTGTTTATGCCATGCTTTAGTGATAGAATTCATTACACTCAGATTCTTTCTTGTTACTCCTTTCTTTTTAATTTTCCATAGACTGCTACACTTTGCACAGGTTTGGTTGTGATTTGAAGATTAGCGGTGTTCTGAGTCCCCATAGCAAAGAATGTTTTTCTTTTAGGGCATTGTGACCTTTAGCTCTTTTGAAAGGCTTGCACTTATGATTACCTCATGATTCTCTCTGCCTCCACTGTGTTCTTCTAGGCTTTTAGCGCTCCCTTCCCTTTTAAATTTCCTGATGACAGCGTTTGATACAGCAGTTAGAGCCAAGAAAGGATTTCTGAAGTTGCACCTGGATTCACCTCAGCGGGCTGTAACCGAGAGAGAGCATGCACACGTCAAAGGAAAAATCTAATCCTTTTACGCTGCGAGATGTCGTCGCTTGATTTTTAGTTTGTTTTATGAAGGGATTTAATTCACTCTTGTGGTGCAACGAGTATAAATTGATTTCAATCAAGGTGTTTTTAGTCATGGTGACTAACTATAAACAGCTTGAAGGCATATTTTTGGGGTTATGTGTAATCACGGCTATACTCCTAACTTTAAACTCCCTGTGATGGCATTACTTTACCTCTAAATGGCTGTGTGTGAAATGTGACTTCAGGCCGTTTCAGCCTGGGAAGGGACACAAACAGCAGCTGCTGATCACTCTGCATTGCTCTCTTCAGAATTACACAGCAGTCTGCATCCAGCAGCAGAATTTTCGCATGGTCAAACATCATTGTCAACAAATGGAGAAGAACTGTTCTTGTTCACGGTTCTCCATCTTCACTGGTCATCCAGTAAATCTAAATGTGTGCTTCTGTGTCTGATCTCTGTAACTGCGTAGTAACCTGACATGATTCTTACCTGAAATGTACGTAGACGTCACAGGCTGTTACAGCTGTACTTAGTCCGAAATGATTTTGTGCCAGTTTTGACTCAACACTGTTCAACTATGAGGATGAGTCAATGCCGACATCCAAGGATATCCAAGTCTCTCAGTGGACATAAAAGCACAGAATATTCTCCCTCCCTCTGCCTCTTCTCCTCTGACGTCTTCTCTTTTTTCCTGCGTTGCACAGTTGTTATTAGCTCCAACTCCAACATGAGCCGCTTAATTCCACCATTGTTTGCAGTACACAGAGAAACTCAACACCGCTGACTAGCGTTATAATGGGGTAGTTATAGAAACCATGCTGGCACACCAGTGCACAAGTAGAAATGCTTACAACAGCGTATGTTAATGCTGGGAAAATGGCAATGTGATGTCAGGTTGTTCATTCATTGGCTGAAACATTAAAAGATTTATTATTGCACTTTAATAAAGTTGGAATCTTACAAGCAAAACGTAGCATTTGATAAAGCTTCTTCAAAGCAACAGTTGCACATATTTATGCATCCACTGGTGGAGATTTCTTTTAATGCTGGAACACGAACAAAGTTTACTGTGGAATGCAAAATGTTCCCTGTAGTTGTTTGTCACAGTGGGAATATGTTTAAAGATCTATCCTTTAACATTGCTTAATCATTCCAGTCTCGCTGGACTCATAGTCTCATATCTCTTTGCATCTCCTCTCTCCTCCACCTCTAGAATCAGGCAAAGGGATTCATGGCGCCCGCGTGTGACCTGGTACCTGCTTAAGACTGTAATGCATTAAGATGAATGCAGCCATCCCTCTGTCACCTGATGAATTGTGGGCTGCAGGGGAGGCTCTCCGCTATGTAAAAGAGGTGCTTGCAGACATGGCACTTTCATCGATCAGAAGGGGGGCAGCTGTAATGTTGTAACACTGCAATAAGAAGAGCCGTCTCTGTTTATGTGCAGTAGAAAGAGATTGACAGAGACCCCTGTCTCTGTTTGGATAATGCTCTTATAAGAAACATGACGGTGGTGAAATGGTGAAAACATTTAGTTGTTGTTTTGGCACCTGGAATCTCACATTCACACTTTCTTACAAAGACCCTGCAGAGCTCCCTGATGGTGAGCCTGGAGCTGCTTAGTCAACACGTCAGAAGCCCAGCAGAGGATTTTGGGGAATTTGCAATGCCCCCAGAGGAGTGACATTGAGTTGCAGCAGAGCCAGTCAGCTCCAGTGAGATTAGAACAGCAGCTGGGTTTATGGGGCAAATACAGGTGAACAACGCTGATGTCATTCCCATGTTACAAACATGACTTATCTTTGCAATACATCAGTATCAGTACTGAGGATCCAATATCGCCTAAGATTTGGTTGTGGAAGTATTAAGACTGATCTTAAATGTCTACAAGAATGAGGCGTAGCCTTAGACTTCCTGAGCGAGATCAGTACATTTGTTTATTTTGTTAATTTCCTAAATTACCTACATAAATCCCTAAATAATGTACTGATTGATATCAGTTTGTTTTTAGGAACTTCTTTCACTGTAGACGTCACCATTGCACTGTTTTTTAAAGTTTCAAAGTTGACATGAAAGTTTGGTTACATGCTTCTGTGGTCTTTCTTTGATTAGAAATGGTTTGATCTGAAAAGGGAAATCAAGAAACTGATCAGACTTTGACATTTTGATAATGCCTTCAAAGACTCATAATACTGATAAGACTTTATTACTGCAGTTAAATCACTTTGGTCATCAAATCTCAGCAGTTTATGACAGCAGCTTTTTGTTTTGGTCTTTCATTAATTAGAAATGTTTTGATCTAATAATGTATAAGAAAATCAAGAAGTACATAAAATTTGGTTTGTAGACACTAAAACATCATTAAATCTCAATGCAAACGAGAAAAATATCACATTTTATCTCTACTTGCATTCTCCAACACTTTCACAGAATCTACTGATCTCCTCCCTGAACCTTCCATAGATACCTCTCTGTTCTCACGTCTCTCCCTACCCTCTCATTCTCCCTGCGTGTGGTTGTTGAGTTGTGGCAGTTCTTGCAGCAGGAGGTGTGGTGTAACCCCGACTGTTTTGGCAGATAAGCCTCAGCCTGCCCACCTGCTTCCCCGCTGCTTGTCAGCCAAATAGGACTCGCACTGTCACCAGCATTCATTCTGCGGCGGGAGGTTACCACCACGACGGCTCCACCACAGCCACCTCACTGCCTTTAATTTCCATGCCTGAGACGGATGAAGAGCATCCAAATCTCCTTGAAACAAACGGCAGAAGTCTCCACAGAATCAAACCATTACATGGTAGAATGTCTCCCTCAGTTCTCAGTTTGAGACGGACAATTTTTAATTTATTTCTCTTGACCTTCGTTTGATCTCTGGAGGTTTGAACCACAATAATAATGATAGTCACTGATTAGTTGACAGAAAATGAATTGGGAAGTTCTGGTGATCAGTCTGTTAAGTAACATTTGCAGATTTCTGCTGCTCAAATATTACTTGTCTCTGCATTTGTAAAATAAATATTTCCGTGATTGAGGCTGTTTGGAAAAATAAAGCCATCTTAAAATCTGAATTCTATGGAATCTGTCAACCACATTACAAGTAAAGAGTGGTCAAGCTAAAAGGGAGAAGCAACGATGAAATGCCTTATAATTTTAAGTATCAAGTGGGATAGAGGTTGTTGATTTGAATTTATTTACCTTGTAAGGCAGCGCAGTGAGAATCTGTATGGCCAAGTTTTAAGGTATTCGCTTGTGGCTGAACCACAGTGGTTTGGACAAATCAGAGGAGCTACTGGCCACTTCTGACATGTGCGATGTGTCTGACGACAGCAAGAGTTTCTGAAGTTTTTTGGATTTTTGTAAAAGTGCCTTATGCTGCATTCACACGATGAGCAATGAACGTAAAATTGCCACCTACAATTTCTGTGAGCTGGCTCTGAAGTGTTGCTTAAGGGCTCATTGACGTTGTTTGATGTGGATCATCTCTTTAGAAATTAACTGTCGTAAGAGATGCATATGATTGGTTGATGCATTGCCGCATCATTAGTGCACTGAAAAAGTTGAAGGCATCCCAACTTCAATATGTACTGTGTCATGTGTCGGGCATCAGTTTGTCGCTTCATATCGCTGGCTTCCATTGGAAATTAAATATAGCAGGCATCGAAGCATCACGATCTTGGGATCTTGGGAACAATCATCCACAATATGCGCTATAACTACAGTAAAGCTATTTTTTTTTTTTTTTTTTTTTTTTTCTCTCCCCAATGTGTCTGCCCTTTTCTAAACAGTTTCTAAGGAAGCATGGCTTGAGTCTTGAGTTTGATGGCCATTGTATAAAACAAATACATAGAACATATCCATGATGCAGGATTTATTGGACATCTGGTTTGACCTGCTTTACTTGTACACTTCTGTTTAAATGCCCTTGTCAAAGAACATTATCTGAATAAAAAGAATTTAAAGCCAGCATGTTTTGGCTGTGTATTGGACGTCAGCAGCCAGGTTCCAGTCCGAGTGTGACCATCAAACATTGTGAATACAGACTGTATATCGCTCTTGGGCACTAGTGTGCACACGCGCCTTTAGCCCTGTTTCCCTTTAATTGATTTGTTACTGCACTAATGACGGTTATAACATTCAGTTGTCTTCTTTGATGATCCAATCATGGTGGCTGTCAGGGAGACACTCCTACCCCCGGGTGCTCACCACACATCCCGATGTGTCCCGAACTGTGAAAGCAGCTATGAAAGCCAGTTGTACGGTGGCGGATTTACAGCAGGAGGAGCGATATTTTTGTGCCTTGAGCCAAAGAAGCGATTGCCTGGCTAAAAGTGCTGTAGTAAAGGTCAATAAACAGCGGCTAGGTTATTGTGTGGCAGATTGAAAAGGAAATTATTTTGTGGCAGAGGCAGGGAGGGTGTGTGTGTGCGTGTGTTTGCATGTACCGTTTGGAGTGTGTGTTAAGGTGCAGCCCTGAGCCCGTTCTTTCCGTTGAGGTTTTCTCTTGGCAGTGTCTTCCAGCTGACCTGTCAGTGTTAGTCTGCCTACAGGGCTGTGAAATGACCCACCACAGGGCTCACCTGGGGCCCCACCATCTCTTTCAGCAGTCCCCTTCACTGGTACTCCCTAACTATGTTTTCTTCTTTTCCCTTGCTTTATATTCACTTGCCACACCTCATTCACTCACTCTTTTTACTCTCTCTCACATAGGAAGAATTGCTCACTTTCTTTCTTTCCACCAGAGACTTATGCTTCCTGTTTGGATCCTGTTTGCAAGGCTTCAGAAAAAAAATCACTTAATGAAGTGCGAGAGGAGAGACAGGCCCCTGTTTTTTCAGGGACTACTGAAAAAGTTCCAGGAATAGGAACAACCTATCTCAGCAGCCTGTCTTGCTTTCTGTGGTTTCTGGCTGTGTTTGATGCTTTTCTATTATGTATAAAATGAGAATCTCTTCCTTTTTTGTTATGTATGTTATGTAGCAAGTATATTCCCTTATCCTCACAGTACTTAGTACAGTTCCTGCCCTACCTGCAAGTTGGAAGTGCTTTTGTCATTTTAAAGGCTTGGTTCTGGAAGCAAATCCACACTGGAGTGTTGTACTTTTCCTGCAATGGGGAAGAAATGGATGATGGAAAGAGATTGATCCCCATGGCGTGAACATCAGTGAAGCTGACAAATGGCAGCCCCAAACTTGGAAAGCCATTAGCAGACCGAGGAGGGAGTGAAGTCCGGCCAAGCCCCACTGATTTCCATGATTTCCCTTCCAAAGCAAAGGCCCGTGCCAGGCCACGGCACTGCGGTGGGTGTTAGCATCACCTCATGTCCCTTCTGGCCTTCGCTGCTCCCAGCCAGCATGTTGACATAGTCATTAATGAACAAAAACCTCCAAAGAAACATGAAGGGGTCGGGCCATCTTTTCATTTAACTGTCATGACTCATGCAATTGGCTAAAGGCATTGAAAAAACAGGTTTTGACTGGCATTATGTATTTACTGCTCAGTATTTACAGTTTGTCAACACTGATGTCATGATTCTGACTGGAATTTGGGCAAAGTAGAGCAAGACTCAAAATATTCATTTGTGCTAAATTAAAGCCTCTGTGAAGCTGAAGTTGTTGCAGTCTGATACAGTTTCTCCAGTTTGCTGCTCTCATTTTAAACAGCTCTCCTCTCTTGCTGGATGCGCCAGTTTGTAATCATTTTTATTTCGAATCTGATTTTTGCTGTACGAATTATGCAAAACTGCTTTTTTGAGCTTCTCTTACAATACCACGAGAGGGGTAAGCTTTTCCACCTTTGACTGTGCTCTGTGGAAAAGAAAATGCTGTGTGTTTCTTCTTTGCCTTTGTTGAAGCGGCTGCTTTTGTAAAGGACGTATGATCTTTCTTTTGTTCAAACAGAAATAAAGTGTCGGTAGTAAGGGCAGATGAGAGAGGGTGACATTTTATTGTATAGATTCTGTGGCAGAACTCTCTTTCTGTGGTTTCCATAAAATAAATGTTAAACAGTATCTCCAATCTTGGAAATCTAGGCTCATTTTGCAACTTGCCTTAGCAAAATATGCTTAAATAAAATGTGGATTGATGTGGTATGCATCATGCAGTATAATACGGTTGCAGGTCTTACACATGCAGTGTTTGAAGTATAGCTCTTAAGTACATTTCTAAATAAGATGGAAGTCTCGGTGTAGAGTACACCAGCACAGAGACATTTTCATGTAGACAAGGAGGACACTGGCAACATTTCAGAAATTACACGAAAGCTGAAAAATGGATAATGAGATCTTTGTTCGAGCTGAAAAGAGTTGCCTCATCTTGACACTATTTGTGTGTGTTTTGGAATTCCACACTCTCGTGTTAAACACCACAGTGACACACAGGTCAAGGAGAATGCCACTCTACAGGAAATGTCAAGATGCAGACATAGATACCATAAGGAATGTGTCCTGACTCTTCCACAAACCAACCACTGAGTTGTTGCTGAGGGATAGACTGACACGCTTTAAACTAAAACCAAAAAGAACATAGCCCCATGTGGATAAAACTTTTGACTAAAACGTCCTTTTGTGTTTTGACCTGTGACTACACAGCAGCATGGAGCGCCGCAAAAGGGCACCAAGTAAGAGAGAATTCAGTTTTCTCATTTCTAGAACATTTTCTTTGTACCTCTGTGTGAGCTTATGTGTTCAACCTTTGATGTGACCTGAAGTCACACACTCTTAACTCTCATTGTGGATGATTGTAGAAAGACTTTGATTACAAAGTTGAAACTGCCATTAACACAGAAGAGAATGTGTCACCTGCTAACACTTGGCTGTCAAACCACCAGCTTTGACTTCTTGCCCTTTCTACACTGACTTTCAGTGAGGTATAAAAACACAAATTAAGCACATGAACAATGACTGTCCTCAGCAGGAAATTAATAGTAGTGGTCAAGTCGCAAATTTAATCTAAACAGTTTCACTCAATCATGGGTAACCCTCAGCACTCTTTCCACCAGTGTTTCTCACAAGATGTTGTGAGACCCTGGTGGTTATATATATATATATATATATATATATATATATGCGCACAAACCCCAGTCTTCTGGCTGAAAGTTCATGCAAATGTATTAACAGTTACCAATATAACAGATTATGTAATTTCTTAAAGCCATCATATGTCATTATGGGACTCATTTACAGTAAGCATAATTGTCTGTAATTTTCTGTATGTATGAAGATGTTTTGGAGCACTGACACTTGCTGTCCATTAAAAAGCACACCATAATACATTATAAATAAATATGCAAATGAGCAAACAAGCAAATATTTAGTAAAACAATCTTTGTTAAAATAAAAAAATATTAAAGTAATGTGAGACATAGTCATCTCGGGCTTCTCCCCACCAAAAGCAGGTCAAATTAGTAGTTGTCACCTTGATCCCTTGTCAGAATGATTATTATAATTATTACATTGTCAAGTCAGGAGATGATAAATGCCACTCTTGAATTTAGACCAATGTTTCTGTACAGTGGGTTTTGAAAAAACAAGGTACATGACTACAGTGGTTTGCAAAAGTATTACCCCCCTTGGCATTTTTCGTGTTTTGTTGCCTCACAACCTGGAGTTGAAATGGATTGTTTGAAGGTTTGCATTATTTACAGAAACTTGCCTACAACTTTAAAGATGTGATTTTTATTTTATTTTATTGTGAAGCAAAACACAAATAGGACAAAACAACAGAAAACTTCAACGTGCATAACTATCCACCCTTTAAAGTCAGTACATTGTAGAGCCACTTTTTGCAGCAGATTATAGCTGCAAGTCGCTTTGGATAGGTCTCTATGAGCGTGCCACATCTAGCCACTGGGATTTTTGCCCATTCCTCAAGGGAAAACCGCTCCAGCTCCATCAAGTTGGATGGGTTTCTGAAACGGGTTTTGCACATGAATATCCTTGTATTCAGCACCATCCAACATCCCTCAATTCTGATCAGTTTCTCAGTCCCTGCTGCTGAAAAACATCCCCACAGCATGATGCTGCCACCACCATGTTTTACTGTGGGGATGGTGTTCTTGGGGTGATGAGATGTGTTGGGTTTGCACCAGACATAGCATTTTCCTTGATAGCCGAATTTTGGTTATCTGACCAGAGAACCTTACTCCATACATTTGCGCACTCTCCAAGATGCCTTTTGGCATTCTTTCCTATTTTTATCTTTAAGTAATGTTTTTTTGTTTTGTTTTTTCTGGCCACTCCTCCATGCAGCCTAGCTCAGCAAAGTGTACAGCTTAATGTGGTCCTATGGACAGATACTCCAGTCTACTGTGAAACTCTGCAGCACCTTCAGGGTTAGCTTTGGTGTATGTGCTGCCTTTCTGATTAGTGCCCTCCTTGCCTGGTGAGTTCTGGTGGGTGGCCCTCTCTTGGCAGTTTTGTTGTATTACCATGTTCTTTCCATTTGATGATGATGGATTTGAGGGTGCTCCGAGGGATCATTAATGTTAGGATATTTTTTTTATAACCCAACCCTGACTTGTACTTCTCAATAACTTTGTCCCTGACTTGTTTGGAGAGCTTCTTGGTCTTCATGGTGTGGTTTGATTAGTGCTACCTCTTGCTCAGTGGTGTTGCAGCCGCTGGGGCCTTTTAGAAAAGGTGTATATTTTTGCAAGGCACTGTAGTCTGTAATTTTAACGAAGTTGAAGTGGTCCATCTGAAAGCTCATTTGAAGACAGTTTTGAGAATAGGCACTCAAAATTGAAAACGAGTTAAATGTAATTTTATTGGAACCTTTCTTGGCATTAAAAGGTTTCAGGGAGGTGAAAAAGTGCAATGTGAGTATGTCTATCTGGTGATTCAGACTTAAAGAGAATTACTCCAGTTACTCCAGCTACTCTAGTTATTATCAGCATTTAGATTATATGTGAACTTTGACCTTTATTTTCTTTCAATTTGAAATGTTCTCTTAGTGTTAAGTATTTCACTGTTAAGTTCTCACTCCAATCAGTATGGTGGCCTGATGGAGGGATTTTAAGACTATAAGAAATTTCATTTACTATCTTACCTTGATACCATGTTTACTGAAGGGCTATGCACACCAAGAAATGGGCAAACCGGGACTTACGAGTGTGGCTTTCGAGGAGAAAAAGGGATCGCGTTGACAAGGCAACGGGAGCTCATTATCTCGTCGTCTATGCTGGTCCACGGTGCACCATTGATGGGTGCCAGTGGAGACTTTGGAGCAGACAGACGGGGTTGAACCCTACGTTTCGCACAAAAGACGATCGAGCAGGAATAACACGTCCGCCGAAATGACATGTCGGTGCTGTAATCCTGGATTACCTGTCTGCCTCGCTCTCCTTCACCGTGCATCTGTGTGTCGCACGTTGCACATCAGACAAGGTAACAAACAGCAGCTCAGCCTGAACTGCTGCGAGGCTGTGTTTGATCTGTATTGTTGAGCTACAAAATGTGTGCAGCAGGAGCCCAGGCATCTCACCCTCCCTCCTCTCATCCTCCGCTGACCAGTTTTTGACAGAATAGGTGATGCCGGGACAAAGTGAGGCAGTTAAGGTAGAGTGAAAAAAGATGTGCGTTGAATCGAGACCCATTTGAGATGACTGCTCCTGTCTTATTTTTGTCTGGGTGAGTAATCGTGTGTGTATATTTATATATAATACTGTGCAATATATGCAGTGCTATCAGCAGTGACCACTGTCCAGTGGCAGTGGGTTAGGTCTACAGTCAAATATATATATATATCTACATGTTAAAGATCAAAAATCATTGACCACATTTAAGTCAACATGAACTTTTGATTTAAAAAATTACATTAGGGCTGCCAGGATGCATTGCAATGCTTGCGTTCATCCCAAATCTCAAAAACATCTATGAACTGTGTAGCAAGTCATGACTCCATGTATGCTAATTAATGACAGAAAATGATAAACAATACATTTACTAACTAGGTTTTCACTAAAAACTTCATCATTACATGAAAGTTAAAGTTTGAAATGGTCCTTCCTTCATACATTTTATGTTGAAATATGTTATTGTGAGTAAATAAATTGAGGTTTGACAGATTTATTTAAGTTATTATATAGTGGGGGTATATCCACAAGATCAATCGAGCACCACACACCCAAGAAACAAAAAAATAATCAGCAGATTGACAGTGGACTTCCTTCTTTCCCTTCTTTGGTATTGCAGGGTATCCCTCTGAGTTTAGACAGAGCTGGGGTGTCAGCTCAGACTGCAAGCCAGCTGAAAACTTTCTTTCTGTTGTAGAATTTAATTGCATCTTCCATTCCAACTCCTTAGCAGCTGTCTCAAGTAATGCTTAAACCTGAGCAGTAAAGCTTGAGTGAGTTGCAGTCTCAAGATCCTATTGGTTCCATTTTATTTACATCTGAAACTAAAAATGTACTTCCATGTGTTTTTTTGCAGGCCACACTGATTATAAAATGCCAGTTTCATGTAAAAAGGTTTTGGGGAAATCCTCTGAATTAGATTTTTAAGCTCCTAGTGTACATGGCAAGAGAGCTCTGCATGTCTGCATTAGCAGCTTTTGTGGTTCAGGACAGTCTTCAGAGATTGCGTTGGACTCCTAGCGCTGGTCATGGTACAACCACAGCAGTCCACAGAAGGAAAACCTCCAAAGGACAACCCTAACTCAGACTTCCGCCTTTGTTCAATCATCATTCTGTGTTTTATTTCTAGAGTGTAATAACCTCTATTTTGAGAGTTTTGCGAGCTGTTTACATTTCTGTCTCTCAACAGCGTGGATGTGTTCTGTGGCTAGTGTTTACCAAGGGGTATGTCTTGTGTTTGCAAGAACCGAGTGGGAGAAAGGGATTTAGCTTTTTTTGTTGTTGTTGTTTTCTTTTTCCAGTTCACAATTTGCTCAAATTCGCTTGGAAGCAGTGTGGTAGGCTGCAAAATTTTAGGCGCATTTAGTTGGCACAAATAATCACATTGTTCTGAGAGCTCTCGACATCTTGGATTGCTTCAAGGAGGCTTGTTCATCACTTGTGCATCATAACCGGGCAGAACATTGTAGAAGTTAATAAGCATTATTGAGACTGGGTTTAGCAGTGGCATGCTGGTAAGACCACTGTAATTTTAAAACCATTAATAAGAAAATATGTAAAAATTGACCTGACCAACAGAAAAAAATACAACATGACATCTTCCTGTAATGTAACATGAAGCTTTTTTTTTGATATTTTCTTTTATATGTTTTATTTTGTCATCCACATATAGTAGCATCAAGCCTTTTTGTGTGTTGAAATCTTCTAGAAGTGATGCATTGAAGTTCTTTAGGTTTTAACAAATTACCATAACTAACAGCACAGTAAAACATCACAGCAGCACTGCACCCAAGGCTTTCATTTAACACAAGTCTGAAGCCTGTGGGCTTTAAAAACTGGGACAGAGACTCACACACTTGTTTTTTTTTTTAACTTTCTAAACAACGATTGAGATCTGCTCTTTGGAGTTTCCATTAACCAGACTACAGTTTCTGACTAAAGGAAGGACTTTTCAAAAGGTTACTCCACAGTGCAGAGGAACTTTAACAAAGCTCGTCACCAGAAAGTGCTGGATTTTCTTCAGGTTTTCCTTAGAGCAGGGGTTCTTAACCTTTTTGACCTCAGGGACCCAACTTTTCCAGTACAAAGTGGCTTGGGGCCCATTCAAATTGTAATGCTGTATTGGTTTAATTGATCTCACTCTTGGTTTGATCTGCATCCAATAGCCAAATCAAATCCACCTACAGTTTAACAAACTAAAACCTTGTCAATTAAATGACATAATTCAATGTGATCCTCACAAAAACCTTTAATTATCACGTGTATATAACCTTGCACATACACCAAGATGCTGAACAGGCTAATACTTCATGGAACAAATCAAGCTGCTAAAGAAAAAAAAAATACAGTCACAATAATAAAAGTTTGAAATTAAATAAATAAACTGTAGGATAGCGTTAGCCCACACTGAGCTCTCGGCCCTGGCTCGTTACCTTCGTTCACAATCCGTATTTGTTCAAGTCAGGATTGTAACTACGCAAAAATTTAGCTTTTTGGGGGCTAGCAGCTGGCTGAGTGGGGCTTGTTAAACAACTGACTGACACATTACTGCCACTCAGTGGTGGGAGGCTGTATTGTAACATCTCATGGATAACGGTAATATCTCTGTTGTCTTCAATTGATAACGTATTGCAGTCCTGCAGCCCTTGCAACCCACGGGTGCAAAACTGAAAGTTTTTGCAGCCCTCTAGGTGGTGCTGCCTTGGAACACAACAAAAACCAACTACAAAGGCTTAAACTTCACAGAGTGAATCAGGGTGGATATCTTCTAGAGCACATCAATGTTCCAAGTGTACAAAATATGAAAGAGGAAGATCAATTTCCATGGAAAGAACAAACTAAACTCTAAAACAAACTGAAATGGTGAATACTTTCCTCTCTGTCAATGTATATGGACTATAGCGAAACCTCGTCTGACTTTATTGCTATTTCTTTGTCAGCTTACATGACATTTACTTTTGACATTTTTCAATTTAACTGTCAAAGTTAATGGAAGGACAGAGAGGAAAAAAACACATCCACATATCAGAACACACCCCCGCAAACAACACACGCTGTTGTGTACTCTATTGGACTGATAATGTCTAAGAGATTCACTAAAGCAAATCGGATATGAATAGGCATTCATATGTCGTAATTAATGCGTCACTTGCAATGGGAGGGAGACAATTGATGTTATTGTGAAGAGGGAGCATAGCAAGATTTAAAAAAAAAAAAAAAAAAAACAATCCCAGTCTGTGTCTCACTCACACACATTCTATGAAAGCACAGAGAAATGTATTTGTGCCTGCAGAGGAAAGTATTTGTACACTTGTGTTTGCATAAATATATGAGTTGAGGTGTTTACAGCGGGACGACTGTGGGGAAAAAGGCTCCTTTCAGTATAATATGCTCTTTAATAAAGACACAGGTTGGCAGATTAGGAGTGTCAGTGCATGAGACATACAGCCTCTTCAGGTGATTTATGAGCATGCTGCTAGGCTATTACATTATGGGCCCCAGTCCTATTCAGCGAGGCTGATAAGAGCAGCCCACCTCTGTTGAAACACTGCAGGTACAAGCATTTTGTTTTAGCGGAATACCATTGCTTTTTGATAAAGGAATTAAGTATGAGGAAAATCTAATCACGCTGTCTGTGCTGTAGCTGGAGCTGTAGCTCATCTATTAGTTTAGCATTTGTGCTTTTGTCCTTCAGAGATGTCTTGGGATTGTTTGTATCTTCATTGAATTTCAAATTGACCTCGCTTTATTGTGCAAACAATATCATGCATAAGTTATACTTGCATGAAGCAACCAGCAAAAATCTTTTTATTTTTTTTTTAACCACTTGAAAACAGGTTTCATTTATTCTGGATCAGTTCTCACCAGAGCAATTTCTGCTACATTTAAGAACCACATTGTAATGAGAAAAGGTCTGCAGTTTCATCCCGCTCTGCATGGCTTCGGACTTGGCCTTGTTTTTGCAGAGGGAGAGAGGCCAGAGTTCACACCACAGAGCATCGCAGTCGAAAGGCCAATTGTCAATCGCCGGTGGAGAGAAAAACAACACGGCATCAGCCAGAGTGGTTTGGATAAAGGACGAGTCAGGGTCGCTTTCAATTAGCGCAGCACGTTGTCACTGCAGTGAGCATCAGGGGCTGAGAGAAGGAGGTGGGAGTTAGCTCTGGGCTTAGGGAAGGAGAAAGGAAGGAGAGCAGGTATAGATCAAGACTGAGAGAAAGACAAACTCACTTGTCACAGTAAAGGTTTACTGAAGAGATGAGTAAGAGCCTCCATTTTTGTTTTATTACAATTACAGCTAAACCAACCTGGTCCATAAACTGACGTTGTCTTTATTTGCGGTTGTTTGGCCCACATGAGAAAATTACACTGAATTCTTACAGTATCTACAGCAAGATTCCACTAAGCTCTGGCAGTTGATGACAGAAGTTGGTAAATTGCTTAAAGTATCAGAAGTTTTTCTTTTCAACAGAATTTCACTATGAACTTATTTTCTCCTCAGCCTTTTTGTCTTTCCGATCAGTCCTAAAGGGATCTAAAGGTCAAGAGCAACTCTTTCACAGTTTGCAGAAGGTGGATGAATGTGTTGTCTTGGGGGAAGATGTGCCAGCAGATTCCAGGAGTGGCAGTCCAACAGAGCTTCCATCTTGAGACATTTGCAGCTACAGCAGTGGAGTGGAGCATAGATGAACTTTGTCAGATATGAGGGACTGTCTCAGAATTGCCTCCCAGCAGGACGGAGGAGTGGAATAATTAATAGGTCTAATATTCCACTTCATCCTGACAGCCCCTCAAGAACTCATTTGTGACAAGAAGGCCCATTTCACTGTCAGACACGCTGCTAAAGACGAGATTCTTTATGATTCATGACATGAGATTAGAGGACCAAAAAAGTAGGCCCTATGTTGGAGAAGTTCATCAGTGGCTCTCTCATTACTGACAGCTTCATTATGTCAGTGTTGTGAGATGAATATAGACGACAGATTACACCATGGCACTAAAGCCCTTCCTTGTAATTTTGCAACTAGGTCAGTTACATGTCTTCTACAGGCTTCTTGGAAATAAATCATTTTTTCGAAAGTCAAGAAAACGGCACAGTTATTGTGCTAAACGTACCGATGCATGCTGGGACTCTTCTCCCTGGAGGTTTGCGAGAACCAGCAGAGCAGGATACGTCTCTCCATGGTCTGCTGGTGTACAGGCAGGCAGAGACAAATAATGCAGCTCCCTATTTGGAAGGCATTATCCCTTCAGAAGTGTGAGGCTATTTATGTTGAGTGTGGGTGTGTGTAATGAGTGTGGCCATACCAATGTGCCAATTAGTCTCGTACTCAGAAACTCATACACGCATGCTTGCCTTGCCACTTGTTAGAAATTAAGATGTGATTTTGACAGAAATAACTGCAGCAGGGATATTGATAGCAGGCTTGAATTATGAGGATTTTTCTGCCTCATGCCAGTTTTAATGAAGAATTGTTTTCCAATAATTTTAATATTAGGATGGAGAAAAAATTCTTGACCATGAGACACTTAACACTGTTAATTGAAATCAAGGATAATTGAAATTAAGTACAGCCACCTCACACAGCCTGCAGTTAAGCACGGATCAATTTTGCAATAAATATATCCTCAAACTAAAATGTTTCACATTCATCACGTTGTAGTTTATGCAACAATGCTAAGTTGCAAGTAATTGATTTTTATTCAAATATCAGTCCAAAATATGGGCAAGCCATTTTAAGTCCAGACCGATTTGGAACATTAATTAACTTGAGGCATATTGTGTGGAAGAAAAGATGACAATAAACATATTTGCATTCAGTGTTTCAGATGTTCTACAGCACTCAGACTTAAATGTGTATTACACAGCTTTGATGTGAGTTTCATTAGGTTTATCTTTAAGTGGAGCTCAATCTCTACACACCTCTGGAGCCTTTAGCAAACGGCTGTGTTCAGCAACACTTTCATTACACTCAAACTGGAGGGAAGTAGGCCTTATCTTGTCATGTTTTCCAGATAGCCATGGCTAATCAGACACCAATGTAGGTATGGGACGAGGGAAATTGTCTCAAATGAAAATAACACAAGTGTCTTCTTTAGTTTGCAGAGCGGCCATTGCAGAGTTGTTTTTCTTTTGTCATAGGCAGGTGCATTTGTAGAGAGAGGCCGGCAGAGACTTGAACAATTTATTAGACATTTTTAAAGTAATGGATAGTTAGTTGGACTTTGATTGATTTTTTGTTTATTATACAGAACAGAATCAGATTGTTCTTTCTTGAATTGTACAAGCATGCCTTCCTAATCTGAAACAACCTCAGTGGATATTTTTCAGCCAGCCAGGCTCCCCTACCATTGCACTTGTCAGGGACCTAGTCTATTACATTCTCCTCCTTTTCTAAAGACGGCAATTAATCTAATTAGTAATCAATCAGCCGTTGGGCCTCCTGCCTCCTCTGTGCTAATGGAGGATATGACAGGCCTGGACCTTGCATTATTAATACCTCCATTCCTGGAGCCCAGAGCCCCCCTGATGGCCATGGCCAGGGGCCATTGATCACTACCACAACCCAGTGAGCAATGCAAGGACTACAGGGACATATACAGAGTAGTGGGAGTGGAGGTGGGAATGTGATGTGTCAGTGTGTGGTATGTGGTGTGATGAATCTGTTTAGAGGGATTTGGGGTAATTTTAGTAAGGGAATGATTTTGCTAACTTTTCTCAGGGGAGATTGTACAGATGCAGAAATCCTAAAAGTAAGATGTTTGCTTGGCGGTGCATGGAGTCTGCAGGGGAGCTCATGGTCCACAATCTAAGGAGAAGAGGGACTGTACGAGTGGTGTTAATGGGAATGTTGTGCTCCAGAAAGCTCATTTGGTAAATGGGGCTTACCTCAAAACTATTATGGCAGAATAAGAGGGCCTCTCTGCAGGACTATTTCTAGAAAATGAGATTATAAATTATAGGACGCCACTAATACTGGGCACAATGATCGCAGTGTGGCACTAGTATCCTTCATCTCCCATGTGTTATATGAGCACCGCATCTAATAGCCCCAGCAGCTGAAGTTACAGAGCTTAATAACAACCCCACCAGCTGATCTACATTCTGGTGCCCAGTCTCTTCTGGGGGAGGAGGGGGACCTCTTTGCTCATGGGTCTTTATTCTGCAAACATCCTCGTCCTGTGTCCTCTTTAATTGAATCTGCTGACCCTAATTTATCTAACCTCTGTGCCAGCGGCTGTTAATCATGTCAGTTATCCAGTCTACATGTTGTTTTTGAGGACAACCAGGCAGGACTATGGCTGGGCAGTATTCAGTATCGGCCTCTAACTCAGACCTGATCATATCATGGCTAGATTTGTAGAAGAGTTTTCAGTGAGTTTTTACTATGTCACGCGGATAATTTTAGGAGTTTACGTGCGAGTCAAAGCCATCAATCGGTTTATCAGATTTTGGTATTGACAGAAAATTAATCCACGGCCACTTTAATAATGAAATGAATTGTGATATTTAATGACTGCAGAAAGATCCCAGGAGAATGCTGTACCTTGAATCTCTTTCTGGTTTGCTGGTTGTACAAAACAATTGATCTGAACAACTCCATTGATCTTGTTTAATCTTTTTCTCATTTTTTGTATCAAAACACATTCTTATTAGCTTTTTGATATTGAGTCACATTGATTTTTGACAAAAGAAGCAGGTGTGGCCTTCTACATCATGTGTGGGACGGTGGAAGTGAGTGGTCAGAGGTTGGTGGTAAGAGGCTAGTCCTTGTTAAATACGTTATTAGAGGTGACATCATTCTTTACTCCAGCAGGCCACTTCCCATGACTAAGACGCTGGTGTCATTTGGCACAGTAGCCATAACATTTCCACTAACCAGCCATGCATTCAGAGTTTTACTCTATCCTTTCCGTCTTTACGTCGCACAGGTTAAGTCACCACAAACCAACGTGCCAAACCTGTCACACCACCGTGCTTAATTTGCGGAAAGCTAGGGTTGTTAAGTGTTTACAGGTCTTCAGTGACTTTATGAAGCTATGATGGGAGTGAGCAGTGGTGTTGAGCTCACAGCCGCTGCAGTCAGCTGCCTCATTCACGAGGGATTGGGAAAGTAATGCGGCTCATCTGCTGCGCTGTGCGTGTGACTCAGTGGATATGCTTCCTCCGTGGCTAAGGACACAGAATGGCTCCCCGGTCATGAACTTCATCCCCACTCTTCACTTGAGTGCCATGGAGATTAAAAACTCTTTCTGTTTAACAGTAGGTAAGCTTTGTTACAGGAAATCCATAGACCAGCTGTCATTAGTCATCCCTGGTCATCAGAGGACCATTGGTCTTTGTGGGAGGTGCTGAATGTGCATTAAACGACTTACAAGAACTTCATCTGTCATGAGTTCTCTTCAGTGTGATTGTGGCTTTTCAGCAGGGAGGCTGGGTAACGGATGGCAATGCAGTTGGTGAGATGAGCTAACAACAATGCAGCTGGTTTAAACCCCAGCTGAGCTGATTGAATGAGCCCCCTGAGAACAGAGAAAGGCTTTGGGAAAGTTTCAAAGTTCTGAAAAATCCAGAAAGTTTAATAAAAAAAAAAAAAAAAAGCTCCTGAATAGCCTTGTGGAAAAATAAAATAAAATGCTGTTATGGGCAATGCTGGAGTAACAGGGTAGCTGTAAATGAAGTTGGTGAAGAAAGTGAACAGAGGACAAGTCAGTAGGTTCACATGCACACCTACTTTTCTAGCACACTCATTTCTCATTCTTTTTGAGTTTCAGTTTGGAGCAGATATCCTGAGGTAGATGAGTCCCGCTATTCTGCATAATATTCCCTCCTTATTGTCCCCAAGTGCCCACAGTTTACCATAAGCGTAGGCATGTTAAACCACATAGTGGTCAGTATGGTTGTATGTGGGCAGAGGTTTGGACAGTGGAGCCGAATAATAATATTTACACATTGGTCCTCAAGCAGAAACATTGTCTTACATTTCTCTCATGATTTCCTTAAAATAAGAAAAGTCTACTCCAGATGCTCCAGATGCAATTTTTCTCAACTATCCAAAGCTGTTCTTTCCTGGTTGTGCTGAATGCTTTGCTGAATCTCTCTTGAACATACACTGGAGGCATGTGGCCACTTTTAACTTTGTACAAGGCTAGGTGTTGTGCTGTGAGCAAATACACATTTACATGAACTGGAGAGGTGACACCAAACAGAGGTTGAAAGAAAAGGAAGAATAGGAACTTCAGCAATGATCTAGGAAATCATCGGAGCAGTACTGCTGATAGTTGGTCAGTCAGACGCTTTGCCTGATAAAGTCAGTCCTAGCACATCAGGGTCTCAAGCTGCCAGCACCAATACATATGGATGAGGATGGTGGAGAGCAGCCAGTAGTAGGCTGAACGCACATACTGAATATATTTCTTTTATCCACAAATTAAGTAAGTCAGATCAAATTAATTCAGTATAATTAATGTTAAACTTAACAACATACTGGCTGCACCAGTTGATTTTTGACCATTTAGATCAACCAGTAAGGAAAAACAAAATAGAACCTAGGAAGTGTCCAAGAAGAGTTTCAGAAGCAGGATTACAGTCGTAATTGTACAGTGTACTCTCTGTCAACTACTTTCTTTTTTAGAATGATCAATTGGAGAGCATCAAAAAATGAGAAGAGACAGAAAGAATGTTAATTTTAAGAAGGCAAAAATAAAGACATCATATTAATGCATTAGATGTATTTGTGTAACTACCTTGACTAGCATAAGGAAGTCTTAATATGATGAAATTGTTGTGTTTATTGCTTCCTGCACGAGGTTCAATGTATTATTAAAAGGAACAAAAAGGAAAAAGAGAAAGGAGGAAAAACTATTCAAGCATGGTACTGTAGTCTTCCAGAACCATAAAGGTCCTTGGCAATTTTGCTATTATTGCCAAGTTGTGCATGTAACCCAGCACATCTGGATCTGTTTATGGCCTCTTTGCTTGTGTTAGTTGTGATGTTATGACAGCACACTGACTGAGGAGAGGGTTAGACATAGAGCCCGTCTCCGTGGGGGCTCTCTGGGTCAGTGCCCCCATTTAAGCAAAAAGCCCTGAGTTTCTTTCGCCAGTGTGTTCGCAGTGCAGCTGTTTCTATTGTGTTGTCCATTCTCAGATTTTTTTTATCCTCTTTGCTCTTACAGGAAGTTTGCTGAAGACGGAACCTTCTTTAGGGAGTTCCTCAAAGTGGCTTTTAACCTCTGATGTTCCAAATACCCCATCTTCAAAACCCTACTTCCTGCACTCCAGCTGAAGTCATTTCCTGAGAGAAGGAGGAGGAGGAGGAGCGTCTGTGGATTGTTGGACCTGACAAAACCTGTCTGTAAGTTCTGATTTCTATATTTTTCTTATTTTTTGCAATTGCTGCGCCTTCCTTTTTGTTTTGTTTGGTTTACTTTTTGACCTTTTTGTGGTTTAGGAAATGCAAAAACAATAGACTTCTCACTAGGATATCTCAAAATTCTCAGTATACTTCTGCTATTTTCCTCAGACAATCTGTGGAACTCCAGAAATGTTCCCTGTATTCCCCAAAAACTTTGTTTGATTCCTTTGGGTTTCTCTGATAAATATTTATGACTGAATAAAGAACCAAGGGTTCATCAAGATCACCTAAACACAGCCTGATTGATTGAGAGTGGCATGGCATGGCATGGCAACACAGTAAACAGCCCAATGTCTGTCATCAGATTCAAATTCAAATTGTGATTTCTATGCAATATTCTGATTATAGTCCAATATTACGAATTTTCCTCAAGGGACTTTATACTCTGTACAGCATACAATTCCTTGTGTTTAGACACTTATTCCAAATAAGAAAAACTTGTGGCCTTAGAAAAATGTTTAGCATTAAAAACATGGAAGAAAAATCAGGGATTGCAACTGAATATGGATCCCTATTCCAAAGCAGACTTTCAGTCAATGCTGTACATGTGAGCAACATGGAAGATTAACAATGTACACACTTTAGATAACGTTTTTTCTTAAACATGTGCCTATGTTGTACACTCAAGTTATCGCTTGCAGAAATTCCACTCAGTTCTGTGGGTTGCTAATGGAACTAGAAAATGATGACATTTGTGTGCTATAATTTAAAGTTCACAGCTCTGAGGCTCAGATGGGCCACAGTAATGAGAGGAAACGCTCTGCCATTTAACAGAATCCCCTTGTTACAACCATACCTGCTTCTATGAGCCAGTTCTGGTCATGAATTTCTCCCAAAACAAAAGGACACTCCCACAGCTCTCACAACCCACATACAGGTAGACAAATAAATATATAGGAATAGTTTGTGACACAAACGCATTGTTTCACATAGGCTGGCAGAGGCTTTGTTCCTCCATGTGAGCCCTTAATTTTGGTGATTTGACACTGTGAATGCTCACGCTGGACTCTGCATCTCTTTATTCATGCCCCCTTTCAAAGCCACCGTTGTGTGATCTCTTTTTTGTCTGTCCGTGCATACGTGCAGCACGGGACCATTATAGAGAATTGTGCATCAGCACTTTTATACTGCACACTGCTTACAGCAGAGAAACAATACATGGTGGCTTGGTTTTAAGATTGACTATAGGAATGAGGTGTTGGTGTTGAATTGGATCACTGGCATGGTGGTGGCATGAGAGGCCCCGACGTGGACAGGCATTTTCTGCCTGTCATTACTAATGACACAAAGACCTATCAAAAGGGGTGAAATAGGACAGAGTGGCAGCCATTGCTGGAGCACAGGCGTGAAACATGATCAGACCACTGAGTTGAATAGAGGTATTATCATGCCAAAATGTGTGAGCAAGACGGAGGCAGAAAGGGAGTGAGTGGCATTGCTTTCATATCTTGTCACCCACTCACTTGACAATGCAGGCACTGTGTCCTAGTCTTTGTAAGTGAAGCAAAGTTAGATGCATAGTTTGCATGTATGAACATTTGTTCATGGCCCACATGATGAGAGAAAAACAACATGATCTTTGTACACAAAACAAAAACACCATAAATCTCTTGACAAATTCTGCCCTCTGTGTTAACTGGCACTACTTTATAAATCACCTCAAAACTGCTTGAGGTGATTAATAAGCACAGATAAGTTAATATTTTGAAATTGGTGCCTATTATTTTCCACTTTATCCTGATAACACATGATAATTTTTCTTTAACCCATAGTCTCTCTGCATGATCCTAGTTTCAGCACCTGTCTTTTTCAGCTACTAAATTAAAAAATGATTTCTCCAAATCAGCCCCACACTGAGACTGCAGGTGTCTAATTATTTGTCTTTTTTTAAAGACAAAATGTCAGAAAGTGGTGTGTTGCAAGCATGTGGACTGTACTTCAGTCACCAGGATGCCCCCCCCGGTATATTACTTTTCTTTGCCTCTTAACAAACTCCAGTTGACCTCTCTCACTGCTTGCCCTGGGGGCTTGAGTCTTTGTCTGTGCCCTTATGTTCTCCTTCTTTCCCTTTCTTCCATATCCTTCCTAAGATGTACTCTTGTTCAGTGTTAAATGAGGGCATGGCCGCACTTGGATGTGCTGTGACAAATTGGCACAGAGGAGGCAGATGGTGGCGGGGAGGAGACTAGTTGTCATGCCATTTGCCGAAGCGACATGAATTGATCTTGGTGCCACAGAGAAACCACACATGCTCCACTTGTGTAATCCCGACTTTGGTTACCCCATACACACGCACACGCACACCCCAGCGAACTCTGATCCATGTGCCACCCTACACCATCCTTCCGTCCCCATTAGTAACAATGATGTGTGCAGTGGAGGTGCTCGCTAACTGTCAGAGGCTCTCCGCTTGGATCCGCTCAGCGAGGTGAAGGGATGCTGAGGGATTTTGACAGAGAGACAGAGCTCAGACTAATGGTAGGCTGGTGGGACTCTGGGAGCCGTAACACACAGCCTACTATAGACACATAGCAGCACTGATGTACTGCACATGTCAGAAGGTAGTACATGCGAGCAGGCTGTTCTATTTGCAGAGCTGCTGTCTTAACAATGTTTACCCATGAGGCCTTGGTGTAGCTTGACTAAAATCCCCATGGGTGGTTTCATTGCAATATGACTTCTGGTAAGATCATAGTTTGTCTGACAGGTCTGGCATTGTTCATTAGGCTGTGTCCCAAGGATGTGAAAATGTTTCCCAATGGGGTTTTCCTCACAACTGCGTTAGGCAAGGATTTTAAAATACACCCCTCTTTGCTGGATCAGGGAACAGTATCTCTAAGCACATATTAAAAATGTAGTGAACTGGCTAATATTTGTGCTCTTGGACCTTTGGTAGAAGGTCTCACAGATCAGGATGATGAAGGATAAGACAGTTATTTTAGGAACTCAATTCACTCATTTGTAGCAGCTCATGAGCAGCACAAAGTCTCCATGATACAGCCACTGCACTTGGTGGCTAAGCCCTTGGTCAGACTGCCAACCCAAATCAGTTATTTGGTAGATCCAGACTGTATTCAGGCCCAACAAATTGGATCCAAACCACATTTGAAGGTGGGTTTACTAGCTCTTTGCTACTAGCAGAAACATTTAATGTTCATTAAATGTTTCTGCTAGTAGCTTGAGAACAACAGTCCAAGGACAGACAGATTAAATAATCAGTTTAGTTGGTGAGGACTGCAAAACTACCAGAGTAAGTAGGTTAGTGATGTCTTTACACATTCAGTCTCATAACAAATAACTGCATACAGTTTGTCCCAAAAAAGTTTCTAATCTCTCTGCAGTCTGCACATGGCTTGAAACCTGCATTCAACTGCATTACACTAAACAGATTAACAAATTACCAGGTCTTTACTTGGATTTGAAACCTTATTTAGATTCATTAGGATAGTCGTTATTAAATAGTAGTGCGAAGAGCGGGTGTAATTCTGCGCTCATCAAGTAGGTGCCGGGCTATAAAAAAGTGCCAATGGAACAAAAATTAACATCTGAATGATCTGTCGTTTCAACAGTCCAACTTAGATATTTTTGATGTCACAATTAAATTGTAGTGTTGTCTGATATCTTTTTTTGCTTTGCTTCCACCAAAAATGTAAAAATGACTCCACAGCATTACTGTAAATCTAGGAGAGCAAATTGGAAGCATCCTCATCTGCCTCATTGGTCTTTGACCACCTCCCATAAACAGCTGGCAAAATTGCAGTTCAGTGAAAACACTGTTTATTTTTAATTCTGCTGAAACTCATATCTGAGTAACATGTTTGAGTGTCAGTTGGATTTGACTGATGAAAACCATCCCGTTGTTTTCTGAAGTGAGGGAATATCTGACACTTGTTTGTTTGGTTACCAGATTTTGTTCCTGAGTCTATAAGTCACTTTATGCTCGCAGTTGAGCAGCGTGGAGCGAACGTCTGAGCTGTGAGCTTACGTGTTATTTCCAGCAACCCTTACTATGGTTTAAGGAAAGCCTCTAAGCTTTGGTTAAACAGCTGATAATATGTCTTTCTCTTTTGGGTAAAGCACTGCAGATGTTGGTGCATTAAAATCCACATTCATTCACCAGTCTTGTGTAATTAGCATGCTTTTGATTTCTGAGTCATGATAGCTTCTGTTTGTCGCTAAACAAATGTCAATTAAACCTAAAAAAAAGGAGAAAAGCAATTTGCTGGTCACATTATGGCTCCAAATTGAGTTAACCATGAAAAATGCAGGCTTTCATCTGAAAGGGGGGTTTGTTAATGGATCAGATTTTCTTTTCATTAAAAATCTGTGTTCGGTCTGTGGGTGGGAGGATGGGATAATTGCTGGCTTTAGTTCTCCTCACCTGGAACGTGACAGGATAACTTTCCCACGGTTGCTTAATATTCAGTGAACCTGCGAGCCCTAAGCAGGGGATATTGATCAGCAGATGTGCCTTCCTAACAGGCATCTGTAGAGCAAAGTTCTCAAATGGCTGACTCTCTTTCATGATTTTCCTCAAGCAGTGAAAAGAATATATATTTCTTTAGCGATCACTATTTGAACTGGTTTTCACCTGCGATATGATGAGCTTTATATCTACAGAGAGAAATCGACTTTCCCCTGAAGCATACATCTCAGACTAATATTTGGACTTTAAAGCAACTTTTTGCTGACTTTCATGTTTATCAATGGCTAATTAGCCTCATCTGAAGTGATGCAACTCCTTGAGGCTAGCTTAACTAGCCATCTTAGCGAAAAACTAACAAACAAAAAATAACACAGCATGCATGCAATGTTTTATGAGATGTTCGCATGCCATCAGACACTGGGAGATGCTGGACAGGAGCCAGTTTGTTTAAAGAACTCGCACAAATACATGTCGATGCTTGAGCACAGCCGGCAAGCTGGGAGGTGGAAAAACAGCCCTCCGTTTGTGATCACAGCTCTTTCACTGTCGGCACAAACAATCTGCAGGCCTCACTCCCCATAACCAGGACCAGTGTTCACATTTGCCGTATTCACAGAGAAACAAAAGGCTTCCACAATATGGAGTGCAAAAACAAACCTGCAGCTGAGTTTAAATAAATCATCTCACTGTAATGGGAAAGACGTCCCTCTAAAGGAGCATAACCACTTTTTCAATGTCAGCAAACCTGGCTGCAACCCTGCTGCACACCACTCAGACTAAACATCGACTTCAGGAGAAAGAATAAGGTGCTATGGATGTGTGCTTTGCTTTCACCTCTGTCCTCACATTCACTAAGTAATTTCACCCCTGTGCTCAGGGTTGGAAACATTTAGTAAATTTGGATAATGAGGATGGGATTACTTAAAGTTGAGGTGAAAGTCAAGAAGCTCTCCAAAGCTTGTCTGAAGGATGTTTATAATTACAATTTAAATGAGCAAAGGGGTCAACAGTTTAATATTTTTTGTCTTAAACAACAAGCAAAGGTCATAAAATGTTGAATCATATTTTAGAATAAGCCTGGAATTGGGCATAATTTATGGTAATGGTCTGTGCCCCTGAATAATGTTTACTTTGAGGCCAAAACTCAAATTATTCAATTATAATAAAGTTTGTATATTTGCCCATTAAACTTCTGTCACTTTCACCCTTCAGATATCTCTTGTGCGCATTAAAATTGATTTATTTGGACAGTTGGCCTGGATTCAGAATAGTTGCTTGAGATGGAATAGGATCTCTGTTTCTTAGCTTTTGGTTCTTTGCACTCAACTTGACACTGTCTCACTGTACGTGCTTGCCAAAATGAAATTGTGGGGTTTTCTTCTTTGGGCTTTTAGTGCCAAATCTGGAAGACAAGAGTGTTCCTCCTATCATAAAGGGCCGGTTCAGATCTTGCATTAAGATCCCACCAGGGCGATCCGATCATGTAAAAGACAGGTGTGAATACCCCTGGGACTCATTGAGATTGCATTTGAGAGATCCAGTCTGGTTCTGCATGGTCTGGGTCGCATATGTCCGCATTCCTTTGGTAGTGTGAACGCAACACATCCTGAGTCACATTAAAGACCGACTATAGGCTACGCAACAGGGGTGCTCTTGTGTCAGCAAAGTCTTGCCTCATTCATTCAGAAAGAAAACATACGACTTTCTATTACAAATGATCACCTGAAAAGGAAAAAGCAGCACAAGTGATGTTTTAAAATATTCTGTCCTTGAATCTGGTAACTGACTAAAAAATAAAAGTAAGAATTAACAAATGAAAGTATGTAATATGAGTACACAGGTGTGATTCTGTGTTAATTATTGATGAAGTCATGTTGATGTATGAAGAGCCATGTGTGGTTAACTTATGTATTCAATCACAGATGTCTTTATTTACCTTTATTACCAGAGATTACGGTATGTATGGAAACTTCCAGGGTTGGAGTTATAATCTGAGTTTTGTGCACGTTTAACTAACGTCATGGCGGAGATCAATAAATAGTAACTTTACATGTTTGCCAAAGTCATGACGCACACACATGAAACAGTGCTGTTTTAGGTTCTGGAGCAGCGATAGAGATCCATTAGAGACAACAGTTGTTAAAATATTCTACTGCTCTCCAGATGATGTCGGGGTTTATTTGCATACAGAGCGCGAAACTGAGATCGGCTCTGGAGATGCATTTGGAGATGAATGTTAATTCCAGGTCTAAACACACGTACCTTAAGCTGGTCACTTGCGATTGGATCGCCAAGATAGGATCTAATGCAGGATCTGAACAGGCCCAAAGATGGTGGGTATTATTTGTAATGTACATGTTAGCCCTGTTGAAGTTCTGAAGACTCCTGCATATAGTTGATACAAGTTTAGGTAATAGTTGTTCAGCATAGGGTTTGTCTGCAACAGGGTTTATCCAGAGTCTGTAGTTCAGTTTATTCATTCAACAAACTGCTTTCGGTTAGACAGTCGTCTAACTGTGCTATTTATTCGTACAGAGAGAAGGAACTGTGTTCCTGACAGTGTTTAGAGCTCAGACAGCTGAAATACATCAGAACGCCACACAGCTATGCACTGAAGTGTAGCAATCTCAAACCTGGCTGCAGCCAAAAGACTTGGAGGCGAGAGGCTAAAGGAAGCTTCAAAGCCTTGTGCTTTTTAATGACAGAATGTGCTCCGTCATTGAGAAGACTGATTAAAAGCCCTTTGTGTCACAGTCTGGGCAGCAGTAGCATATGGCCAAAGGGCTTAAGCATAGAGGGAAGACATCTGCAGTACCAAATCACTGGGACAGAGGAAAAAAAGAAATCACAGGGATTAAATGGGAATCTGCCTCATTTGTGAAAACCACCAGTTTTTAGTTTTTCGATTGCAGTACTGTGTAACGAGGTTATTTAAGCTGACTAAATGACTTGATGAATTCAGAATGTACTTTAGAGATGCCAGCAATCTTTCTTTAACCCAGATGTTAGTATTAATGTTGTATATGTTGTATATTTACTGCATTCCTTTTCTTTAAGTGTTTCAGTTTCATTTGTTTCTGCTTAAAGTAAATATGGATCTCTTCTAAATCCTTTAAAAACACATTTGTTTAGATTTTGGATTTCAGCCAGGACACAGGCCACAGAGTATAAAATCTGCATCCCAAAAACCTCCACATAGTTTGACAATGTGCATTGAACAGAGTAAATGTTTATAGATCTTGGGTGTGTACTATGTTACAGTGTCAAAGACTTTCATAAGCAAACATTAAAACGATCAATAATGAATGTTCTTCCTCACGCATAGTGGAGTCCAGAGGGCTTTTCATTGTGCTCTGGTTTTTATATGAAACCTTCGCCATTTAGCACCATAATGCAGGACACGATGCTTTGGTTTTTCATTTTGTGTTTCCTCCAAATGCATCTTAAACTAGTAAACTTATCAAACAAAGGCACTGCAGAAAGGGTAGTGTAAATATATACTTGTGAGTTGTGATAAAAAAATCCAAATTTATTTCTTTGATGCTAACCTGCAATCCCTATCATTGTCCCTCTGGGTGTAGTACATATCTTTTTTTAAGTTTAAATTACCATGTGCAGAAAATGAGAAATTTCATATTCCTGTAAGCATTCCCTGGAGAACTCAAAATGCCTTTTTTCCAGTATCTGTATTTACCTTTTTTATTTTCTCCATGGAGACCTTCCTCAATGTTTGTGTCTCCTTCTTAGTTTGACTTTAAAATATTCTTGTCGTTTTGTTAGATTTTACAGTCCTGTGAACAATCTCAAGTGATGGTGTCAGTTATTGAAAGAGGATCAGTTTTTCATAGCTCCCATACTGGTTCATCAGTACCCAGCGCATGATCTTAAATTGAAAAACAACACGACAGCCGCTCCGCAGAGGCTCATACGTAATGAAAAATATGCAGTGATTGACCATCAAGGTCATTGTGGATGAGGATTTCTCAGGAGGGCTAAAAGGTCATATATGGCTTGAGCAAATAAGGCCAGGTGGCTGATGAACTCCATGAATAGTTTGACAAACCCTATCACCAGTGACAAATTAAAGTGTCAGCAACCGCCCAGTGTGGCATCACATTTCCTGTGTTGTTCTGTGATAAGCAGAGCCAGCTGTCTGCAGAGCAGCCTAAGAAGACTTTGAGGACAGAGGTATAGTAACAGGAGACATGGGCAGATGCTTGTCTCTGAGTATTAATGCGACCTGATGTCCACTATTGCAGCCGCTGATGCAGGCGGGCAAGCTGCGCTGGCTGCTACTACTTCATCATCCCCTGTGCAGGAATTGTTTTGAAAATATGACATGACATACTGTCACATAGCACCAGCAGATGAAGGAGTATGTTTCCTCGGTACGTGCATCCTTTTTGCTGTCACACATTTAATAATACTGAGAAGCCGTTGTGTTAGTCTGAGACATGGGCAGCTTAAAAGTACATTTCCACACTGTGCTTATGTTGCCTCCTTGTTTTTTCCCTTGTTGAGCCTTGTGTCACAAACCTCTTGGCAGCTAGAGTTCCTTGGAGAACTGCACATAAATAATAGCTAACTGTATAAAAACTTGGCAAAGAAGCTAGAATAATTGTTCTGGTCTAGGAATCAGTTTAGTGACTCAGGAAAATGTGTTTGTCATCAGTCATAGTCTTAGATGGTTGAAGACTGATGATAATTGAGAAAAGTAACTGTATGGAATTGTAGTGGAATATATACTGATGTTTCTGTCTGGGGGAATGGTTTTGAAGCGGAGTGCAGTGGCTCCGGTCTTTGCCAACTGACTCCAACTCCTGGCTTATTCAGAATTGAGCATAAAGGTAAAGCATGAGTGGAGCTGAGGAGGGTGAGGTTGAGAATCCTGTGTTTGCCAACAAATGAGTGGTTGTCTTTATCTGAATACATTTACATTCGGGCATACATTTAGAAGTATTTCTCTCAGAAACAGTACATTCAGTATATGAATCATGACTGTTATATGCTATTGAGACTATAGGTCATGCAATCAACATAACTAGATGTTGTGAGAGGACTGAAGACCTCTGGATTTGGCTGGCAAAGAGCAAAATATACAACTGAAAATACCTCTTTTTATACAAGCAGTGCAATAGAAACACATACTTTCTTTCGCTATATTCGACCACTTGTCACGGCAGCCGCAAGAGTAATGGCCCCAGGTCTCCTCCTGAACGCAGACTAATGAGAATCTCAAATCCGACAAGCAGAGTGCATTTATCACGCACTCACACTTAATGACACCACCACCCAGGCTCAACAGCATGCTCACACCAGCATCTAGCCCCCTTTATGGATGGCCCCGTTTGTCCCCTCGCTTTCCTATTGTTATAGCTTCTTGCTCAAACAGAGGAGGAGGAGGAGGTCTACTGGCTAAAGAAGAGCTTCTTTTTCCTTTCTTCATTTTATGTCCTCCTGTCCATCTCTCTCTCTCTCCCCCTGCCCACCCAGTATGAATTGTTCTATTCTCGACTTCTTTTATTCTATCTGTGTCTGTTTCACTCTTGTCTCAAGAATCCTCAATTGCAGATGAGTGGGACACTTCAGCTGAGGAATGGTGAGGGACTCAACAGATGAATACTACACGCGCTGCTTTGATCTACCACTATGTAGTGTTATTTAGTTTTGTTTTTGTGGCATGACTTGGAGCTTTTTTTTTCACGAGGACTCTTGACTTGAGAAGTGTCTCTCAAGGTAATGTGGTTTTTGACATGATTAGACATTTGGCTGTTGAAAGCTAATAATTCAGTAAAGAAGAGAAAAGAAAGAAGTATTCACTCATGTTGAGATAGAGGGAATGGCATCCTAAATACAATGCTTGTATAACCACTGTGTCATTGATCTTTATGTTGGAAGGAGGGATGGATGATTTGAGCTCTAATTAGATGGAGTTCTAAGCAAGCCCTGCCGCCTCTAATGACTGTTGGGGATTTAGACAGAGATAAGAGCTTATCCTCCTTAAGTGCTGGGAAGGCTACACTATCTAAACTGAGATCTGAGCCATGCTTCAACACACAACCCAGACATATTAGAACAAGGAGGAACACAAGCAGCTGACACTTAGCAGAGGATTGCTGGGAAGGTAACAGTGGCACGTTGTCAGAAGAACAGTTGGCAACAGTGATTGATGCCTCTGATTCTGCCTCAAAGAGTGAAGCAGTCCACATCTTTCAGATTGCCAAGTTACTGGTCACTTTTTCAGAAAGTTCCACTGACAATAATGTACTGTGTCAGCTAATCGGATGGGTTGTTTTCTCCAACTCTGACCTGTTACCTTAAGGCTGTGACACACCAAGCCGATGGTCTGCTGCTTGCCAGTGTCAGGCTGTCGGTGAGCCTCTGTGTGGATGAACTGATGACCATGCTTCTGGAGAGGCCAGCTCTGTACGACATTTGTAGCTCTTCCTGGCTTCCTAGCCTCCCCCAGGTTGCTCTGTCAAAAACGATTCATCTCCTGGGCTCCACTGGTTTTGTCTTAGTTATTGACTGGCAACATTAGAGTGACCATATTATGGTCATTTGGAGCTCTGTGTGTTTTTATTCTGAGACTTCACTAGAGTGGAGTAGACAGTGGCGTCTTATCTGTCTGCTGAAAGACTTCTGCATATGCAACGAATGAGTTAACAGTTACTTGCTTATGTGTTTAAATCTTAAATATCACTTGTGATGGCACCTTGACTGAGTGGTGGAAATGATTGTCTACCTGATTCCAGATCGGTAACCTATGAGACGCTGTCATTCCCCCTCTACCTTTTCCTCCTCCTCATTTAGATTTCTGTCTTTTTACAGTCACTGTTGATGTCCCATTTCTGTGTTGGATGCCCCAGCTGCTACTACCTTCCTTCCATGTTCCATGACACAATGTAGCCTTTGATGAGGTGAAATGAGGCACACTGCTCCTTGGTGTATGATTGCCGGTGGCCATTGACTTTTCTTGAGAAAGACAGAGTTGTTGCAGCCATAAAACGAGATAAACTAAGCTTGAAAGCTCCTGGGTCTTTCAGTATGTGTTTAGATGATATCATCAGTGTGAGACAGCGGTAATGAAAGTGAGGTCAGCTTCCACCGTGGGCTACTGCCCTGAAAGGTAGCACTGTCCTGATAAGACTGCTGTCTCTTTTCATCTCTTCTTTTAATGCTTCTGGTGTGTGATGAAGCTGACGTGCGGATGTCGGCTTTGAGTGGAAAAGGCGTCTAATAATTGGATGCATGCTCCCCGTACAGAGAATGTTTGTCCCAAAGACAATGATAAAGTGTTTAATCTTCCCATGAACAGCGAACCACACAGGCATGATGATGCCATTATCTCTTTGAGGCAGTCTCGCCAAGAAGCCTCGCTCTTACTCTTGATTTATATTTCCCTTCATCAGCATCGACCATTCAGATTGCAAAAATCATTCATTTATAAAACCAGGCCTCGCTGCTTTTGTGCTTGCTTAACTGAAATTTACCAATGTACCATTGTTGCATATTCCCTTGCTGCCTTTGGTCCCCACTCTTCCTTATGATCTTGTTGGGGTAATGTGACAGCGATGGATCCTCCCTGTGACGGCTGTGTGATTGCCTCTGCTAACAAGTATAAAAGGCAGTGGGAGAATTTTCACAGCTATTTATCTTCCTTTGAACCATTTTCAACTACTTTGCCTTCCTGTGTTTTATCTTTTTAGTAGTTATCTCAGCTTAAGTACACTTGAAACTGTGTCCTGTTTCTTTTGTCAAGACTAAGAGAAATAAGTAGGAGGCCACCCCATTGCATCGTAGGTAGGATTTTCACATTGAGTAAAGGGAAGCAGTGATTGGTGTGGGAAGCTGGGTAACTGTTGTCCTTTCAACATTCATAGAGATCCCTTGTTTGAATGAACCAAACTAGAGATATGCGACTTATAATTCACTTTTAATCAAGAGGGAATAAAAGTTCTGGTAGATTGATAATTCATGCAGGATGTCTTTCAAAATAGGAAGTGCAAAGAGTCTGAAATGCAAACGGTGCAGTGAACTAATTGGTACCACAAGGGAGAGTGAGATCAAAGAGCCTCAGTGTTAATAGAGAACTCTCACTCTCTTTTTGTCCGCTACTGAGTTAATGGACATAAAACCACTGTGTCCTCTGCAGTGGTGGTCTTCAGCTGAAGCATCCTCGAAAATTATGAATACAAAAAAAGCTATGTGTCTTTCCCGTTAGTTTATCAGTTGTTTAGACTTTGCATTTATTAGCTCTGATTGACTCTTGAAATCATGTAAAAGAAAAGCAAACACGATGAGCTGATTGCCTGGTCTTTTCCAGTTTGATTTCTGTTGTCAGTGAGCTATGATCAAGGCTTTTCTGTAAATTTGCATCGTGTTTATATCTCATTGACAGTTGTTGTGCGCACCACATGGGGCGGCCTGGCACAGATCTGCGCCTGTAAGAGGTTTTCCATTTGTCTTGTAGGATTTTAGGATTCTGATTCCAACCCAGAGTCAGGTTCTGCCAAACCTCTAGAAACGACAGACAATTGGATCAAAGTATTAATAGGTTTTACTGGTATACCCTTGGACTGTAAGCATATAAATAAATGTGTAGGCACATTCACAAACCAAATCTGATCAAAGGACTGCAGAGGAACTTCTTAGCTTTGTGTGTTTCTCTTCCCATGAGTTTGGCTCTGCACCTCAGGGGATGCATGAGGACCAACAAACATTAACAAAGCCTTTTACCACTTGCCTTGCTTTGACTCAAAGCCCAAACTGAGAGTGGTTTCTTAGCTTTAGTTTTGTCTGAATGCCCATCTCCTGGCAAAAAGAAACCTATTCTCACTCCAATTTTTCTCTCTACAGTTGATGAAAGCATGGTATTAAGATATTTTGATCCTGCCTCCTCTGTTGTCTTCTGTATCTGTCTAAATTGAGCTTCCTCCCGTGCCCTTGTAGAGGGTCAGCAGTTCTGTGCGAATCATGACAGGCAGCACAGTGGTGTGTAAAGTTTTCTAAGACAGGAGATGTTGTTTGTGCTTTCCTGCTTTATATTGCTTCCTTTATCGGTTTTGTATCAAATCACACAACAGTGTAGAGCATGATAACAAAGGGGTTTTATTTCAAAAAAGTGCATATCAATAAATCAGTTAACAGAGGAATAACTTTTAGGAAAGTATCAGGTAAACACCTGTTAGCAAATATAATCCTTAGTGATTTTTCTAATTTTTCAGGTTATGTGAGTATTGGCCTCAGTGAAGATGAATGTAAATATTTAGCATACCACAGTTTCCCCTTAATTCACCGATTCCCTATGTAATTATACTCTGTAAAGTTAGGATACTCTGGCTCTTTCTCACCCACCTCTAAACACTCTCAAGGGAAAGTCCTCAAGTTGATAAGTTGGCTGACTTCGCATGCTAGGGCAGATTGAAGTTCCTGAAATAGAAAAGGTAAAAGTGGAAACACAAAATAAACAAAAGAACAAGACTCATCCCGCCCCCCTTCATTTTGCATCAGTAAACCTGGGTGGTATCCAATTATGACGCCCTTGAGGGAATGACGGTGCTTGGATTTCTGTCAATACAGGGTTCAGGTAGTGTTTCTCAATAACATTCTGAATTATTAATGACGGTGAGATTGGAAGGAGAAGGGGGTAGTTAACATTCACTTTCATACATGAAGAGGAGAAAGATAGTTGAGGGATGTGTGTTAGCACAAATGCCGCCCAGCATATTTTAAACTGATCTGTTTGATTAGGTGACCCTGCCATGAGGACCACAGGAGATTGAAGGGTAGGTCGTGACTCACCGGGAGCATAGAATGGTTTGGGGAATTATAGGCCTCTCTGAAGATGAATGTAAATAATTAACAGAAGGGAGACGAATGAAGAGGATTTCACTGATGCAAGGCTGATCCCTCTTCCACTGATCGCCCTTTGGGATTTTTTTGCACCCATTACAAATAG
Organism: Chelon labrosus; assembly: GCF_963514085.1. Lineage (NCBI taxonomy): Eukaryota > Metazoa > Chordata > Actinopteri > Mugiliformes > Mugilidae > Chelon > Chelon labrosus. The sequence continues at coordinate 1,660,056 of NC_140345.1, read as the reverse complement.
ACATGAAGACGATGGATGATGCCTGCAGCAGTTTTGCCGATCGATCAGAGAACAGTCTCACTGTCTGAGTCCTGCATAGATCCCTCAGTGTGAAGTCTGTAAAAAGAAGTCCAGAGAGCAGGCCAGACTGTAGGCTATGCTGCTTTTCTCAGTAAGTGATACCCTTCTACAAAGTAGTTTAACCAACAAGAATTGCCAACCGTGTCCATTCCTGTTGAATACTTAGATGTTCAGTGAGACACCCATATCTGCATCCTTCCTCTCACATCTGACAGTGTAGATTGTGCCGGTTCATTGCTGAAACAGTTTCCAGAACTTTTGTTGTCTCTTGCTGTCAGCTCAGTTTAACTTTGATATCAATCCTCTAAAGATCTGCCTTGGAAGCTCAAGTATAAGCCATGGTCTAATCTGTGGGGATACTTCGACTAGGACAGAGTGGAGTTGTCTGACATGGGGTGACAATCGATGGCCTCTACAACAGGACAGCCCATCACTTGTCTGAACTTTGTGGGCACTGAGGTTAAAGCAGCACTCCCCTGGGAACAGGCTGAGTGGCATTGATGGCAAGGAGGGTCCCAACCTCCCCTGACAGACAGATCTCATCCTGGATGCCATCTTGCCCTCTCCCTGCCATAGCACAAAGCAGACACTGAGAATGAGACTATATTATACTGACACCAGGCAGCTGACATACTAATCCAAGAACGAAAGGACTACAGGGACCATTGATTTTCTATTCTTGGTAAAATGCAAGAAGCCAGCCATCACTCCTCTTTGACCAGGGATGCTAATGGACTTTTTAAAATGTTGCCACAGTGATCCCAGGAGTCATTCTGTTTTTGCCACTGCAGGGCCTTTGAAACACACCAAAATCCCCTGCTCCTTTATCTGACATGTTTGTATTCAACAGCACAGCTTAGATGTCTTGGCTGTGCCAAGGATTTGTACACTGTCCTTGCCTGGTCAGTGACAGGTAACTCTGACATTCAATTTAAGAAGATGCAGAGTTAACATTCACATAAGTAGTATTTTTGGTCTTTGAAGAAAAACAATGGTTGAAATTGCCACCAGGAAATCTTTAAAGCTGGATTTTATTTCAGTTTTTATTACAGGTTATCCAAGTTCTAATGTTCTTGGTCTAAATGATTTAACTGAACTGTCCTTCAAAAAACAACCAGGTCTAAAGCCTACAGATCTTTATAACCCATAGTAATCTTTTAAAGGTGCTTTCAAAGGCATTCTTAATTGGATCTGGAGTGTAACTACACTAGATTGAACTCACTTGCGCCACGTCTAACACCCGTCTGAAAATAGCCCACAGAATCCACATCTGTGTCCTATGGGGGTTATTCTCTCAATTATTGCTCCTTGATCCCAATTCCAATTTTCCACCACTATGTCTGCGTGGTTAGTCATCTGAAATCTAATTAGCGAACTTTCTCCTGTCTGGGCGGGTTGAGTTGAAATAATCGCCAGGTAAAGCAAAGAGCACAACATGCAAACATTTGAAAACAATATCCATGGTCAGTATTCACTAACCACATCATGTGCACCTTTGGGAAATTTAGTTTTTCACATCATCTGTTATGTCTGAATGTCAGCTATGATTGTTTGTGGAGAGTAAACTCCCAACAAGAGAAGGACGTGGGCACTAGAGAAAAACAACTCTGGGCAGATGGTGATGAGCTGTGTGATTCGTGTCATGGGACTGCAAAGAGATTGTTGGTCTGATGAACCTTCCGAAAGGAGTCTGGGGAGGGACAATATGGCTTAGGGCTCGACAATGAAATGCTTGTCTCTGCACGCACCATTTAAATCATGTGTTGTTTTTCTTTCAGTCACATTAAAATTCCCATGGGGTTTCTTTAACAACAACCAAACGTCATCAGGCAAAAAATCCTTAGCGGTATGGCAAAGTAATGGAAACCAGACAATTTCACACCTTTTTACTTCTCAATGCAAATGTGAAATACTGGTTTAGTCAATGGAATACTGTTATATATGTGTGCTTTAAATATATATGTATTTTATAACAACAGAACATACATTTATAATATATTTGTAAAACCCACAAGAGTAATTGATTTTGCAGCAGCTTAATGAATGTATAAATGGGGCCACAAAGATGCTAATGGAAACTGATTTATCTTTAAGCACCACGCAAATGCTCCATATGTTGACTCTCATGAATTATATAATATCACCACCCTGATGGTGTATCCTATTAGGGACTGCTTTGCTCATGTAATTTCCTTGGTAAATAATGTCCCTGTTGCTCTAATACACTTAAAGCTTAAATACTGTGGCCTCAAACCTACCTTACACTTGACATATCATGTGGTCGCCATATTCGTGGTGTTATTATAGCACCCAGCATAAAAGCCTATTTTGTCATGGCCTGCTGAGAGCAGAGGCTAATGTGGCTAATTGTGTCTGAAATTATCGAGGAGCCATGGGAAATGCTGGCTCATTATGTTGGCCAGTGTGTACCACAAATATGTCATACTGGAGGGTGGTGTGACTTAAAAAAAAAACTCCTCAGAGACAGAGGAGTGGGATGAGGGGTATACTCTATATGGTGGCTACCAACAGCGATTGGATTAGCCCCGCTGCCACAGAAGCACTAGTGAGGTCAGGAACTATTAGAGGGCCATTCTGCATCAGGATTAGGCTCTGCTGTGTAGCTGTGTGCAGTAGGTGGTGGCAGAAAATAGACGTCCCAAAACTTGTCAGGTGCACACAGGGCAGAGCAGTTGATTGAGGATAAAACTGGAACTTAGATTTTCATGGGATAGTTACCCCAGGCCCCAAGTGGGGACTGGAGAATATAAAAATTTACTTGGGAGAGTTTATGTATGCATTTAAATGACTCGGCAATCTCATCTATGTCAACCAATAAAGTGAGGATTGCTTATTATTTCAGTTTTATGTATGCATTAACCCAGAGATAGACCCTAAATTTGTGTGCATTCATCTTATTATTTCACAGACACTTTAGCAGTTTGCTAATCCAAATGAATGTCAGATAATCAATGGAGTGCTCCAGCGTCCCAGAAACCCCTATCCTCCAAAGAGGCTCAACTGCCAATGTCTCCCAGATGGCTTAACAAGTCCAGTTCATTAAAAAGAAAATGATCCGAGCCCTCCCGTCCAAACCCTAAAACACAGAGAGCAAACATGGAATTGGATAAGCGGTGGCTTATTTCCCTTCAACAGCTGTCGGCTCATCCTCCATTCACTCCCTCTTCAGACTGCACAGAAAGTCATTAAGTGATTATACTTAGGTTAAATTAAGAAAGTCCGTTTGTTGATTAATTTACATGGTAGGTAAACAGATGACACTACGCCGATGTGTTTTTTGCTGTGTCCGTTTCTGTCAGAAAAGTCAAATGGGTTAATCAAGTTGATTACTAAGGACAAGACCAAATAAAAGTCATAAGCGTTTAATATAGGTATTTTTAGCTTTTGTTCGATTACTCAGCTGATTCTTAAATATTCAGACCTTATTAAAATGGAGAGACGTTTCAGAATGAAGCTGTTTACCAGCAAGAGTAAAGACTGTGTTCATGTCCCTTGATAACACATAAGCTGATACATAAAAACAACTACATTATGAACTTCAGACCACAAACCACAGCCCATATTCATCAGAAAATAAAAGTTGTCCTCTTCCTTCTCACTGGCGGCACCTGTGGTAATAAGTGTTTACTGCAGGAGTGTTTTTGAATCTCTCCTCACATGGCTCTAAATTGTCGCCTGTGAGACATCATCAGTCAGTCGAATGTTGACTACGCCTACTGTCTCTGGCAGAAAGATAACTGCTGGGTGATGGATCACACGTCATTGACTGCCCATGCCTTATGATCTTGCAGGCACTGTCTCCACAAACACCACGTTCTGAATACTTGAAATTCAAGGATTTTCATGTAATCTCATCAATGGGTTAGGGGTTCGATTGCCATTTTTCTGTCTCAGATGACGACAGATGGTGATTGAACAGAAAGGAAAAATCGATGGGATTGCTATTTTAAAATGTTTATGTGAACACTGAACAGTATGATTCATTGAAGTATAGTATAGTAAAGTTTAAACCTCTGAAAGTAGAGTATTTTTTTCATATGGCATTAAAAAGTGAAACTTGAAATCTCAAGGTGAAAGGTCAGATTCTGACACGGCTTTTTTCAGCTGACGGCTCCTTCATTTGCTTTTACATCATCATAGACCTCTGGTCATGGCAACAGTTCAGACGAACTTGTTCTACAACAACTGGCAGCTAAAGGTGGTGGTTGTTGTTTGTTCATTATCATGTGTCAATGATGGTGTGTACCTTTAATGCCCTTTAAGTCGCTGCTTCCTGAGATACAGTTTTCTAAGAACTGTGATCATGATTTTTTCAATCATGAGTCTGATGTGGCCTCAGGGTAATCCCCTCCTTTCTTGACTTGTCATCCTCAAAGTTATATGTAACTCTTTAACGCAAGCAAAATGTCTCCAGGACCCGCTCAGGATAATGAAGTCTTCATCAGACAACATGCTCTGTGTGTCTCGGCTTTTAGTAGAGGCGTTGGCTTGAGTTTCAGAGTATAAGACTGGGCTTGCGTAAGCTCTTGTACTCACTATGGCTGTCTTGTTTTGCAACATCATCACACTCTGCTGGCTGCCTTCCTTAAGCTAAGTAGGTTGTCAATAAATTATCTGTGCCTTCCTTCCTCACAAAGATGTAGTGTTCCCCGGATATGCTGCTTATTATTTTGAGTAGCTGTCTGTGCATATTCTTAACGGAAGTGAATAAGTTGCGTAGATCTTGTGACATTTACTCTGGATGTTTAACAGCTATTTAGTTGGTTTCAAACGTGACCAAAATTCTTTTGGCCCTTTTGTTTGCCCCGAAGGTGTTTGACATTTTAAAGGATGTTTCGCATAGATTTGTCTTTTGGAGCTGCTAATACTCCCATCACATAATCTGTTTGTTCAAATGACTGTTCTTCATGGCAGGAAAACAACATCCAAATCAGGGTGTATGAGGCTAATCCATCAGGTACATTGTCCCCATATACTGCCTAAGGCAGCCCCCACAAGCTGTTGTAATTCTCAAAGTAAACACCAGCAGACACTCGCCCACTCCTGTCGATTTATGGTGTTGTGATCATTGCCAAGACCTCATTCCTAAAAGCAGCTTTCTCCCTTGCATTTAAATGAGGCAGACTATTATCAATATTGATGACAGTTCATGTCTCTATTGACTTAATTTTCTGCTCTCACTTATAACCATGTGGCCCAAGTCTCTTTGCCAAGCGACACAGTGCATAAACTTGTAAGAAGCCCTGTGGAGGACACGTTGCCCTTAATAAATTGGTTGGGGAGCTCAGGTCATCTCAGTTTGAAGCTGGTTTCGACAAATCCCTCTTCCATCCATCTGTTACAGTCTCTTTTCTCAAATATCAAACAGATGTGCAAATTAACATTCATGCATAATCTCAGCCTTGTGCACAATGTCTGGAGCTGTTAATTATTCCCACGCAGACACTCCAACTTTTATCTAAACTTTTTTTTTTTCAGGAGAACTATCCTGCTGCTCTGTCAAACATTTTTATTTAAAATGATAATCTGTGCTTTTGAATTCGTGCAGGTCAATGAGGTTTGAACATCTTTGCATGATAAGCTGTCATTGCTGTATTTTTTTTTTGTTTCGTTCGGTGTTTCTTTGAGTTCATCGTCAGGTTCTGTCTGTGATATTGTAAAATCCTTCTCAGACAAGATTTCAGCGATAGCATTCTTTGTACAGAGACATAGTTTGTCCAGTAGATATGCAAAACAAATTCATTCCACAAATGTTTCATAATAACACAATGAACAAATCACTTCCTGTTTACCAGCAAACATTTTTCCAAAGGACATACTGTGTGCATCTGCGTATTTAACACTAGAAGCAACAAATGCAGCAAATGCTAACCATGCAGTATAACGTTTGAACTTTTCACATGGAGAGTTCATAAATCTTCATTATTTAAATATGTTTTTCTCTCCATCAAGTCCCTTTAGTTTCACAGGACCGACGCTTACAGATTTTTTTACAGCATTTTTAGTTTGACCAAGTATCATGTTTTTACAAATGAACTTGTTGTAGTTCAGGCAGACACAGAAATCTATACACTCAAATCATGTATGTCCATGACCTGTCCCCTTTGGTCTGCATCCTTGCTGCAACATTATTGAATTTATGTGTGATCTCACCAAATATTTTGTGTTCTACACTGTGAAAAGTGGGGTTGTAAGGTTAGGGACAGCATGTACTGTGCTTTCTCAGATTTGTTAAAGAGTGTCCTGGTTAAACTGTGAAGAGATTTTTTCTCTCTTAAATTTTCACTTATTTTATTTTTTATTTTTTTAAAGATGATATTCATATACAAACTGACTAATTTAAAACTACCATCAGGACCTGGTGTCATGCCGGCTTGAACAGAGCGTTTTAATGATGCTGCTACACCTGTGAAAGACGTAAATGTGGCAGGTGTCATGTTGGTCAGAGACTTCCTTATCATCTCCTGGCTGCTCCCCCTCCCTCTGTCTGGTTCCCTCTCTCCGACTCCATCTACCTCTATTTTATGTGTGTGTTTGCACTTTTGCATCTCAGTGGTTCAGCGGACACTCAATCACATAGCCGCATTGACGCGAGGCGGTGCATGCTAATAAGAACTTTAGCTGCCACCTTCAAACATCGCAGCTGTCATTGTTCAATTACACAATGACGCAGTTTAGCATCTTTATGTGTTACTATATTAGGAGTAATCCAACTTCTACTATAAATTTCTTTGGACTTTGCTGTGCTTGTTGTAACTCTGAAATGTCTCCTATATAAAACCTGTTCTAACCCTGGTAACCTTGTGTCTCTCTTTAGGTGGGTTGGGTGAATCCTCAGTGGGCCATGTGTTTCTGAGGTGAGGCCTCATCTTCTGCCAAAATGGGGCTGATGCCCGGCTTGCCTCGACCCACCCTGCCAGCCTTTCTGGCCCTCACCTTAGTCGCCTTCTTACCTCAGCTGTCCTCAGGAGCCACACCGTTCCCCCAAGACCTGGAACCAATCAGCATTGTGGGCAGAGAATGTGAGTTTAAATTTTATTTCGTTGCCATGGTGATCCCCGTTGCAGGAGTACATGTGAAACTAGAGCGGGGGTCACTAGCACATTATATCTCATCAACGGGGAACGCATCTCAGTGAGGTGGATATTTCTGAGGCCAAGCAAATTTGTAGAGGTTTGTTCAGCAGCTCGAGTATTTATCATTATATTCATTTGTTGTGTTCTGTTGGTGTGGTCCAGAAAAATGCAGTAAAACAAGTCTCAGAGCTCTGTCAGTCCTTGTCAATGACAACAGATACAGAAAACCTTCTCACTACAGTCAGTGTATTTGGCTTAAGGCTATCGTATGAATAAATGCATTATTGTATTACAATATTTTATATACTTTTCAGGGTGCTCTCTCTCCTGACCTGTTTGAGTCAGTAAAAAAAAAAAAACTCTGAGTGGGTTTTGTTTGTTAAGGCAGCTGTTAAAGCTATCAGTCAAATCCCAGTCACCTCAACTTGACTTTCCAACACAGAAAAGTCAAGTTATGTCGAAATGAGTATGCAGGACTACAGTTATACAAATTGCCCAGTGGATGACTTACAGTGCCTGTCAGTTCATAGGATTTTGTGGATTTTATTATTAATCCTCTTAACTGGTATGTCAGAAAGATCAAGAGATGGGCCAGAAGTGAAAGGCAATAAAGGATATTCGTTTAAGGTACTTTAGATGCACACATAGTACCATAAGAAACTATCTTCATGATTGCGACGGCCTAACTCCACTGATGAACTGAAAGTTCTCCAGAATGCTCGAAACAGCCAACCTACCAAGTACCTTGAAAAACAGAGTTCACCAGAGGGTGCTTGCTGATTTAAAGGCAGAAGAAGGTCACACAAATAAAGGTTGGATGTAGTTTTTATCTTTCTTTTTCACTTGTGTAAATTGATAAACAGAAACTATTTTTGGCGTTCTTTTTTAACGTATCCTCACTTTACATCCATAAAACTGAACAGTAATTGAGTAGATAATAATGAAAACATGCAAAATCAATAATTTTTTTTTTCTTATTCAAAACAAAAACTCATTTGTTAGAACCTCATCTTGTTCATTTCATCTCACTTGGAATTCATTATATGAGCTAAATACCACAACTATTGCTGTTTAATTACTGAAGTCTAATATTGATTTATTACCCAGCCCCACATGTTAGCTAAGCCCCTGACATTAAAACTAGACATCACCAGACACTCAGACTCAGATTTTGTCTGAGGAGATGCTTCACATCTGTGACACACTCAAGACAGACACTGCTTATACAGACCACCCTGGGGAACCATCAATGGCACCCAATCACTGGGGAAGTCCACAGAAGAGGTCTTGGCTGCTAAATGTAATGGCCCATAATTGATTTAAGAGGTGGCCGAGACCATGGCCCACACACTGTAATTGATCTATCTGGAAGAGGGTAACGCAACCATTAGCAGAAATAGCTGCGCTAATAGTGCTATATGTGGAGCTCTGTCCCAGGTGTAATGAGAGCAATTTGTCACCTCTGGTTCCAGCAGGTGACAGCATGGCGCAAGGTCCCTCACAACTCTATGAGACATCCATTATGAATTGTAGTTCTTCGTCTGGACGGAGTCTATGAAATCATACCTAAGTGACTCCTTATGGAAAGTAAGCAGAGACAACTTGTCTCAGCTTCACACCTTTAATGTTACAAAGTTTAACAAATGTATTTTTTTGTTGTTTTTTGTAAATATGTCATCCTGAAGCAGCTTGGGTGGAAGTGTTACTTTTTGTTCCCTAGAATGTAATTCTAAGCAGGATGCAGGGATTTCCAGGTTTTGATGATTGGTGTGAAGTAGTGTGCTGAGGAGGGCACATGTAAATGTTTTCTTGCTGATTAGATTAGATCATTTTTATTTACCGTGAATTTTTGATGTGGACCTTTCCACTGACACCATAAATCCATTAGTGAGCCGAAGATCATATGATGCTCCATCTCAACCAGAAAACAGCTAATGGCTTTTAAAAGTTGAACTAATTCCAAACAGTTGTTGGAACTACGTCATAATAAATATTTTAAAAGCATATAATTTAACTGCATCCATTACGGACGTAAACTTTTGTTGCACTTATTCATTATTCTGCCAGATCAATGTGTAATATTATTTTAGACAAAAAAAGGCTCAAATTGAAACATTTGGGAAGCTGGAACCAGCATGTGTTTGCTCAATGACTTGAGGCAATCAATAGATTCTAGAAATGGTTTTTGTTTTGAGTGGAGCCTGTGAATGAAGGGTTCTGGTTTGACTGAGTTCTTGGCTTGAAGTAACGTGTGCTTCCAGTAATCTTGAATAACTCTGGGCACAAACACCTGCTTCTGGATTTTAGCCCAGGTAGTGACCATGCAGCCTCCAAACGTTATAGGATGTGGAATTGCTGAACAGTAATTAGAAATCCTCCTTTGCCAGGAGGAGGGTAGCAGGGTGGGACAGCGAGCCACTGGGAGTCTCTTCACCAGACAGCACAGCAAGGTCCAGCACTCAGCCAGACATTAGGCGTTTAAATCTTTAAACAGTCGATTCGAGACGAGCGGTTAAGGGAGTGTATGGCTCCCTGTAGAGAGACTAATTTCAGATTGTGGTGTATTTCTAGCGGGGATTGCTAATTCAGCAGCAGCCCAGGTCAGATGGGAGGCTGGAGGGCACTTAATACACTACTTTACAGACCCAGAGCGCTGTGGCCCTGGCGCTCCAAGTCTTTGCTCGATTAAAAAAGCGAAAGGGAAACGGCAAGGGAAGTCTCTGTGATGTGGAAGACAGCCTGGTGTCAGCATTGAGACAGGCTAATCTTATTTTTTTTTTTTTTATTATTTAATTTAGCTTTTTTCCAAGTCCTGTCCGTGTTCTAGCCAGCTGTCATTTTGTTATTTAAAGTACTGCACGACATCTTGCATTGTTTAAATTAACATTATCCTCTAGGCAACTGGAGTAAGAGAAGGTAAGATGGAATTAACATGCAGCAGGGAAAGAAGGAATAATGAAAATCATGCAACCCACCGTTGATATTATATCACTTTTTTCTTTGCACCAGTTCCCACAGTTCTTCTTATCTAACATTTCTTGTGCTACATTGCACACATATTATTTTATGCACGAACACACCTGATTTTCATTGAATTGCGTACCTCTTTTTTTTTTTAATATCCTTTGCTATACATGATATTTATGGCACTTTTGGCAGGTAGAAGCGTTTGAATCACATAGCTGACAACACTGAGTTAAACCTCTGTGACCTCAGAGACCAATGATTGCTATTTGACCAGACAGACAGACTTTCCATGAAGATGCTTTTGATTTGTTTTCTTGTCCTCACTTGACAAGGTCCCCAGACGTGTTTGCTCAGAAATGCTTACCAGGAGCCGTTTATTTAAATCACACTGACTTCTTTGACACTCTGCCTAATTTGCAACTTGGGGTGTTTTTTTTTTTTTTTTTCTTTTCCCCTGCTCATCCACCTCTACACGTCCACATTAACATACAGCGTACACCCTGGGTTTTCAGCACAGCAAGCCACAGTCGGTTCAGTTTGTTTGTTTCATAAATTACAAATAATACCATTGATAAATGTTTTGCCATTGTTATCCTTTTTTAATAAACATGAAACTAACAAATGGCTCTTTGTGAAAGCTTTGACACATGATTAAAGAGTGAAAATTGCTCGCTTTAATTTTAATCATCCCACGGTGACTTGTCAGGGTTGAGTCCTTGAGTGCTTACGTCCTATTCCAGTTTTGAAAAGAAAGTTGTAGCAAACCCTCAAAAGGAGATTATAAAGTGTGTTTGTCTCATGACTAAAACTTTGCTGAAAAGAGATCAGGCTTAATAACTTCTTCTTTTCCTCATTTTTCTTAAATCCACAAAGCCTCCTACCTCTACCCCAGCTTCCAGGGGCTCATGTCAGACAATGACACCGTCCGCCTGGGTCTGGACTTCCAGAGGATGCTGAGGATCAACCACATGCTCTACATTGCTGCCCGGTCAGTCGTCATTACTCGCATTCTAGTGATCTGATGGAGCTCTGGTTCCACTGCTTACCAGGGTTTAGTTAATGATCCCTCACACTTTTAATTTCATTTTAATACTATGTTAAACTGCATATGTCTGTCTTTGTTAGCCACACTAGTGAGTTTTACAAAGGGAGAAAGTGATTTACATACTGCACACATAACAAATCTGATCACATAAATGCACATGCATGGTTATTGTTCTTCATGATTTAGTCTGTTAATGTGAATAATTGTGATCACAAGTGACCCACACCCAAACCTTAATCCATTCTAACAGCGTGATCAGCTGCCAACATACCCTGAAGTATCCATTTGATTAAATAAACATGCATTTCGATGTTTGTCTTTTATTTTGTCAGTTAGGTCAATTAAGCATAAGTCAATGTAGGCCTTATTTACACTGAGATCAGAGTAAGAGGCAAATTGGCTTTTGACAGGGACCAGAGGAAGTCAGTTAGATAAAATGTGCAACTGCCTTTGCAGTGTAACAGAAAGTATAATGTTATAAAAAAAAAGAACAGTGGATATTCAGATTGATCAAAATTCACTCACACCACTATCACAGTAAAGGAGACAAAGGAAAATGTGATTTAAAATAAAAGAAAAACTTTAATAGGGGCTTGAAAGCAAAAAGAGTTGTTGTGCAACTTTGATGTCAAGTAAAACTTCAAACTTCTAGAAAGCAAATCAATGCTAAATTAAACTTTTAGTGTATCACATCTCAGGCAGCTTCTCCACACCAAACTCCTTTCATGTTTTTTAGCAGAACCTTAACCTTTCTAGTCTATTTCTCTAATTGCACAATGCTCCACCTCTGGATCAAGATGTTGTAGGTTAATTATCTATAATGTACAGGGTTGCAACTCCTCTGCATGTTTTCATTGTGCAAAATAAATTCTGCTACAGCGTTTGGCTCATTCTCAAACTGCAGTGCTCCCATTGCCAAGAACCTTGTCCAAAAATGTATGGAGATTCTTAATGTACGTAAATTGGCTTGATATTTTCTGCAGCTGCATGCAACAAAGTGCTCGCCTCACTTCCGAAAGTGATTCATATGGGGTTTGTCGATAGTTGGAAAACTATTGGCAATGGAAAACTTTTGTGAGGTCCTGAAGCCAAAACGCCAATAAACTTTGCTTGTTAATCCACCTTCCAGCCAGTGCTGTTGAACAGCTGTGATCAATCCTATTGAGTCAAAAAGAAGCATTTATTTTATTTATTTTTCTCGGTAAGCAGGTTTTGGTGTAAAGGTTGGATTCGAAGCTCCTGAGCTTTGCTTTAAAAAAATGTATAAGAAGATGGGACTGCTAATTTTTTGACTCTGTCTCTTCAGAGACCATGTGTTTGCCATCAGTCTTGCCGCTACATCTGAGGAGATAATCCCACAGCAGGTAGGAAAGATTAAAAATGTACTGGTCTTTACCCTGTTGACATTCATTCACGCTTGTATGAAAATCAAAGTTTAATTGATGCATGTATATTCATTTATTTACGGACGTTCATTGCTTTCCAACCTGGACAGTGGATTGTTTATTTTCTTAATGCAAACTGCCTTTCAGTATGAAATCTAACTTTAAGACTCTGACATTTAGGGAGTGTTAGATCATTGGTATTGATTCTGAAGGATCAAGAGATCAGAGTAACCAGCCTTTATTTTTGGCTGCTGCAGTTAAAATACGTTTAAGAATTTTTGGCCAAATACAAAATATGAGATGAACTGTCCTACATAAGTGAACTTTACTTGTCAATAGCAATAGTCTGGATAATGTATCACCCTCACAAATAGACTTGTACTCATTTTGAAGAAGAGTTTAATATATGCATATGCCACTTGCTTCCTAATCTATACAGTGGTCTAGTTTTTTCCTTAATGCAAAAACATTGTCAATAAATTCTTACTCTACGCGTCTGACATTTAGGAAATGTTTGATCCATTCAGAATCAATACCAACAATCTGAGTTACCAGCCTTACTTTGAATGTTATGGCTATTGAGGTTAAATCAGTATTAAATATAAGACATGCAGTAGTTTAGTTCATGTAAGTGAACAGGGAGTTTTACTTGTCAGTAGTGATAGTCTAATCAGTTGCTTGTACAAATAGACCAGTGCCCATTTTAAAGGGGTTTAACACAAGCTGGTTCTCCTTATACAGCATTTCTGTTCCTATTTACCTGAACTTCTTTGTGCTTTCACACAAAAATCTCTTCCAATGCATCTCATTATATTTTTTTTCTTTCTACCCTTTGCCTGCTTTTTCTTTCAAGTATTAAGCAATCTCTCCTCAGACATATATCCACTACAAGTCGAGCGGTGCTCTTGTTGCCTTTGAAGTGCCATGCTCCCTCCTATCTGAATCTCATTTGTCAAACATGATTGCACTTAAATAAAAGCCCTCCAAGGCCTGGACTTTCTGTTTGCTTGTATTTAGATTAGCACCAAACAGGGATATTCATTCTGATAAGGCCGCCACTCTATGTTGAGGAGATCTAAAGTATTGATTCAGGTGCAGACTGTTGCACGCAGAAATTGGAATTCGGAGCACCACAATGTCAATTTATTTTCATTAATGTTATTGGAGAACTTAAATATTGAACGTTTATATATGAAGCCTTTTTTAGACTTTCACTCAAACCTTTGCTGCCTCCAGTGTGACAGCAGAAACTGAGTGGCAAATTATGAAAGACGGTACCCATATTCTGCTATCACATTCTCCCTCTCCTATTCCTGCTATCCATCCGAATTTGATCATTCGTGTGTGACTGGCTCACATCACCAGAAAATAGTGTGTCCTCTTCATCACAGATCCATTCCTTCACGAGGGCTCATTTTTAAACCAGCTCTTCATTTTTCACACCAGGCGCTCATTCGCATTCTCGCCTTCACTGATCTCCCCGGGCCTGGGTGGCCATAAGTAATTATTAGTAAACCAAATCGAGCGTGGACAAGGCAGGACCTATTACCATAATGCTGACTCCTGCTGAATTGAGTCAGATCTTCACAAAGTTGCACCGGAGGTGTCCAACACAAAGACCTGGAGGGAAAAGTACCTGGCTTTATGTCGGAGACAACACGTACTAGTCTCAGAATTCTGCCTGGCCTTACTGTGTAAAATGTGACTCAATTAACCTGACCAAATATGTGCAACAGCCTGACGTGTCAAAGACATCTTGCCTTACATGATTATGATTGCAATAGTCTGTATTTTTCTTTCTGGTAACAAATCTCAGATCAAAACAACAACAAACAACTGATCAGTTGTATTCAACTGTATTTATATAGTGTCACTTCTGGTCCTATGTGTCTCAAGACGTGTTACAAATACCCAGAGCAAGCACTAAGGCAACGGTGGTAAGAGAAACTGACTTTCAGCAAGAAGAAACCTTGTGCAAGATGGCTACCATGATCTTTTAAGACACTGTACTTGGACTCTGTTCCCCCTGTATTTTCCTACTGCTGCCAATACTCTGTACAACAGAAGGAGTCAGAAAGTACTAAAATAATGATTGACAAATGGTTGTGTGTGGCTTTTCTAGGGATTTGTTGACAATAAGACAAAAAAAAAATGACTACAGCCTTATTCTTCACTTCTTTCTTAATTGCATTCCTATAGACTTTGGAAATTAAGAAAAAAAATGGGGATTTTTGGTCTAAGAGAAGTGACGCCTCGGCTCAAATAAGGAATCAGAAGCTACTGTAAAGAAAGATGACTTCATTTCAGGCTGTGACTGACACAAACTGAGACAAGATTCTTTACACAGATACAGACTTAAGAAAGTAATAAGATATGTGCATTTGTGCATAAAAGTTTGACAGTGTTTACCTATTATGAAATAAATGCAAAACAACAAGCATGGACCAGTGAAGGAAAGTGTTTCAGTCAACCAAAAGTATTTTAGACAGACAAGACAAAATCCAATCAACATTTAACTTTTCTCTAGAACTTAAAGCATGACTAAAGCACCGTCCACTGCTTTGTCACTGACATTTGGTGTCTAATGGATATTCCAGGTTGTGGTTGCCCAGGTAACCCTCTTGTATGTTTCTTCACCCCAAATATTTCCAAGTGAAACAAGCAAAACATAGAAATATTGCTAGTGTATGGACAAAGCTTACAGTCTGTGCTTTAACCGGACATTTCACCAAACTTTTATTTTAAAAGTTTGTATTAAATGCCGCTTGTATTAAAAAAAAAATTTAATACAAGCGGCACATTATGGTTTGTCAGGAACTTGCTCCTCTTGCTGTCACCACTTGTTTGAACAGAAAATACTGTCAATGACGAGCCGGTCCATCTGGGTTATCCCGACACTCAACCAGCATGGCAAATTTGGTGGTAGGACCAAAGCTGTGGATGGGATGGTGTCTTCCTTGTGGTGAACAGCTATGTATTTTCTCCCACGATAGTTACAACTCTCTGAATTGACATGCCATGGTCTCTCGTCAGCAAATTGCTGCTAGTCTCTTCCTGTGTATCACCAGAGTTGTCTCAAGCTCAGACTTTCAGACCGGATACCGCTGCTCGTACTTGGAGATCATACAGCATGTCACTGAGTGAGACATCAGCTCCTGTCTGCTCACACACTGTTGGAAGATGTTGACAAAAAGCTGCTGAACTGAAACAGGAGTGTCCATAACTCCTAGCATTCTCAGTATCGATGACCTCTGATAAATTACCCAACTGAGGATGGGGACACATTAATCCTTCAGCGAGTGGAGCTTGCTTACAATTTGAAGGATCTTTTTCTGTAACAGTCCACTGGAAAATTTGTGTGTCTGCAGAATAAGGGCTGGGCTCCCTCTTAATATAGACATTGAATAGATGCAAGCATCCTTCTGCTGCCCTTAGTGTCCGCTATGTGTGCAGCCTTACAGATTCAGACTTATCAAAGTGATATATATATATATATTTTTTTTATCATTAAGAAGACACAATGTTTTAGTTGGCCATTGATGAGGCTCTGTGGCTGCCACAGGCGTCCCTGCTATTTCTCTGTTTGTTTATTTTTCTCCACAACAGTTTATTGAAATTAATGAGATTTTCATCACAGCTGTCTGGTAATAGCACTTGAACGATTCGGAGCAACAAAAGCTGGGATGGTGAGAAACAGATTGTCTTTGAGCTGACAGTTGGCTGTCTGTTCGTTTTTCAGAAACTGACTTGGAAGACGAAGGATGTGGAGAAGTGCACTGTGAGAGGGAAAAACAGCGTGAGTACTATCTTCCAGAAACATACACTTCCTTGTATCTCTTTGTTCTTGCTCTTGTTTTTTTCTTCACTTCCTCTTCTGTCTTTGCCTGTGCCTTTGTTTCCTGCACTGTGAAATATTGTGTTAAACAAAGGTGGTGTGCAGGTAGCTTATCAGAATCAGCACCACAGCCATCAGGAGACAGTCTAGGCTTGTTGGCATCATATTTTCCTCTCCAGAGCTACAGCAGAACCCCAAGAATCATCCTGGGTTTTACGATAATGGAAAACGGAGAAAAGGTTGTGTCAGCCAGTAAAATGCACTGTCTGCCTGCTGCAAGTCCTGCTTTGATTGTGTCGTTGGCGTGCCAGGAGTCAACACAGACCTGTTCCCTGATGTACAATAACATCAAGCTGTTATCCTCCCGACAGGACGAATGTTACAACTATATCAAAGTATTGGTGCCACGCAACGATGAGACGCTGTTCGCCTGTGGCACCAATGCCTTCAACCCCACCTGCCGCAACTATAAGGTAAGATACCGTACTTTTGTGGGCTGCCTCCTGGCCTCAATTACAGATAAGAGCTCATATTACAGCAGTTATGAGAAACGTTTGGCCGACCCTTTGTGTGTCATTTCAGTTACTTCCTGTTATTAGATTAGCTAATGGAAATGACAAACTGCAAACTAAACTCATGACACATTAGTGTTGCACAGGCTTCGCGTGAAAGTGCCATTACCAGTGTTATCATGACAGTATGTGTGCTTAAATGGTGAAAGAGGCAAAATGTTGCATGAAGTTTTAAATGTCTAGCCTGGACTACATGCATCACAAGTTATACATCCTATAGTACAGCAGAGAGACAGTAAAATCTGATGCTGGACTTTTTGTGATATAAATGGTGGATGTTTTATGAGCTACATAAGGATGTATCATGAACATACATTTATGCCTCTAAGGTTGCCTTTTGAACGCGTCCCCTGCATCACGCACAGTCTCCAGCGTTCTTTTAACATGTTATTGATTTTAAAATTGAAGTGTGCAATACGCTACTTTTGAATTATTGAATTTTAAGCATAACAATGCAATTAATCGCAGAAAAATCATGCAATTAATTTCAATTAAAAAATGTAATCATTGCCCAGCACTGATAATATTATAGAAATAATTGTTAATTATACACTCCAAAATGTTGGTCTCCCTCTTCTGGCAGTGAGCGTAATTACACAAACACGTGTGTAAGACGTATGTTGATTGAAAAAGTGTTCGGGGCCCTGAGGGAGGGAGATGATGCCAAGGCAGACACCTAGCAACCTTTGACAGCATCCACATGTCACTCAGAGTGTTTGGCTTGATAAGATTTAATCAGATGTGTTATATAAAAATATCTTGAATGGAGAGAATAGCTATGAAGAGCGAAATATTTTTTTTTTCTTTTTTTTTCTTTTTTTTTTTTAACCAGGCTGTTAACATGTTTATTTCCTCTACACATTTGAGAATTTAAACATGGAGATTGATTTGCTTTTGGCTGCTTTGCAGAGCAGCCTCGAGTGGATATTTAAGGAACAGTACTTTTTTTTGGCACTTCCATGTTGGCTACAGTTTTCATTCCTGGGGGCTGCCACTTACGTAGAGCAAATTTCTCTAAGTGCGCCCTCGTGGGAGTGTTGACTAAAGATTTAAAACTGTGATTAACTGTAAAACACAGAGAAATATTTACTTGCTGCTTATTATCTTAATCATCATTTTGGGAACTTGTTGGGAATAGACTTGAATATAATAGAAATTAATTTGCTTGTGAAAGTCCTGTGCTGTAGCTTTAAGAAAAACGAAGGTCAAATAAAACATATGAAACCTGTGCACTAAATAGTCCTTACACAGCCAGCATACAGAGACGGTATGTCTGTGATGGTCTGCTAGAGCCTGAACAATGATAAAATAATGCTAACACGACTTGGAAAAGACAATGTGAAATAGAACAGAAACACTGCCACATTAATACATTAACAGGGACAGTTTGAACAATCATGACACTTGTGCCAAACACAGACATTCGTTTATACGGACGAATAATTGTTGCAATTATCTAACATATATTAATATTTTTCTTGTTTCTGTCTTGAAACACAGCCGTTTAAAATAATCAGATCTTAGCTGAATTTCTGTACTGTAATGTTGATGGAGTAATATGTTGGCTCAACAAGACAGAAAGTCAGAAAAATTGTTGACGGAACAAAAAAATCTGCTGATTATACAATGACTTGTTTCACACCTCTGAAACAACAAAGCTGAAGGAGGAGATGGAACAAAAGGAAGAAAATGAGCAGTGGGAATACAAGGGAGGGGTTTGGGGGGTACAGAGTGAGGTAGACGAGGCTCTCAGCTACACCACATCTCCTTGTAGTTCCATCGCTGCTGTGATTTATAAAAAAAATAAATAAAAAACTGCACTTCAGTGAAGAAACAGACTGGTTTATGGACTATGCGAAGGTGAAGCTCCCGCAGTTTGAGGTCTGTTGAATAAAACCCGATGGGTGGAGCCCAGAGGTGACATCACAGGTTTGGACACACGGTTTGATTCACAGCAGGCCATTAGAGGAAGAGGGAGTACAAGTCCTGCAGCACAGACTGTAAATCTAACAGTGTGGGGGGTGTCTGCAATCCAGAGAGGAGCTCAAACTCCCGGTGTATTCACATATGAACTAACCAAGTGGTCCATATTAAGAGATCAGAGGAGGTGATGATTCAGAGTCTTTCTGGAGGTTCCAGTCGAGTGCTCAGCAGAATTACAAATTAATTAGGATTAAAGGATTTCAGAGTGAAAAATGGTATTAAAAATGCACACTGGACCCACTGTGGGCAGTGCTTTCTGTTTGACCAAATTTGTTCATGTGCTTAACAACAGTTTGCCACTTTTTTGTGACATAATTTACAGCATTAACGTTTCCTTTATAAATATTTTGCATATAAAAGATCTGGTGACTTAATAAAATATTATTATCCCTTATAGATTAGGTTGATAATTAGGTGGTACATCAGTTGCAGTAACCCAGTAATAATAGCAGAATAAATAGTATTTAAATGCTGAGGTATTTATTTACCACTGTGTCTCTTTGTGCAACTCCACATACAGTAGTTCACAGCAATCATCTTTGATTTTTTTTCTTTAGTGCTTTGAAGTGTTAGCTTCATTTTTGTTCTTGTGAGCTATGAAGCTCAAATGATGAGACATCGGTAGTCTCTGTATTCAGTAAACACAACGATTGCATGAACGCTTATAACCTGACTGACTGCAGCCCTACTCTGTGGTTATTTTTAGGTAAGTACACAGCAAATCCCCCCGCAGAGAGGTGGGTGTACACCATATACATGCATATATGCACCAGTGCACCTCTGTATAGATTGTTGTGTAATCCTGTATTTTAGCCTTTCAAAAGCAGGGATACAAAACACGTTTTCTACTAATGGAATTAATTAAATGTACAAAGAGCGCACAGAAACAAAACAACTAATCCCAAAACATATTAAACATATTAAATGAAATAGCATTTTCAAGACAATAGGAAATGGAATTGAAGATATAGACAGAAGCCAAGAGAAAGTTGTAAAACCTGTTGTTTACCTCACAATTTTTAAATAAATGCAAAATGAATGATACATTAGATACAGTTACCCTAAACTTGCTGTGTGCATCTGCAGTTGGTGTCTGACAGCTTCCACACCATGTTGCCAGATGATAATGCCACTCCTTTAGTACTTTGGAACTAAAACCATTGGTAACAATGTAGTTAGCCAGTCATGCTAGCGTTAGTGGCTTACTTTAAAGCAGGGGTGTCAGATTCATTTTAGTTCAGGAGCCACATGCAGCCCAATTTGATCTCAAGTGAGCTGGGCCAGTAACATAAAAGCATAATAAACCATAAATATAAATAAACAACTCCCGATTTTTACCTTTGTTTTAGTGCAAAGAAGAACATAATGAAAATGTTTACGTTTAATGAACTATCCATTTAAAAAAAAATTTATCAACAACCTGAAATTTCTTAAGAAAAGTAAGTGCAATTTTGGCGCATTTCTGCCATCTGCTGTTTAGTTTCGGGTCTCAGTGTTGTGCTAAATCGTCTGTGACTAGATCGGCGCAACCCCTAGTGGAACAATTTCAAATAGGTGCCCATTTTATTGAAAGATTGCTCTTAATGTCTTCTAATTTTCACACTTTGCAAATTGCGGGCCGTATGTTTGACACCCCTGCATTAGAGGATAATCAAGATGTAGTGCTTTTGTATTTTATGGTTTGCAAATGTAATAAGAAAACAATGACCTCTAAACTAGAACCCAGTCCATGCCTAGTTTAAAAACAAAAAGTCAGCATTGGATAGTATGGTATGAATTCCTGTTCTAGTCTGGGGGCTTATAAACTAGATGCAGCACTTTTCAGGATCAAATCACGTCTTAGATGTCGTAAAGGTCCTGCAGAGAATTTGATGAAAAACGTTTGGAGAACTGCGTGCTGACCTACATTCAAACCTTATCAACTCCCCGCCACAGACTCCCTTTAGGAAAAGAGCAGCTGATTTAGAGGTTTGCAAAAACATATCCACACATTCTTTCTCTCTGCAAACCCCCATCTGTGCCCCTCACCCCTCGTCTTTTTCCCTCGTCTGGAAAATAGCACAAGAGATGACTATCCAGACAGCTGGGGACAGAGGGAGGTAGTGTAAATCATATCAAGGAATCTGTCTCTGGGACTCCACAAAAAAAATCTGTTGAGGACAGTAGGGGATTGAGGCAGAGGCGGGTGTGTGTGTGTCTTGGTAAAAGACACGAATGGATGCCCAGCAAAGAACAGGCAGCTTCATTGGCCATGCTGCTGAGACAGCTGGTCAGTAGACAACAGAGGGGCTGTCTTCAACATGCGTTTATGATAAAACAAAACCTTGAAGCGTCAAATCCGTCTGTCTTCATCTGCTCACTGGGGTAACAGCCCTGCAGTCACTGCACAACTCTGCTGAATCCTCACCTCTCTCTGATTTCTGAGCTCAGTTTTTTTGGTGATTAACAAACTGCTGAGACAAGCAGTTACTAGAATACTGATGATTTCTATTAAGAGGGAAAACTGAATTACATTTCATTTTAACAATGTAAATCTTCTGATCACTGATTGGACTGAATTGTGTTTATTTCTGTCCTTTGGTCACAAGGTTAATTGTAGTTTTTTCTTGTGTGAGACTTAACTTAAAAATCTTTTAGTCATTACATTTTCTGATGACTTTCTCAGTCTCAAGGTCACAATGTTGTTGTTGATTTTGAAGTCACCTCCTAAAAAGTTCCACATATATATCTAGACCCATGCAAACCTTGTCAGTATTGAAACAAAAACTTAGCTCTTGCTATTTATGTGTGCACTGAATTACCCCTGATCTAAAATTCACACCCTGCGTGTGATTTTATCGTCACCTTTTTCTTTGTGCCTGCTTTCAGTTGTGATTGAAAGCGCTTAGTCTTTGCCACTTTGTGAACTTGCGTGTCTCTAACCATGTTTCTGTGAAAAGCACTTTTCACCAAAACAAACCAAAGTTCAGCTCTGACGGTGTACAGGAGGCAGAAACAAAATTAAAGCTGAACCAGGGCACTTTTTTCATTTCAACAACAACAACATAAATGAAAGACTCATTTGTCAAGACGACAACTGAACACCTGAACATCCAGAGAGGGCTCTGTGAGGCACAGCTTTGTGTTGGATTGCATCAGGTTCAGGGCTGTAGAACAGAGGAAGCCCATATGCCTTCATGCCTGGAATGTTCGCATACACAGTTTGGATATGATTCAGACAGTTCTGTTCTAAGGTTTCAGATTGCAGATTTTCTCTTTATGATGGTATTGTCAAACACCCTGTGGAATCATTAAGCCACCACTCACAGTACTCCTAATTTATATACACTAATGTATACCAACTCAATCAGAGCAGACTTACCTGACCAGAACGGGTTTTCAATCAGATTGAGAGGGTGATGTGAACCTTTGGTTATCTGTTCAATAGGAAAATGTTGGCAATCTTTTCTCTCTGATTGGAATAAATCCATTCTTTTTGAGAGAACATTAACATGTATATCTAAACATGATGAGTTTCCATAGACAGAGACGTGGAGATATCAAAAAAAAAAAAAAAAAAAAGTGTTTAGAAAGAGGAACGAAGCAGGATAGGTCCATCTGGGTCATCTTCTTCTTTTGAATGAATTCAGTGTTGTTAATATAGTTGGAGATTAGAAACTTCTGTTGTATTTCTGGCAAAACCAAAAAGTGATGAATGAATTCCAAAAGTTCTGTTGTGATTGATGTGTGTAAACACAAATGGATAGTGTATGATTGTTATATTAAAATGCACAAGTGTACCTAATGACCTGGCAAGTGAACATATGTACACACATAGAAAGAACTCTTAACACATCCAACTGAGCATATTAGCAGAAGTTGGCAGCTATACAAAGCCCCTCAACCATGGACATAGAGAGGATTGAACTAGTAACCTCACAGTCTAAGCTGCTTGTCTAACCACTGTTATTAGATGTAATTACTAATCAGAATAATGTCTATAGGGTCGTGGAAATGTAATAATAATATTACATTTTATTTATAAGCGCCTTTCAGGACACACAAAGACACCGTACTAAGATAAAACAAAACAATGAGACACAGAAAAACAAGACAAAATGTAAACATAACCACTGAAGACGCAGTATTATACTAACTTATAAAAATCGATCCTGATACAGTATTAATTTACATTTTTGAAATTCTACAGAGCTTTAGTTTACCCGGTTTAGTTGTGTAAGTGTTCCTTTTATTGTGTCCACTCTACATGCCTTGTACCGGAGTTTGCAGTGAAGGTGGAGTTTAGCATTCATGTGGCAGAATAACAATAGAGCATCAATTACATAAACACGTGTGTCAGATGAGCATGACATAAACCAAGCCCGTGTGTTAATGGACTGTTAACGCGGCGTGTCTGTGTCAGTCACCTTACTGCCACACAGGGCGTCAAAGCTGCTGTGTGAGCATTCAGCCTTTACTACACGCACACACACACAAATGTTTGTATGGCTATCTTGTAAAGAAGTGAGGACTGCCCATATTGTCCTGGTGTAAAACTCAAAGTGGTCCTCAGAAAGATAGGTGTACAACAGCACACACACACCTGTACCCACCGCTGGGTTTCACTCATTGTCATATTTGAGGTTTACAACCTTGTTAACAGCAGGCTGGAAAATAGCAGCTTAATATCTGCAACTGAGAGATAAACTGGTCCTCTCAGCTTGTAACAGCAGGACCTCAAACTTCACACACACACATTTTATGTGTGACCCACATACACCACACCAAATAAAACAAATCTTTATGATGCATGTGTGGCCTTTCATTATCGCGGGTTGATTTGCGTCCTTTTGCGTTAAACGACAAATCTCACTGCAGTTTTGGTGTTGATTTATTTTGCTCTAGAGCAGCGGCAGCCTTGTTGGTTTACAGTTGTCTGTTTTTTTTTTATATCCTCATTCTTCTATTGGGTTAGCATTACAGCTCTGTATACGTCCTTGTAAAGCATTCTTTTGTTGCCGTGTTCTCTCTGACATAGATGTCGACACTGGAGCAGGAAGGGGAGGAGGTGGTGGGACAAGCTCGATGTCCCTTTGAGTCTCGCCAGTCAAATGTCGGCCTGTTTGCAGGTGAGTTTCTCAGTTGTAGAGTTTGTCCTGTAAGTGAAACCTCACAGGTTCAGCTCCCACAGCTACTGATCTGTGTCTCTGAATATTAAGTCTTAACTCTTAAAAGTATCTCCATTACCTGACTGGCTGTGAATACATTCGCTTATTCAAATGAGTTGAATGTGCTTGTGGAGCTTCTCCAGGTGATGAATTGGGGCATCAAAAGCAGAAGTCATGCATGACTGGATGGAGTTTAATCACTGAGTAAAGGGACAGGACTAAATCTGAAAAAGCAGCTTTTTTTTTTTTTTTTTTTAAAGCAGTGCAAGCATGATATGGAGAAGTAAATGATCTTTAAAATCCTCTAAGAGGACATATTAGAGGCATCTTTATTTTTAGCATTTATCTCTGAATGTTCAAATCATGTTCACATTAAATTATTTTCTAATCTGTCACAGTGAACATCAAGCCTGTTGTTTTGTAATAAATCCTTATTAATTCAGGCTGATTAGGCAGGTCCGACATTACCTCATAATGGTGATGTAGATGTGATGTTCTCTCGAGCAAGATTCAAAAGTCTGTGGATTATTGCAAGATAAAAAGCCACTGCATTTCATGTGTCTGTGTAAATTCAGCATGCAAAAGTAGAGAAAATGCCTCTGCCTACTCCCACTGGGTACCAGAGGCTTCCCCTCGATGGACTGTGGTTTTTGATCAGATTCGCAGTTTCCTTGCTAATCATAGCAGCAAAGTAAGCTGATATGTTGTGAACGCATCCGGGTCAAGTTCAGAGATGAGAGAGCCAAGTCTGCACTCAATCCTGCCAGGTTTCCACTGACATTTATGCAAAGTTCACACAGAGTGTTATTAAAACTGGCACGTTCTGCTACAACCCTTTTCCTCAGCCTCTTTTTAAAAGAGCAATAAAAGTTACCTGTGACCAAAATAGTCACTTTACAGAAGTGGGTTATCACTGGGAACTGTGATCCCTGATAGAGTATCTCTGTGACTTATTTTTTTTTTCTGTTTCTCAGGTGGTGATTTCTACTCTGCCACCATGACTGACTTCTTAGCAAGTGATGCAGTTATTTACAGAAGTCTGGGAGAAAGCAGTCCTGTTCTGCGTACAGTCAAGTATGACTCTAAATGGCTGCGAGGTGAGCATCCCACATGTCAAGGTGTAGTGTAGTTTAACACACAAGTTGTGGCTCTGTAAAGTGATGGGGAATTAAAGGTTCTCAGATATGACTCCAAGCCTGCAAATACCAAAATGTACTGAGCTTTAACGTAGCAAAGCATCAGCGGCAATTAACTTTATTTCTGTGTGTTGGTTGGGTCATGTCTACTGCCTGCAGTGTATGATAATAAACTGGCAGAGAAGGAAGCGTCACTTTCACGTTGGACTGAAATGATCACATCACGTCAGTTTCATTTGCCAGATGTGCCAGTGCCTTTTTGTAATTTCATCTCATTTCAAGACAGACATACTGTCTTTCATCCTCTTTCATCATCTCATGAAGCCAGGTGGGGACTGTTGCTTCCAGCTGGGAGGAATCAGCCTTCTAGTAATGGAAGTGTTCTGTTATTATCATCCTAATTGTTACTGATATATTCTCTGCGGACTGATAAATTGTTTCAGTCGTGCTTTCATGAAATAACATATTAATATTCTAAACCAACATTAATGGTTCTGAGTTAGGGAGGTCCAGTATTTGAGCAAAGTACTTGTGAAAAGAAAGAAATACCAAAATATGAAACACCTCTTATATGTTACATATGTTAGGTGTGTACTTGCCAGTTAATTAGGTTTTTTTTGCGTTATGGCCATAATGTTCTCTCTTTATTTTTCTTAAATGAATAGAACAGAATGGAATAGAACTTTATTGCCCACCGGTGTGGAAATTGGTTTTCGGCTCACCAACACAGAAAACAGACAGTACTAAAATACAAAAGTTGACATAAATACCGACACCCAGCATTGCTACGAGGGCTGTAAAGTTTTTGTGGAGACTGATATTCAAATAATAATCTAAGTAATAGCCCAATCAGATTAAAAATGTGTCACGGAACTATCAGAACACACCGGTCTGATGGAAAACAATTTTTAAGAGGGCTGGTGTAAACCATTGATAATCCATTCAATAGAAAAATATTAAATCCTAATAACCATGTAGTAGTTTTTCTCTGGGTGGTATAAGTCCATTCTTTCACATGGGGTAAACCTTGGGTGACGTGACGAGTTTCCAGGAAGGACAGAAATATGGAGGTTGCAACCTGTTAAAGAAAAAGATCAAATGATGCCGGAGTGAATGAACATTACATCCTTCATAAAGAAAGGATTTATTGCAGGATCTAATAATCTGGCGACTGAGTGGGTGTATATTAAATCAATATTTCATGTCTTCTAATTGAACAGTAAATGTTATACATTTTGTTACAGCTCACAACTGAAATTAAATTATTATTTAGGAATATAATTACTAATTTAGTTTTAAATAGAGTTGAAAGATAACAAAGAATTAAGTGTTACTGTATTCAGACTCTAGAAAGTACTATTGGACAATGCTGTTCTGTGCATTTCTTACTCTTAAAGCTCAGATTTGCCATTTTACAGCAGACTCACTTGGACCCATTTTCCAAATTGAGCATCTGTGTTTACCAGCTCCACTTCCAGCCTGCTCATGATACTGTCATGCTGGAAGTAAGGCATCACTACCAGTGCGTTTGTCAGACATCTTTTTTTCCCTTGTCTCCCGCAGAGCCCCATTTCCTCCACGCTATAGAGTATGGGAATTACGTTTACTTTTTCTTCAGCGAGATCGCAGTGGAGTATACCACTCTAGGCAAGGTGAGGGCTTCAGACCGCACTCGACACTCTTGTCCTTTTTAGTATGAACACTTTTGTTTTTGAGTCTTAACAAGATCACCATTTGACATGCAAATCACATTTCTAACTTGTTTTTAGTATTCCACATTGGCTCTGCCTGACTGTCTTGATTCATAAATCAGTTGTCACCTGTGAATCTCTCCTGTCCCCTCAGGTGGTTTTCTCCAGAGTGGCACGAGTTTGTAAGAACGACAACGGTGGTTCCCCAAGGGTGCTGGAGCGGTATTGGACATCGTTCCTCAAAGCCCGGCTGAACTGCTCCGTGCCTGGAGATTCTTTCTTCTACTTTGATGTTCTGCAGTCGCTGACCAACGTGCTGCAGATCAACCACCGGCCGGCCGTGCTTGGAGTCTTCACCACACAGGCAAACAGGTTGGGATTAATCATATTGTCTTTTTTGTTTTGTTTCCTAAGCTTAAGCTGAAATGGACGTGTAACACGGCATAATACTCAGGTTGGTGTCATCTCATCTGATATTAACACATCGAACTATGTTCTGACCAAGGTGACTACATGAGAAATTTCCTTTCTGATTATTATCAGATTACCAGTTTGCATGTAAATGTAGTAAAGGTAGAGACATAACAAGACTAAAGTCTGTCTGCATTCCATGATACCTATTAATGTCACATCATCAGTAACGCAGTCAGTGTAGATGAATTCATATGTAACTACAGGTATGTCATGTAGACATTCTCATGTATGAAACTTTTCTTTTAATATACATTTGCAAAATGTGTTGTTAAAACTGTTAAATTTCTACTGAAAAGGCATCAAATAATGTTTATTTTTTATTATTAAACCTAAAGACACTAAATTTTTACAGAGTGCTGAGAACATTTGATGTGAACAGTAAAATAAAGGCAACCACAGACACACTTTATACGGAATGAATAAAAGTGCATAACAACAACAAACGAGTTGCTAAATTCTCCAGAGGTTGCGACAGGCTCGTAACAGGATGGTGAATTTTAGATCTTTGTAATAGCTTCATCCTCTGTGGCCTCCTCCACAGCATCACTGGCTCAGCAGTCTGTGCGTTCTACATGGACGACATAGAGAAGGCCTTCAGTGGCAAATTCAAGGAGCAGAGGAACAGTGAGTCAGCATGGACACCTGTTCCAGAGGACCAAGTCCCAAAACCCAGGTGAGAGACGCCTCTTTAAATAGCAGTCACTTCCAAAGAACAAGTTTTTCTGCCTCTCACAACAGAGTTTTTGCAGCTGCTGCTGTTGTTATTGTTCTGCACAGATATCTCTGAACAGAAAAAGCAAGCAGCCACACAAGACACCTGTTTTTCCCTCCTGCTTGTCCCTGAAAACAAACAGCTGTCAGTGTTTTTACCTCTGTGGCTGTGGAACCGGATTCACGCCTGGTGTTTTCTTTATTTATTTTTCCTCCGCTGTCGTTGTGCAGGCCGGGCTGCTGCGCCGGCGAGGGTTCAGCTGCTGCCTACAAGTCATCCACCAGCTTCCCTGACGAAACACTGACTTTCATCAAGTCGTATCCACTCATGGATGAGTCAGTCCCCTCGGTCAATGACAGACCGTACTTCACCCGCACCACAAGCAGGTATAAGTTTTGTTTGAATATCAGGACAGGTAGAAATAAAGGGATAGGTGGGATAGATTTTATCTCACCCTGCACAACATCTTACTGAAAATATAGGATCAGAAACTCCTTTGGCCCTTAGCCTTTAGCCCTTAACCTGTTGGCCCTATTTTATATGTACTTGGAATGGCATACTAAGGCTTTTTTTGTTTTATATTGTTTTAAATTAAATCTGACTGGGTTTTGTAATTGTGGGTCAAAGAAAACAAGAAACCTGAGCATCACCTTTATTTTGAATTTATTGGTTATAGACAAGTAACTCCTGAATACACTGATATATTGAATGCTGACTGCAGTTTTGGTAAACTGGCCTTTAAGAGAAAATGCCTAGGTAGTTTCTATATTGGTATGCAATTATTATTTTCTATAGTAACATAATGTACCAGCAGTGTTTTCACGCTTGTGACAGTGATTGGTATCGATGAATGAGCTCAGGTGGAACACACAACCCTCCCTTATTGAAATCCATCTAATTTATAATAAAAAGTCAATCTGAGCTCACATCAGAGACGAGGCTGGCAGTGTGAAAGGAGATCTTCCTCGCAAGCTGACCTGCTTGCGCTCCACTGTAGCATACAAGGGGAGGAAGGCACTGGCGTGAGGGAGTGTCTGTGTTGTGACATTTGAGAATGCACTGATATCAGATGATGATAGGGTGAATGGTGTATCGGTTGCAAGTGTTTCTGGAAATACCACACACGCCTCAGACATGGATGTAGACACAGCAGATAAACATGCCACACTCACTCACAGTATACAGGAGCCCCCTCCATGCCTTCTGAAGCGGAGCCAGGCTGACATCCAGCCAGACACTGCAGTGGCTCCACACCGGGGGAAACATGCACCGCTTCACATCTGGTGCCAAAAACATCACATCTGCCACGCCTTTCCCCAGAGAGGCACTACATAAATGAAATCCTACCAGAAGAGCATCACACTGTACTGCCGAGTCATTGCAGGGACATGCCATTCAAGCCCATGTGGGTAAACACAGCAGCCTGTGTGGGACTAAGGGACAAATGAGGGCGTAGGAGCTGCTGCTGGTGTCCTTTTTATACGAGACTCTAGGAATGTGAAGCCAAAAAAAAAAGAAGTGCGTTTGTTGAAATCCCCAAGCCATAGAGGGACAGTGCAGGCAGAGAGAATGAATGAGTGAACGACCACTGGATTCAAGGTGCCCTTCAGCACAGCTTTTAATCCTCTGCTGCTCCAGTGGAGCCAGCAGAAGACGGCTGTGGTGATACTGGTCAGCACCCCGGTGTGACCCTGTGGAGCTGGATGAATGTGAAGCAGTGCGGATGAATACAAACAGAACATAGATGACTGGAAAGAGAGGCTGCGATGTGTTGAGAAAAGCGGCTCAACTACAAGAAACATGGGCCAATTGAAGAGCTGTGGGAGGATGGGTAGCGGAATTAATAAGATGAAGATATTAAAGGAAACTGTGGGCTGTTGATGAAGTGACTGATTTCACACCGATGCTTTATACAGTAGTCGCCCACTGATTGTTTTGTTTAAAAATCTAACCAGCACATATGTTATTGTTTGCGCCATTTAATTTATGCAATATGTGACATAACTGCTACAATCTAGATTTACTTCAGTTTGCTTGTTAATCATTCATCTTTTCCTCACATATATCAATACCATTTACATGGCTGCTTTGATGTGCATTATTGTGTGTTGTTTCTAACCCAGGTTCAAGTTGACCCAGATAGTGGTGGATACGTCAGCTGGCCCATATAAGAACTACACGGTGGTGTTTCTGGGCTCAGACAACGGTCGTGTGTTGAAGATCCTGGCCAGCACTGAGGGAGCCAACGCATCTTTTAGCACACAACTCCTGGAGGACATCGATGTCTACAACCCTAACAAGTGAGACAGTCTGCCTTCTTGGTCATTTACATGTTTTTGTTTTTTTGTGTGTTAAGCCCAGCATGTGTTCCAGTAATTGTCTCATCTCTTTCCTTTTTCTCCTTTTAGATATTTAATAAATTTTTTTGTTCTTTACTTGGTATCCCTCTTCTTTCCCTTCTCTCCCCTCTTGCGTTTTCTCCTCCTCTCCTTGTTCTGCCTTGATCTGTCCTTCCCGCCTACTCTTTGGTCTATTGTAACACTTTGCATCACCCTGTACAGCTAGAGGGGCTGCTTTCTGTTCTATGTCTTCTTTTGTTTTCTGACTACACAGATTGAAAAGTCTATCTGCGTGGAGTTCGATTCACAGCCGGCTCACTGTATAATTTTCCAACTGTGCCAGCCGTCTGTAACGCTGATTAAAACATGAAACTAAATCGAAAATGTCTCATCGTGCCATTTTTCTGTGTTCCTAGATGCAACGTGCGTGGGGAGGACCGCAGGGTGCTGGGTCTTGAATTGGACCGTGATCATCATGCGTTGTTTGTGGCGTTCTCCAGCTGTGTAATCCGTGTGCCGCTCAGCCGCTGCTCCAAGTACAGCGACTGCAAGAAGTGAGTGACCTATTGAGGCCCCACTAAGGGGTTGTCTACCTTGTCTGGATCAGATTTTATCCTCTGTGGGTGCGCACATACACTGATGTTTAGTTTAGGTTTTAGTCTTGAAAACGATTGATAATCAATCATCAGTGTCACTGAACAACCCCAAACCCCATTAATAAATAATGAAACTAATTAAGCTTTTTCAATTTAGTCTTAGTTTTGTCCAGGTCAAAGCTAAGAAAACTAGAATTAAAACATCTACAAATGTAGACCAAATGTAGACACTAGTGATAATCTGTAATTTGTGACATCCAGAAAGTGCAAATGCCAAATAACTGTAGTATCCAGATTCACATATAGAATTATTTCTGGGATTCCAACAAGTTATAGCTTTGATAGATCCATGAATAATGACAGTTAATTAGTAGAGCACTCATCTTCATTTTGTCCAGGTCAAAAGGAGAGACAAAATATTAAAATACTGACCTAATATCTAGTCCAAAACTGGCACTGAATAGTATAGCCATCTTGTCATATGCAAAACGTTCTTTCAGACTAACAAAGATGGAAAAATGTTCCAAAGATCACAAAAAACTTGTGCTGCAGCCCAGAAACACTGCAGGGATTTGGGGTTTCCTCCATTTGTGCCATGAAGAAAATGGCACTAATGCTGCCAGCTATCTTAAACAAACCAAAGATCCGTTTCCTTTGCAGCTACCAATTTAAGAAATGTGACCACTTGTAGTGCTCTTATAGGCTTTTGGACAAAAGCCGGCACCAAACAGCAGATGTTATGCTATTATCTACCTGACTCCCGGAGTCGGCTTGAGCCACTTTGCCCAAAAAGCACTTTCAGGTTATTTGTGGTGTTGGCAGGTAAGTGAGTGTAAGATTGGATTTAACAGGAGGAAGTGTGGCTTCCATGGAAGTAATACTGTGGTATGGTTAAAGGTTGAACATTTTCATAAGCTATTGCTCTTCAGATTTCAGCCTAACTTTCATATATTTGCTGCCGCTTTTGTTGTTTTTTACCGTTAAATTTGTGGACAATGGGGGAAAAAATCTGGTTACACAGGAAATCAGAAGACACATTAACCTGTACTATAAATGTGTCATAGCAAGTCAGTGATTACTGTCCTCACTCCAACCCGACTGACAATTTCTTGGTTTGCGCCATACCTTTTCCCAGTGTTTACTGGTGAAAAATGGCATGGTAAACTTTGTATTCATTTCACATTTAATGATACATAAGACAGGATTATTTTGTTTACAACAGTACATCAATGCGTGTCAGTATAAACCTTCTCTAGTTATTCAGGTGTCACAGTGATATTTCTGTTACAAGTCTTTCTTGAACATGCGTACAATGCAGAAAGATCATTAGAAACCAGGTTAGGCCTTTAAATAACCAAGAAAAACATTGGTTTAGGAAAATGAAAGCAGGACAAATAGATTTTGTCCATTGCTTTTTAATTCACGTTAGTTGAGCAGAAGCACTGCTTCATTTTTTTATTTTTTTTTTGCCATTATTGTTGGAGGTTTATGCACAAACTGTCAAATATGTATAAAAGCATTTATGCTCCTCTTATCACCCCACAGTCATAGCTGACATAGGTCACTATCTTCTTAAAATTCTTTAAACAACATGAACGGCATAAGGAGAGCAGAGACTCCAAGCGTCTCCCTTTGTCTGGAGCCTTTTGTTTTTGTTTCAGCCTCAGCTAATGTACTTGCTCTCCAGCTTCTCTGTCTATTTTTGGGGCTGTGAGGAATGTTGGCCCCTTGTAACGCCCCTCTCTTCTCAACCTCTTTAAGGCAGAGGAAGGATTTCTACTCGGCTCCCCCAGGGGATGCCTATAACCCCATAGCATGCTAACCCCTCGTTGCAAAGGCCTGGAGAAGCTCTCAACATCGTTTAGTCATAAATTGGATCCAGCTGATTGGCTGGGAGCCAGCAATGGTGGCCACTGTTTTTTTCTTAAGCTCGGGGAGAGAGAGAGAAAACAGAAGAAGAAATGGGGAGAAAATGGATAGGGCCCATCTTACTTAAGCTCACGGGCCTGCAACATCCTTCGATCCTTTTTAGAGACTAGAGCTATAGCACACCTCATCCTGGGATTAGGGGACCCCGTAAGCCGCATCAGCACCGGCCAGGAGGTCAGGTTTCAGTCTCCATATCCTCTTTTACCACACCAATGAATCTGTCTCCCTCTAGATGAGATTTTCTCCATCTCTCTCTGTCTTCTGTCTCTCCCTAGCTGTAGCTTCTACCATCAGGTTTGTTTTTTCACTCGAGGCTCTGCTGCCAATATTAGGTTTCAGAAAATGCTCTGTTTGGAACAGCAGCGAGAAACTGTATGAAATGGGAATATTAATAAAAAAAATACAATAAAAGGGCAGAAGAGGCCTCTAACCCTCTGAATCTTTAGATCTAGGGATTTCCAGCTCCAGCAGATATTTCCTTTTTTATATGAAATGTTTCTCTTACTAGTGACTCCTCTTAGATAAATAAATGTATATTATTTTTACCTACAAAGTACCATTGATGGAGGAGTGAATGCCTCAAGGGTTATCTCCAAGTTATTAGATTTTGAGTCTTATTTTTATAGCTGTACCTGTCTTTTCTATAGCTCAGAATGAAATTGTTTTGTATCAAAGAAACTGCTCTATCTGGAAAGATGTCTGAACTGTAAAAAGATCCAAAAGTGCCAGACAGACAGAGGCAGATGGATATAAAAGACTTAAAACAGATAATATAAACCACTAAAGACTGAAACTGTAATTGCTCATAAATATCTATTCTGATTTGATAACTGTGCTAACCTTGATTATCACTCTAAAACCTAAGAAAACCCAGTATCAACCATAGTCTGGTGGAGGTTTGGTTAGATTTATGAACTAAATATACATATCTATACTCTACCTACTGTAGGTTCAGGGTATTTAAGATAATGATTGTGAGTCCTAATTTCCTCTCTTGCTAGAGAAATGTTTTACTTGTCAACAAATGATGCCATTTGCTGGAACAACTGCTGCTAACCACATCATTTGGAGCAATAGAGAAAACAAAGTGAATCCCATCAAAAATAACCCTGTTCATCACAGAAAGTACAGCTGATTAATATAGTATAACAGAAATAATATGGACTTGGACAAGTTAATATCTAAAATATTACAGACCCCAAATAGTTGTTCAGCAGCAGCGCCATATTATCGAAAACAGTTTCCAGTAAGTCATTATTGTGTTATTCTCAAGCTTTTGGCAACATGACAGTTGAAAGTTATGATCCTGGGCCTCAGAGGCCCTCAGGAGCTAATGGATGTTCCTTACGCACCATGACTGCAGGCAAACACACACACCTACAGCATGTGTTGATCATAGTGTAGCATGACAGGGAGAAGTTTTAAAGAGTGGCGAGGGACACATACACAAATCTGTGCTGTGTATAGGCTGCACACACGACAGCAACTCCAGA
Source organism: Chelon labrosus (assembly GCF_963514085.1). Taxonomy (NCBI): domain Eukaryota; kingdom Metazoa; phylum Chordata; class Actinopteri; order Mugiliformes; family Mugilidae; genus Chelon; species Chelon labrosus. Next base: position 1,625,595 of record NC_140345.1, on the reverse strand, counting down.
CAAAGAACAAATTACTTCACTGTGCAACTCTTACCAAAACGTCTGGACACAACTGGCCTCTTTTCACATAGTGTTTTAGTGCCGAGGTACAGTCCTGTCATGTAAATGTAGACAAACGTCAGCGATAGAGCGGAGAGGAGAGACAGAATGTGGAGAGAGATGCATATATACCTTATGGCTAGTGTATGAATAATTTATTACAGCAGCACCATGCTGTGTCACATATTGGCAGTCACACACAGGAGTCATTTTAGCTTATTGAGGCTCGGAGCTCCTCAACCTGTGATAGTGTGAAAAAACTAAGAAAAAAACTTTTTTTTTTTTTTTTTGCTGATGAAAAAGTTTGTTTTTCAATTTTAGGTGTTCCACTTTCTGCATACTGATGGTGTCAATCTGCTACATTACTTTGACCAAATACAGGAGTTGAAACATAGCAATGCATGCTTGTATTCTTATATTAGTGTTTAATGTGTAGGATTTTCCTGTTTCCTTACTGCAAATCAAGTAAAGCTAATCACTCAGTTATACTACTGAAAATTATCTAATTGAGGAGAAAAAAATGTCTGTCTACCAAAGCGATGTTAATTGCAAAAAGGGAGAAGTTTTACTGTCTCACTAGCAGAGACCTGAAAACCCCTCCCAGGATATTTTATTAAACATAAATCTGCTATTGCTATGAATAAACACATCCTGACAGCCTAAGAAAATAACTAAGGGGGGCTGCATTACTGCAGAGATTGTCTTCCTAAGTCTAAGACAAGCAGAGGTACTGAGACACTGTTGGAGAGGCCAGTTGGGAACGAGGTCAGGGTGTATGGATGGGTCAATAAAGCAAGAACTAACAGTCATTCTGCTGATAAGGGCATCACCCCTGAAAACTCTTACATTATTCTTAAAGGCAATGGAAAATGTTGCAATTTGTAGTTGGTTGTTGTTGTTTCCCAAAAAACAATTGCAAAGAATACTTGAATACTTTGTGTTATACTCTGACACATATATGCATTCCTATATGCAGAGTGAGAATAGGTTCACATCTTGGCTTCCCTGTGTTCTGGAGCAACACATTGTAATGCTCTCAGTGGGATTCCTCCATAATATTCTCACTTGAGATGAAGATTCATACACCTGCACACAAATCATTTTAAAGTTATATTAAAACTAAAAAAAAAACAGAATGTATTCCTTGACTGGCTTGAAGGTTTTGTTTTGACATGATTTTCCACAAAGTGTTAGAAACAAGGATTCTGCAGACTTTATGTTGTTGTTTACTTTTGCCATTGATGGTATTATTCAGCCTTAGAGGCTCAAAACATTTGTGCAGATACGAAGGGTGTAGGTAACCATTGTTGCCATTTGTTGCCGTTCTTTTGTCATAGTGTACTTTCTGCTCATTAAATTGGTGCTGCTGGGTGAATATCACAATCTTATACTATGTTCTGCTGGTGTGAAAAATATTGTTCATTCTCTCAAATGTTGTTTTGCAATCACACACTGTAAGTAAGTTTTCATGAAAAGTCAGCGTGTTGAGTTCTCTGTCTTTACCTAATGGGACCTTAAAATTTCTGTAACTTGATGCATAGCAGGCTGTACCTGACACTTGCCTCTCTAGCCTTTGTTAAGGTAGAACTCTGGAAAGTGATGGGTGTTGGTACAGTAGCTTGGTGGCAGGGTAGTGTCTCATTACCCAGCTAACATCCGTTGGACTCGGTGTTCTTCACACATGCTGTGCTCCACACTTCCTTCCATCACTAACTGTCTGTCTGTCTGTTATGCAGAAGCTGTTTGTCTTCACGGGACCCTTACTGCATTTGGCTCAAGTCAGGCAGCTGTGCCACAGTCTCACCTGGTTTCAAGTAAGTCACACACTCCCACACACAGTCACTAATAACACCCAGTTTATACTTATCATATGTGGGAAAGAACACAAACCTCACCACCACTATAACCTTATCAGGTGAGTGTTGATTTTGGTATCCATCAAAAGTGCTTCCCTGCTGTGTTTTTTGTATCTAGTTCTTTTTAAACATACTTAAAATACCAAATTAAAGTCATTTCTCCTAATGTGACGCTCCACAGTACTGTATTTGTATTTCACTACCCTGTAAAATTGTGACAGATATTGTATTTCAATGCAGGTGTCTGTAGCTTGTAGGTGTATTGCCCCTTGTTCCATCACAGTCATTGTTTGCATTTGTATACACACTATGACAGTGTTTTACAGTCGCTGATTCTCCAGCTCATCTTTCCACGTAAAAGTGCTCTCTATGCAGTGTTTAGAGCAACACACTGACCACAGAACTACACTACAGGTTTGCTAGATTTGAACACTCAATGAAAACTGAAATAAAGACAGAAATTACCACTTTACTGGATCACCAAAAGCTGTATGCATTATACAATAATAATAATAATAATAATAATAAAAGTGTCTAACAGAGATTTTAACAATGCAAGCTATAAACCAAACATGCAAAGTAAAATAATTGAAATTGAGTTTATGCACGTTTAAAAATTTGTAAGATACAATTTAGAGATCATTGCATTATAATAATATTACTGATACTAAGATGATTTTTCCAAACTAATTGCTGCTAAATGGGGACATAAATGAAATTAATAATCTGGTATTAACATGGTCTTGATAAAACATAATACATAAAACATGTTTATTAATCCCACAAGTACTAATTTGAAAAATATATACAAAAAATAACGACACTTCAAAAAATATATAGAGAAATATAAAGACATTCTGTATATGTGGTGGGGAAAAAAAACAACTTTACAAATAAATAATTGCTAAAAAAACTTTACAAACTATAGATGGTGAGGTAGTGGATTGTGCAAACATAAGGCAGTGCAAAAAAAAAAAGCATATTTATAAGTGTAAAATGACAGTTACTGTTGAGTCAGGCTGGTGTTGTACAGCCTGATGGCAGTTGGAATGAAGGACCTGCGGTAGCGTTCCTTCTTGCAGCATGGATGTAACAGTCTGCTGCTGAAGGAGCTGCTTAGGTCTCCTACAGTCTGATGCAGTGGGTGAGAGGGTGATGATGAACAACTGATGAGTCAATTGTGAGTTAACTCTTTACTACTGAGAGAAATGCTGCAAATATAATAGTCTTTCTTAACATTGCTCTTTTGACTGCACCCTGATCAGTGACATTAGGACACAGTTTATGTAAAAACAACTCTGAAGTTAAACACTAAACTTCAAAGTTTCTTAAATGTTGTAGTTGTGATTGTCTGTCCAAAGGGATCCATAACCCGTAATAATTAATCAGCAAGTAACAAAATATGTGCTTTTTTTTTTTTTTTTTTCCAATCAGCCAGTCCATCAGGAGTTTCCAGCTGTAATTCTTCTCTGGACGAAGCTGTACTAATTAGTGACATCCGCCACAGTGTTGTTTGTTCAAAGCACGTGGGTGGAGAGGGCTATATAAAGACATTATTAGTTCACTAACTCACAGTCACAGTGGACAGATTTGCAACTCAGTCAGTCCTGTGTAGCCAAGCAGGAGCAAAGGCAATTATTTTCATATCTCTTCTCGTTGCTCAAGTGAGCTGTTCAGCTCTGCACAGATCGACTTGACCCGCTGTTGATAATCAATAGCTAATCTAGAATTAGACAAGTGGGCAACATCAGCATGGTGAATATTTTAACAACAGTTTATATGAAAAGGTTTAACCGGTCTCATTTGAGACTCGCAACAAGCATCCATCTTATTTATTCACGAGAGGTCGACTTGTGTAATTTAGTTGTTGAAGTCGACATGCAGTGTGGAGGGGAAACAGACAGCAGATGATGAAGAATGAAAACCTTAATGTTCAATATAAGTATGGGTGGGACAGCTGAGCCAGTAGGGACACATAAAGGTCATAAAAATTTGTTCAGAGTGATGCTGATTAGGACCACAAAACAGAACATCTAAACTGACCAGTCTTGACATTTGCAGGAAGGCTTTTCCTACAGTTTAATGTGTTGCAGACAAGTTACGTAATACTGTTTCATTTTAGCGCAGTTCTACTTGCCAGATGTTTGTTTTGCTGTTTGTTCAGCCGTCCAAGGAGTAAAACGAGATGTAGAGTTTATTCCGAGTTGCACCACAGCTTACTGTTAGTCAATAATAGAACAGTGAAAGTTAATGATAGATATAAATGTGTGAAGAGGCATTATGAAAAACCTTAAAAGGGATAAAACTTCTGGTTCAGAAATTTTGAACATCTTGCTAAGTTTTTAAGCAAATATATAGCAACAGAAAAGGAAAAATGGAAAGAAAAAAAGCTGTGGGCATTTGCAAACAATGTCTTAGTCCACATAGTGCCCGACTACATGTAACTGCTAGTGTTCACTACCAGCTAGTTAAAAAAAAAAAATGATGAAAGAGTTGGAGCGTGAGTGGAGCTGAGGCTGATGAATGATGCCAGCTCAGTCACCCAGTAACCAGTAAGAACACTCACCTGTCACTCAAAGCGACCACATTTTTAATTATACATAAATGTTAGCCTTGATATATATTTTAAACAGGTGAGTTACATAAAAGGTCAACCCAGTTCTCACGAATGAGAAAATTAACTATGGAGACCAAAATCATTCTATAAACATGCCTATTTCTGTTGTAAAGTTGGACCTTTTAACATGGAGGTCTATGGGGATTGACGCATTTTTGGGAGGTTGCTGCTTGATATAGGCAGAGAAAACAACAGAATTCTACTTAATATACAGAGACGTGGTGAATGCCAGATCACTGCTATGTGTTGTAGGAGCAATATGATTTCAGTTGAACCTTACTGTGCAAACAACAGGTTTTTTCATCTACTCCTCTCCCTCTCTTAAAGCCTGTGTCGTGAAATCAAAAGTGATGTTCAGCTGCATGTGTTTCAATCACGCAGCGGTGTACTGCACCATCTGGCAAATAGGGAAGAAAGATGGATTGGTTGTTGGATGGACAAATGGGTGAATAGGTAGACAGATAGATGGATGCAGTAAAGGGCGGAGGAGGAGGAGGAGGGGCAGTTAAAGGTACTATTTTCTTCTGCTGACAGTCAAGGACTCGGCGTGTCCCTGCGTGGTTGATGTACAACTGCTGCTACATTACTTCGCTGGGTGTTTTTACTCTCCTATCTCTATGTACATTGGCTATGTGTGTGTGGAGTTTGCTGTAGACTGACATAACACTGCATTTACCCCTGTCACACACACCCAAGCACACAGAGAAAGAGAAAGAGAGAGGGAGAGTGCCACTTCTACTGTCGACTGGCTTCCAATAGATTATTTTGGTGGTTGAAAATGCGCAAACTTAGAATTATTGCATATCTTCTGCTTGGCAACCCAGACATAATACTTTCTCTGCCCTCACACGGACAGAGGCTCATGGGATTTGTGTGTGCCCTCTTGTATTTGTGTATCTGAGAGGTGGATAGCTTATATTACATATTTATTATGCATAAAACATTATTTTTGCAGGCGTTGTTCTGATGTTTTTAGGTATATGAGTATGAATTTTTGAAAATATACACCAGTTTCATGGCACAGTGACATCAGAGAGTCTTTTGACGTTGAGATTGCCGGGCAAGCAGCTGACAACAACAAGCATAAAGCCTGGAAACAGCTTGAAGTGGTTAACCTGATCAATTTTCCTGCAGAGATAGATTATAGAGAGGTTGAACCCGACTCCTTCCAGTGGATCCCCATGTGGCCATATTTCAACTGCAAGTTTTTTCACTTGCAAAATTGACTTTTAAATTGACAAATGGGATTTAAAACAGCCTCTTGCTATTGACCATTGATCATATTTTTTCCAAAATATAGGACCCATCACGGTCCCCTGGATGAGGCGGAGCTTTCCCTTTGTATTGTGAAAACATAGGTAGTTCATGATTGTTTCGAAATTTAATTAAAGTTTTATAGTGGCAATTTTTACATCTTGGACACAGAGATAACCATCTAATAAACACTGCTTTCAAGGAGGTAATGATAGAAAATGCGTGGTGTATGGTTTTAGGATTGGAATGAATGTTGGGGTTGACGCTGACAACGGCTGTGATTGGTTGAAAATGCATTTCCTCATCCACATCTCTCAGTGACCGGACAAGCACAGACAACCATTCCTCCTTCTGCCTCCTACATAACACCCAGAGGTCTTCTCTATAATTTGCATCACAGTGATTTCAGTAAGAGTAATAATTAACTAACTCCAACACGAACAACTCAGTTTCAGTCGACATTGATTGAAGTATAGTGCAAAACACATCCCAACTGAACAGCAGCCCACGAGCGTAAGCAGCATAATTACAGAACATTGCTGACATACCAGCGCCCATCAGCGTAGGCCACATGTGTAGGCTATGTTGTATAATATGTTTTATATTGAGTATCAACAAAGCCTAGGAGTTAGTAGTGCTCACTAGAGGGTCCTCACAAGTATAATAAGATTTGCTGATGATGGGTAGAAGATGTGCCGATGTGGCTTCACATTGGTGAGGTACTTTGCTGTGGTTTGATTTATGAGTCATGTTTTGTGCTTAAGACAGAACAGCACTGGAAACCAGTGGACCAGAGAGAGATCTGCTAAAATATCCTGTCCAAACTCAACTACAGTATCAGTCCCCTGAAGGAGAGAGAAGTATGAGCAGAGAACAACAAGGGAAACGGCAGGAGAGGAAAAGAGATGGAAACTGGGACAAAGGACGAACTAAAGAGCAAGCAATACATGAAAAGAGATATGGGTTAAAAAAGCAAAAAGAAAAAAAGAAAATGTGTGAGAAAGGAGAGAGCTGGTTTTATCGGTCTCCTTCTTCAGAACATCTGGTTTTCATTTAGGTTTTTATATTCAGGGACAGAAACGGTCTGATCCGGCTGCGACTCTGAAGTAGCATCAGATTCTAGACTAGCATTAAGAGATATCTTTTTTAAATGTAAACCTCATTGAATGGAGGTGAGGAGTACCTGATGAAAGAGGTGAAAGGGAAAGAGGGTGATAAAGGGGTGGTGACGGGACACAAGAAGGATGAACTTATGTGGGTCGGGCAGCTGCACAAAAAGCTTGACCAGAGTTCAAAATGAAGCAGCCCAAAAGTCATTCACCTCCTGGGACTTTCTCCTCTTTCAGTGTGTCTCTGTCTCACTGTCTCCTCTTTCACATCGCTCTTTTCATGGACTATCAGGCCCCTATTTTTTCCTCCAGTCCTTTCTCATCCAGCGGTGGCATACATTTTAATGACTGATTTGCGGTGGATCCAGTGGAATGGAGAGGGAGAGCAGAGACGACTCACAGCCCTCCTGTATCTTCGTACCTCACATTGAAAGATTATATGTCTGGATGGCTCGGCTTCACGCCGTTTAAGTGTTTTAGTCCATGTGTCATCAATAATGCATTTGACATAATCACTGTTGCCAAAGCATGAAGCCAAAACAGACAACAGCTAAAGACAGAGGCTGGATAGGATCTTAGAAATGCAGGGGAAAAAAACAGGTCAGCTGTGCAGAGGAGGCTGAAGCACCTTTATGGATAAGGATGCCAACATTTTTGTTATTGTCGACTAATCCAATGAAAACACTTTTTTTTTCGTCTCTCTCCACGCTCTCTCTCTCTCTCTCTCTGTGGAACCAAAGCCTATCCAATGTTGGTGTTTTCATGGGATTTAGTTATGAGAAAAGTGCAAAATATCAACAGTTTTATATTGTAAGAGCAGCATGTTTCGACTTTGTTACTATTTGAGTTGATCTGGGGATACAACGGGGTGACATTTCTGGTCAGTCATAATGCCAAATCATAGTTATAATCCCATCCACAATCATAATGTTTTAATGCTCGGACACAGTAAACCGACATCAGTGAACTACTGGCAACAAAGGCCGACTATGACGCCGTGTCACGTCCCCTGTGTCTTGACCAAAAAGTTGAACACACCATAAAGACTATAGCTGGGAATCATGCTGGGAAAATATTTGTGTATCTGAATGCTCAGATTAAAGGAAGATGGAAAACAAGAAGAGCCCTCTGTGGATGTCACATATGGTTTTTACATTTGCCAAAATTATTTGTATTGTGAATATTTGGAAAATTTATATTATTAATATTATTACTTACTTGTTAACTGTTGTGGCCATTTTGACTCTAAATAATAAACCAGATAAACCTTTTCAAGCTGTGCAGCTCTTCTGCACATTGTAGTGGTGGCTTCACATGTTAGGATTATTTTGAGCCTGCAGTTTTATTCTCAATGTGTTGTTCAGATACTCGTCTTGCGTGAATATGTGTGGCAAGTTATTTATAGCCAGCAAAACATGTTTTTTATTCTGATCTGCTGAGTGACATCAGCCACAGAGCGCAAAAGTCTACTACAACAATCACAGACCAAATGTACCACACAAGGTGAAAAGCAGTAGTGTTAACACTGAGATGGCAGTAGTAGGACAGCTAGTAAGAGTAAGAGTGTAACAGGGCCAGTTACAGGATGTTAACCCTGTCTGCAAATGATTATGGGTAAAAGCAAGCCTCTTCCATGTGTTTGGAAAGTGAACTCTTGCATGATGGTCCTTGGTGTTCACCTGTTTATTCATGAGAACCAGAGAAGGTCAATTATTGTGAAGAGTGCTGCCAAGCCTGGCATGCTTTTTTCAAACGTAAAAGGTGACCTGTCATCCTCCCAGTTAGCATCACTATGTGGTTTCATACACAGTGTGAAGGTAAAGTCCCTCTCCACTCGCTTATAGTTATTTTAGTTGGACGTTTGACCTTCATTGTGTGAATGTATAAATGTACAATATGTGAATAGTTTGAAAAGAGCATTGTTAAAGGGGTGGCACAGTGGCGTGGTGGCTATAGCACTGTGCCACCCCACAGCAAGAAGGTTCTGGGTTCTAATCCATGGGCCGACTGGGCCTTTCAGGGTGGAGTTTGCATGTTCTCCCTGTGTCTGCGTGGGTTCTCTCCAGGTATTCTGGCTTCCTTCCACCATCCAAAAACATGCTCATTAGGTTCACTGGTGATTCTAAATTGGCCCTAGGTGTACATGTGAGTGTGAATGGTTGTCTCTCTGTGTTAGCCCTGAGATAGACCTGTGTGAAAAGACGCACACAAAAAAACAAGAGTACTGAATACTGAAAAAAGTGAAATTAGTAGTGAAATTTTTGGTGAGTTAGGGCATAATTTAATGCAGCAAGTGTGTATATGTGAGCTAAGCTGTCTCCTTGCAACAATACATATCCCCTAACTCGACAGCAGAACCTTAACACACAGTGAAGGAACTGGGGTTATTAATTCTTTGAGATGATTTCTGAGTTCAGCGTCCTGCATTTTGGTGAAGACATAATTGTGTCTCTCGGATAAGACCTCCAGAAATATCCTATGTTGTGTCAGGTTAGGATGCGTGTGTTTGTTATAATAGATGGATTGTTGAAGTCTTTGGTTGCATAAAATCTGTGTGAGATTATGTAAGGAAATCATTTTTTTATTTGTTAACTTGTTATTGAGTGGGCGTGCATGCATGCTTGTACAACGTGTTTCCTCTTGAATACTGGATCATTATGCTTGAGCTTGTGCACGACATGAGCTTGCGTCTTTTTTATTCGGTTCATTACAACATGGGGGAGGATTGTTGGCGTTGATGCGAAGCTCTGCTCGGCTAGACTCCACTCCACCATGAACCGCCTCGCTCTCATTACTCTTACTGTCCAACAGATGTGTCTGGATGAGCTGTTGATTTCTGATTGACTTGTAGGTAAATAATGGTGTGTCTATGGAGTGGAGAACAGAGCATCAATCATAGGCACATTTTCATCAGAGCAGCAGAAAATCAATAATTGGCAGATTGGAGTGGTTCAAATAGTGAAATAAGAGGATTTGGATTACTTACTCACAAGTTCAGAATTTGCAGAGTGAAAACAGAAAACAAACTTTTGTAGAACTTATTTAACATAGCTGCTTTTTGGGTTTTTTTCCTAAAGCATGCCTCAGTTTTCATGTAAATCAATCAGTAAAGAAATATTCATTAACCTTTGAGTTCTTGTAGAAGACAACGAGGAGGTGTGCTTGTTTTCAACTTGTGTATACTTCCTGAATCTGCACACCTTGTCCTTTTGACAATGACACCTCCATGTATATGTTCATTTTTAGCAGTTTATAGTCCTTATTCCTGCAGATAGCTGTCCATATAGGCTCCTTGTCAGGATGTTTCCCGTGCCATTAGCAGCAGGGGGTCCATGTCTCTATGAAAATATCAGTGGTAAATGACAGGCTTGTGTGTTAGTCTGAATCAACACACTTCCCGCTAGGCTATTTTTCACTGACATTCCCCAATCATACATTGAGACATTCATTGCAGAGCAGGCAAGCTGGAGGTACCAATTTGAGTAGCAGTAGCCTCAGTACACTTAAATACAGTGCAGCTACAGAAAGTGCTAGAACAAGGCCCAGATCCAGAGACTGTAGGAAATGAACAGAAGTAGAAGCTGAGGGAAAGTAAGGACTAAAGTATATTACAACTGTTCATCTCCAGCGAACTCCTGGAGTCTGCTGAAGCCAAAGAACAAGCCAAACAGGAACTTGAAATCTAATCTTAAGAAGGGTCTTCCCCTCAGGTCCTACCTCTATGGTGTGCCAGCAGCACACTCTCTGACCTGTGGCCAGACACAAAACGAATTAAATTTTCAGACGCTTCTCGTCTCCAAACAGTCCTTGTGAGCAAAACCAATTTTTGAAATAGGTGCTTTGTTAGAAATGGACATTCGGTGAAATGGATTGATGCAAATAAACTGACGGGTCTCTTTGTCTTTGTTGCTGTGTGTGTGGGTGTGTGTCTTTGTTTCTTTGTCATCAGAGGCATGTTTGAACAGGACGTGGAGAACGGCTACCAGCAGCATCCCGATACCTGCCATGGTGAGATGGAAGCGTTTATTTATTCTCTGTCATTTACATAAGCAATAAAAGGAGATGAAAAGAAAAATATTGACTGTCATCAGATCTTGATGGCAGCTGGCACAAGTGATTGCAGTTTGAACAAATTATAATGGAGCCTCGCAATGTTTTTATTTCAGATAGGGCAGCATTTCAGTTCATGTTGAAGGAGCTTGATTTTGACCGGCCCCTGTTCATGACCCTGCTCTTTTCAATCTTTCTATGTTAGTTTAGCATTTGCTCATAGAAGTGTTTTATATGGAAGACAAAGTGGGTTGTTCATATCTCCTTTGCATGTATCTAGGATGTGATGAGAGGGCTAAACAAGACAAATTCAACAATGCTTCTCTCTCACCATAAATGAATAAGTTGTTTCCCTAAAAGCAGGAATATTAACAAATACTAAGCACACCAACTGATGTTCTTTTCTGGTTTCTCTTTCCTCCAGATGTCTTGGCGACCACTCGCAAGCAAAACACAGCGCTAGATTCAGCGTATGGTCAGTGGACATGTCTTTGTACTTTCATTTACCTGTCACAACTGAGCAGTAAAACTCAGCTCAGCTGGCAGACTCTTCTTTTAACCCAAGCTGTCTCATACTCAAAAAGGTTTTATGATATTGTTTCATGTTTGGGAGTTTTATTTTGCAATCTTTTGTGTATTTTTTATTTTATTTTATTTATTTGTTTTTGCTATCATACCTGTTGGAAACAATTAGCATTTCTATTCAAACTGCGGCATTGTTGGGTCATCTCTAATACAAGTACACAAATTGGTGAACAAACTTGACCTACTAAATAAATCCAAAGTTTATCTTAATAATTTTTAATGCTGAAACTGTGAGTGTGTTGCATGCACAGCTTCAGTACAGTGCAGTAGCTTGGTTTAGAGTTAAACAGAGCAAGACTCAAACGCATGTGTTCAAATGCGATTGATTGTTTACAACCTGTCTGATCATCTGATTACTCTGAGCCTCATCGAGTTTTAATCCGTTTTCTCCTCATGGTGACGAAAATTTTAAACATCAACGTAACACTGATGTACAAACCATAAAAGTAGGACAGCATAATGAATCTTGACTTAATCAGTCACTAGCTATGTTTACATAGACACTGGTTTTCCACTAATAATCAGAATGATAACCCAGCTAGAATAAAATGCCTCATATAAGCACCTCAAGAGTGGTACACCTTTGATAATCCATTAAATAGCAAGGTACTGGCTCCTAATAACCATGTAAACAGGAGATGATGCATACATCTGTCCTACATACACAAACAAGAGCTCAAGATGTGATGCATGTTACAGATTCATAAGGATTAAAAAATACAGACTGCCTTACTTCTCATGAAGTTACTGTTACAAAAAGAACAGCACAAACAGCATAAATCTGTCAGTGTCCGTTGTAGTTCTATTATTGGTGAGTTAGATGGTATAATGTATGAATATGAGATTTATCCTAAGCAGGTTAGAGAATTATGTATTCAGGTAGGAATGGAGCCACAGATGAGTAATATGCAGCCCTGCAGATCAGAAACACACAGCTCCAGGCCTGAGACACGCACAAGAGTATGGGGGAGGAAGCGAGTGGAGGGAAATTGAGATGGAGATAGGAACACTCAGCTAATAACATGCAATACGGTAGTAGAACAGGAATGCAGGGATAGCAAGAGAGAAGAAATTAGAGCATATATGCTCATGGAGGTAGCAAAACAACCATTTGTTCAAAAAGTGTTTGAAACTATGAGCGAAGCAGGAATCGATATGGGCAGCTTTGAATGTGGCTCTATTTTGATCATCTTCTTCTATTGAATGAATTCAGTGCTAAAGTTAGCCAGATTGATGCTCCACAGCGGGCAGAAGGACATGTCAATAAAGTTTTATTGTGGTTAATGTTTTGGGCCATGTAAACACATATATCTTGTCAGTTCAATTTATTTAGCATTCATGTAAATGGTTAAGCTGGAATCTCTAATGAATCAGAATGATTTCAATCAAACTGAATTAATATTGTCCAAGTAAACTTATCCACTGAGAGATAAGGATTAAATTTATTCAGCTATATGCCTGCAAAGTAAATGTTTCTGCTCTTAGTAACATGAGAGGATACCGAACCTTTTATTGAGGAATCTGAATGGCTGGAGCCACTACTCCCTCTCAGTCAGCCTGACACTTTAAACATTGAAGCCATTGTATGAAGCATCATTCCTTTGATGGACCAGGAGCTCTGCTGGCCAGGCTGCCTAATGCCCTGTATCAAGAAGGATCATCATCCCTGTCACGTCCCATTACTCCTCCGCCAGCCACACTGCGCAGCCTGTGGCATGGTCGGAATAGAAATAGAAATGCCGCTAAGTTGGCCAGCGCTCAGATAAGATTGAGGAGGTGGTGTTGGGACAATTTTTCTAACACTGCAACATTCAAAACGTGTGTTTTCATCAGATAGTTGCTGAGCAGCATTATTCACTTTAATCTACACAACTAAGGCACCCGCCTCAACTTTTGAGGAGCTTTTAAGATTCCTCAGAGTCTGATCGCTTTGTCACCAGACAAACACACATGGGAGCTAATGGCAGTGGTTGATCTAAGACGGCGATTAGTTTCAGCACTGAGCCCACCATGCTGGAAGATGACGGCCATTATGCCTCAGCAGAACAATCAATCCTACATCTCTGTCTTTTTCTCAGAACAGAGGCTGCTTTGTCTGCCAGAGGCTTCGGCCTGGACCTCCACAGTCCCATAGTGCTTCAGTAGTCTGTAAAGCCTCCCTGCTGGAGGAATTACCACTCAGTCAGTAGCAAGACTTGATGAGCAACCCTACTGCTTAATCCTACGGGGTTCTCACCACCCTGATGCTTCACTGCGCTGTTTGAAGTTCTCAACAAGCAGTGTGTGTGTGTATATCTAAAATTTTTTCTAGCCGATTCACACTAAAAGCCTTTTAAGTCTCCGCACTGATGATCAATTATCAGCTTTCCTCAACAATGAAACACCCCATATGTTGAACAAAGCTGTTGTCACACGGGGGCTCTGTTCCTTGCTTGAAAACACACCAAAGCCAGGAACGTTTTCTTTCTTCCATTTCCCTGTCACACAAACAATCACTGCCAGCAGAGGGGACGGCGTGTGACAAGCGCCTGCCTGTGTAGGTAATCACATGTTCTTCCATAATTTTTCCACTTAATCGACACTAAAAGAGAACAAATGATATGATCCCACTTGCACTTTCAGAAAAACACTTTTGTGATGAATTAATAAAATAATGATGGCGCCGTGGAGCTATAGTCCGAAGTGCCGGGGCCAAACACCCCCTGGTGTACAGTTTTAATTTGCCTGGCACAGATGGCAAACTGACAGGGCACCTCATTCAGAGCGAACACTGTCAACTGGCTCACGCTAAGAGGGATAGAACAAGTTCTTTTCCTCCAGTCTGGGTGTGAGCTCTGCTGAATGCTAACGTTATGGCTGGCTTATTAGTGCATGAGCCCAAGCCAATAGCAGCATGCTGCTTACCATACCTCAAGGACAACAGAGAGCTAATCATGCAATCAAGATGTGGAGTGTGTCATCAAGATAAATCTGTTTGATAATACAAGGTCTGTGGCAGCTTTCGCCCAGCGTGTTTCTTGGCATATGTTTGAAGCAATTCCAAATGCGGCCATCATATAACGTTTGCTGGTCGGCCCCAAAGATGATGGAGTTTGCTGTGAAACGGATCGGGTGAGGTAGTGGAAAATAACTACGGTGAGGTGGGAAATAAAAAAAAAATAATTAAAGATAAACACATTACTGAACCAGCCAGTGGTATCTATGTACACTTATCTGTGAAAACACAGATGCTACAGCAATTTAATTGTGGTCGGAGTTCAAGGCCACGGTAAATAACAGGAGGGGTTCTGTAAAGTAAGCTGGAGAACAAGGTTAAATGATTAGTAAGTGATTCAGTAGCAAAACAGTACATTCTGAAACTAAAAAAAACACTTGTTCTCCTGACATTGAATTCAGACATCTTTACTGTTGTGGCAATTTGCAGAGAAATCCTTTTTCTCTGAAGTTGATTCTCCAGGCTGATTCACATTTCACTAATCACTCACTCTGTTGCCCCCTCCTCCTCTTCCTCCTCCTCCTTCCTCCCTTCGCCACAACCACAGGGAAGACCACACCCTCAAGCGCCAGCACAACCTATCATGGGGCGGCATTCCCAAAGGAGGCAGGTGACCCTGAAAGAGGTACAGGTCCTGATCGCTCTCCCACTGTGGGGGAACAAGGGTCACCTGACTCGGAGCCGATCAGTGTGGAGATGGAGGGTAAGGGGGAGGGATGTGTATCCTCCATGAACCTGCAGGGGATTGCACTGCTGGGCCCCAAACGCCTCTAACTCTAACCAGACTAACTAAACATTTTACTCTGGTACAACAGTTTCCTGTTTTCTGCACGCATGCCTGCAATTCAATCATCCAACTTGTATTTCATTAATGATGTCAATATATTTCCTCTATGTAATAGTGAGAACTGATGTGGAGTAGTCGTTGATAGTAATAAAAGAAGAAATCAGCTTCTGTTGGAGGCTGACCATTCATGAACCCATGTGATGGTATACGTGCTAACATGAGTAAATGTTCTACCAGGGTGAAATATCTCTTTCATCAGCTCACTAACCTTTAACTCTCTAGCTGAACCAATCTCTTAGTGGGAGACAGAAAGCATTGCCAATTGATTTATTTTTCATCCATATACTTCATTAGTCCCAGCGTTGCATGCGGAGATGCACAATTTCCCACACAGCTTCACATAATGGTTCCACTTACTTACAGCCTTATGCGTTATGATGAATGTGTGCTAAATGATAATTTCTCATTATAACTAGGGCCCAATATAAATATCCACTTAACGGAGCTGGACATGAGTATTAGTGACCATACTCCCAGTGAGCTTGAAAAGTATTGGAGATGTATTTTCTGTCTAACCGTACACCTCAATGTGCTCAACACCGCAGCCATGAATGCAAAGGATTTGATGACTTAAACAGATAATACGTCGGCTCTAATTAACTCCTCAAATCAAGTAGAAGGCTGGAATCTCAGTAACACTGCTCCCACATGCCCTTTCCTCATCTTTTATTTAGCTCAACACACACAAACACAAATGTTCCCAAGGTGTTTGAAGTAAAAACAAATCAAAGCGTAAACCAGGTAGCATCTCTCTCTCTCTCTGTCTCTCTCTCTCTCTCTCTCTCTTGCTGCTCCATATTTCTGATATCTAGATATATACTGTTGTACTTGATGTCACAATTATTCTTTTCACTAAGTAAAAGAACAGTTGAACACCAAAAGTAAGAAATGCACTATACATGCATTATTGTAACAGAGTCATCTTTCCCTTTTTGAACAGTCTTAAAGAAAACAGGCCTCCTTGGAAATTCTCATAGCTGGTGACTTGTTCAAATTCAACTCGTCCACAATTTCAGTAGAATTATCTCATGTAGTGAATTACGCAGCACATTATGGAGAAAAAAATTTATGGATGCAACTGATAATTCTTTTAATTTGGTACCATTTCTTTTTATTTGTCAATTTTTTGGCTTCGTCTGACCAGCAACAGCATGACAATTGCCTATTCACTAAAATGTAAGCCACAGAAAAGCAGCATATTTTAGAAGGTTATCTTAGTGGCATTCTTTCAGCTCAGCAGCCACAGTAGACGACACAGCCTATAGAAGTCCAAACAGTTCTTGAATATTCAATTGCATCTTGATCTTTTTTGCCTTTCTTACGTTTTTAATTTGATGGTTCACACTTGGGCTGATTAACATAACAAGCATTATGTATTTGTGACACAATGTGAAATAAAATATCTGTAAGTAAACGAGGGCTGCAGAGCTAAAGAGAGAAAGTTTCAAGGTCTCCTATAGTGTAGAGCATATTTCTGGAAGTTTAGGAAGGAGATGCAGTTCATTTGGACGTGATTCAACAAGAACAAAATGGCATCACGCAGGGTTTTGTCCTCACAGCGTGCCTTCACAGGCACCTTGTCAGAAGTCCATAAATCCTCAGCGGGTAAAATAAGCTCCATTCACTCAGACAGACTCTGTGGCTACAATTATGAGCTACTCAGGCTTCAACGAGAAAAGTCCATAACAAATAAATAACCGGCAGGGCCCTGAGCCAGAGAGTCAGACAACAACGGGAGGGCATAGGATGTAATAGAAACGGCAATCTATTTCAGGCAGAGACTGTGACGCTGCAGGTTCAATCAGAAGAGCTGGCCGCGCGGGTTGATAAGAGGAGCTAGTTTGGAAGTAACAGGAGTAAGGGCATCACAGTTCCAAGAGGGCCTCCAATCTCTCTCACTTCCTGTCCATTTCTCACCAGATATCTGCTTTAGTGTCAGTGGAGACTCTGTAGCTGCGTCACAAATCTCCACGTGGTGGGCCTGTCGACAACTGAGTGCAGTTAGTGACCAAAAATAGGACAGCCAGTCGTGACAGAGAAGGATACCGGAACAAAAGTTGCAAAACACTGCAGGTCTAGTCTTTACTCCAAAATAAACTTGCAGGCATTAAGCTCCATAACACATATCCTATAGCCCTAAAACTAAAGTTAGAAAACTAAAGCAAAATATTGACAGATATAAAGTGTTACCAGGTTAAAATGTATAACAATAAATAGGACAGTGGCGCAGTTCCTGATGCTTTATATGAGCTTTGAATGGTCTCAGTTAAACACAACAAAAACAACTTGTTGAAGAAGTATTACCAAATGCCGTCATCATGACTTGGCAAGCATCATCCATCTCATATGCATCAGAAAAGAACATATATGTTTTAATCATTACAGCTGTCAGAACTGGCTGTATGATGCTTCAGATTTGTGCATGTTGAGCATCTGTATGACTCTACTATCCTCCATAGTGCCCACTACTCTGTATTAATTATCTATTCCAATTGGGCACTTTTTAATAATAATAATAATAATAATAACAATAATAATAATAACAATAACAATAATAATACATTTTATTTATAGGCGCCTTTCAGGACACTCAAGGTCACTGTACAAAATTGTTCAAATAAAACACAATCAAAGTACACAAAATTGTTAAAATAAAACACTTTTAAAGTACACACAAGCATATATGGAACATATAGTTACATAAAATGACAGATAGAATGGCAGATAGAAGTGAGACTATGGAATGGAGTAGGCCTGTCTGAATAAATAAGTTTTGAGCTGAGATTTGAAGGTGGTGACTGAGTCTGAATTTTTTAAGTGTTCCGGGAGGGCGTCCCAGAGGCAGGGGGCTGAATGGGAGAAGGCTCTGGACCCCATGGTGGTCAAGCGAGCAGGTGGGAGGGTGAGTTGTAGTGATGAGGATGACCTAAGAGGACTTCTTGTCCGTTTGACAAACTGTGGCTGAATGCATCAAGAGAAGACACTAAGGGACGCACAAATGCTGCCCATTAAGTGCCTGAATTCATGTTTTGACATTCAGAAATCTCTTTGCAGCCATGGACATCTGAGATGGTCAACAAATGGTGTGTTAATTCATTCGAAAGACTTCAGACAGTCTTAAATGGGTGATCATTTGTCTACACAGTCTACAGTTGTTGGACACTTGAGCAGAAATTTAAAACCCAGCCTACTCCACTGGCAGATGCTGAGATGATTAGAAGTGGCGGCATATCTTACAGACTTAATGTCTTTTAACTAAATATTGTGTAAGAAAGATTACTTGTAGGATGATGCAAAAACGATCCTATCCAGCAGCCATACAATGTTATGTTGAGATTGTGGAAGAAGGGTGCCCTGTGATATGTGCTCTGAATTGTTCCCATTTCCCCTCCTATTGAGCAAACATCTCAAAAATCATATTAGTCGAAATAAACCTTCTGTTACTCCACTTTATAAATGTCAGCACAATCGACACGATACAAGTGAAAAATCCAGACACTTAACACATAAACCATGTTAATCCTAACTACGCTCATTTTCTGTGGCTCAGTTATGGTCACATAAAAACCATGAGGTGAATTATTTGCTCAGGTGTGGGTAGCTGTATTACATTATGTAAACTCCAGGGAAGACTAAAAGGCAGGGGTAGGAACCTGTTGACCTGCTGCTATTTAGAAAAATGCCAGCAGTCAGGTTGCAGTAGACCTGTTTCTGGCCGGGGAATACGCCCACGTCTCCATTTTGTGTGAGCACAGAAATCTGTGTGTTCGCAGAACTGTGTTCCACAAACCTCTTGGTTCTGGACATGTCTGGTTTCTTCTCTCCCCTCTCCTGCCCTTGTGATTTGACCTTTTCTTTGACTCTTCCGTAAATTTAGATGAACCAGCAAGGGTTGGACCAAAAAGTCAAGTTTGTAGCTCATTAAGCTGACAGGGGGATGGCTCAATAATGGAACCAAGTCGAGCGGGTGTTTTGAAACTCATTAAAACACTACAGAGAGCAGAGAGTGAACTCAGGTTGAACCTTTTCATGAAGAAGGACTGGTTTCCTGGGGGGGGGGGGGGGGGGACATCGATGCCAGCTACTTTTTCTAAAGATTTATTTATACTTCTGAAGACCATGGCAACAGACACAGCCTGTATCATCAGTCACTGAGCTCTGACTGTGTCCCCTCTAACCGCCCTCACAATATCTGCTCCTCAAGGAGGCTTTAGTCCACATCACTGTTGCTTGGTTTTTAGTAATCACAAACAATCTTTAGAGTGTGACAAAATAGGGAAAACTGTGGGTTTGATATTACAATGCAACCTCAAAAAAATTTAAATTTGCAAACCTCATGAAAATAAAAAATAGAGAGTCATAGTTGTGGTGTAATGGCGTTCAGTAAAGGTCACATGGAATTGGGCCATTTTTGCCTTTTTTCCTCCCCCTAGCCTCAACTCATCAGCTCTTTACAGAGATTTTAAATGACATCATGTTTTACTACAAACACTCACTCTGCAAATGTGCTATAAAACCTAACCTTAAAGGCATTACCAAACATTTAACTTCCCATAACTGGCACTTTTAACAGCCTTTTCTTAAAATGTCAGCTATTAAAGCTCAGCTCAGCAATCCACGGGGGCCCACAGTGATCAAATCCACCTCCTCAGTTGTCCCGGCCCTTAGCCCTAACCCCTTACCCTCTTATTCCGTCTCACTGACCTCTCGGGAAAGTTTATCCCATTTATCTGTCTGTTTTCTTTTCCTTTGGTCTTATCTAGTTTTAGTTGGACTAACGCTGTACCTGCCTCCTTTGTTGAATTGTCTCTCACGGACCCTTTTCGTCGTCGTATGATCTGCCTTTTCCAGATTTACAGCCGATGGCTGAAATGTGTGCAGGTGTTCGAGTTGCCTGCAAGTTTCTCCATCTCTTAAAGCAGCAGTTCACTCCAAAGAAAACAAAAAACAGACAGAACTGTAAAACAAAGAATTGTAGTAATTGTAAATTGTACTCTTGTGAACAGAGATACTTCAAATTAAGATATTTTCCTAACCTTTTTGCTTTTGTGCATGTTTCTTATACAGTATTTTTAGGCTTTAAGTGACTTTGGTGTGGACTGTCTCTTTAAGGTGGTTGTAAAGTCAAGATTCTTCCTCTGACACCTTTTGCTCTTTAAATGGTTATTATTGCAGCATACAGTTGCACTGGAACAATTTTGATTTACCAGCGACTGAATGGAAAATAAACGGCTATTATTTTTGTTCCTGATGCAACTGCATGTCCAAAGAAAAAAGGACTGTGCATGTGCTTTTGCATAGTTTACTGGCTTGTGATGACTTAATCAGATTTAAATGCAAACAATAACAGCATCAACAATTTACTCACATAAATCTAACATACACAAAGGTTTCTTTTGTTTTTGTTTTGTTTGTTTTTTGAGATATCTGCCTCAGCTCCCGTACCCTAAAGGTAAATAAAATTTGGTTTGCAATGGACCACTTTGAAAACTTTCAGTATTTCTATACTGCCTTTTTTTTTCTAGTGGAATATTGTTTCTAAAAAAGACACCCTGGTTTTCCTTCTGCCAGTCAATGCAACAAAACTTGATTCATCTTTATATGTGCTGCAGAGACAGCGGAGATTTTCGAGACAGATATCTTAAAGCTGCACAAATAAAACCAAAACTGTCTGCATGAGAGGTGAGAAAAGGCTTTTGGTTAATTTGGGAGAATGGACAGACCAAACTGTATGGGTATTTAAAGCAAAATGTATACTGTGCCTTTCTCTTGGAAGCTCAGAATTAATACTTTAGAACTTCATACAGACAGTGTGGTTGTGATTGCCAGATGCCTCTGCTTGCTTAATTTACCAGTATTCAATCTAAACTGTAATGAAATCTATGCTCTGTATGCATCAGCACACCTGGAATGAAATGCAGTGCTCATTACAACTACTTTTCAGTTGAAATGGATCGGTTACATTGCACCATATCACCTTAGCTTGTGTGCCTATATTAAACCCCATCCAATTGGCTGAGCACCGAGGTGGAATATTATGCAAATTCCTAATAACAAGTGTACATGATTGAATTCACTCAGTCAACAGATAGAAACCGTGCACACATATAGCCCATGCACTAGGTGTGTGGATGTGTGTGTGTGTGTGTGTGTGTGTGTGTGTGTGTGTGTGTGCGCGCGCGCGCGCGCGCGTGGGCGCGTGGGCGTGCGAGTTGACTCACGCGATCACGCTCCATTTGCTAACTATGTCTGTCAGTGCACAGACATCAACTATTGAAACTGTCAAATTACTGAAGCTCACAGCGACGGGGCAGGGCTGCCATGCTTTGAAAGAGGAAAATAATTCATTTGTTCTAATCTTGAACCCCAGGCTGTCTTTCAAGAGTTAAATTGTTATTTTGGGTGAGGAAGAAATAAATCTGCAGCATTTGGAGAGGATGGGAGGTAATGCTCGTCTATGAAGCCTGAGGCCATTTTGTCTCTTTGGCTTCTCACTGGGAAGAAGTAGCCATTAACGGAACAATTACATGCACTTATAAGCTTCCAGAAACAGAAACTAATTAGGGCTATTTTTGAACGTCTTCACTTGATGCACCAATTTAGAAAGCAAGTTTTTCTCCAGGTTACGAAGCATTTAAACACACCCTTGAGAAGAGCCTGGTACAATGAAAAAGTTATGTGTAGAATGAAACGTCCCTCTAAATTATTTTGTACATGACCTTGGAAGTGTTCCTTCCCAGCAATATTTAAAATTCCAGTTTGTAGAGTTGTGATGCTTTAATGTCCGACAAGAGATGTGAAAAGAATTGAGCAAGTATGAAACCTCAGTGTTCAGATTACCAGTAATTGGTGTCATGGAAAAGCTTATGGGTGCTGTATTGTTAATGAAGTCAGTGTAAGAGCCTGCAAAGTCAGCAGCCATTTGTTTAATCAGATGTGCTTAAGAGAAGTTGTCACACCCTTTTTAATTTGTATTTAAACTCAGATTCAGATTTAGAAAAAGACTTGTAACAGCAGTTAGGCCTCCTCACTTTGTTTCCTTATACAAAACCTGCACCAATAAGAAGCACAGGCAATGCGGTGTAGAACCTGCCTGTGTACATAACCTACCGCTGTCTATTTTTAACAATATGGATGCAATCACAGAGAGCTTCTCTTCCTACGGCACTGTGGAGGAGCGTGAGGGTTGTTCTCCAACCATATCACAGCTGCCGCAGAGCACTAGGCTTCAAAACCCAGCGGAGTGACAGTCTGTCACTCACCCCATCTAGTCTGTCTGTCTCTCCCTCTGCCTCTCTTCCCATCCTCCTTTTTTAAATCGTCTCCTTGCACACACATTTGCTCGTTCTCTCCCTCTAATTTCTTTTTATTTTTGCTTTCGGCTTTCATCTCCACTCTTTTTCTTCACTCTCGGCACCCCTGTTTCTTGGATCTTTGAATCACACTCTCTACGCTGTCAGACCCCAAGGTTGAATTTCATCCCTTCATCTCCCTCTTTTTTTCCCCCCTCTCTGTCACCATCCCTCTCTCCCCTTCCCTCCCTTGCCTTCACTCACGCAGCCCATCTGTCTTTTTACCTTTTGGCAGACTTGGGTACTGCTATATTAAGCCTCTGCTGAGCCAAGACCATGTTGAGTTGACACAGAAATATAATGCGCCAATGTTAGAGAGGAACACTGACTCTAAAGCTCTGTAAACACAGTTGGAGATGTGGAGCAGCATTAATTAGCACCTTTATCTGAGATGACGGTTTCCTCCAATAAACAGACTTTTAAAAAACTGAATATTTGTGTAGGTGCAAAATGTTAAATTCCAAATGCTCATAAGAAAGCCCACTCAGTAGGTACAGTTGGTCAGTACCTTCTGTGCACCACCTAGCCACTTGCCACGCTGTTGGTATGATTCACAGGATATTAATTTCACTGTGACCGGTGGCACCATATGTCCTACATACCCAGTGATTGAGTCATCCAGCCTGCTTATGAAACATGTTGTGACAGGTCATTCATAGACTCAGGATTTGTTTTCCTCAGCTGCGTGTTTCACCCCTGTTGTGGCTATTGACTCATTCCCCTAAACCAGGAGGAACACCTCAATAGACCTGAAGCCCCAGTTAGGCAGAGAGGTGGGGGTGAGGTGGAGGGGGCTGTCACTGTCCAGAGGAAACAGATGACTCACAGGTACCACAAAGCCACGGGGGGAGCACACTTTCACAAATGATTACAAAAGCCGCAGACAACTGGAACACTGATCAGTTAGATCCAAAAACTGTGATACTGCAGAGCGGATTGGCGGCTTGTGTAATGAGACCATAAAAAAACTGTTGAGGATTAAAAGAAGACATATTAACAGGCTCACTGCAGCATCACTTTTGATTGCTTCTCCCGCTGGGTTTGGAATTATGATTTATGACTTTTTAATGTGGTCATAAATCGAGATAATCATACGAATAAATGGCTAAAAATTGCAGCTTTTTAATTGGAAGCATTATTTCCAGAAAGATTATACCGCAGTATCTCTGTTGGGAAAATGGGTGCAAAGTAACCCTCAAAATGAATGTAGTGATACATGAAGATGACATAATAATCCTCTACAAGCACATCTGCTGCAAAGTCTACCTCCAGATAATGAAGAGCTAAAATAACTGTGTGAAGGTTCTCAGTCATCCAGGTTATGGTATATCCAAAAACGTTAAAGAAAGGCAAATGGACTTGTAGAGTTTCTTGAAGACGTTTTGCCACTCATCCGTTTAGCTTCTTCAGTTCTAAAGGACCAGTGGGGAGTTGAGTTTTAAATAGGAACATCTGTGGGTGTGTAGACCACCAGAACCCCATTCAAACCCAGTGATACACTGAGGTAGAAACTGTACACCAATCAGGAATTAAATTATGACCACCTTCCTAATATTGTGTAGGTCTCCCTTGTGCCTCCAAAATAGAGGTGATTCATCAGAGAATGGACATGGTCCTTCTGAGGGTGTCCTGTGGTGTCTGGCAACAGAATGTTGTTAGTGGGGGCCTTTGGGTCCTATGGGTTGAGGGGAGGGGCCTCTGTGGATCATCCCACAGATACTTGATCAGTTTGGGATCTAGTGAATTTGGATATTTCCTTCTAATCACCTGGAAGACTCTTTTAACATTTTTGTTACATTTCATAATGTTCACTCAGGCTGTGCTGAGATGAGATTTATTCTTAGTTTTCACCCCACAATTTTTTTTCTCTCCATATTTTTAGGTTTTGTTTGTTAGAAAACCACAGGGTAAGATTTGATGATCTTTCTATGTTAAACTGGCCATCCAACCAGAGACAATACATTTGATTTGTTTATTTCTATCTCACTTATATTCTGGAAACTGGGTCAAGATACTCATCATTCAGAGACAAATTTCTGTTTATCCATAAGAATAATCTGGAATAAAAGCCTTCATTATGTCAAGTCGGGGGCACTCAGTTTACTCAAAATATGTATGTATATATACAGGTGTATATGTATATCAAGTTAGTTCTAATGCAGACCTAATTATTAAACAGATCTACCTCATACATTGATCATTATCTACTTTATCATCACTCTGGACATCTCATCAAGCCTGGTTTAGATATCACCGTGTTCTATTTTCATACTCAGCTAAGCTTTCTTGAGTTTTTGAATCAAGCTTGTTTGGAACACCTGCTTTTTTTTACCTGCTTGGTACAGCTCAGTGTTTCCCCCTCCACAGACTAATCAGTTTCACAGAAACTATCATTAAGAGGCGGAGAGAAGGTTCTGAAACCACAGATGGCAGCAGCCTCTTGCAAATGATCTCTGATTACGAGTGGTGGCAGGTTTCACTCCTCTTACCATGGCTGCCTTTCACACCATTAGGCATACAAGGTGTGAGGGTCACAGCACCTAAGGACGTTTACATGGTAGATTTACCTCGACTTGATAACCTTGTGTTGTTCATGCGCTGTTGCACGCACTGGCCCCCCGTCTTCATTTTGAGAAAATTTTGACAACCTCATTTGATGTGTGGGGAAAGGCGCAATTGGATAGACCTGTTAGTGTTGGCTCGTTCATCGTACCAGGTGCTGTCGCCCCTGATCCCAGCATTGGAAAGCAGAGTCTGTGAAAATGACATCAGGTTCCTGCTGCTGTGTTCCCATCAATATTTAAAGCCCTAACTCATTTCAGAGTGGATTTCTTACTTACTGGGGAGCTCTTGGCCTCTGCCTGTCTGAGGGGAAAGATCCTATATAGAAAGACTGTATTGATCTATTCACAGTGGAAGGAAAGGAATCCAAGAAATCCGTTGAAACACCTCTCCCATGCTGGTTCCCACATACTGAAGTCCCTGTAAACACAACCTGTCTGCCCCAGCTGCTGCTTGACCTATATTAGCTCTTGAAATGTTTATTTTTTTTTCTTTTAGCTCAGTCAGAAAAACTCTAACTAAAGCACCATTTTCTCGATCTTTTTCTCTTTTGAAGGTGTGAGGCGACCTCCAGAGCTGGACAAGACCAACCACAGTGTCCATTACACTCTTCTGATTGCTTGTGTTTTGGTGGCCTTCGTTCTCGGCGCTTTCCTCTCTGGCTTCCTGGTCTCATGTTATTGTAACCACACCGGCCACAAGACCAAGAAGCTATCGAAAGACCCTGAAGCCCCAATCCCACACGCCTTGTCGCTCCGCAGCCTTGCCAAGCTCAATGGCCTCTTGGACAGTCAAAGTAAGGACGACAAGATGGAGGTTTCATCTCCAAAGATCTACAACTCTTTCTTTGCCAACAGCAAGGAGCATCATCCACCGAGGAGAAATGGCCATCATGGAATGATGATGGGAGACCTAGTCCACCCTCATCATCATCACCTCCACCATTCCTCAGAGCTGTCTGGTCTACCTACACCAGACTCAACCCCAGAACTGCCCATCAAGAGCATGAAAGCCTTTAAGAACCAGTGGGAGAAGAACCAGAACTGCAACAATGCTAAGGAACCAAAGTCTCATAACATTGGCTCAAGACCCAGTTCAGCCATGCTTCATCAACAGGTCTTTCCCTACTCCCATGGCCTGGCTAATGGGCAACCAGTAGCAAGTCACCTCCATCCAGATGAACGCAAAATCCACAACGTAGAACGTGTGTTGTCTCAGCAGCCTTACCCTGGTTATTCTCAAAAGGTGATGGAGGTGACGTCATTGGATGAACTCCTGAAGCACATCCATGAGGCAAGCGGCAGCAAGAACTCCCAGCTAATGAGCCCATCGGGTCTGATGGCCAGTGGAGGTGGAGGCCAGCTAGCCTTTGCCAACCGCATTCAACCTCAGATTCCTGAAACAGAATCAGCTCCCTACTACAGCTCCTCTACTTTACCTCGGGACAGCCTCACCCGCCGCATGGATGTTCCTCCAGATATCCCCTCACACCATCAGTCCACCTTGGAGAGGAGGCACTCCTCCCAGAGGCACTCACTCATTGCTGCAGCCACCAAAATGCCTAATGGAGGGGCAGTAGGAGGTGGAGGAGGAGGTGGAGGAGGAATGATTCCTCGTCAGCACAGCTTCAGCCAACGAAATGTAGGGCCCCACCAGCCGCCTCCCCTTTTGGCACGGATGAACTCGACAGGGAGTGCCTGTGAGGTTCACTATCCCCTCATCCCCAATGGATACCTGGCGCGCCAGCACAGCTATAATGGAGAGCAGCAGGATGTCCCTCACAGGGGTGCCATCGTCCGCCGGTCCTCCTCTCTCAAACCTGACGTCCCCCCCAAGCCCTTATTCATACCTGCCACATCCCCAGTCAACGAACAAGGAAAGTACAACTACTAAGGAGGTACTCTCCTGGACTACAGAGGGAGTCATCTTTAAGGAACTTACCTTTGAAGAAATGCAGTGGTTTTGAGGTTGCAGACCGCCACCAGAAAACACAGCCAATCATGTGGCAGCCTGTGTCACTGTAGATGAAAGCCTCAACCAAACTTGTTTTTTCCGCTTCTTTTTGTCCAACGAATATCTTTGTACCATATTGGTATTGCTCAGCTACTTGCTTATTATAGAACCGCTGATTGGGGTGACGTGACGCCACCCCCTTTATATTAGGCTGCCAATGTCAATCCTCAATGTGGATTTACAGTGCAAATCAGTTTTTGGACACACTGACGTTGGAAAAAACTCGACACATCAGTCATCTTAAAGACTTAAAAGCCAGAGGCTCCTGCAATGCTTAGATTCATGCTTTTGCTTAACCTTTTCTGATGTAGTGTTGGTATCCAGTCCCCACCCACCCCACCCCGCCCTCGAATGTGTTTATATTATGCATGTGTGTGTATATATATGTGTGTTTATATCCACACCGTATATGTATACATATACATATGCAGTATGTGTAACGTGTGGTGAAAAGTCAGCAAATTCCCCTGAAAGTAGTTATGTCTTTGCCTTACTATACTCTTTCATCTTTGGGCATATCAAACGATCCCCCACACTCTCCAGGAAGTATCTTAGGGACACCAAATCATGCTTTTCATCAGTGCGATTTCTCACTTGGCTAAAGACACTGAACCAAATTTGTTCGTGTTGACAAGACAAAGGAAATACTTCAACAAAGCAGCTGTACTTACATTTTCTTGCTCTTTTTTTCCTGTCTCAGCTGATGTCAGGTCAGAAATGACAAATTTGGGTCCATTAAGTTCCTTGATGGTTTCAATAAAATTGGTGCTCCTCAAACCTAGACTGTCTAACATCCTCTGAAATGGAAATAGACAATATAGTATCCTCTGAAATATTTCGGACCCAAAGAGGATGAGATAAACATGCCGTGCCACCTGGTGTTACGGGAAGGAACATAAAACATAGAAAGGACTGCAGTTACTATAATTATTAACTTTGTGGCTTTTGGTTGTAAATAAAGGAATAATTACTAGCCAAATTTTAACTGTATGTGTAAATGTGTGCCTTATTTAATAATAGTGTGTGACATGGGGGTTAGGGGTAAAAAATGCAAGGGACTCTGATGGCTACTATGCTACAGTATATTGTAGGTGTTCCATTTTCTGTGGTCGTCAGTACATGTCATACAGTATCTATTGTACATTTGAAGTGTTTCATTCCAAAATTTAGAAGTTTGAGTATGATTGTAACACTCACTAATGAATCATATCTTCATATCGTATCTTTTGCCTTTTTGTAATATTAAACATCAGGTATATATTTTTTTTTCATATCAATACAGTATTTTGGAATGAAACTCTTCATTTTTCTCTTTGCTTTTTTTTTCTTTTCATCCCGAAAGTGTGAGCCAACAGTTTTTTGGGGGGAGTGCAGAGCAAAGCAAGTACACAGCCCGAGACTGCAGACATTCAGGTTTGACTGTCTTCTGTTATGTCACTTTTTCCCTTGAGTGCCATTGTTTTGTTTTTTAATTTTAGCGTTAGCATATTCTTGGGTTTCTAAGGTAAGGTAGTTTACACTTCCTCTTAAGTTATGCTTACAGACGTATAGCCATTGTAGAAGTCGCCTTTAAATGATGGATAAAGCAAATAGTTGGTATTTTTTTGTGAATGTTGTCATGAAGCTGGACTTCTACAATGGTTATTGCTGTAGATTTTAACCTTTCTGTGTCACGAGTGGTCATCTTCAAAAGCATGGAGAAGAAACATGAAGAAATGAATGAATGAATGAACTTGTGATACGACAAGCTGAGATTGTCACTTGGATCGATACTTGGGAAGCGATCATGGAATCAGCTCACAGGTGACCTCGCTACCCAGCATCTGCTGAGAATTTCCCTCAGGGATGATGGTGATGCCAGTCGGTGCTGCCTCAGAAATAAAACCCCACGTCAAAACTCTCCACTATCGCACTTTTCAGGAGAGTCACTTTGAGAGCCATGGTTGACTGGAACCGTAATCAATTCAGTGAGAACAGCACTGCACTATTTACTGTATCTGAAAGTGGTGTTTATTGATTGAAATTTCCCAGAGCTCGTTTGACCCTGTGTAAACTTAACAAGAAAATATGGCCGATCACAGTGTTTGTTATAAGGAAAAAATAGTTGATTTGGAAATTAACAGGCAGCAGAGCATTAAATTGCCTTCCAGGCAACAAATACAAAACATCCAACTTGGTTTAGGTTTTGGGGCAGCAAAAATTTCATAAGAGGAATTGTGGCAGCTAAAGTGATTGATCAAAAGTGTTTTTTTTTTTGTTTTTTTTTTAATCTGCCGGTCACAGATTGTATGGAAGAGGGGAGGGTCTTGCCTCAAAAATCTCTGTCAGCAGTTGATTTGGTGTAAATACATTCTACCTGGGCAGGGTCTCATTGATTCAGTATTATGTTTTCCTCCGTTTGATTTCCAGGCCTCTTGACTTACTATGAATTTGGTCTCACAGAATATCATTGTATGTCTCTTATACTAGGAATAAAATGAAAATACGATGCAAGTGTCTCACTGGTGAGTGTGTCTAAATAACTTCAGAAAAATCACTATGAGTGATGACTGCAGTTGAATAGTCTGGTACCATATTTTTCCAAAACCAGAGGTCCTGCAAAGATACTAGTCCCACAATACTACAGAGTAGTTTGGGTCAACATTGAGGGGGATGTCTTTACCCATTCACAGAAACAGGAACCTCAAACCCTTCAGAAGCGCAAAATCCCAAAGGATGATGAGATGCATGGCAGCATGCTGCGCAACACTTTATGCATATGATTGGATTTTATTTATTGATGCATCCATACGCTCTTCACATCTGCAAAAGAAGATGTTACGCAGAACCCTGTCATCATCACTGACAGCGAATGCGATACAGTCATAGGGGGGTAATTTCTAAATCACACATGGTCCCCTGACAATATTAACTGAGTGTAGTTAGTGTTACATTGGATTGTATTTCCTCCATTGAGAACATTAAAGCATCTTTAGTCCCACGTGTTTGTCAGTCATGATGTTTAAAAAAAAAAAAAAAAACAGATCAGTCATGTATCAGCCAAGACACAAAAATGATTTCTTTTGTGGTGCACTTACAGGAATACTCAATACACAGCTTCTCTGAGTTATGGGACTTGCATGAAAACATAAACTCAGTTTAATGTGTGCATTTAGTACTGACATCCAAAGTGATTACATTGCAACAGCAGACTCTATTAAGTGCCAACAAACTCATTGTTTTAATACACAGGGGGCAGGGATGAGCCCATTACAGCTTGGCACAGCAGCATGAGACTCTTCAAACAAACGAATGCACTGAATAAAGGTGAGTGTTTTGCTTTATGAGATATATGCAAACAAACAGATTCTTCTTTAAAAGTTTTAACCAGGATTAACAAATGTGTTCCTGTGATTTTCTGTGATAAATATCAAGGTGTTGAGTGTAATATCCAAGACTGCGTCTCATGAATGTGTATGTACACATGTCATATTGTTATCTTGGTAAAAGAAAAGTAGTTAAATAGTCATTTAGAAACATGTTCTGTTACTAAAATGTTAAATGTTTACTTTATGGGTGTATCCCAATTGTCAGGTAATTTCCCTTTTAATGTATGTAAAGATGGACAAACCCTCCATGGTATCATTCATTGCTTTCCTGAAGAATGATTTTGAGATTTTAAGTGTGGTGGCTGCAGCCATCGCCATCTTGTCAGTGCCTGACTCCACCTAAACCCTGTCTAATTAAAAAGTGGGCAAAGAGCTGAAACAGGCAGCTAGCTAGTGACCTGTGAGAGCACACACCTTTCACTCAAAGCAGCCTTACCCTATATGATGTATGACCAAAGTCTTGAGATGATTTAAATGTCAGAAATATAAAAATCACCTCTGTGCAGTTTTTTATAAATGTCTAAATCTACTATAGAGTAATGTACGGAAGCGTATTGCTGCCACACACACACACACAAAAAAAGGCTTACTATTACGTAATCACGTGAAAGTTTCTTGTTATAACAATATATTTTTCACGTTTTAACAAGATACGTATTACGTTATTACATGAAATTATCACGTTATTTCATGATAATGATATTTTCACGTTATAACGTGAAAATATGTTATTTCAAGATATATTTTCACGTTATTACAGGAAATGATCACGTTATTTCATGATAATGTTCACGTTATAACGTGAAAATATGTTATTTCAAGATATATTCACATTTTTACAAGATATTTATCACGTTATTACATGAAAGTATCACGTTATTTCATGATAATAACGTGATACTTTCATGTAATAACGTGATAAATATCATATCTTGAAATAACATATTTTCATGTTATAACATGAAAATATCATGAAATAACGTGATCATTTCATGAAATAACATGATACTTATCTTGTTAAAACGTGAAAAATACTGTATATTGTTATAACAAGAAACTTTCACGTAATTACATAATATTGAGCCTTTTTTTTTTCTAAAGTGTGGCAGCAATACGCTTCCGTAGTAATGTGTTTGTGAAGATTGTCAGTTGTCGAGGTCATGGTATGTCTAAAACGGAGGACACTGGAGTAGTACTGTAAAAGCTCAAACAAGTCCAATTTACTTTTTTAAGCTACGCTGTAACAAATTGTCCCGTAAATTTACAGTATGCATACTGTAATCAACTTTACAGTGTTATTCTGTAATAACACCCTGCAATGAATTAGATTAAATTCCTGTGTTTTTCAGATTTTACAGTATACTACTGGTAGCAAGGTTGCCAGTAAATTACAGTTTTTTTGTTTGCTGTAAAATAGTTTTACAGAATATTACTGTTTTATAACCAAATTCACATATACAGCATAGGTATATATTTCGCATAACATTACTAACATACTGGTGCCCCTTACTATTACTTTAGCACATTTACAATAACATTCTTCAACCTTTACATTAAAAGATTTGTTACTACAACACAGCTAAGATACCTACAAATACCAATGTTTATTTAAGATTAAAAAGAAATTGTTTCAGTTCATTTTTGCTTACATAATATAGTTTTTATCTGCAGCATTGGACAGAAAATGTCTCATTTTTAAATGCAATATAACAAGAGAACAACAATATGATGATAGGACAAAATTACGACTAACACAAAAATGACAAATGTGGTTGTAGTGATGATCTCACTGACCTATGAAATGCCATTTAACATCAATAAGTTTCCTCAGAAAAGAGGAGAGTTCTTCTAAACAACTTCCCTTGTCTTTTTTGGGATAATCCTGCCCAAGCTGGCCTTTGAATCTCTTTCTGGATTGATCCCCAAGAAGCACCTGAAAAGCACAACATAGAGGACAGACATAAATGAAGTCTGTTACTTTGTGATGTGGTCTTCACGTCATGATTGTTGATGACAACAACACAAGCCATAGCTTTGAATAAACATTAAATATTGATCTGAATAATTTACAACTTCTTTTTAATCATACAGGTAATAATGCACATAGGGTACTTACTTACTTACCTGTTACTCCTTGAAGGAGGCTTCCCTCTACCGCATTTACCCTGTGGGTTCCACTGCAGGGCGTGCCGTGTGCCCAATCCATCCCCATTTTCGTTTCTTTATGTCCACTTCTATTGCAGGTTGCTTTGTTCTTTCCCACAGTTCTTCGTTCCTTTTGTCAGGCCATCTGATGTTAAGAATACATCTGAGGCAGTGGTTGGTGAAGACTTGTTCAGGAGGTTCTTTGTTGTTTTCCATGTCTCAGATCCTTAGAGGAGTATGGTTTTTACACTTGAGTTGAATAGGTGTATTTTGGTCTTGAGTCTGATGTCACGTGCTCTCCAAATGGCCCCCATCATGCCAAATGCAGCTCTTGCCTTGCCTATTCTCATCTTTACATCTCCCTCTGATCTGCCCTCACTCGCTTCCTCACTTCCCATAAATGAAGGAGTTGACCTAGTGGTTGGTGTTTAACCACCAGGCTGGCCAGTGTCTTGGTATTGGCCTTGAGCACTTGGTCTTCTGTGTGCTAATGTGGAGACCTGTTTCAGCTGCCTTCTGTTCTACCTCTCTCAGTTTTTCTTACATTTGTTGGTGGTTGTGGGACAGAAGAGCAATATCGTCTGCGAAGTCTAAGTCATCCAGTTGTGTAAGCAGGGTCCACTGGATCCCATTTCGCCTGTTGGTAGTGGCTTGCCTCATGATCTAGTCTACCGCTGAGGAATGTAATGGTGACAATAAGCAGCCTTACCTCACTCCTGTTGTGATGTTAAATGCCTCTGTCAACTGGTCTTCATGTATGACTCTACACTGCATTCCCGAATAGATGTTCTTGATGCCGTAGTGTCTCATGATTTGCCAGAGCACTTCCCTATCCAGACTGTCGAATGCTTTCTCAAGGTCCAGAAATACTGTATATAGCGGTGACCTAAACTCTTGTGATTGTTCCAGAATGATTTGCAGGGCTGTGATTTGGTTGGCACGTGATCTATTTTGCCCAAATCCCGCTTGGTTGTCTCTCTAATCTCTGCATCCACTGCTGCCTTGAGGTGATGCAAGATCACCCTGTTTAGGATTTTGCCTGGTACAGATGGTAGCATTATTTCCCTTTAGTTGTTGCAGAGGCTTAAGTCGCTTTTCTTGGGAATTTTTACCAGTTGGCCTTCCTTCCATTCCCTAGGCACATCCTGTTTCCCCCCAGATCCTACCAAACAGGTCATACAGCATTTGTGTGGATTTTTCGACATCTGCTTTATGAGCTTCTGCGATATATTGTCGGGACCTGGTGCCTCGTTGTTCTTGGAGAGCATGATGGCATTTTTTGTATCTGTAGTCAACTGACAAGGGGACTTCTGCAGATTGCATATTTGCCCTTATTGCCGGAGATGGTTGGTTCAGT
The DNA here is from genome assembly GCF_963514085.1 of Chelon labrosus. Taxonomy (NCBI): domain Eukaryota; kingdom Metazoa; phylum Chordata; class Actinopteri; order Mugiliformes; family Mugilidae; genus Chelon; species Chelon labrosus. The sequence goes on along the minus strand of NC_140345.1, from coordinate 1,591,446 downwards.
AGGTGCGAGAAGTGCTCAACCCACCTCTTCATTTGTTCTTCTTGTGTTTTCAGTGTCTTTCCTTCCTTATCTTTAACTAGGTTCCCTTTCTGGAATTTTGTAGTCAAGAGTCGGATGTTGTTGTAGAGAGTGTTGATGTTGTTTTGCCTTGCCGCTTCCTCTGTTTCTTCTGTAAGCTCAGCCACAAAGTATCTCTTATCTCTCGTAGCGCTCCTTTTTACCTCTCTATCTGCTCTACTGTATGCCCCCCCTGCTGTTTTCTCAGCTGCTCTTGTTTTACTATTGTTCATTCTTTAGTTTCTTCCTTTCCTCTATTCTGATCAGTGTCAGTTGAGAGCCACTCCTGATGTTTCCTCTTCTTAAGCCCAACTGATGCTTCACAAGCTCTTGTAAATGCCTCCTTTACCCGCTGCCAGTGGTGTTCTATTGTCCTGGGTTCTTCTTTGGTTTCTTCCTTCTCTTGTAGAACTATGAGGCGGTTTCTAATTTCTATTTGGAAATCTGTTTATCTTTGGTGGCCAGTAGTGACACATTGTAGTGCCTGCCTATTGAGGTGCTATTGTGATGTTTTTTCAGCTTAAGTTATAAGTTAGCTACCAATATAGATGGTGATCCGTGGCTGTATCAGCCCTCCTCTTCACTCGCACATCTTGTAGGCTTCTCCTGAATCTCTTAGAGATGCAGAAATTATCTATCTGGTTTTCTGTCTTCGTGTCAGGAGACACCCAAGTGACCCGGTGGCATGGTTTGTGAGGGAAGAGGGTTCCACCAATGATGAGATTGTCGTTGGCACAGTGGTTGGCAAAGAGTTTTCCGTTCTCATTCATCACTCCAAGGCCATGCTTTCCCTTCACTTGTTCAAAGCCGGTGTTATCACTGCCAACCTTAGCATTCATATCCCCCATCAAAATGGTGACATCCTTCTTACTGCATTTCCTGATGGTTTCCTCTAGCTTTTGGTAGAAATCTTCCTTTGCCTCTTCTTCTGCCTCATTGGTGGGGCATAGCACTGGATGATGTTAAGACTGATGCGTTTATGTGAGGTCTTAAATTTGGCCAGAATGATCCTTGCACTCACTGGTTCCCTTCCTAGGAGAGTCTTCTGAGCTTCGTTTGATAGCATGATTGCCACCCCATCTGAGTGAGCAGCCTGATCTCCTGTGTGTCCAGAGTATATGATAGATTCACCTGATGCTAGTCGTATTTGTCCTGCTACCTGCCACCTAGCTTTGGCAATGCCAGGTATATGGTTTAATTCGTGATGGTCTGTGCTTTTCCTGAGATATGCATTGAGCGCACATTCCATGTTCCGATCTTTGTGATAGATTTAGGATTAAGAGACTTCCACACTGTGGCTTCCGGTCAGGTTTGACCACAAGGCTTCATCCTCCTTCCAGTTAAAGATCCTCTTCCTCCCAATTCTAAGGTGGTTGACTTATCGTTCAGTGTTTCTGTAATCAAAAATTTTAACCTCTAAGCGGGGGATTGGCCTACCTAAAGGTTGCTTTTTCTGTCAGGGGGGTGCTCCCTTAGCCTTCTCCCTCCCAGGCCACAAGGCAGTGGTTGAACATTGCACAAACTGCCAAATAGCTTAGCTCAGCTCCCAGCAGCTAAACAAGCAAAAAACAAAAGTTGTCAATGTGAAATAATCATAGCTGGTTTAGAAGATAACCTAGTGGTTGGTGTTTAACCACCTCTTTTTACCTCAGTAACATACTGTTTTAACATTAAACAGTCAGAATTTGGCCGTTATTTTACAGCAATTTGTTAAAGTGTAGCCATAGATGCCAAAACTGTTTGTGCCAGGTTGTAAACATGTTTATTTGTATGGGTGGATATTTTAACTTGGAGGTCTATGGGGATTGGCTTGCCTTTGGAACCAGCCTCAAGTGGTCATTCACAGAACTGCAGTTTTTGACTTTATTTTGCAGCACCGGTTGTTGCTGCTTGTGAATTCTTAGCAATAAACAGAAAGTACTATACAATTTGGTCCTGTAATTAGAATGCTGTAAATCAAATGCAGAAGTGGAACGATGTGCTCTCGTTCCTCTTCAAATAACAAAACTGTTGTTAGTTGTTTAGTCAGTACACAGCGGGCCAACTTCAGAAGTTTGAGTATCAATAGGTAGAAAAGCGCTATATAAAAACAAGGCCATTTATCAACATGCAAGATTAATAAATGCAACAATGAATTATTATTATTTGATTTAAATACTTTGGTGTAGAACTTTCTCTCACTCTTATAAAAGAAGATAAAAATCAATCACCTTAGTGGAGGGACAGCTCTTTGAGTCCACTACTGTAAAGGTGTTTCTTTTATTTTGTCCACCCTCTGCACTATCCACAATCTAGAACAGACATGTAATCCAGTAATTACTTTGCACATAATGTTCCTCCAGTACCCTACAGTACACTGTAAAATACTAATGCCCTGTGAACATTATGTTTTGAACAATTGACTGCATATAATGAACGAGAACTTCTTCATATTACTGTAACTTAATGCTGCAAGATCTCACCATAACACATAATGAACCCATGATATAAGCTATTAAATCCCTAATTTGCTTAAATGATTTTGTACATCATGAAGTGCCTGTTGTGCCTCACAGCCTTTCCTCTGCTGAAAACCTTTTTATTTTTCTGACTGTTTATGCACAGAAAGAGCCTCCAACATCTCATAAGAGAATTTCATAGCACCGCTTTTACTTCCCATATTTCGTGTACATCACAGAAGAGTGAATAGTCCTCATCAGTCTGAACAAGCCGAGCTCTGGGGTGTTTATAGGAGTAAATCAGACTTTAACTGCTGGCTCACATTGACTAAAACATTGTTCCTGCCGGCTATTGCATAAGATAATAAACAATCACGGTGTGATCGCACCCCTACAGCGAGTAAACAGCCATGAGGTTCAGGGTCGTGTTGAGAGACACTTTTGCCGCCTCATGTTGATGGAAACACAATGACATATTTTCGTTCAGGGATAGACATTTACCACTAAATCTGTGTCTCTCAAAAGAGCAAAATTACAGCTGTTTGACCACTCAGGTTTAGAATGGCTATATTATTTCTTTGTTACAAAATAGTTCCAAAGAAAACAGCATGGTGGACGCCAGTGTTTTTAAAGCTGGGCAAATGTAACTGTAAATACATGATGACTAGATAACATAAGAACCTTACTTTTCTATAATTTGGATGGACCAAATCGAAATTAAAAGAAAGTTGTTTCAAGGAAATAAATCAGTGGAGTTTGTCTTTGAAACACTGCTTGAAAACACTTATTTTCAATCAGGCTCTCATTGTGTTTCCAGTGGAACTCTCCACAGGTTCCTTCAGAGTGAATGTAGGATTTGAGCAGGCTGATTACAAATGGAAAGGACTTCCAGCAGCAACAAAACAGAGCCATTATGTTCATTATGAGGGTTAGGGGTTTGATCCCTGGAACATGCTACATGCATGGCGTGTCCTTGAGCAAGATACTGTTGCCCAGTTGCACCCAGTGCTTGGCATTGATGTGTGAATGTGTGTGTGCTTAGAACAAGGCCATTTACCATAAAAACGGCTTTACTGTGTTTTCAACACTGTTCTCTCTATTACTTACTATCAGTTTGATGTGCTGTCGTCTGTAGATGCGTTACAGCAGACGTGTTCTTGGATAAACCAGTTTTCGCATTCAAGCATAGTTATGTCTTCCTCTTGATATATACAGTGAGAGGACTCTGATGGGTGGTGGGATTGACCTTTTAGACCAAACAGTTCTCCTAATGAGGTGCTATCGATTAGTTTATGCAATTATCCTCCCCGCAGTCTATTAGATAATCATGTCTGTGTTTGTGCCAGTTCCCTCGCTGTGTATCACACTTAGAAGAGGTGAGTGAGAGATGGAGGTGTTTGTTGCAGTTGGAGATTGAACCCAGGCTGGATAATAGACAGCGATTAGCCGCGACATAATTACTGAAATCCAACAAAACGCCTGTCGATGCCCCACAGTCCCAGAGAGGTCAGCTCTTCTCCAGCCTGTTTCCACTCAGATGGCTGCCGATGATGAATGATGGGAAACAAAATTCCACCAAAGCCATTATTAGATTCTCGTCAATTTGCCATCTTTAAATCGGTGAACACAGGCTTGCTGCCATTCTCTGTCTTTCTTGCAAGAGAGACAGATGAAGAGGAAGAGGAAGAAGTATCTGCTGATGAAATTCAATTAGTGCAAGTAAAAAAAAGTCTGCCTCTATGAGCTATGTTAACCTTACAATTTGAAGTTAGTCTGGAAGCTAGCCCTACTTGGAAACTGATTATGCCCCAGTAAAGATCTGACAGCTTTATGCGCTGATGGACAGAAGAGTAACAGAGATGTAGTCATACATGTCATCAGAGCACCATGGAGCTTTAATTTGTTTACAACAAAATAGATCTGACAGGTTGTAGGACTACCCCACCTCTCGCCTGATGACAGCTGGGATAGACTCCAGCAGACCCTGTGACCCTTAACAGGAATAAGCAGTTACAGAAGATGCATGAATGAATGAATGAATAAATGAATGAATGAATGAATGAATGGTTGTAGGACTGTCCAGTAGCGTACAGAGGCCAAACCATAATGAAATCCAAATAGAGTATATTTTAATAAGAATTTTCTCTTGTCACACAAGGCTAGAATGAAGTAACATAAATGACTCGCAGCGCAGCTTCCAACACACTGGACGAGTGGTTTCAATCTTGCAGCTACAAACAGTCCAGTTGCTGGGGGCAGTGCCCAAAACTGCATGCTGTTCTCAAACTGCATAATTGAATATGCACTCAAACAAATATATACACATTGTTTGTGTATAATACACAGTTATACACATTGTTTGTTTTAATAAGAACATAACACACGATAACCGTTTTCCAGTAAGTAATGTAATGGACTTATGGTGAAAATAAAAATACAAATACAATTTTTTTTTTATTTGTAATAGAGGGTCTTTATCTTTAATTTTATTGAGATGTTTTTTACTTCTCACATGATCAGGCTTGGGTTGAAGGATTAGGCCGCTTCTTAGGCTGAAAGAACAGGCCTCTGTGTGGCCTGGAGCTACATCCAAATCGCATCATCTCTCACAAGATTGTGCATCTTTTAAGTAAGTCTGACATTTTTCTTTCTGTGTTTGTGAAAATGAATGTGGCCATATTCCCCCCATGACATTCTCCTGCAAAATATTTTGATCCCTAATCCAATTATTGGATTTGACCTTTTCTGTACTTCACATGTCCAAAGAAAAAGAAAGAAAAGAAAAACTGAGTAAGAAAGCAGCATGTTTTGATGGATGGAGAAAAAAAAAAAATCTCCAAACATTGTTTTACAATTACAGTACACAGTCCCTTGCCTCCTCTAATCTGTCTGATCTGTGACTCCATGGATTTTAAAATGGGTTTTGTGTTGTCAGCCGTTCCAGCGTGATCTCTCGCACCTTCCTCACAACCCTCTGGCCTTCCCAAAAAAAATACAGTGAAATCATGGTATGCACCAATAATGACTTTCTATTCCCTACGTCTCCGCCCTGGCAGCAGCACACTGACAGCTGGCATCACAATTCATTAGGTCTCTGCCGGAAAAGGCTTCAAAGGACCTGTGAGAAGCTCACACCACATTTTGCACTTGAGACCTGTCAGTGGAATTATCACCAACACTGACAAGTTGCCAGTGAGTTATTTTCCTTTTCTAATATTTTTTTATCTACTCTAAAACGGGCAGAAAAACACTGATCCTGGTTTCAGGACACGTGTACTGCTCTTTGTCCCCTGCTTGAAGCTGCATACTCCTGCCCTGCATCAGCATTTCGTGGGCTTTTCCAAGGCTGCTCTTTACATTCTCTCATTCATCACTATCCCCGACTTCAGAAGTTAATGTCATACAACCCCTTTCTTCATACACTAAAACACAGGAGGATTTGCTGAGCCCAGGACAACTGTGTTCACAGTATCGCGTTTTCTCTGGATACTATGTATTTACTATGAAAAGTAAGATACTTGGGATAAATTTAGTTTGCAATAAAGAATACAAACCCTTAACTTTTAATATTTAAAACCTCCAAACTGCTGTTATAAGATGATGTCAATATGAAAACCTCAAGTTTTCATAGTATTCTGTGGTAAGAGCTATACCCCCACAAGGTATACACGACATGTACACAAAGCCTACGCTGTAACAGTTAATACCGTTGTACGCATTTATATATGCACGTGTGTCATCGTCATTCTGTCTGTCGACCTGTGTTGACATTCTCTGTGTGCTTCAAACGATGGTAACTGGAACTGAGCAGCTCATGTTAAAGTCACTGCTACTGAAATCACTGCAACACTGAAGGCCACTGAGAGACGTGGACCAGGAAATGCATTTCAGACCAATCACAGTTATTCTGCAGTGTTCTGCGTCACCACAGCATGTTGTTACATTTCTGGGGAGGGCAGGCTACAGTGTGTAGATCTGATACAGAACCATAAATCTAGCTAAATCTGACATGTTATCTCTGAAACCTTTAGTTCAATTTGGAATATTAGTTTGGAGTAGCTCAGCTCAGAATTTGTCATGGCCAGCAAAAACTTTTTGGGTGGCCTTACAAGAGTAACAGAAGCATAGGTATACATGCAATCCAAGCCGCTGAGTTCGGTATTGTCAGATCTGGCGGTTTCACACCCAATTGTGTGGTTTGGAATTTTATGTTCGGGGTAAAAATGGAGTTGTGTGGGTGAACAAAACTGGGGTTAGTTTGGGGGCGGGCGGGCGTGCGGGCGTGCGTGTAGAATCTACGCTGCTTGTGTCACTTTCTAAAGAGTGTGGCACAAGAGATCGGTGGACTACATTATGTCATGTGGTAGTTGGCTACTGCGGTTGGTTGCTGGGTGATTAATATGTTACGACTGCATTGTTTTGTGTAAGCAACCTTGGTGGTCGAACTGCTAAACAAAGTCTAACATTTTGGGCAGTTGGCTGTTTTTAAAGAGCTAGAAACAATCAGTTGTATCTGGCAGCACTGGTTGCCAGTTGATTGGTTCCCTCTATATGAGCTGGGTTCTGCTCAAGGTTTCTTCTTGTTAAAAGGCCACTGTTGCCTTCATGCTTGCTCTGGGGGTTTCAGGTCGGGTTTCAGACTGGATTTTGTAAAGCATCTTGAGACAATTTGTATTGTCTCTCTGTGTTAGCCCTGCGATAGACTGGAGACCTGTCCAGGGTGTACCTCTCCTCTCGCCCGATGACAGCTGGGATAGGTTCCAGACCCCCCCCCACACACACACACACACACACACACACACACACACACCCACGACCCTTCACAGGTCAAGCGATTACAGAAGATGAATGAATGAATGAATGCATTTCTTCATTTTTAATTTTACCTTTTATTCCCGGAGCCGTGCCAAGTGTTTGGTGGTCTTCCTAAGGATCATATGCGAAGGCTGCATTTATTCTCTGCTTGCCCCTGAGACGCGAAAGGATCTGAGAGAGCGTCCCATTAAAGGGAGCAATAATTTGAGCTTGTTAAACACCCCGACACGACTTTCATCTTATTTTCTGACAGAAAGGTTTTGCTGAAGTTGACAGTAAATGAAGGTTTCAGTTAAAAGTTGTCAGCTTTTCCCTGCAGGACGGATTGTGAATGGAAGGTGAATGAGCTGGGCAGAACTTTTCTGAAGTCTCTTTTCTAATTAACTTTTCACGTCTCTCTTTGAAGCATCGTGTACAAAGTGTGTGTGTCCATATGTCAGAGGAAGGAGGAGCGTTAAAATATCTGCAGTTGCAGACAGGATTGAGGTTATCAAGGTGTCTGTCTCCAAGTTTGGATGTCCTTCCTTCATTATAAGACTTTACAAACTAAAATTTTACATGCAAAATACACAATGAGACAGCTGGGATTGGCTCCAGCCCCCCTGTGACCCTTCACAGGACAAGTGGTTCTAGAAGATGAATGAATGAATACACAATGAGCTTATAAAATGTGATTCATACTACCCAGCAGAGTGTAAAATAATTTGCTCACACCCCATTCAGAACTATTATGAGTAATAATCTATTGATACATAACAGTATAACCCTTACTAGCATTGTACTTATTGTGGAATTGATCTGGAGGAGTTGATAATGGGGGCAAACACGAAAACCACACTATGGGTGATTCAGGGACACAACACTGAATGTAAGTGTCCAGCTCAGTGAGTGTTTAACATCAACAACAGTGGGTTTGTAAAGGTAAAACAGATTATTTTCTGGAACAAAAAAAATCCTGCAGTACTGGAAAAGCAAACCAATAAAGCAACCAATTGAGAGCAGTTTCAGGTCACCTGCTTGACAAAAGTTGAAGGACATCCTCATCAAGTGATGCAAATATGCTTATGAAACCCATTATTTTGAAGTATAAAATTGATTTATATTTAACATGTTTGCGTTTGAGCCTTGTGATAGACTGGTGACCTGTCTAGGGTGTGCCCTGCCTCTCACCCGATGACAGCTGGGATAGGCTCCAGCCCCTGCCCCTTCACAGGACAAGCGGTTACAGAAGATGAATGAATAAATGCTTCGTTTGCAGACTGGCAGTGCTCTGCATTAAACAGCCACCAGTGATCACAGAATTTTGTTTTAAAAACCAGAGTTTTCTGCTATTTCCACTTAAGTAACTCAAGTAACTCAAGTTTGATATCTTGCCCATGGCCTTGCTTTTGTCCAGCTCTTCTCCGTCGCCACTTTTTAAATCCGATCAGCACCTGTCAGTGCTCTCAGAGTTGCAGCTTTCGTCATGTTTGGGATCTCCGTCACGCTTATCTCCAAAACTAGTCATGCATAATCAGTCTTGTGAGACCACAGTGAGATTTCTAATGAGAGTATGCAGGAAATTGCATATATTTAATAGTGATATTGATTTTATGAATCAATATTGGATCTTTCAAAGATTCAAACTGGAAAATCGATTTTTTAAAACTCCTGAGGTTGTAGCTGAGTAGTTTAAAGACACTAAGCAAACACAGCTGCATTAGCAATTTTTTAGTCCAAATGTATAAGCAGTGACATTTTCCTTTTACATCATTAGGATGCTCTATTTCAGTGTTGTGTTTTAGCAGACATGCTGAGTACCATCACACCAGCACATATGATATAGAGTTTACTGCTGAGGAGAACACAAAACACAAGTAAGTAAAAAAAAAAACAACAACAATAAAAAACAACAGTTAAAGTGACAGTACCACCAAACAATGTATATTTTAGTCCAGAGACGTTTGACCTTGCAGGAAGTTTTTTTTTTTTTACAGAATCTATTTCTCAAACATGACGATGGAGATGGAATCATTTGCATTAGTGCTCAATAAACAATGTTATGCTAACAGAATTCTTCGTAATTTAACTGTTAAGTGTCCATGAGTTAAAATTCAGCCCCTGAGGTCTCTTGGTGCATACTGTCCAGTCTCGGGGAGTCATGGTGAAGTGGATATCACCATTTGTTAGGAGTAATATTGCACCAACAGGGCAGAACTTCTGAGTCCTTTGAAGTTTGTCCATTATTGTAAATTTCCCAAAAATGAAGTTTACAGTGGGAAGTGCGTGGTTACACTATTTACTGTGACAGACTATTGAAGCAAGGTTTTCTGCATGGTGTTTATTCAAGTTATTTCCTGAGTATGTATTTGAAGTGCAGACCCATAGCTTTATTTTGAGTTTGTTCACATCCAAACTGATGGACAGATGTTGGAATTATAACCAAATTGGAATAAACCCAATTTTCTCTGACTGTACATAAAGAGGATCAGCCACAGGTTACCTTAAAAGCAGTTACTCTTGTCTGAACCAATGACTGGACATAAAGATGCACAAACCCTCCATGACATCATTCACAGAATTCCTGAAGAGTGGTTTTGAAGCTCAGCGTGCCATCTCTGGCCTGAGCTGATGTGGTGGATGGATACATGTAAACAATGATTATTCCATCTTCACTTCAATTGTTGTTGTAACAGCAGCCGATTACATTTGCACATGCTATAAATTGTAAAAAAAAGAAAGGCTGTGATGGCTCCATGTCTCAAGAATGTATGTCTATATTGCTCTTGATCGATTTGTGAAGGAATCAATCAAGTACGTTAAACTCAAGCTTTTGGGCTGCAGGGAGTAGAGACAAATTATTCAGAATGTCAGGTCTGAAAGTGTCATGAAGCATGTAAATATTTTTAAATTATCTGAGAGAATGGTGAGGGGAGAAAAAATAATCTCTTCCAGCATGACATGCTGCTCAAGAATGTTTCTTAGATCAGGCAATTATAGGCTCTCATATCTGATCTCAGTATTAGTCTTCCATCTATAACGCTACAAAATGTACAGAGTAAAGACATAATGAAGTGGATTTTGAACCATGAAGGACAGCAACAAGATGTGAACAACACAAATTGCTATCCATTATCTGCTGATTTAAAAGGGCTCATTAAAGCTTGTAAAGTACACCAAGTACACCAACAGTAAATTGAAGGACCACATGGCCCACTATTAAACAGTTTGATCCCTCTCAATTTCCTTCATTTGCCTCAGTAATTGGAGGCTAAATGGGGATTTATAATCCTTGAAATATATTTGAGAGGTTGTCCTAATATTTGCATGGAAAGACAACCAAACTGCATTACACTGCCCACATACTCTTCATCAGCCAGATTAAATATCTAAGGGAAGAAGTAGTTATTTTACAAGCCAAAACAAGTCAGTAAGTCACTCTCTCCTGCAGAAACCCCTATAACTTTCACTCTACTGTGTCTGTGCTGATTATTTTAGCTGTAAACCAGTGCTGGATGCTTGCCCAGAGGGTTTGGGGCCGACTTGTAGGCCACAAACCGCGGCACATTTGGAGGCTTTTATATGCGCCATAAACACTAGTAAAGAAACACACAACACCTGCAGCACACTCAGTGACAAGAAATGTATCCATTGGCTCCCTTCCCCTCACCCTGCTCCCCCCTACCAAGCCGCGTGCCAACTCCCCTTCCCCGAAAATGGCTTCAGTGAAAACTATTACATTTTTCAATCTGATATGCCTTTGCTGCCCTTTTATGAGCATTTCCATGAAAGAGTCTTTTATGCCAAGGCGAATGAGAGGAGAAATTACAGTTGTTACACAATGTCTGGGCAGCCAGAAACATCACAGGTCCCTCTGTATGAAATCCTTCCCAACTGATCAAATAGATAGAGTGGATAAACGGTTAAAAACAACAGTTACTGTGACGCAGAGCCTCGGAAACAGCAGGTTTCAGCAGGCTTGTTGGTCTAGACATTGTCATTTGTTTCGCTGAATCGTGGCTCAGTACTGACTCTGAACTAACTTCACCTCAGTCCAGCAGAGTCTGCCCTCTGCTTTACCTCTGTTCAGCGGTCAGAAGCCCTTTCACAAACATCAGGTTTGCCGCTGCTTTATGAGCACGTCTAACAGAAGATCTTAGGGGTGGCTCAGAAGGGAGCAGTTTGTGTTGTATTTGGCAAACTTGGATCCTTCTTCTTTAGGATTGGAGCCTTTTGTTATCACCGTTTCCCCATTAATGTTAGTAATGCAGAGTAATGTTAGTAATACTGTGGATATTACATGGATCATATCAATTCATCATGTTAATAGAAAACATGATCTGGTTACAGTTACATTTCCTTCTAAACATACTGCAATTGAAGACCCAGTGTTGTCAGTGTTACAGAGAAATTAAGATCTGAAACAGTGTTTTCTGGTGCCTTGAGGAAATATGATGATACATGGCGTGTTTTCATACCTCAATCATCACATTCCATTTTCACAGATTGGATTTTCCCAAGGAATGTTTTGTATTTGCTCTTCAGTCCCTTCAGACCCGTTCAAGAGTCATTTCATTTCACAGGCAATAAGACGGCAGAAGGGCCCGCAAGAGCTCCACTATGTAACACCCGCTGCTGTTCAGCTGTTAAACTCTGACTGGTGAGATGCCTGGATTCACTGTAACATAATAAATGTAGAAAAGCTGCAAACTGGACCAACTGGTAGTGCTGAAGCTCAGATTCTTACACTGTTTCTCTTTTTTCTGGACACATCCTGGAAATGCTGCCAACAGGTAAGTAAAAATGAAAGTTACAACACCTGGCATTATAGCTAGTATAGTCAGCTTGCAAGAGTGGCCACGGCAGTATGTCTCATTAGATGTAAACTCTTGATGGAAGGGAACTGAAACTAAAAAAACAACATATTAAACAGCCTCTTGAACAGAAGTGTGTCAGAAGTTAGCCCAAAAGATTTTACTGGCATCACATGATTCAATTTCTAGGTAGAAGAGATCAGTTTCAGTGTAAAGTGTTCACAGAAACCATAGTGATGCTATTTTTTTCAAATGTCATTCTTTGAGCACAATGAGTCCCACAAAGAAAATCTTTCTGTCTTCACCCATGGTGATGATGGTTGACAGTTGAAAGAAATTAAATGTGCCAAAAACTGAGAGTCAATCCCCATAGTCTCGCATGTTTAAATGTCCAGCTTTAACAATGGATGTCCAAGCCTGGTGTGAAAAAGTTTTAATCTCTAAAACTAATTTGACCACTGAACATGAGTGAATTCCTACATAACTTCTAAATAACAGGTGTGAATTTCTAAATAACTTCTCAATAACAGCAGTGTCCATTTTTGAATTAGCTGGGAGTCAGGTGGAGTCAAGCCCTGATCGGATGTCCATGGCTGGAGACACTACACCTAGCTTCAAACCCCTTCCTCGGGAATCCTATAGGTGATGTCATGGAGGGTTTGTCAATCTTTAAATGCACAAATTGGTTCAGACATGAGTTTCTCCAAACATTGGCACATATATATATTTTGGACGAAACTCAAAACTCCCTAGAGCTACCCTTGAAATAGATTTACCCGACCATTCAGTATAATAAAACATACTTTTGTGTTTGAAATGACCCTTTAACATATGGAAACTGCAGTGTTGGAAATGGCAGCTGTCTGGTTTTAAAGTGTAAAACGAACGTTTCGGAATATGTTTTAGCCGCATGATGGCCTACTGGATATTTATGCTGTTGCCCTTCACCACAATAAGAGCTGAGGTCAGTAGGCAGTTATGTGGTATGGTTGGCATGCCTGACATGCCTGGCACTCATGGCCTGATGCCTGACACATCAGCTACAGTGGCGTGTCTATGCGCGTGTGTTAACCGGTTCAAACCAGAGCGGTCAGGCGAAGCAGAGTTCTCAACTCAGCAGTTCAGACACTTTCACCCGGAGACAAGGACCCACCTGTGCTTGTCTGTTTCATGGAGACTCTGATTTCACATGCTGGCTCATCTGTGCTTGCGCTCTCTCAGTCGCCTGCCATAACCTGCTCACCCCACGCCTGTCCACATTCTCCCATTCACCCCATCCCTCCTCATCTCACCCCCTCTCTACAGTCCTGGACTCCATCACTGGCCTGTTTGAGCCAACTGGAAATCCCCCAGTATAACCGGTTCTAGGCGCTCCCTTCCAGTCCACTGTGATAACCATCATCCAGCAGCTCAGTCTGAGCACAAATCTGTCTTACCAGACCAACTGTGTCCATACTAACTGTGAAAGAGCAGCACTATCATTACTGTGCCCTTTGTACTACTGGTACTAACGGCACATCCTCCTATAGTGTGAAATACTTCCTCTTTTGTTTAACCTCTCAAAAAACACAAAATCGAGCTACTACTGCTTGTATTGCGGTCCACAGAAGGCCTTAAATTGTATTTTTAGACAGTATCCTCAGGCAAAAGGAGGGCTCTCTGCTGGGTAAAGGAGCCACAATCGATGACAAGACACTGATGCTTCTGGATCAACTTTCCACGAGAGGAAAGCTCTGGGGGTTTCTCTGCCTTGTAAACAGCTTTTACTTGTCTGGTGGTAGTTGGTGTGGTTATGGATATGGATATTAAAGAGACATCATTCAGAGCTTGAGGAATGAAAGATTGAAACAAAGTGGCAGGCAGAGATTTGCACTCATAACCGGTCTTATTTCAGCAAAGATATCCTGTTGAGCCAAAAAATCATGACCACTGCTGCCTCTTGTGCTTTTGGCCCTTTATATGCTACCAAAACAGCTTAAACCCTTTAAGGCACTCTTCAGGACCTCTAAGGCAGCAGATTCTTTAAGTCCTGCAAGCTGCAGCTGCAGAACAATGTTGTTCCAGCACAATCCCTAAAATCCGCTGCTGGTTCAAGTTGTGTCCCAGCTGGTAAATCACCACTCCTGACTGGGAGCTGCCCACAGGCTTTGCCATTTCGTAGATGCTTCGACCAACTTGTCTTCCCATAACCATTTGGCTTTTCACATAACTCGTCATGTGCTGTTACAAGCTCAGTTCATCTTTGAGTGGTCATAATGTTTGTCTCATTAGTGTGTATTCAGCACAAATATTCTTTCACATATGTAAACACACACAACGAATACCTCAGAAATTGTAGCTGTAGGCATGCAAAGTGATACGAATGATTTGTTTTGATTTCTTATTCTTTTTCACGAGACTACAATGACAACAATATCAAGCTGCAAAAATAGATTTCTTTACCATCAGGGAGGAGAACAGCTCGAAGACAAACTGACGGATACACAGCCTTGATATAACCTTTTAAAGTCATCTGGGCTAATGTCATATTCAAAATCCGACATGAAGCAACATTTGTATTAATTTGAAGTCTTTTAGGGATTGAGCTCCGGACAAATTCTATATGAGAGAGAAATATCCTGCTCTTGGTCAGTAAATGCTCCAGTTTTTTCATTAGCTACTCTCAGATTGTATCAGCTAACAGTGCTGGGAAGAGCTTACAATCAGCCCTTTTGCCTAAAACCACTTCCAATCATTGGTTGACACACGGTCACAAATATTATATTATATTATATTATATAATTATGTTTTTATGCTGCCCTCAAGTGAAGTGTTTAAATACCATATGAATGGCTTCCTCTTGTGGTGTTCAAATAAGTGGAAATTTTCAATAAGATCAGAATTCACGAGTTGTGATGTGCTGATAGTGGAGATGAATAGTAATTTAATATACTAATTTAGTCATGTAGAGTTTTTGTTGTTGTTGTTGTTATTTCCAGGAGACTACTGTTAGCTGCGAAGCTAGGAAGTTAGGACGAGTTAAACATCTTTGTACTGAGCTGGACTCTCCTGAATCAGTTGGTCTACATTTAAAGGGGAACTACTGTATTTTTTTTTTTCAACCTGGACCTTATTTCTGGTGTAAAATACAATCGTTTACGCACCCATATAACTTTTGTGTAATCTGTAGTCCTTCGGGAGATATTTTAGATCCGCATATAGTGGGAGTGACTGGGGCACCGCAACGCAGCCTCTAAATAACCATTATCTGCCACGAAACTCATTCATTTCACCAATATTTTGTTATGATACGCTAGTGCTATTCCCCATTGAATCCGGAGTTACCTGATATCTTCATCTGGGGTCTGTAGATTGACCTACAGATGGATTGACCCTGGATGATGTCTTCTGACCTTGATGATGTCATCTTTGAGCAGCACGCACATCCGCGACGGTCGGTTTGTACCTGTATTTTGCTACTGCTATGGTTTGTCCACAACCTCAGAATCGGAACAATATTCGTTGCAAAAAAAAAACTAGCAGTAGCAAATTACAGGTAAACAAGCCAACCGTTGCGGGTGCACGTGGTTCCCCTTTAAGTCATTCTAAATGATCATGTTGTTGTTGTGTATTTAATACTTCAAATCACATAAAGATGTAAAGCAAGCTTTCTGTGTACACTTTGAACTTCATAGTTTTGTTTCTCTTCTTACGCAGATTCTATTAACTGAAGGGCCAATCAGAGTGATCTTTCTTAGCGTCTCGTTTAACATTCTGAATTAAGTGGAAAGCTGTTGACAGGACACACCAGAAAAAAACAGGGTCTCAGACACTCACCGGTGCCCTAACACCAGCTGATTGTCAGCTTGGTTTGTCACAGCCTTAGGGCTACTTGACCTGCTACCATAGGTGCCATAGGTAAAACTGGTACAAACTGGTCTACACAAAGATGGATTCTGCAAATGCACAGCATAAAAATTCAGTAAGTCACTAACTGCAAATGATTGCAATAAATAAATTGTAGTCAACAATTTTTTTGAAAATAAAGCTAATGAGAAGATTGATAATGAGCCACAACAACAAATGTGCCATAAAACAAAACAAAACAAAACAATGTGTTAAAACAGATTGAAAAAAAACTCATTAAAGTTGTTTTATGATTACTCTCTGTGGGGTTGTCCCTGTGTGAGACCCAATTTTACAGCACATTAAATGTAGTCATTGATTGATTGCTTTAAATATAACCCTGCTATTGTTTCAGCTGTTGACCAGAGTGACCAGTTATTTTTTCTTTATCTGTGCGAGCATTTTAATGTTATTCTTTTTTGAAGGATGCCGGACCACCATGTGCAGAGAATCATGCTCTAGTAAAAGAGCTTTTTAGGACATGATACAGAACTGTTAACTCTGCACTTACTGTATATTCATAGTTACTGCAAACAAGCATGAGGAATAATGTGATCGAACTGTTTATTCCTTTAATTCTAACATTTATTCTCAGATGAAACCAAAGAGTGAATAAAGCCTAAATGTGCATTAGCCCGCAGACTGCAGTGCTGGAGTACAGGAGTAAAAGAGAGAGGGAAATTTATCCTGAACAAATACAGAAAACGACCCAAAACTCAAGAGTTTATGGGTAAAGCAGACAGATGTTAGTGTTTGATGCCCAGCCATTGCTCGTGCTTGGAAAGCTGAGCATAACGAAAATGAACAGGAGCCAAGTTAAGGTAAAATTCCTCCTTCAGGGCCAAAGAGCACATTTCTCAACTCCTTGAAAGTAGGAGAGTAGGAAAGTAAAAGGCAAAGAGTGCTTATAAGTCTGTCATGCTTAGCTAAAGTTACCGACACCAGAATTAGGTTCTCTTTGACCTGCACTAAAGAAACTGTAAATCAAGTCTGATGAAAAACTTTCGACCTCGTACAGAAATGTGTAAAGTTTACCACAGCAAAGTCTGACTTTGTGCTAAACACACACGCGCACACACACACATACTGTATATATACTGTGAAGGTTGTTCCTCTTCTAAAGTGACCTTGAATGGATTTTGGACTCAAAGTCAATGCGATGCTGATAGTGTGCGATTGGATTTTCATTTATTTTTGTCCTGAAACCAAATTCTGTCCTGACAGAGTATGTTAACATTCATTCATTCATCTTCTGTACCCGCCTATTCCTGTTAAGGATCGCGGGGGTCTGCTGGAGCCTATCCCAGCTGTCGAGTATGTTAACACTCAAATGAAATAAAATACTTACATATTAATTAATTAATGAGTTATTTAATTCATTCCAGTTTGAAGTTCCTACACAGTCTTTATTACAAACTGTTAATTTATAACTGAAACCCTAAAATGTGTCTGTGATTTGTTTTTCTGACATGATCACACTCTATAGGACTGCAGACTACAGGACAGTACAGTTTCTGTTGCCTTCCTTCCAGCAGGAGGAAAATTGTCTCTTTCAGAATTCAGCCTCTCCTGAGTGGTGGTAGCCGAGCTGATGACTCTGCAGATCATAATTGTTTATATAACTCGCATGTCAGCGAGAAATATGTCATCTGCATCCCTGAGAGGGTAATAAAAACCTTCACACTGCATTAACATGAGAGTGCAAAAAAAGATTATTGGATATTGATGGCCAACTCAGCCTTTGGTGCTTGTTTCAGAAATGTCACAGATCACAGTAACCATGTGCAGTGGGGAGCAGCCTCTTTTCATCTTGTTGTGAATGTGTTACAAATACAAATTAAACCTTTAATGAGATACCAAATTAGAGCGTGTGCTTTTAAAGATGTTCATAGGGAAGTTTTGGTTATTCTGGCTGAAAGTTTGATGAAACAGTCAGTACCATTCTGTTGTCTTGACCAAACCAGCACCTCTACACCTTCCAAATTAAAATGTTAAGTAAATCAACTTTATCTGTGCAAAAACTGAAATGTAAGTGCCATGCATGGTAGTTTTACTGTACACGTAAGCTGTGTTCTTATGCTACCAGCCTTTGCAGTAAATAACTTCTAAACTAAAACTAAACTAAAGCAGCTCAATAAAATAAAACACGTCAAAATATCGAAAAGTTCATTAATCATTCTAATCAGTCTGTGAAACAATAAGAATCAAAACTGTGTGCAAATAAAATGTTGTAATAGTTGTAATAATTCATTCATCTTCTGTAACCGCTTATTCCTGTTAAGGGTCGCGGGGTCTGCTGGAGTCTATCCCAGCTGTCATCGGGCGAGAGGCGGGGTACACCCTGGACAGGTCTCCAGTCTATCACAGGCCTAACACAGAGAGACAGACAACCATTCACACTCACACCTACGGCCAATTTAGAATCACCAATGAACCTAATGAGCATGTCTTTGGATGGTGGGAGGAAGCCGGAGTACCCGAAGAGAACCCACGCAGACACAGGAAGAACTGGCAACTCCACACAGAAAGGCCCAGCCGGCCCATGGATTTGAACCCGGGACCTTCTCGCTGTGAGGCATCAGTGCTAACCACCTCACCACTGTGCCGCCCAGTTGTAATAATTTCACTCGCCAAACTGTTTCAAATGAAACTTGTGAGCTTGTGGTTGTGACATAGGAAATTATTTAAACAAAGTGCTTTGTGTTCAACCGGTAACGTTGACCGTTAGTGAGAACACCTTTACTGAGCAATTTCTGACGTTAAGATGCTGCCAAGGATAACAGTTTAGCAAGCTGACAACGATAACTTAATGTTGGAAACAAGAGGAGGCTAGTGGCAATAACAACTTTTCCTAGACATATTATGAAATCACCAAGAAAACTCCGCTATCCATCTCCACTACTAAGCTAAGCTAAGCCAAAATGCCGTCATCATCTACTTTATATTTAGCATACTCATATGAAAGTCATAGCATAAAGCACAATAACTGCAAGGCTAATGTGTGGCATGTAGAGAGAGAAATGATCTTTTAGCCAAAGTGCTACTACTGTTAAATACTAAAACTGACCTCATGTGTTACTGAATGCAAGCTTCAGTGTCCATATCCTGAGATTTGTACAATCAAAAGCCATGTTGACTTGCCCCCTCGTATGACAAGAATGTACAATATGTTCCCCGCAGAACATAATAATATATATAATCACAATTTCTAGGCGGCAGGCTGGATTTGTATGCTGATGTAAACTGCTGAAGGTGGAGCTTGGAACTGAACCGTTCTGGCGTCTTACCTCAACTTCAAAAGCCTTGACTGTGGACATACAATACTGAAGGTTTTCAAGTGCCTTTTATTCCACTTTTCATTGACAGAACTATTATTATTCATAATGAAAAAAGAACTACTCCAAAAACAGAGTGGCAGAGTGATGAAAGCTGGTGATTTGATGGGCGAAACTATATTCTCCTCAGATGATTGTAAGTCATTACATTTGGAAGACAGGCACAGATCTTGAAGACTTGACTGTCAGGACTTCCTTGTTCTTTGTAAAATCCACCAGTTTGTCAACTAAAACCTTCAAGGCTGCGTCTCTTTAAACTTCAGGAATTACTGTATGGCTCCATTCTTGCTAACCTCACCTATTAGAGCCGCCCACCTGCACGTGCTGTCGACGGCAGCTTCCAGGCTGACCCGCCCATGGCTCATGCTGATACGCAATTAGTCCTGGAACAGCGGTGCGCCCAACGACCTAATGATTCACAGCAAACCCTCATTCTCTCTCTCCCCTATTTTTTTACTTTCTCTCTCTCCTCTCGTCGCCGTGGGACATTTCTTCTGTCTGTCAAACTAATTTTTTTCTTTAAATTGCATGTTTCAAAATTTTCGGCGTCTCAGGATCGTTACTGTCAGCGTGAGATGGAAGAGATGACAGTTTTGAGGGATGTAGATTTCTCTTTGCAGGCAGTAACATGTTTAGTCTTTGTCACCTTAAATGAGTTTGGGGGTCGTGTGGAGTGTGTGTTAGGAGAAAATAGAAACCATGAGCGCAACCACAGAATTGATCTCTAAGACTCACCTCATTGATTTCCCTCTTTGCCACATATTTGTTTTCTTGTTCAATGAATCAAGAGACATGCTTCATATGAGTCATATTGCTTTCATATGGAGAAGAGGCGCTGTTGACTACTATGAACATCCATCTAAGTTTGTGTTCTACATAAGCAGCACTGTTCTCTGTGTGTGCTATATATTTTGTAGGGTTGAAGTCTTAAAAACCAGGACTATAGTAGATGAGTGAATTGGCTATTATAACTATAATAATCGCTACTATGTAACTGCTAAGGTGCCAATATTCATTCATTCATCTTCTATACCCGGTTATTCCTGTTAAGGGTCGCGGGGGTCTGCTGGAGCCTATCCCAGCTGTCATCGGGCGAGAGGCAGGGGTACACCCTGGACAGGTCGCCAGTCCATCGCAGGCCTAACACAGAGAGACAGACAACCATTCAATTCAATTAAATTCAATTCAATTTTATTTATATAGCGTCAATAACAATACAAATCGTCTCAAGACGCTTTACAAAAACCCGGCCTGAAACCCCCAGAGCAAGCCTGAAGGCAACGGTGGCAAGGAGAAACTCCCTTTTAACAGGAAGAAACCTCGAGCAGAACCCAGCTCATATGGAGGGACCCATCTGCCTAAGGCCAGCCGGGTGGAGACAGAAGAAAGAGAGAAGAGAACAGCAAGATAAACATACATCTGTCATAGATACACATATCTGACTAAAGCGTACATGTGGAATCTTATGATACATGTTACATGTTACATGACAGTTTGAAAATGTAAGAGGAATCACAGGCAGGTTGGAGAATTGTTCATTCAGGTAGGAGTGGATAACTGCAGGATTCCATGAAGGCTGGGCAGGTTGATGAGACCACGACAACAGATGTAGTATAGAGCTCCACAGGAAACGCACAACTCCAGGCCAGAGATACTCACAAGAAGAAGGAGGAGGAGGGGCACGCACACCTACGGCCAATTTAGAATCACCAATTAACCTAACCAGCATGTCTTTGGATGGTGGGAGGAAGCTGGAGTACCTGGAGAGAACCCACGCAGACACAGGGAGAACATGCAAACTCCACACAGAAAGGCCAGCCGGCCCATGGATTCGAACCGGTGACCTTCTTGCTGTGAGGCATCAGTGCTAACCACCTCACCACTGTGCCGCCCGGTGCCAATATGTATGTATATATTTGTATGCCCTCTAGTGGCAAAAATATAATTACGTCTGCTTTAAATCCACATAAAAGTTAAAGTGACAACTGACAACTATTCAATTTTCCCCATCTAATTTTTACTGATAAAACCTTGATCTCAGTTATATGATAAAGGCAAATAAATATCTGATTTGAACCCTAACAGGTCCAGAGCTGTCTCCATCGAGTGAATGCCCATCCAGCGTTTTTCTATCACATCTTGGCCTACTCTGTCTCCTCTGACAGCGCAGTTCTTTTTCCAAGTACAGTTTGAACAGTTGTTGTTCCACCGTCCATTTAGGACAAGCTACGGATATGTAGCTGGGACACATTTTCTTTGTGGTCATTTTCCTGGGAGATTTTGTATCCTGCAGAAGACATAATTACATGATAAAAGCGAGGCTTATAGGGGAAACAATCTAAATGTTGATGGTGCTATTATTGTAGTCATCACATTGTGCAATCGACATTTACTTCATAATGATACTATAAAGCAAAAACAGCTCGCTGCTTTTCATACAACTAAACAGAATTGGACACATTTTGAGGTGTACCTAAACTGATTCCGCTGCTTCAATTTGTAATCAAATTTAAGAAAAGCTATTAAGTATGATTGAACAATCAAATAAAACGGATCAAAAATAGAATTTAGAATTTCAGATGGTGCCTGTTTTGCTCTTCTCTCAAGCAGGACAATAAAATATAGTTATGATCATAGCTCAACGTGCCACAGGATACGAGATTATGAAGATCATTAAGATTTGGCTAATGTGTCCCATACCCAAGCTAAATGGAAAGGCTGACTTAAGAACACTGAGATAAAATTCTATACACATGCATTTATAGTCTTGTAAAATGATCATAAAGGCTTCCACGTGAAAGTCAGTTCCGTTCAATTCAATTTTATTTAAATTGCGTCAATAACAATACAAATTGTCTCAAGACGCTTTATGAAATCTGGTCTGAAACCCAGCCTGAAACCCCCAGAGCAAGCCTGAAGGTGACGGTGGCAAGGAAAAAACGTCTTTTAACAGGAAGAAACCTTGAGCAGAACCCAGCTCATATGGAGAGACCCATCTGCCTAAGGCCGGCCGGGTAGAGACAGAGAAGAGAGAAGAGAAGATAGGAGGAACGAGATAAACATACATCTGTCATAGATACATTCATCTGACTAAAGCGTACATGTAGAATCTGATGATGATACAAATACAAGATATAGAGGCAGGTTGTAGAATTGGGGACACAGCAGTTAACATGCTATACAGTAGTAGCACAGAATTGCATGTCTAGCAATAGAGAAGAAATTAGATAAGAAATTAGAGGATAAGAACTCGGTGCCAGAGAAAAGAAATGAGAGGAGATTGGTGCTAGAGAGAAGAGAGAAGAGGACACGTGCTGAGTTCATCGTCCCCCAATAGGCCTATTGCAGCATAACTAAGGGATGGTTAAGTCCAGCCTTAACTATAAGCTTGATCAAAAAGGAAAGTTTTAAGCCTGACCTCAAAAGTAGAGAGGATGTCTCTCTGCCGAACCCAAATTGGGAGCTGGTTTCACACGAGAGGAGCCTGATAGCTGAAAGCTCTATTTCCCATTCTACTTTTTGAAATTCGAAAGGGAGCCAATGAAGAGAAGCTAAAACTGGAGTAATATGATCTCTCTTGCTAATTCCTGTCAATGCACTTGCTGTGGCATTTTGAATCAATCGGAGGCTTTTTAAAGAGCTATTTGGACAGCCAGACAGTAAAGAATTACAGCAATCCAGCCTATTCCACCGATTCCACATTAAGTTTAGGGACCTCCGATAGGCATAACTGGGTGTCATTATTGTCGATGTGAATAACAATTTTACAATATTTAGCCTTAGCCAACAGTTTAAGGTAAGATTCAGTGTCGCCCGCTCTGGCCCCTGGAATTCCTCTAACTATGGTTGCTGGATTCTCTATCTTCACGTTCCACAAAATAGAGTTGCCAATTACCAGAGTTGGTTTCTTAGCGGGTGTGTCGCTGAGTGGGGAAAATCGATTTGAAACGTGAACGGGTTGGTGGTGATACATGGGCCAGGTAGGACTATGCTTCCTTCGTACTGTCACCCAGCTGCCCTGATTTCCCGGCTGCTCAGGAGCTGGCAGGGGACACCTAACAGGAGCTATGCTAACAGGAGCTACACTAACAGGAGCTACTCTCGGTCGGTCTGCACCAGCTACAGGGCCCTGGCTAGCTACTGGTTTATTTCCCATGGTGGGGAGCCGTACTTCCAATTCAGAGAGCCTCGCCTCCAATGCTACAAATAAACTACATTTATTACATGTACCATTACCGTTAAAGGAGGCAGAAGAGTAACTAAACGTGATAGCACATGCAGGAGAGAGGAGAAGCAGAGGAAGACAGAGTAGCCATGGCTAACCACTACAAACCAAGGCTGATTAAGTGAGAACAAGATGTGAGGTTCAAAAGGAGCTATGGAGGACAAGTGGTTTAGTAAAAAATATGTAAGAATTCCCCATTATACACAGAATGTTTTTGTGATTTCAAAGAATCTAAAAGTCTGCAAACAGCAACACCTGACCGCACGGTGCAAAAGTAGGAAGTGACGTAATACGCTTACTCACGTGACGGACGTTGAAGCAGGTGTCCTCTTAGAATTCAAACATGTTTAGAATAATTTGCTACACTGATACACCAATTCAAGCTCATTAAAATGGATGAGATGATACTTTTTTTCTGATTATTTAAAGCAGATGACCAAGTGTCCTAATTATTATGAGGGGAATTATTTTCCAGTGTTTTCATGTGTCAAGCCAAAAGAAAATTTCAGTGTCACAGCTTCAACAATTCCCTTCCTGAACAGACTGACCTAAAATCCATTATGTTAATTGTAATGTCACAGCAGTGAAGAACTTCTTTGCAGTCCTGTCAATCAGGATGCCATTTAGCATTACCTTGCCTTCACAGTTGGTGCTGAAAATTCCTGTAAATTTACCACTCTTAAAGGCCTCTATGATAAACCACTGAAACCCAAATCAAGGTGAGCCATCCAGCAGACATTAAACAATGAAGGGAAATGAGGCATATTCATCAGTCTGTGGCAACAGAATCAACACTTTTTCTCTCCAGTTCTGTCAGTTCAGGTTTCTAATCAACTTGCTTCATTAATTCAAATGATGCGACACAACAAAGTCGTGTTGTGGCAGTCAAAAGGTTAGTTAATCCAGCTAATTAACCGGCTGTGGCTCATTAGGTAGAGCGGGTTGTCCACGAACCAGAGGGTTAGCGGTTCGATCCCCGGAACGTGCCACATGCCGAAGTGTCCTTGAGCAAGACACTGAACCCCCAGTTGCTCCCAGTGCGTGGCACTGGTGTGTGAATGTGTGTATGCTTGTGTGAACGAATGGGTAGATGTGTCTGAGACTGTAAAGCGCTTTGAGTGCCAATAGGTAGAAAAGCGCTATATAAAAGCAAGGCCATTTAATTAGCCTGCAAGTGGCCATGGTATGATCACAGTCAAGGTCTTCTGATCGCTTGTACATTTGCTCAGTAAACTCATGTTGAACCTAATAAATGTTGAACAGTGACGTTATCTGAAATCAGAGCATTGCAGAAAAGAGAGAAGATATGTGTACGACCTCTGAACTGACTGAGGCAGAAGTAGGGGGAATTTTCTGTGTTTGTCCGCCATTGAGCGACGTGGACCAGGAAATGCATTTTGGGCCTGTCTCATCTGTTGCGGTCTGTGTTGTTGTGCCGTGTAGTTGCATATCTGGGGAGGCGCACAGCAGGCCACTGGCACACCGTACCTTTGTGTCTGATCGCAGACAGACAGAAGCATAAATGTAGCTTTATTTGTGATGGTTGAGGATAGAGTTAGGGATAGTGAGTGCACTGTGTAAATAAAACACCATATGGCAAGACCTTTGGCCTCATTTTCTGAGATATTGTCAAATACCTGTTTCAGGGTTTAGACTTTGTTTTAAGGTTCAGATAAGAACACAGCTTAGGTACATGATTGATTTTCTTTGGTCTCTGTAAGTGAAGTCCCACAATTCTTTCAGACAGCCACTTTGGTAAATTAAACATAGCTAGCCAAAATTCATCAGAGTGTAACATAAGGTGTGTGCAGACCACCCCTGACTCCCATCCAAACAATGTTTAACCACAGCCATTAATTCCTCAAATGCACTACACGTCTTGGCTGAAAGGTGCAGGCTGGGGTTTATTGTGAAGCAGATCTGTAGCTACATACTGACACCCTGTGGCCAAAGAATGGTAGCACAAGATGTTTTTTCATGAAGTCTGAACTTTCCCATCAACGCACAGTTAGTGATTTAACATAATTGAAAACTGCATTTTGACTCACTTTTAAGACAGTAGTTGATTTGGTTTAGCTCATTTAGGACAGCTGTTCTAAATGGGAGTGATTCAGTATATTTTGTAGTGTATCCATATCAAGAACTTGCATGGTGACAAACTGAGTTGTTTATAGAGGGCGCAAATGTTGACCATTGTCCCTTGAATGAAATTAAAAATACCATTTAGGGGGAGAGTTCTAATCCGGGGCGGCACAGTGGCGTGGTGGTTAGCACTGATGCCTCGCAGCAAGAAGGTCTGGGTTTAAACCCATGGGCCAACTGGGCCTTTCTGTGTGGAGAATGAATGAATGAGTTATTCTAATCCTTAATTGCAACCCTCACCTTAATGTGCTGCTGTTTCTATTGTTGAGATGACTGGGAGATGCAGATGAAACTCACAAAAATTAGTTAGAAAAAAGCAGCAGCACCGACAGCACCGCTGGGATAATACAGAGGTTACCTACTTTCATAGCAGTGATTTAATTTGGTAGTAATTTTTGCAAAATGTGATGTACACAAAGCTGGAAAAAAATACTTGGTCCATATGTCAACAAAAATAAAGACCTCACATAAATAAGAGATCGGTTCAGTTATTATGATATACAGTAAAGCTACAGCTCTAAGTGAGGATATGCAACCCTCCCAAGCAACAATATCCTTCTGTAGGATCAGATAAATGCACATATAGTAGCCATTAGGCCTTCAGATTCTCACAAATACTCATAATGCCTGAGGTGCTCCTGGAGATTATTCACGGCTTCAAATTGGATTAACAGAGATGCTTCTGCTACCTATTATTAGGGAATAGATGGGTCGAAGGAAGCACAAAGCTATTAACTGATGCTGGGAGGGAGATTGTGCCATTGAGTTCATACAGCAGCAATGAAGATGAGCCACTGAGGAAGGAGAGGTTTCAAGCAAAGTAGCCCATCAGAGGTGAAGCCTGGAGAGGAGCAAGGAAATCAATAATGCCCTGAGCTGTGCCTTTAGTACTGCTGACGGCTGACTCGGACACAAGGCTCAGGGAACTTTATCATTAAGAAAGTTTGTAAAGGGTATGGTTGAGATGTTTTCTCACACTTAGCAGCTCATTAGAAATAAATCCAAGAAGGCAACATGAAACGTGCCTGTCATGGGGATAGGGACTACAGACCACAGGCTCCAGGA
Source organism: Chelon labrosus (assembly GCF_963514085.1). Classification (NCBI taxonomy): domain Eukaryota; kingdom Metazoa; phylum Chordata; class Actinopteri; order Mugiliformes; family Mugilidae; genus Chelon; species Chelon labrosus. The sequence goes on along the minus strand of NC_140345.1, from coordinate 1,564,691 downwards.
AATTGTCTCATCAGTCCACATATGAGACGCCCGAATGTTCCCTAGACTCGAGTGTGCTCAAGTTGAATGTGAACTGTTTGTAAGTGTTGGGCATACCTTTTTAAATGCAAATCACTGGTTACATAACCCAAATGATACCGTGAAATTACTTTTTCTTTCTGGGAAAACTTGACAAAAAAGAAAGACTTTGATGAGAATTGTTCCTGCAGAAACTCGACATCAGCGAAGCTTTGTCTCTGCCTTCAGTGTCATTATTTATCAATTTCTGTCCCAGGATTCTGTTTTAGTTCAGTTTGTTCAGTTTGGAACTACTAACTAAAAGTTGAAAAATGTATGAAACAAAACGATAACTTATTAGGGTTATTTGAAGTGAGCTTTATGTAGGAACTGAGTTTGAACGGACAGCTTGAAAGTCACCTGTCAGGAGAATAAAATGAGATTTGGAAAGTAAATTTTAATTTTGAGCACATTTACGGGGCAAACTAAAGAAGCATAAGATGTGCCAGTCATATTCTTCTTTGTTAAAGCAATCACTATTAGTCACTTAAATACGACTGAATTGTCTTTACGTTGTGTCTGCAGACAAAAGTCCTTCTCCTCACTTTCCACAGTGGGTTCTTCAGATTGTCTGGTGATGCTTTTGCCTTTAATGATGTAAAATTCTTACTCACTGTTGGGGATTGATATTTTCACCCCCCCCACCCAGAATGAGAGGAGCCTTCAGAAGAAGCATAAAGTGTTCCAAAATGATGACCAAGCCACCGAACTCAATGCTCTGAACACTTTATTAACAAACAAATACAAAAAAATATAACCTGGCAGCAGAAGCCATCCAGTTCCAGGCCCACCCCCCCAAGAAAAACCCCGGCTAACTTAAACCCCCCTCTTAAGTGTAGACTAAACCATTTTAAAAAAAGAACAAAGGTAAAAATGAAAACAACCAACCTAGAAACTACAATTGTAAACTAGTTTTTAAATTAAACCCTTTTAAAATACATTAACTTCAAAACAAATATTTTAATCTTAAATTAATATTGGACTTAACAAAGAAAATACAAAAGAGAGCAACCCCAGTTTCTCCCCCTCTTAATCCTAGATGGTCCGGTCTGTATTGAAGGCACCTGGTGTCTGTGTGGCGTTCAAGTGCACTTCCTGAACAGCACCTCGACCGGAACACCTCCAAAAGAGAAAATGGTCAAAAAAAAACACCAACACCAATACAACAAACCCTGGAGAAAATACAGCAACCAAGTCAATGCACCAAACATCTCCATATCTAGCCAACAAATATCAACCAAATAAAGACATACTAAATAAAAGTAAATATGCAAAAAGAAAGGGCTGACCTGACAAGTGAGGGAGTGAGTACAGCTCCCTCACACTCACTTTGACTTTTCTTGTGAGAAATGTGAGATAGACAAGGACAGGAGTTTGATGCAGGTGGGAAGACAGAGGTAGGTGGACTGTCAAAAACCTTTCTTCTCAGATGAAGTAAAATGATAATATATATGTCAGTTGCTGTGTTTCATCTCCAGAAGAGCAGTTGCAGACTGAACCACCATACTACTTTTGCTACAAACTGACATTTGTCTGATATAACTTGAAAGCTGGTGTTGAATGTCTGATCAAATTTGAGATTCAGCTACAGTTTCATTTTTGCTTTGTCTTGATCTACATCTTATTTAGCTGTTTGAGTTAGGAGAACTCTCATTTTTGGTACATTTAGTTTATAGAAAAAACTGAAAAGTTTCTCCAAGAAAGGTATCAGGAAGTTTTTCTGTACTGAAACCTCAGAAATATCTTGGTACTGTATCAGTATGTTCCTTGAGTTTTTCAAATGAGTTACAGATCCACTCTCAGTGTATACCTTCATTCATCCGAGTCTCTGCTTGTCATCTTCTAGGGTTCACATCAATACAGACCTCATATGTCCCAGCCTGGTCACTCTGGTTCCCGAAGCATATTTCTACACTGTGTGGGACTTCAGATCCTCCGCTGGCCAGCTGCCCCTTGAGTCAGTCAACTCCTCTGCTTTATAGTTGATTGTTAATCTCGGTTCCTCATTAGCCGGCCACTTTGCTCCCCGGTCAGTTAATTCGTTGTCTCTTTGGCAACTAGCTTATCTGTTTCTCTGCAGCAGCTTCTCTTTAAAAAGCTCATCTCCTGGCTTTCCACCAGTGAGGCTTCCTTCTGCCTCCAGTTAGTTAACCTTTTTTCTGTCTTGCAATCTTGCCATTCTCTTTCTGTTGTTCAATCTATTAATTTCCCAGTAGGATAGGTCCCTTTATTTTCCAGCAGTCCAGTCTCTGTGGGGGAAGGGCGGCCACATAGTTTAGTTCCGAGTCTATTTCTTTTCCTAAGATTTTTGGCTATGTGTGTTTGTTTGTCTGAGCATTTCCATCCCCGTATGAATATGAATATGAAATACTTTGTCTATCTAAAACTGAGCTACAGTCTGTCTTATTATCTGTTTCTCAACCAAAAAATTGGACTTGAATGCACCTCTTTCTAGACTGGCCTCTCAGACTTAAAGAACTAAAGAAACCATCCACCTGTCTGAATACAAAGGCTCTCCTTATTAATGAACAGACAACACTTACTGTCACTCAGTTGTGTTTTTATTACGACTGAATGAGGCAAAACTCTGTTTATGGAAGGGGGCGTCAGTTGAATAGGTGTCCATCATTGTGGCCAGGGTGCAATGTGTGTTCAAACAACTGTGTGGATGATGTTACCTCCATAAAAATCACTGTCCATCTCAACCAAGCCTGGAACGCCGTCTGGTCCTGAAATACTATGCTCACCAACTATCAGATGTACTGACTTGTCTTCAACAACTTCCTCTCCCTGGCAAAGGTACCATCAGCCCTCAAATCTGCCACCATCGTCCCTATTCCAAAGTCCTCAGCAGTGTCATGCATGATTGACTATCATCCAGTGGCTCTAACTTCGAAATGCTTTGAGTGACTGGTCATGGACCAAACAAAGAGGACAATCAACATCAGCACCAACCCTCATCAGTATGCATACAGGAAGAACAAATCCACTGCAGATGCTATGTCCTATGTGGTTCATCTCACACATGGCCCCGGTGTCCTGCAGTCCTAGCATCATTCTACAGGTGTGTGGTGGAGAGCAAAGGAGAGAAAGGCATCGCAAAGAGTAGTGAAGCCTGCACAGAGGATCACCGGCTGCACCTTTCCTGCATTGGAGGACATCTACAACAACAGATGCACGAAAAAGGCAGCCAGCATGAAAGACTCTTCCCACCTAACCTCAGGATGAAGGCTGCAGAGCTTCAGGTCCAGAACCTTCTTTCCAGAAGCTGTCAGACTGACAAACACAGCCAATGACAACGTTCCAGGTTCCAGGTTGCAAGAACTCCTCTTAATCATGTGCGATATCTGTATATGATGTGCAATATGTTTTTGCATTCCCTTTCATGTACTGCATGTTTTGGAATGACAATAAAAACCTTGCCTTCTGGTGTGTCTGTAAACCATCACACTCTTTCCCCCCTTTGGACCCAATCACCAGTTGATCCTGTTGCTCATCAGCCACAATCAGCCTCAGTGTTTATAGCTTTCAGCTGCTGTTTTTTCCAATCTGTTGTAGTGTTTGAGTCATTACTGTCACTTGTACCTGTTTGCCTATTACCTACCTGTAATCCGTTTCCCCTCACTCATCCATCAGCTTTCCTACCTCACCTCCCTTTGGACTTGTTTGCCTGATTGGACTGCCTTCATGGTCAACTGGGAGTCTGTGTTTGACTTTGGAAGTAAGTAAAACAATTAAAAGCATGCTCACAGTCTGGTTACAGCAGAACCATGACAGAATCTGATAGTTAGAGATGCACCGGATCCAGGTTCCGGATCCGGATCCGGCCGGATAATGGCGTTTTTATGGGGTCCGGTTACTGCCGGATACCTAGCGTGGCAACCGGATCCGGACCCGGAAGAACGTGATTACGCGGTTAATGTTTAGAGAAGCCATCCACTACATTGTGTTAGCAGTCCTCGTCGGAAATGGAAGCAGGGAGCCGAAAAAGTGCTGTGTGGCAGTACTTTAAACTGGTAGAGGGAGATTCAAGTCATGCGATATGCACGCTTTGCTGTCAAAGTTTGTCTCGAGGTAAAAACGTTAAAGTGTACTCAACATCTCCGCTGTTTTACTGCATTATAATGTACAAGCTGATGATCGGAGTAGGATCCGGATCCGGTTCCGGATCCGGCAGGATCTTAAGCAGTGGATCCGGTATCCGGCAGGATCCTAAAAATCAGGATCCGGTGCATCTCTAGTTTTAATATTTGTCAAGTCAGGTATGTTTGGCCACAACCACATTATTCACAACTCCCATTTAAAAAGCATGCAAACAAGGTTGTTAATACTGTCAAATTTAACCTGGCAAATTTTAAGCACATAAGACCATATCTACCAATGAAGGCTGCAAAGCTCTTCTTGCATGCAATGATCTTCTCACATTTCTCTTACTGTTTAACTAGCTGGTCGCAAGCCAATAAGACAACATTGCAACCATTGGAGTCACTCTATAAACAGGCATTAAAGACACTGGACCGTAAGGGTAATAGCTATCATCACTGTCACATAGTCAAAAAACACAACATGTTTAGCTTTGAAAACTTCAGACACTTTGTTGATGCCTGTCTTGTCTTTAAGGTACTCGGCGGGCTTGCTCCACCACCACTGTGCCAGTTCATAAAACAGAAAGACAAGGTCAATAGAGTAACCAGAGCAACCACCAGAGGGGACTGCATAGTTCAATATAGACAAAGTAGGTTTGGAAACACAGCCTTTTCTATTAGAGCCACTATTTTTTGGAATAGTCTGCCCAATGAGTTAAGGGAGTGTAATAGTCTTCCCATTTTTAAAAAACAGCTTAAAACCTGGATCAGGGACAACTACAAGTGTAACCATACTCCAAATACTTGAGTCCATGAACATACTTTTCTTTTATTGCCTTTTTCTTTTCTTTTTTCTTTCTGTATTTATACTGTATTCTTACTTATCGACTTTTGCATTTTAGGGTGCCTGTTAAGATCTGGCTAGGGACAACAGATGGAAACTAGCACTTGTAGCTAACTCTGGCTTGTTTACAGCAAGTAACTTGTCTGTTGATTAATGAGCATTGTCCCTATCAAATAAATAAATAAACAAACAAACACTGGAACTAATTCAGCTCTGCTTTATTTAGATAAAGCAGGGGAGGTCATGCATGAAAAGTGTTTTTCAATCACCATGCATGATAAAAAGAGCATTAATCTTTGGTGTGATTATTCTCTCAAATACTATAAACATAATAAGAATCTGGTAAAATCTGGTCTGAAAACAACAGAACAAAAAAGATGAACATGAAGCACAGCAGATATATATTTTACTTGTCCTGAGGCAGTCAGACACACCGTCAGGTGTTATTTTGGGTCAATGTCAGGCATCCCAGCTAGGGTCGAACAGTGCTTATATACTTAAAATATTTCTTGTCTTGATTTACAGCCATTTTGACACAAGCCAGGCAGGATTTACAAAATAAAAGGATAACTGAGCTGCTGAGAGGCATCGGGTGGTGATGAGTAAGTTTGAGCCGACGGCTGCCAAGTTGCTGGCACCACATCACGCAGCATGTTTTGGCTCTTTGAGTTCTGGCAGTGCGCTCAGTCCTTTTTTTTTTTTCCTTCCAGTGCTGTTAAAATGAAATGATGTGTATGTATTAAAGTTACAGCAATGTTATCTGTAACAGCCTTAACAGATTTTTAGTTAAACAAATTACATTTGGTTTGGATACTTTCATATTGCTATTTGAAAGAATTCATGAAAGAATTGTATTAATTGTGGGCCGCAACTAACATTTATTTGCATTATTATCGTCTCCATTCATAGTTTTTACCATAAAATATCAGAAAATAATGAAATATGCTCGCTGTACTTTTGGTGTTGTATGTAGATTATTAATTTTGTTCAACTAACACTCACTTTGATTGACTTTAACATGTTGTGCTTCAGTCTTGTGCATTTCAGGTCCAGCCTCCGGCCCAGTCCAGTTAACTTTGATCTGCAGTATATCTGCAGTTTGCCCATGTAGACGCATCCACACATTTAGCATAGAAATAAAGAAATATCAAACAACCAAGGTTGTAAAGCTTGCTGCAATATTTATAGCAGAAAGACTGCCTCGATCATCAGTAATAAATACATGATGAAAACTCTCACGACTGTGCCAAGAATCTGACTCATCAGGTGTCGGCTAAGGTTTCTGTCTTACACCAGCAGAGGCAAAAACAAGCCTTACAGACTAAATCAATAAGATACTGAGACTTACTGGAGCGTATTTTGATTCTAGCATTTGCAGAAGGATAGGCGTTTTATGAACTGAGGATCCTCCTGAACCTGGTCACTGTGCCTAACTTGTGCGCTAACTTTTAAATCTATTATTTGCTGTCCATTACTAGCATGTTGAAATCACCTAAAGATAAAAACTGAGGCATTGATGTTTCCTTTTGAGTCAGAAAACAGGTTGATAAAGATTTGACCACGTAAGCAGCAAAGATTTATGGTAAATGTCAACTAGTCACTCAGCCCATCTCTGTGGTCAAATGACTATCAAGCTCTTAGACACTACGCTCATGATTCCTAAATGATGAATTCCAATAACTTTGTTGACAGATTGATTTTGTTGCTGCTGGAACAAGCAATCTTGTAATTACTACAAAGGAAGTGGGTACGCATAATGCTTGGCATTCATGTAATAAAAACAGCCTTAAGTTGTGAGCAACCATTGGTGTCTATAGGCCACATAGGCTCACAACCAGATAACTTAATGCATAAAATACAAAGGCGTAATGATGGGATGAAGTCACCTGAATATTAAATGTTTCACATTACTATGTTTATTAATATCTGTGTTTTTGAGTGACATGTAGAACACTTCTGTAAATCTTTTAACTTAATTTGTTGCTTCATTTGGCACTATAATAGGCATCAAAATCACCACAGTTTTGTGTGTAGTGGCAATTAAAAATACTGACTAAATGTTGCCTTCAAATTGCATTTACTGTGTTCACGAGAAAAGTCCTTACAAATGGCCTGTGTTGGCCGACGATTGCAGATATGGCAGTAGCAATGGTGCATTAAAATACTTTTCTTTAATTTATAACATGAAAATGGCAATATTCTCAGTGGCCACATCCTTCCATTGCACCTCTGCGTTTCCTACATTAAATTAGCCTCTAGACACCAATAGTGTCCTAGCAGCAACATTTACACAACTTACCGCTGATGTTACCACCTGAATGCCAAAAAAGCTTTTTATGTACATGACTTCTCACATTGTAACCACAAGCTCACAAGTTCCATTTTCAGCATTGCAGCTACATAACATCAGGATGTTAGCATTGTGATATTTATGGAGCAGTTTAGCAGACTGGTATCAGTACTTAGATTCAATCTTGTCTTCTGGAAATAATGATTTATATTCACATAATTTATAACACCAGTCAAATTTTAAGAGAGATTGTGATTACAGTTTTTATCAACATAATAATAAACAAAGAATAATGTTTTTTGGGGAAAAGACTGAGGTCTCGTTATTAAAATGGGCAATAGTGACTTGAAACAGATGAGTCGAGTTAATTTGTGACATGGACAATTAATTCAGTGTATTATTCAGATTGGTAATTAATGTACATTTTAGTAATAATACCTGTTAAAATGAAAAGAGAGTCTGAGTTTTCTAAACGGTTACGTACGTCGATCTGTTTTTTCATTCATCATTCAGGTGTAATGCATTTACTACAGCCATATCCTGATACATACTGTGACATGCCGACCGTCAATGGTGGAATTGGGCAGACTCTCATTTCAAGTGTGAGCTGAGGGCAGGGAGACTGACACAGCAGCAGCAAGAACCAATCAGCTACCTCCGCTGCCCAGACTGTCCAATTAGCAGCTCCTCAACCTGGATTTCATAACCACGATCTGTACAGTGTATTATACATGTGTATTCCTACACTGAGTGTGTGAAAATCATGTTTTAAGCCAGTGTGTTTGGTAAAATGCCAGCTTTACTGTAAAAATAGCTCTCATCAGTCCATGAATTGCTATAATGTTCCATAAGGTGCCTCACATAGCTTATCTGACGTAATTTGATACAAATTGATAAATGTCTAGTGAATATAATTTCTATCTTTAATTTATTTGATTTATGCCATAGGAGTATAGGAGTACAATATGAGTTATTAGTTTAAGACTTCTGCTACTTTTAACACAAATGTAATTGATGCTGAGTAGAACCTACTTATGTAGTTTAACGTCTGATATTTTGGAAAATGAGTCGATGTCACTGGAGGGATAAGAGATACTAAACTCATCTCTACACAAATCTGAAGCTACAGCCAGTTGATGGTTAGCTTCGCTTTGTACAATAATTAGCAATGAGGGAAAATGGTAGTCTTGCTCTGTTCATAATCCAACATGTCTAAAGTCTTGCTCTGTAAACCCAGTTAAACTACCTGGATATTTGTTCTATTAATATAACAATTTAATCAGTGACCTACAGATGTGTACGGCAGATTTTGCAAACTGTTCCAAAGTCAGTATTTGTGCTAAATTAAGCTCATTGTCTTCGCTGTAGCTTCATACAATAAGAATATATTTCCATAAAAGATCTCACCCTCATGCTATTCATCTATGGTTTGCAGATAAATCTGTAAATTACCACACGCTTCCTTGGAGCTGCTGTTCGCTGCAATGTATTCTTCCAGCATATAAACCTATAGAAGTGTGATGGTATGCCAGTGCTGATAAGATTTCTATGTAACTGAATATGAGTGGTTTGAGTGTCACCACTTGCAGACTTTATTCATCTCCACCAGGTGGAAGTGCAGCACAGCAGTTGGAGGCTCACAGTTGAAGGTATTATGTAACCTCAGACTTCCCCAAACTGCTCTGCTCAGTCACTCCTTGACCCCTTCATGGACCGTCACGTCCGCCCAAATCTCAAAGGGTATTTTTTGTTTGTCTGCCTGTCAGGGCAGGATAGCAACATCTCTGAAACATGTCATGAAAAATGTTTTCTGCTTTACATGCGCATCACATGAGAATATTCAAATTGGAGGAGCTCGGAACCAAATTGAGCAAATTAAAGAAAATCTGCAAGAAGGCTGCTATTATTAATGCTATCATGTCTGGAATAACATTATGCTAAAACACCCTAATCGTCACTTTATATTTCAATATCCCTTGACTTGAAGTTCTAGTAAGAAGATATAGTACACTTTATTTGTAGTTTTACTTATATTTCTAAAAATAGCATTTGTGCGTCTTAGGGGTGATTATAATCCCGTTTGTTGGTATACGAGAGCCACACCTTACCCTCATAGGATTGCAATGCACATATATATATAGCGCCTACCTGGAGGATTGCTATGGCAACAGGTTGCCAGTAGCGACGGGGTACCACTACATCCCTGCCTGTGTGTGCGGGGATGATCGGCGCGTCAGGACGAGCAGCAGAGAGACAGAGAAAACCAACGGAGCAGTACAGGGTGAGGTCTGCGCGGCTCAGTCAGCTAAAGACAGGGAAAATAAGCACTGCGGGGCTTTTTTCTGTCATGAAGTGAGGAGCCCTGCTGGCCATCTGCTCCGCATCTGCTCCTTGTTTTCGTTGTTTCGGTGACAGAGCCTGAAAACTGAAGCGTCGGATCCACCGGAATGGAGACCTGCCGCTGACGGAGATTCCCGAGCTCCCCTGATAACAACAGGTTAGTGTTTACAGACTCGGCCACTTTCACCTGCAGCCGAGACTCTGCACGGCGGCTTTTATTCATCTCAAATGCGTTCGTCTTCTGGTCTCATTTTGCGGCTGCTGTCAAAGGTGTGAAATGTGCCGTTAGATGCGCAGAAAGCGGAAAAAAAAATATATATATATATATTGGACGTTTTTTTAATGCATCCACGTGTGCAGCGGGGAGCCCAGCTGTGGATTATAAAAATCACCGGCTTAAGAGAGATGCATAGCTGGTTTACTGAATCAACAGGGGCACTTTCAGATAACATGTGCGTAGGTTTTATAGGTGGATAGATGTAAATGGCGGCTGATCAGTTTTGCTCTGAATTACTGTTCAGCATTCCTGATGAATCTGCGGGTGTGTCTACCTTTGATCACAGTTGCATTACAAGCATTTGAATGGATTAGACAAATATGACATATTAATCATATTAATCATATCATATTAAAGTTAATTTAAAGATTTATCACGTGCATATTTTTGCACATATTAACCTGTGAAGGAATCTCAACTGCACTTCAGTTAGTATTTTTGTCAGGTTTTGCTTGCATTTCTTTACATACAAATATGCAGCTCGTATGAAATTGTAGTTGCAATTCAACAAATATAGCCTTTTGTATAGTATTCAAATTCTTTTGAAATCCAGAATTACTGGGTTTGTATATGGAATGCACTGTGACGTATCTTTAAAAATTAAAATAAAAGATAAAAAATACCCAATGTTCTTTTGACACATATATAATAATTCAATTTATAGTTATATGCTGTATTGCATTTGCATATTGTCCAACTCATTAATGGCTATTCTACATACATTTTTGCAGTAATTCAATAATAGAGGGCATTTGATATTGAAAAGTGATTGACATGATGAAAAATAAAGTCCAATAATTCCCATTAACCATTCAATTTGAGCTCCTCTAATGCCTTTTGATTTTTCCATTAGTCATAATCACGACACACCATACACTCACACATCCAGAGCCTGCAGGTTACATCCACATTTCAACACAACTGGCTTTGTTTCTAAATTTGGCTCGATCCTTGTCAATTGTACCCCGTGTCTGGCACGGTTTCTTCACGTCTCCTCACCACGGTGACTGTCACTCACGCTCAACAGTTGAACCAAAATAACTTGCGCACTTTAACAGTTTCCAAAATCATATCTAATGTGTTCATATATCTTGAAGCTGATTCATTTCTACAGGAGTAATTACTATTCCTGAAATGAAGCTGCTGCTGAGCATCTGCTTTTGATATGTGAAGCTCGTTCTAAAGTTGTCACTGTCAGCTTAAATGTTTAGCGTATCTCTGTGAAATACTGTCAAGAAAAGCTCTAAACCCTGAGCCCTTAGTCACGGAGCTGCTGCTGATGTAAATGTTGTGAGTCTTTGAAGTGCATTACATAACCTTGTAACAAGTAGTGGAGTGGTTCCCGGCCTAAAGTGCTAATGCTCTGTAACCTCACCGTGTCACTGGAGGACAAGACGATGAGATTATGATTTGACAGTAAACACAGACGGAAAGGCAGCAGACAAAAAAAAAAAACAGCCTCGGTCCTTGTCATATTTTACAGCAAGGGCAATGAATCACTGCTGTGAAATACCCGTTTTGAGTTTTAAGTGTGATGGATTAAAGGCTGCTGCACGCAGGACTGAAGGCTGCTCTTTCTACGTCTCTTCTGGGAGTTACCAACAGATTTTTTTCCTCATAGGCAGAAAGAGACAGCTCTCCTGCCCGTCTTGTCACTTTGAGTCCTCTCATGTTACATTCAGCACCACCTCCCAAGCGATTGTCACTCTCTGCGATGGCTCGTCACGCTTACGGAAGCGTAACCGAAGGAGACAAACCAAAAAAGATTGGAGTTCGGGTTATGTAAACATTTCTCAAAGACAAATGGAAAATTCGTCTGATAGATGTGAAAATGACTGGGCAGAGGCAAAAACGTAAAGTTTTTCAGCACACAAGTAAAGCCAGGTTCATATTACGTCACCTTGACCTTTGCTACCCGGAGCAAGACTGCAGAAGCTAGCCAATCAGAGCCTTCAGTTTGAAACTTAAAAACACAGCACTCAGCCGTGTGGAGTCGAGTTACTGATGTCCCGCCCATACTTCCACTAGACTCACTCGCGTTTTCGTTTAATTAATACTGCACTTTGCTTTACCTCCTCCAGTTACAAAGAAATGTTGGATTATACACTGCGCTTATTTATTTCTTAATTTTTCCTACGCTCACGGACCCACGTGACCACTTTACCCAGCAGTTGGAGCCTATCCCAGCTGTCATCGGGCGAGAGGTGGGGTACGCCCTGGACAGGTCGCCAGTTTAGGGCTAGCAATATATTAGTTACCTAAAAGTCCCATTCACTAACATGGAGATGATAGAGCTTATAACCTATATTGCAGCCAGTCACCAGGTGGAGCGCCAAATGCTTTGGCTTCACTTTTGAGGAGCTGTCATGGTGTCCACTTTTTAATATAATCTATGCAGTCAACATTCATAGAGCTCCATGTTTAAAACCATCTGTACAATCTGTTTTGGTCTCTGTAGATAATTTACCCATGATGGGGTGAACATTGATATAATTCACCAAATCAAGGCTTAATGTTATGCATAATTAAGTGAGTGGCTGCTTTCAGTGACAGATTGGTAGCTGTCTGTCAGGCATCACCTGTTTGCCTCAGCTCCACTCATACTCCACCTCTTTGCCCATTTTTGGATTAGTCAGGCACAGCCAAGATAGCAATGCCCAGTCCCCCCTTCATTGACCTTCAAAGCCTTTGCATTTTACAAGATGGGAGACATCAGAAAATGTTTGCCCATCTTTATCCAGACTCAGTGGTCCAGATTTATACTGTAAAATATTCTGTATGTAGTGACGACTTTAAAAGATTATTTCTATATCATGTCGATGATGATGTGGAGCTGATGTTTGGGATATAACATGGGATGATACTTGATCATTTGTTTTGTATTGAACATTTGTGTGGACTTGATCATATTTAGAGTTAAGGCCAAAAACACGTTTTGTAAGGTTACAGTAACCTTTCAGCTTTGACCTTTTACCAAGACATTCAAATTAGCCAATCCTTGAGTCCAAATAGACGCTTGTGCCAAATTATAGGAATTCCGTCTTAGGAATTCCTGAGATACAGTGTTCGCAATAACAAAATAGATGTATGTATGGACGATAACGATCTGAAAACATAATTTCTCTGAGGCATAAGAAAATAATTTTAACAGGAAAACTAAACTTAGGTGTTTGAGAATTCTCATATCTAAGTTTTCAGTGATTCCATCTGTAGCTTCCCTATGGCATAAGGAAAAAGATAAATTATGAGACTCACAATGAGAGTTTGCTCAGCAGGAGAAACAACATCAAACGATGAACAGTCCTGCTGGTTGTTTTGGAAGTGATTAATGTACCTCCAGTGGTGTCTATAGAACAGACAACCTAAGTGTCCTCTCTTCCAAATTCACTGTATTTGGCCTCTTTTTGTCAGAACAAAAAAATATCTGCTCAGCTATTATACAAACCTATTTTGGTGGGTAACAGTCATTGTTCGGGTTCTTGCCTTACTCAATATCATGACTAAACCCAAATTGTCTCTGCGATACTAATTGTCATAACCCAGCCTCTGTTGTTCGGAGATTGTTGTATAATTGTGGGAAGCAGTACGTATAGACTAAAATAGATTATCAACTTATGTGCAGTGTCCAATCCCACATTATTTGCCAATTCTACTGTAAGTAAGTACTAATGTGACAAAATCCTAACCAAGCTTCCAATTTATTCTATGCTTAGACAAAGAGTGTGTTGGGACTGAGGCTGGTCTTGGTCTTTTAATGTATATGACTTTAATTAAGAGAATTCTATAATAAACACAAAATAGTTCAGCAATATCCACCATTTAAAAAGAAAGACCCAGATGACAGTCCTTAGCATTACAGGTGATATTAAACTTTTAGTAACTATTAAATTAGCCAAATCAGTTGAGCCCTGTTGTTAAGCGAAGTTAAGCCTATTTGTATTCATGCTTCATTTGTGTAATCTTGTCTGAAGAGAAATTCATCTTTCTCATGCATGACCATGTTTAAATAAATATTTCCCTTGAATCTAAACTGATGATGCAGATTGGTTGCATATGAATAGAATTAATGGGAGGCAAGGTTAACTTTCAAAATAATGTGCTACCTTCAGGGCAGCGCTGCCTCCAATAAATATAACATTTATTGAAGGCAAAATGTGCCAATTCAAACACAAGAGCTGCAGAAATTCAAGGCCAAAAGAATCCCTTGAGCATCCTCTACTCAGAGTGGGCTTTTTGCCTGGAGTCCCAAAAATAAACTCCTCTAGGAGGAAAATTTATTTCTTTGTTCCTGTCGTCTTTATGAATAGAATGCGAGCCGAGAATTTGATTTATTGTACTGGTTTCCTGTTTCACCTGTCAAATCACAGACATCATGATCTATGATCCCTCTATTTGGATTTTCACACAGGTCTTATCCACTGAACCCATCTTCCTGTTAAAAATCTTTAAGCAAACGACAAAGAGCTGGAGCCGAGACGATCAAGCATGGATGTGCCCAGAATGGCTGAGGGCCTCTTCAGCAGCACACTGTCCTCGTCGGGTGGTGGCCATCACGTGCCTTCCTACCTGACGCTGGAGCAGAAAGCTGCCTTTGTCTTCGTGTTGCTGCTCTTCATCTTCCTGGCCCTTCTCATCGTGCGCTGTTTCCGCATCCTGCTGGACCCCTACCGCAGTATGCCCTCATCCAACTGGACAGACCACACGGAGAAAGACACATTTGATTACCGCATCGTCTGAGGAAAACTGAGGGTGCACAAATTGGGAAAAAAAAAAAAAAGTTAGATGCATAAATTTGGTGTTTACAGAGCACTTTGGCCCTAAGAGCAAATGACTGCTGATTGACCAGGAAATTAACAGCTTTCAGAAAATCATCTGAAAGTTTGGACTGAAAATACATTCCGCAGCGTATTATCATTGAAATGAGTGAAAACCAGAATTGAACAGCTTCTCCCTGCCAAGTCAGAAAATTCTCAACTATACAATTATTGATCAAACCACAAACTAACATGGCCCTCAGTCCACGTGATGCACCAGAGCCAGTTATGGTTCAATCATAGCTTTCCGTCCCTTGCCATCAGTTCTATTGTGGACTACCTCGCACCTCCTCCATCTCTAATGTGGAAGGACTCTCCCACATCTCACACAGGGTCAAATATTATCTGAGATCCAAGCCACTTGGATAATAACAGTGTTTACATCTTATCATGTTTACGTATTTTTTTATTTAATGATAATGATAATGTAGACAATCAGTGTTTAAAATAGTTGCAGAGTGAATAGTTGAGTTCTTTTTTTCTCGTATTTTGTCTTAATTTGTGAACGGGCGTGAAGGGTTCAAAATACTTTCTCTGAGTGATTTGATTCAGGCGAAGTGGAATTCAATGCCTTATGTTTTTGTAAGATATTCTGAGACGGTCTTCACCTTCTAGACAGGAGGGGAAGGCCATGAACAAGACTGGTATCAAGGTCATAAAGCAGGTTTAACAATCACAAAGAAGGAAATCGATGTGGAAAAGCTCCCTTTAATGTTTAGGATCAGTTTGGACAGACAGACAGATGCCAGCAGTGAGTAACTAACTGTTCTGTGTGCGCAATTAAAAAAAACCAACAATTTGCTCTTTCAGTCATGGAGGGGCCTTCAGTGTCCACGTCTTTAGATGTCAACAACCAAAAGAGGTATTGAAGAAAACAACGTTTACTTACTGTGCTGTATCCTGTGCCTAATTAAAAAACAAATGTTAAGATTGATGTTTTAGGAAAAAGAAAGAAAGTTCATACTTTGGTCTTTAAATGTAGTTTCTGTTTTGCGTAGTGCCCATTTAAAGAAACTTAAACAGCATTTTACTGCCTGCATTTGGTATATTGACAGTTGGTATGCCAGATCTGCAGAGAGGTGATGGTGAAGATGTCGCATTTTCACATCAAACCCTTTACAAACTGATGTTGTGGCTCTTTCGTTGGGCAACTTTTCAACTGTGCGCCTTATAGTGTAGATTGTTTACAGTATAGTAGGTAGCGGAGACACTGGAAATGCTGGTGCAACCGTGTCTTTGCACTTCACAGAGATGTCATACAAACCACTAAAAATTACAAAAAAAAAAAAAAAAAACACACACAAAAGAACTAAATTTGTTCCCTGAGCTTGCCGCTGCCAGGACAGCAAGTGAACTGTGACCATTTTGATGCTACGTGATGTTCTTGTGATCTGCTGTGGCCTTTTCCTACCTAATGCAGATGTTGTGCTGAGGTGCTGTTTTTCTTTCCTCCTTTTTCTTTCCTGCATGTATTTCTTGCAGAGTGTCTTCTCCGTGCATGATATATGGTGAAGTGCTTTAATCCTGATGTTGTAGCTGTGGGTCAGTTGCTCAAGCAGCTATTTCCTGTCTGTTCTGGAGCCTTTTGTTTCGACCTGTTTTTCGCCTGGAGCCGCCGTTCCTTTTGTAATAAAAATGATCAGAGTGCACAACTGCCTTTTTAATGTGTTTTATTTCATCAGGTTCCTTTGGCAGGCAGTAAAAGTGGCAGGTCTTAAGGACAAACAAAAAAAAATAAAAAATGGATGAGGAAACTGTTCTTCCTATCCCTGTCTGCCCTTTTCGTGGCAGCCGGAGGACCAATACATTTTTCCCCCGTTTTATCAGTGGCTGGCAGTGGTAGCCAGCAGGTGTCTCAATTGGTTTTCGATGAACCCAGACACTTTGTCTGGCTACACACACATATACAGTAGTCTCCAGGCTCCAGGCCCAGGCTGCTTTTTGAGCCGAGACCCTACAGAACACCACGCAGAATACCAATCTTGTCTCTGACACCAACACTGAATATGATGATATGCAATCATCTGCTGCGCACCTCCTTGAAAAACCTGCATCATTTTTTCACAGCGCAGCAAGACATGTATAGATCGAGCTATGATTGTATTTGGGAGTGAATACAGAATATGCATCTGTTGTGTTACTTAGTAATTCTGTTGATATCATGCATCGACTATCCATTATTTATTTTTTTAAGGGAGGACAGGGGAGCTGAAGCTGATCAGAATTTAAATGAGACCTGATCCCACAGAGGAGAAATGTGCAGTCAGTACTTTTTGTACTATTATGTAAGAGACAGCCTAACCCTTTACTGAAGAATTTTCACACATTGCTCAGTTTTAAAAACAAAAACATTGATATTGATGCCATCCCTGCTGATTATGGACAGTAATACTAACACACAACTAAATATGCATTAGAGGAGGAAGCTATATACACAATAAGGCCATAAGTAGTGAAGATTACTGGGATGTAGGAAATAAATCTGTTGGTGGATCACCTGAGCCTCAGTCTTTTAAGATGCTGTAATTAAACCTTTACTTAAAAAAACTACTCTATACCCAGATGTTTTAGCCAACTATAGGCCGATATCCATCCTTCCTTTTATATCTAAAATCCTAGAAAAAAGTCTTTGCTAATCAGTTGTGTGACCATTTAAACAGAAATGGTTTGTTTGAAGGGTTTCAGTCAGGTTTTAGAGTTCATCATAGTAAAGAAACAGCTCTGGTTAAAGTTACCAAAGATCTCCTCATGTCTTCAGACAATGGGCCACAATATTCTACTACAGAGACTTGAAAGTGAGATCAAGATTACACAAAAGAAAGTTATGGAGTTCCTCAGGGTTCTGTGCTAGGACCAATATTACCCTGAGGCAATAGTATTAGGAAGCATTGCATACATTTCCATTGCTATGCAGAAGACGCTATATCAACAGGTATATCAATCCATGAGACCAGATGAAACTAATCAGCTGGCTAAACTCCAAGTTTGCCTTAAAGACATAAAGGATTTGATGGTCTGTGACTTCCTACTCTTATACTCAGACAAAACAGAAGTCATTGTATTTGGCCCTAAACATCTCAGAGATGAGACACCCTCTCTACTTTTAAGGTCAGGGTTAAGACTTTTCTTTCTGATAAAGTTTATAGTTAGGGCTGGCTCAGGTGACTCAGTTATGCTCTTATAGGCCTAGGCTGCTGGGGGATTATGCACTGAGCACATATCCTCTACTCTTGTCTCTCACAGTGAGTTCCTATCCTCTCATTTCTTATCTAATTTCCTCTCTCTTGCTGCTTATGCAGTTGTGTGCTACAATTAGATTCTACATGTACGCTTTAGTCACATGTATCTATCTATGACAGATGTATGTTTATCTTGTTCTCTCTTTTTCTGTCTATACAATATGGAGATGGGTCCCTCCATATGAGCTGGGTTGTGCTCAAGGTTTCTTCCTGTTAAAAGGGAGTTTTTTTCCTTTCCACTGTTGAACTGAGGGTTCTTGCTCTGGTGGTTTCAGGCCTGGTTTTCTAAAGCATCTTAAGGCAATTTGTACTGTTGATGCTATATAAATAAAACTGAACTAAATTGAATTGAGTCCACTTAAAACTCTGCTTAGCCCAAAAGAGTTTTTGTTTATAGTATCACCCAAGGCGTTAGATTTTGATCATTCAGAGCGATAACCAAAATAGAAACAAATTCATTTTGGAACGAAAGCCTTCATTTTCTGACTCTGAAATCTCATTAGCTCATGCCAAACAAAGATGATAATCCATTCTAAACACACACTTACCCAGCAAGTGGGAGTGGCAGCAGGGAACATGAGCCATTATGGATCAATAGCACAGCCATGCTTTATGCAACATGACTCATACTTAAGAAAGCCACTGATAATTGAATTATTTTCATTCTCTGCTGTGCACGCTCAGACACCTTCTGCCGAATTTATTCGCTTCCCAAACATCCCATTTCACCATTCTGCCTCTAGTTCATGTAATGGTCTCTGCCCAGGTTGGAAGACACTGTTGCCCTGTGAATGTCAGCGGCTGTGCACATAAGGGAGTATTGATAATGCATAATTGATTTTGCAGTGATTTCTTATCATTTTCAAGAGCGGATGATTTTTACAATATTCTGTCGTCTTTTTCACTGATGAATTGTGAACATGTTTTAAAAATACTTCCGGCCTGACCCTTTCAGACGCATGTTGTACACACAGTACTCATTATAACAGGTAGGTTATGAGTGTGGCTTTTTAAATGCATGGTTTTGCTGATTTTTTGATTTTTTTTTTTTTTTTGATTTTTTTGGCAACAGTGGCTTATATGACAGAGATAATGATAAAGCTTTTTTTTAAACCATGACATGACTATAATTTGTCCTATGACTGTACCAAAAATCTTACAGGTGCTGGATGACATAACAGGATCATGCTGCACAACAACAACAGAAATTACCTAAGGTGAGGTGAGCATTTCCGGAACTGTAAAGTCTGTGTATTTAATTGCAATTCTTGCTGGCTTCCAATGAAAGGCTGTTTGCTGTGGGAATCTGGTGAGGGACTGCGTACCTGTCAGTAAGTTTGCTCTCCACTGAAGGTCCTCACTGTTGAAAAGCAGCAGCAGACGACTTAGCACTAACAAGAGCAGCAGTGTGCAGAAAGCTGATCAAAGCAAATCTTGAAAAAGAGAGAAAATAGCAAACAATAAAGCATCAATTGTAGCAGCTCTGTGAGGCTTTAGTGTAGAGCTAAATGTTGACATGCTATTAGACAACCATGCACATTTACCATACTCACACTCATGGTATGTAAGTTAGCAAATTGGCACTAAAGAATTAGTCAAGACAGCTGGGATAGGCTCCAGCAGACCCCGCGACCCTTATTAGGAACAAGCGGTTACAGAAGATGAATGAATGAATGAATTAGTCAAATTAAAATTGTGACTGATGATGTGTAAAGCTGAAGAATGACCAAAATTATTAAAATTCATTCTGCGGTGTCGTGAATTTTATAGCTATCCGTCTAGCAGTTGTTGAGACAGATCATTCAAAACCACAAAGGTCAACATCATAGTCTAGCATTGCGGAGGAAAAGTCAGAGCATTGCCAAAGTCAATAGAATTTATTATCTGGGCACCTTAACTGTCATTTCAGAATGTCATAGTACTCCATATAGGTTCTGAAATATTTCAATGCTAAACTGATTAGAATTGCCCTGCCGCTAGCGAGGCTAAAAATGGAGATTTACCAGAACTGAGGTGAATCTAAATGTGACAGAGAGTAGCTGATCTCATTGGGCAGGTCATTTGGAGCCTTGGGGTCCTGACTTATGAGCTGCTGTCACTCTGGGTCTCTCTGGGACAGCCTGAGGGTCCCTACTAGGTGATTTCAGGCAATGCAAGCAGTCACACAGCCTTCAGAGCTCTATAACATAGCAAAGACTTGGGCCATGCAGTGCTTTTAAAGCTAAAATTTGAGATGATTTCAGAATGCACTGGCAGCCTGTGTGAGGAGGATGAAATAGTGGTGATGTGATTCTGTCTGTGTCTTGTTAAAAGTTGGGATCTGGTCTGTCATATTCATGTCAGCTACAATCTGCTTTAGTCCTCAAAGTACATCAGAGAAAAACAGATGTACAGGAACTCGCAGAACATCAAACACCAGCCCTCCCTCCTACTGAGCCATTTAGTGTCCACATTTCAGGGGTTTTGTTAAAAGAGAGCTGCGGCATGTCTCACCAACGTGTCTGACTGGTGGCTGCTGGGAGCTGCCCAGTGCAATGACACTCATTACTGGTAACCACTGGAGAGTTTCACTAGGGCAGCTGGAAAAATAAATACTTCCACTGGCAATAGTACAAAACACTTTAGTATATAACCACTAATAAGTGTGGAGACCCTTATACACTATATAAGGAATAAGTGTTAGTTTTAGTTTAAGATGGCATTTATTAATAGGTATTCAATCTGTAAAACTATTCTACATTATTAAACACTATCAATTAATAGTTTAATTTCTTTGCAGAATAAAAAATATTTCAGAAACGATTTTCTGTCTCAGTGACAAAAAGTAAACGCAAAATTAGGACATTAAGAATAAAATCAAAGCAGCAGAGGCCATAATACTGCAACTTGTAAAGGCAGTTACACAGTCCAAATCTTATTCCAGAATTTGACAGTCTTGAGAAGTGTAGTGAAATCTAGAGTGTCTGCAACCAAGATCGAGATCATGTCTCCATTTTAGTTCCAAAATCCCTCAAATTGCAAAATGAGCATTTCATTGCATTTTCCCAAGCCACATTGACTTAAAATCACTCTCCTCGTCTGCTGAGGTTATTCAGTGAATAAGAGTGAGGCCAATGGCCAAAACCTAGAGCACTAGATGATGCAAGTTTGTACTTATACGTCTGCACTAGTTTTTCCAATACTAAAATTCTCTAGATATTCAATATGCAGTCTGATCTAGAATCAGAATCAGAAAAGACTTTATTGCCAAGTATGTTTGTACTAGACCTTATCTACCACTTTGTCACTCATCTTGTCACAAATGATAAACTTGGGCCTAAGTCTGAGTTAAGATGAGGCACAACAGATAAAAAAAAAAATCTTTTACCAGAAAAAGATTTACTTTGGCCACCGAGACAAATGTTTTTGACTTAATATCTAGGACCTGTTTCCTCATTTCTCCTGGTGAACTATATTCTTAATATAGCCATATGTAAGGGCTTAGTACTTTGATTGAGCACATCTCACAAAATAACACATAAAACCATAGTGTAAAGACTCATTTTTACCTCCCAGTTTCCTCTTTAAAAACCTGCAGATCTGTCCGATTGTGATTCATATCAACCCCTTTTTTTTTCTAACAGTAAAACAACTAAATGCATGGTAGCTGGAAGAAGGGACTCTAAAATAATGGTCACAAGTTTGATTCCCAGAAAAGATAAGGTGACCTGCTGTGTATTCTTTCAAAGTGTCCTTGAGCCCAACACTGAGCACCTATCTGCTCACTATAGGTCAGCCTGGATAAGAATGGATGAAGTGAAGTGCTCTTACAGTAATTGTTTCATGATTATCTTTCTCCGTACAGTGCACCTCTACAGAGGCACATTCAGCGCCTCGCACATTGTCACAGTCTGGGGGCCATAAATCCTGACAGGAAAATTACATATACAAAAAAAAAAAAAGAATATCTCAAAGCTTTAACACAAAATAACATGAATAAATAAAAATTAAGTAGGATGTCCAGGTTGCTAGGGTTAGCACTCACTTATGAAGATTTTGTCTTTTCCAGTGCTCTGAACTCTTCTTCACTTAACTGGCATTGAAACTGTATTACTATTTGGTGGCTTAAAGTAGCTTTTTTCTGTCTGTACCCGGCTGGCCTTAGGCAGATGGGTCCCTCCATATGAGCTGGGTTCTTCCTGTTAAAAGGGAGTTTTTCCTTGCCACCATCGCCTTCAGGCTTGCTCTGGGGGTTTCAGGCCGCGTTTTGTAAAGCGTCTTGAGACGATTTCTATTGTTATTGACGCTATATAAATAAAATTGAATTTAATTTAATTGAAGCTGCACTAGTGGATCAACTTACAACTAAAATGGATCAACTAACATGATGTAAAGTGAAAAGTGTTATTAGTTGTGGTGGACCCGCAAAAAATTGTCACAAAATGCTGCAGATAGTCAGACTGTATTAGTCTCATTGGTACATTTGCTGTATAGTTCTGTCTGAAGGCAAATTCACACCAGCATTTATAAGAAAAGAAATGTAAGTTAATGTAAGTATATAACAATAGAATCACTGTAAGCTGTGAATTCACTTGCAGAACGGTAGTAAGTACATTTGCATGGAGCTTTAGGAAAGAATCCAACTTTTAATGAAAGAATGAAAATAATTTCCAAACACCAGCCCAAGGAAATCTAAAGTTTATGTGTGCATGTAGCCACAGTCAGCAATTTAGACATTTATAGATTACAAACTCCAGTTAGTCCAGGCCAAGGCGCAAACTCTTCAACCTAAACACACATACTCTTTACTTGTTTTTACTTTACTTGTTTTGAACATTAAAGTCTTCTTGATTTAATATAGAGTAAATTTCAATCTTGGCGTTGTCAGATGTGGTACTCGGAAACCAATTCTAACAGATTATCAATTTCAGCGCTTCTGTTTTGCTTGGATTCTCCACAGTGTCAGGGTTAAAGTGTGTCAGACTCTGCAGGGTTATCACATCCTCTAACGAGCTGACTCTTTTGACCAGTGTTTATGATTTATATAGGGATCTATTAGCAGAATTTTTGTCTTCTTATGACATCATTTGTTATAGTTAATTTGTTGTTTGTACTACTCATGGTTATATACCTATTTTATTTTAACTTTAAATAACCTGCTATTTGCACAGTCGGGAGTTGGCAGTATAAAGTACACTAATGGGACAAATCACAACTTTTAACCTTTTAGAACTTACATATAGTTTTACTCACATTTTCCACTGTGTAAAATCGCCTCAATCTACATATTGTTGTGTTGTTTTTAGCTTAGAATACGCCGTTCATATCTACAGAAGAAGTGGTCCAAAACCAAAACCTGAATCTGGACTGGGGCTTTTTATACTTAAGTGGAGGCTGCTGATCTCTTACATGATTGAAAAGGCAGGTGTCAGTTCAATTACTTGCAATCTGCACCCTTACCACTATATGCCACAAAATCCAACACACAAGGTCCTTTAAAATCTGTTGTTTTTTTTTCTATTATGCATGCTATATTTCTTACTTTTTTAATTCAGAACAATTCTCACAATGTCAGTTCAGCTCTATTTTTTATTTTTTTTCAATTATGCCATGATTAGTATTCAAGAGTAGTGAAGTAGAGTAGATGTTGCTTACTCATTCTGCTGCCGCTGTAGGGCGACGCTGAACTGTCGGCTGCAGGTTGACTTGTTGGTCCATCACTATGGTGACGGCTGTTTGCCCACCACATGCTTAATAGTTGTTTCCATCGGCTCAGCAGCCTCGTTGTCCTACAACTTGCCTGAAGACAACAGTTGGCTAGTGAGGCCACAAAGGTCCTGCCCAAAAGTAAAGAGAGCCAGGCTGTTACACAACCATAATGAAGTTGTGGCTATTAATACTTTCTGATACATTGTGGCTGTTTAAAGATATTTCTAAACAAACACCTGTAAAGACAGCTGTTGTTCTAATATTCTAACAGGTGTTAGGAAAAAAATGCATGCATAACAGCAATCACATTGGATGTGTCTTCTTCTCTGCACCTTCTCTGAGCAAATGTTTAAGGTATGTTTACTCATATTTAATTTCTGTTTATAGTTGCAGTTACATAACTTTCAGTTTATTGTGTCTCTTGCTTCGTTGCCAAATATGATTTTATGTCCCCTGAGACAACAAAGTAATTCCCTTAAGGTCTCATGTCCCTTCCATCTGCTGTTTATTCACATTTTTTATCATTTAGCTTCCATACTTAATTACTACGTATGAACAGAACTGACTGAGCTGATGCATGTGTGTTGTATACCTTCAAACGTCTGGTGGTGGCAAGTTGGAGAAATCAACGACGTGGGACTCTGGAGTCATGGCAGCTTGGTTGTGCATGCCATCTGTTGTACAAAACAAGAGTTGTTTTCAGTGTAGTTTCACTGAGATCAACAAGATCCACTGTCTAAGTAAGAAAGCACATTTCAAATGAAAAAATTAGTACCACCCTGGGCTCAAAATTGAATTTCTTATAATTTATGTCTGTTTCTTGTGAAGTATGGGCTGCTAATCTTGCAGGACTATGACTAAAACAGTAATCAAACAGTAGACTGAGAGAAAATGAATAGGTAACTATTTTTAATGCCGATTTGGTCATCTCTCAGACTAACTGGGCCTAAACTGATTTCTAGTTCTCAAATGTTAATATTAATCTTGTTAATTGTTGATTTTCTTTGTCAAATTTGACACAACTTTGATCCCAACTGATGATGCCACATCAGGTCCTGGGAAATTGTAACATTTTGTTATATTCTCAGATATTTTATATACAAACCAAATTAAATGAATCAGTATTAAAAACAACCATTCCTTGCTGCCATAGGTGTAATATTTACAAAGAAAGAAGTTAAATTTATTTACACTGAGATCCATAAGGCCTTTAAATGAAAACAGCATTTCAGGTCTCTTCATAAAGATGAAAAATAAAATCAATTAAAAATCAAATAAATTAAATGCCAAAGAAAAGTGAAATGATTCTTCCAACACCTTCTGTTCCCGCCATTATTATCTGTCTGAAACTAAGATACAGATTGTCTACTCAAGAAAAGAGAGTAAATGTAAAAGTATCAGTTGTTGTTATCCATTTATAAAAAGTAGGTGGCATGGGCCCCTAGTAATTGAAAGAAAACATTTCACTTACCCCAATGGGACATTTTTCAGAAAGTTATGTATGAAGGCTGCAGGTTTAAAACTAATATCTGTTTTTTCTTTTTTTTTTGTTATGGTTTATCCAGTGATGGTTTGTTTTCAGTGCAGCTCATTTGAGGATGATTTTTTTTCTACACTAAATTGCTAAGAGACAGGACAAGCGTTAATATTCTGTGGACAGGATACAAACAGTTTTGCAGCTTGTTGTTATTGTGTTTCAACAATCACCTACAACAAAAGCAGACCTCTTTTCAATCATTTTCTTCCCAGCTAAAGTGTCATAGTTCACCAGAGCACAGCAGTACATTACGTTCAGACAATGAATGCCAATAAAACGGTGCGCTTATTGGTGATCCATCCTCCTCAAACTTGGACCTCCACAGAGCCTTTCAGTCAAGGATAAGGTGGGTGTTAACAGACAAACGTGTCACAGCCCTTCTGAATGCAGCCCTTTTGCATGGGTCAACTAGCTGCTTTTGCTTGAGGCCCTACTATCTGTGTGCTGACTAGCTAAAGGAGTGAGAAGTTATCTAATGCTGACTACATCCTCCTACGTACCACCTGAAGGCCCCGTGCCTCATACCTCCATTATATAAGACCTTGGTAGGAGTGCATGTGGGCTTTCCATAATCTCCAAACACTGCGTCCACTAATTTCAGCATAATCCTCAGCTTCTGTTATTTTAATTATTAAAGTGAGTTCTCTATGTTTTCAAAGACTAATCCAATCTTGTGTAAAATGGTGTGCAAATGCGGGTGTTGTGGTAAAAACTGTTTGTGGCTGTCAGGCAGAGTGAGGCTGCATGGCTACTGAAACCATGGCAACACCAGTCCAACTGGAGCGATAGTCACACTTACAAAACTCAAACGTATTTGGAAAATCACAAGGTGCCGTGCAAACAATTTGACGCCTGCAATATCGCATTTGTCTTCTTTTTTTTCTCTCTTTTGACTTTCCCGCCTTGTTCGTATTCTCCTCAGCTCCTGAATTTTCCCTCTTCACTGTAATCTGTAATCTCTGTCCATCTTTCTCCCTCCCTCCTCTCTCGCAAGCCCTTCATTTATCCATCTCTGTCTCCTTGTCTTTCCTGCCTTCATTTAGCTGTCCATCTCTCTCCTTTCATTGCTCATTTTTGCCTGCCTCGGTTGGAGTGTGCTTGGTCATTTTCTGTCTCTTTCAGACGTCTCCTGTACTGTTGCCTTGTTTTTTAATAAGCTTGTACCCAAATGTTATTTGTGTGTGACGCCAGCAGAAACAGATGTTGCTTTTCAGTCCTCCCCCTGCATGCCTCGCCCTTTCTTTCGCCTTATGTCCTTGTGCCATCACCCCTCTCCTTTGCCCTCATCACTGTCTTTCTTCTTCTTCCCATCATGTCTATCTTTTCTCGTCCCCACCCCTCCTTGTCTCTGCGTCCTCTGGATTTCTAACTGCTTTCTATTTTACCCAGTGCCTTTTTCTGTCCTCAAGTGAATTTCTCTCCATCCGTCCTTTCTATCCTTCCACCTGTAGCAGTATCATCAGCTCAGTGTTGCTGGTACCCGTTTTGTTGAACTGCACCTTACCTCAGCAGGAGCTCCCTGAGGCCACGCTGAGCCGCCCCGTGCAGTGCCGTCATCTGTTCTGCACAGAAGAACAGCGACCCCTGGTGGTGGAAATGAAACGAACACAAAAAGGGAGCGATGAGAGCAGAGCAACATTGCAGCAGGGCTTAAAGACGTGAACCACACTGAAACATCACACAAACTTCAATATTAGTGTCTGCGTTTCAGACATTGGGTCAGAAACACTAAAACCAAAGTCACCAGCAATACCTTTACTTGTTTTTGTTTTTGTTTTGTTTTTTCGGAAATATGTGTAACAAATCTTACATCATACATTTTGTGTTTTGCCGAAGGTGTCAACGTTAGGGATGTCCCGATCGGTATCAGAGCCGATCCAGGCATTGACATACTCTCTTGACACTACACGTCAGCCACAGCTCTACAGGAGTTTGGGTTAAGTCGGTATTATCGCATTAACTTACAGCTCTATTTAATGTACTTAATGCAGTAGCAGGGTGCACACGTGATCTAGAAGAATACAAGTGACTAGCCCTTGTTCAGAGAGGGAAATTTTAGTAATTTAGGATCGGATTGGCAGATACTCATTAAAAGATTGGAATTGGATTAGGGGGCAAAAAAATGGATCAGGACATCCCTAGAAGACACAGGTCAGGGGCTGCTTTTATTACCATCACATTACAACCGTGCAAGATGCAGTTAACAAACTTTAGGTGTATAGTTTACATCACACAACAAATGCAGCATAACAAGCATTACCGGAGGAAAAACTTGGGTGAATTGAGACATGCACTGTTATTTTTATTACCTCGACCCATAAAAAGTTTATTTTCTCCAACAACAGCAGCAGCCCATAACTACATTTCACAGTTACATAAGAATATTATCATCCAGACTGTTTTTGGCAGGTCAGTTTTTCAAAAATTGTATAAAGGGTTTCAGGACAGAGGGTGTTGATATCAGGCTATATATAACTGACTTGACAGTGTCACAGTTGCAGAGGTAATGTTCATTGCTTGATTGAAACTCGACAGCGGATGCTGTAGAAGGATAAAGTAAAACTCAATCATCTTCAGGTCAGAGGTTCAGTTCTTTCACTGCCACATTAATTACTCTGACTTTCTGGCTACTGAGGACTTGATCATAGCTTAAGGGCATTTAAAGAGCAGTGCACTTGAACAAAGTCAAGTCTCTTGAGATGCAGATTAGAAGAAACGCTTACATTGAATGTAGCGGAGGGCCAGATCATTGGCACATCATTTGGCTCTTGACTCAGGGCCGAGCTCACTTCCAACTTGATATCAGTATCTTTTAAACTCAAACAAATCAAGTTTTAAATATAGCCTTTATGCTTCAAATCCCGTTTCAGCACAAGACAGAACAAGTCAAGTGTCATCTGAGTAATTTTCTAAGACATCTCAAAGCTCGTTCTTTACAATGTTACATGAATTTACAGTTAGCACTACCATTACCACACTCATACAAAGTCTGCATGCAGAGCTGTTAAATGCTGGTAAGGGTTTGTGTATAAACCTAACCAGAGGAATTATGAACACACTTCTAGTGTCAGTGATGCAGTACAGAATTACATGCCATTGAATTTTCTGCAAAGATTTCTGTCATTTTGTGACATAACACCTGTCACTGTCCAAGTCAACTCTAATGCTGCGCTCATGTCGTGTCAGATTTATTATTGGTTTTAGAGATGATATAAGAGCTTATCACAGCCTTGGAAGTTTCCAGCACTGCAGATATGACAGCTAATCAACCAGTGCTGACACTCCAAGGTAATGGAAATCGAAATTATCATCAGTTTTATTCACACATTAAGCTTTACCTAGGAAAAAAGTGACAAATCTGCTTCATTGCACAAGTAGGTAATCTTGAATTCATAAATATAAATGATCTGGGATGTGGCTGTTTTCAAAATTTATAAAGGTGAAAGCTCGCGTTTTTGCATTTATTTAAAAATGCAGACATCATGTGAACGCAGCATTAATCCACTGAGTCCCTTGCCCTTTACAGCAACTCTTCCATGTACATTTTTAAAAATCTGCCACTGTTTACAGTTACACCTTGTCTTGTAGCAGATACAAGCATTCGGAAGCACGAAATGGATGAGAAAAAGAAATAAAACTGCATTAGAGTTGTGGGGTGTGCTTGCGAGCAGTAAATTATAAATGAATGTTATATATAGATATGATAATCAGAGTCAGAGGACGGGCTTGTGGATATTTTTTTAATGTATGCATGTAAAAAATATAAGTAAATTATTTAAAATAGTAGTTTGTTCATTATTTTCTTAATATGTTATTTGATTTTAGGCCAGTTTATCTCCTCAAATATACAAATTACTATAGAATAAATATAGACACTGAATGTTCTGACTTTACTACTGTAGCTACACTGTGTTGCCACACAGGTTTATACGGCAAAAGATTTGACGCAACTGCTTATGTCTGGTTATTATGTATCATCTGCACCTAATTTGATAATCAGTTACAAGTGATTATGTATTGTTTCATTATTTTGAGCTTGTTAGAGTTAGTTGTATATTTAGTCAGACAAATTTGGACTTAAATAATTTTGTAGACCAAATAATGAATTAATTAAGACAATCTAGAAGTCACTTCAGCCCAATGTGTTTAGAGAAAAATCTAAGAAAGTCAAAGAGCTGATTGTTTAATCAGTAAGTACCCGGTGTGTGCTTTTTCTCCATCTCCTTATGTTTCATCCCTGCCGTCACGCCTCCACTGCATGGTGACAAAGTCTAACACGATTATAAGAGATGAAAACTGCTGTTTCGTGGTAGCCGATGAGAGTACACGCTCATTTTATTATAGATAGGCCAGTAGATTATTCCATAATTAACCCATAAAAGCCTCACCCAGTGTGTGGTGTACGGCATAGTACGGAGCGTCGTTGGCTCTGACATTACCATCCTGTCCTCCTGTCCTCCTGTCCACCTCCATCAGCCGCTGCTCAAGACGCCTGCAGCGACATCTGCAGGCATGGAGGAGAACACTATGAGGCTCTTAGGAGGAAGCAAAGTGAGACATCAGGACTCATTGGATGGTATTGTGGGGAACTAGAATATTCATTGTACACATTTTTTATACTAGTTGTCATTTGTCATTAGTTGTCATTGTTTATCCTCCATCAGGATCTACCCATGCCCTTCAACTTGTCAACTGTATGGCGAACTCTGGCCGCAATACAACACTGACTTAATATGAGAACTCATGAGAACTCCACTAATTAGCATTGTTAGCATTATCTTAAATTTAATTTTTGGCTAGTGCTTGAAATTTTTTTTGTAATTGGTTAATATTTTTTATATCACTGTACTCTTGCCTTAAAAGATGATTGATGTTGATTAGTTATAGATTTGTAACTTTATGAAAAGTATATGTTTTTTTTTTAAAATGTATTACTATTATTATTATTATTATTATTATTATTTTACATATTTGGACTCATAAATGGCGGCAGCGATTAGCGTTTTGACTGTATATAAATACGTAATAATAAGCCCCAGATAGATAGATAGATAGATAGATAGATAGATATTTAGATTATACAAAACAATTTAAATGAAGGGAAATGCCAAGGGAAGCAAGAGAAGCTGAGGTGAGAGGGTTTTAACTGTTTTCCAGGATAGTCAGCGTCTAGTTGTTTGTATTAAATCACAGCAAACTTATTGATGTTGGTGAAGACTATCTAGGATTACTAAAAGTACTATCTAAATCAATCTATTCACCTTAACAACCCAATAGATTTTATTTTCTGTTTGTAATTTTAACATGACTGTTCTAAAGCATTTATTAATGTGTAAAGTAACTGTAAAACTAAACTAAAAAAAATAAAAAATAACTCTAGTTGCTTAATTGACTACATTTCCCAGAAAGCCTCACGCAATTCAGGCCTACGTCACGTACGTTCCCAGCTTCCGGTTTAAGTGTAAATCGATACATGACACAGTTGTTTGGGGAAAAGCTATCTCCTGGAAAACCGTTAACGTCCACCAAACTACCAACGGGACTTTTAACACCGTACCGGCTGACAGTCCCGTGTGGAGCCGGCCGCGATGGAGGCGGTCCCCCGGATGCCGATGATCTGGCTAGATCTGAAGGAGGCTGGGGAGTTCCAGTTCAGCCCGTCCGTGAGGCAGGTGAGCTGGGTGGGGAATGGAGCAACAGGGCTGAGGTCGAAAGTCAGCCTAAGAAGGATTATGGACGAGTGGACAACCCAGTCGAGAAGCCAGCGTTACCCCGAGTTAAAAACTGACGGTTAGCTGTTGCTGAATGTTGGGGAATTTTCCAGAACAAGTAGCTTGCCAGCTAGCTGGATTCTGGCAAATCCCACAGACCACCGCCTATTGTTTGCTAACGTTAGCTAGCTGCTTGCTAGCTAATAATAAGCTAGAAGCTCAAGTTGAAGTTCATAATTAGCCTTCAACTGATTAACTGACAAGTGACTAGCTCCCGAGAAATGAACTAAACACTGCGTCAAAGGCAAATGTGCATATTTCTAAAGTAACCAGACAGGCTCCTCCCGGCCCAGCCTGACTGCTGACATGAAAATAACAAACCGTGATCTCATTGTCACATGCACCTGAGCCAGAGCAGAAATGTAGAATCTCTCTTTCCAAAGGAAAAACAAGTTAATACAAAAAAAAAAACTTGCCCGATATTGTCAGTATATTTTTTAGTCATATCAGCAGGAAAATAAAAATAAACGGTCACTAAGTTACGTCTGTTCGCTACTTCAATCAGAAGAAAATTGACGTGGTTTCCTGTTTTGTAGTACATGTCAAAGAAGTGCCATGTAAAAATGTTTTGTACATATAATGTACATGTTTTGGATGAAAAGACAGTCCAGGGAGTAAACTGTTTATGTAATCCTCACATTTTGTTTTCATATTGTAATAACTTGACATCTTGTCAGGGCAAGTTAGATTTCAAAACACAAATTTGCTCCCTTTTCAGGTAGCTGAGATTACAACACTAAAATCACTCACAGGTCTGGTATTTAGAGGAAGGAATTTTCAGATCATTCAAATGCATTTTACTCATCTTTATCTGTCGTCCCATTTTACAGATGCAGATAAAGTAACAGATCTTTGCCCTCTTGAGTAATTTGTAACTCCTTCCTGAAACCAGACCTACTTTGATACCTTCATTCAAAATCACTGCCAGTAAATGCAATGTGCATTCTCCTCAAAGAATGTTTTATGACCAGTATTTTACCAACCCATAATTAGCATCAGTATTGCTGGTTCTCATCTTGCAACACGATAGTAAGAGACAGCTTGCATCATTATTTTAAAGCTTGTCTAAATTACCGATATGTCTGCCCTCTACCCAAAACAAAAGGGACACCAGCACATATATGGCTTGTGAAAGTCAAAAGGTGTCCGTTTTTGTGTCATTGTGCATCTTTCCAGTGGCCTTGTGACTGTCCTGCTTCCACGATTTAATTATAGGCTGAAACAGAAGAACTAGAAAAGCATGAGTGTGTCTGCAGGGCGATTAACCTCCTGACCTGACATTAAGTGGCTTGCTTCTTAATATAGTGGCTTGTGGGGACAGGGAAAGTCTTTGCAAAGCATGATGGAAGATCTTTAGAGCCTGCGAGAGAGTCTAAACTCTTGGGTTATGCTGAAGACTAAAAATTAGTATAATGATTAATTATAATAATTAATTAATTAAATCACCTACAGTACTTGTCACCTCTTTTTCTTCTCCTCTAGTTCATACTGAAGAACTATGGAGAAAATCCGGACAAATACAATGAACAGATGAAGAAACTTGAGACTCTGCGGCAGGTAGGCAATGTGTGCATAAATGCTATGTGTTTGGAATCACTGTCATGCTACAGAATGACTCATTAAATGGTGCTGTGAGATGATTATAATGTAAAGTGTCTAATGCAGAGTTGAATATTTTGGGGGTTTTGCCATTGGATAACATCATTTTCAGCTCTGCATAATGGTCATGGATTTCCTCTGTTTTTGACACTCTACAGTGACACTCTCACTGTAGATCAAATTAATTGAAAAAACATAATAGTCAGATTAACTGCTCTGAGGTGGGAGTCACTCACCACTTTATCTGTGTCGACCAGCAAGGTATGGGTTGCCCTTAACTGTCTGATGTTGCTATAACATTAACATTGTGGTTTGTAAAGCATAGTATAATCATAGATTTTAGTTGTAAAGGGTCTTGAAGATGAAGATCATAAGAACAAAGACATAATGGGAATTTGGCTTTTAATATTTTCTTGGTGGTGCCAGTTTTCTCTTGGTGTGTTTACATTACCACCCAAAAGTTGGCTTGAAATTAGTAGGTAAGATGTTTTATTGTTTAAAACTTTTGGGAATTTGGTTAGGTTCAGTCTAACACCTGAATGATATATGTCTAAATGACACCTAAATATCGTCTCTTTTAAAAATGTAGTTGATAAACTTATAACATTCAAGATCTTCTCACTAAAACCTGTTGTTTTATAATGACATAATAAAATAATAACAGCTGGAGCAGGTCAGATCGTGTTCTCAGATTGGTGATTTTGTCCCAGAAGAGTTAAGAAATGGCTGATTAAGCGTCACTGTATCTGTTTTACAGAGCGCAGTGAATGTGACAAGAGATTTTGAGGGATGCAGCACACTGAGGAAGTACTTCGGCCAGCTGCATTACCTCCAAAGCCGAGTACCCATGGGAGCCAGCCAGGAGGCTGCAGTACCCATCTCATGGTAGTAGCACTTAGAAATACAATGAAATAGTCCCGAGCATTCACACATGCCCACCCTGCTACAGTACAAATAAATTGACTAAAGCCTAATTGAGTTTTACAATCATTGCAGTTTTCTGTAGATGTCAGCTCAGCAGTGAAGAGACTGAGGCAGACAAAATAATAGAAATATTCTACAAAATATGGGGCATGGCTAATGATCAGTTTCTGTGTCACTGTGTGAGTGAACGTTTGATTTATAGCCATGTTGCAGTAGATATGATTGCTGGCTTTAAATGGGTCCACATTTCTTTACTGATGTTAATCTTGTGTCATTTAGCCATGCAGTAACGTTTTATTGCTCTAATGCAAATTAATGCACGTCTAGCATTGTTTTAAATTAAGTTCAGTTCAGTTTTATTTATCTAACAACAACAATCCAAGTTGTCTCAAGATGCTTTATAGAACCTGGAACCTGAAACTTGTATTGCTGTAGTGTCATATTAGTTTAGTTTTATATTGTAGTCCAGAATTCTGATAATGTACTGTATTGTTCATACTCCAAACTCTATTGCATTTTTAATTTTGTGTGTGTGTGTGTATGTATACATCTTATTTTTTTATTTTTTTTAAATTTAGGACTGAAATATTCTCTGGAAAAACTGTCACCCATGATGACATCAGTTATGAGCAAGCGTGTATCCTCTACAATCTTGGTGAGTCATCTAGAGCAACTTATAGGCCTGTTTTAAACTAGACCAGTTCAAAGGACTTTACTAAACCCCTTGCCAACGTGAACAAAAATATTCTCCGTTCAAACTCTTAAATTGTTTTAATATACTGACATGGATTGCTCCTAGCAGTTTTGGTTCAAGTGAGTGGTTTTGATTTTCTGTGTAAATTAGTTAAAAAGAAAACCTTATATTTACCACCTAAAATAAACAGTTACTCAGAGGTCAAAGGGTCTAATTTATTTATTGTTATTTATTTTGGAACATGATCCATTGTAAACTGAACAAACAACTACTAACACTTTTTTATGCACATGCAAAATGAGCATGTCTAATGTGAAACTGTTCTTTAAAAAGCAAAAAACATTATCTCCTTCCACTGAGGTAGCTTGTAATGGAAACTGAACAGGTACTTCCTATGAGAAAAACTGCAGAAAATGCAGATTATAGTAAACTTGTGAGAGAAGCTGGTTAGTGTTAAATGAATGTGAACCAGAAACCCTATGAAGCCCTTCTAAATCTTGTCTTTGCATTCTCTGTAGGGGCCCTGCACTCCATGTTGGGCGCCATGGATAACAGGGTGTCCGAAGAGGTAAGACATGCACACTAATACAATAACTGTGTCTATGAGAGCACACATTGTCCCACTGACCCTCTGCGCTCTGTGTTCAGGGAATGAAGGTGTCATGCACTCACTTCCAGTGCTCAGCAGGGGCTTTCTCCTACCTAAGAGACCATTTCAGCCACAACTTCAGCGTGGATATGAGCCACCAGATTCTTAACCTCAATATCAACCTTATGCTGGTAGGTTACACACATGCATACTTAGACTTAGATGAACTTTATTGATCCACAAGGGAAATTGCTTAGTCACAGTAGCTTAGTTGCACATAAAAAAAAACACTCTTAAGGACCAGAAGTAACCAGAAGTAACTATTAAATAAAATATAAGTAAAATAAAAATAGTATAAGCAAAATGTACAGAATTAGCGTATGAAAAAATGTACAAGAAATAGAGACGGAAGATTATGTATTATATACATAGGAATGATGGTAAGGTGCAATAGTGTATATGCACAAATTCACTCATAAGCATGTCACATCGAACTGTTTCTGCTTCCCAGGGCCAGGCTCAGGAATGTCTTCTGGAGAAGTCAATGTTGGACAACAGGAAGAGCTTCCTGGTTGCCCGCATCAGTGCTCAGGTTAACTTCTTACCATGAACCATTCATTGTCTGCAATTCTTCACAGCAATCAGTAGTTAAATGTTAAAAGCTCATAAAAGTGGCTCTTGTGCTGCAGGTTGTGGATTACTATAAAGAAGCCTGCAGGGCTCTGGAGAACTCTGAGACAGCCTCAATGCTGGGAAAGATTCAGAAAGACTGGAAAAAGCTGGTTCAGATGAAGATCTACTACTTTGCTGCCATCGCACATGTGAGTGTCTAATGGGAGAGAGTGGTTGTGTGCTTGTATTTGGTACTTTCGTGCACATATCAGCTTGTTTGTGTGTGGTTGAAGTGAATTAGTCGGATGATACAAAAATTGATTTGTCCTCTTTTTCTCTTATCAGCTTCATATGGGAAAACAAGCAGAGGAGCAGCAGAAGTACGGAGAACGGGTAGGGACAAAAAGCATAGTTGCTGTCACTGTTCCTGCTTCAGTGTCAACAGTGCTTTTATGCTGATTCAATTAGTAGCTATAACATCTGCAATACCAGTAATTTGCTAATATTACCATTCACAGCTGTTCCACAACACATACACTGATTTCAGAACTATAAAAACAATAAAAATCTATATAACAAAAAAAAAACAACTCTTATCTCCATAAACAAACTTCCTTGTTACTGTTAAGTTTCTCTTGCCTCTGGGTGCTGTAAAGGTTCATTTAGGTTACTGCGGGGCTTAGACGCCGTAACCTCTGCACGTAGCCAACGCTGGTGAAAGCCATTTATGTACGCTCGTCAGTCTGGCTCGCTCTGTAAAAATGCCACGAAAACGCTAGTCAGCACTGTGTCTTTTTTGCCATTCAGGTTCATTCAGAGTCTGGAGAATACTAAAGCGTAAACATGTTACCACCAAGCTCACAGTTCTTGCAGTCTGCATCGTCGCGGCACGTAGTTACATTTCTGGGGAGGTGCACATCAGCTACGGCGCTAGGGTCTGTGCAGGGTCTGCTGTCGCTGTAGCTACGGTGTCAAATTGACTTAGAAGTTTGAACCGCCTGTAACACTGGGCTGTATGTTGCGTTCCACATTTTTTTTTCTAATATGTGTTCTTGTGTCTGCAATAAAATATAAGTTAGCACTAGTAATTACCACTAATAACTGAAAACAAGGATTTTAGTTCACCGTTCATATCTTTTACTAAAGATAAGCAATCTGCCTGTTTCTAGACTTAATGCTAAATTGAGGGTGGCTTAGCAATCATGACAATATAATGCTTTAACAAAAACAGCCATCTCTAGACTCGTACTTCAAACTAATATTTGGTTTAATGAGGTTGTTACCTGCAGTAACTATGCAGCACATCAGATGCAAAAGAATCTACCATATAGACAAAATTCAGGGTGAATAAAAATTACAGTACCCTTGCCTTGCTATTTTCTCTCATTAGAAAGTCCTACCTGTTATAGTCTTTAGCAAATACTAATACGGATGTTAATGTGTCACCAGAATTCTCATCTCATTTAAACAAATTTAATTTTAGCTGCTTTTCAGCAATCTGCAAAATGAAATACTTAAAAAATGTCAGCAAGACTGGAGCTAGTTTTACTAGTTTTGTGCTTGGCTTTGCTTAAGCCATGGTTAAGTTACTTGTCTGTCAACTGAAATATCTAAATGCTCTGTTTCCAACAGCTGGCTTATCTGCAGAGCTCCTTGGACAAACTCAGTGAAGCCATCAAGCTCGCCAAGGTACAATACCTATCTTGTACTTACCAGGAATACATGAGAGGATTATATTAGTGTCACTGTAACCTGTCTTGGTGTGTCTGTTCTCATTGCTTTACAAAACTAAACACTCCTTTGTTTTGTCTCGGTGCAAGCAGGGTCAACCTGACAGTGTGCAAGAGGCCTTGAAATTCACCATGGATGTCATTGGTGGAAAGTATGCAATTAGTTTTATGTAACAGATATGTCATTTACATGTTATTTTTCTTCATAGAAAGAAATGGTAATGTTTTCCTTAAATTTGTTTCTCTTTGAACCTGCAGGTTTAATTCTGCCAAAAAAGATAATGACTTCATCTATCATGAGACCGTTCCTTCTCTGGAGACTCTAGCGTCAGTCAAAGGTAACAGGGAGCCTCAGTGCCTTTATCAGTGTGTGCATGCAAAACTAGATTTGCATATAGAGGTGTTTTGTTGAATGTAAATATGCGCAGCGATATGAATAGCATACTG
Organism: Chelon labrosus; assembly: GCF_963514085.1. Classification (NCBI taxonomy): domain Eukaryota; kingdom Metazoa; phylum Chordata; class Actinopteri; order Mugiliformes; family Mugilidae; genus Chelon; species Chelon labrosus. The sequence goes on along the minus strand of NC_140345.1, from coordinate 1,527,154 downwards.
TGTGTCTTCCTGTTGAGTTAAAATCCTGATCTTTTATATTTTTAGTAACTAAAGTGAAAGTAAATTTACATCTAATTACTGTCACATTCCTTAGTTTTGTCTTTTTTGTAAATTAGAAGTTGTTTTCATTGTGGAGTACTCTGATGTTTGATTTTTGATTATAATAACTGCTCACTGCAATTTCCCAACATTGATGATTACTAATTGCTTCTTTTGTCTGGCCAAAGCTGTTCAGTATTATAGAAGACTATGGAAACAACAGTATACATCAAAGATCCAGAACAAGTTAATTTTTGAACTTAGTCAGACAAATAATGAGGATTTTGTTGCAGAATACATTTCTTTTGATTCTTTAATATCTTCAGCTCTTAGCAAGAATTACCTTGGATATTACTGGGCTTACTCAAGTTGTAAATTCTAAATGACTAAAACCAACAGATGATGCAGCTGCTGCTTTTTCACACAGTTGATTACGAGCTCTCGTCTCATGCTAATATTTCAAGCGCTATGTTGGTATGCCATTAAAACTATGCCTTGCCCTTTTAGGCGCTCCACTGGTGAAAGCTCTGCCAGTCAATCCCACTGACCCCAGTGTCACCGGACCAGACCTGTTTTCCAAGTTAGTGCCAATGGCTGCCCATGAGGCGTCTTCTCTGTACAGGTAGGCGTGTTACGTTCACATTCAGGTTAGTTTTTATGCATTAAGAAAGATTATTCATGTCTATGCTTTTTCCAGTGAGGAGAAGGCAAAGCTGCTGAGAGACGTCATGGCCAAGATTGAAACTAAGAATGAAACACTCGAGTGAGTACATGAGTGTATCTGTTGACTAAGCAACAATAATGTGTATATGATATTAAGGTCGCTGAAAATTCCTTATGAGGACATTTCTGTCAGCAGCCACTAACCAGTGCTGGTAGTTAGCCATAAAGTTAAACATGCTTCAATAATTTTTTCCTCAGAAATTTTTAAGGTGGTCATACTTTTAATGCAAAACATACTTAAACCGACACAAACCATTGTATTTTTGCTAATGAGTGAATTTATTCCACATCCCATAATTGAATTGAGAACAAAGAAAGACTTTTGGACATCTTGGTGCAGCAAGACTTTGATAGGAAATTGATAGTACAGTAATGATGGAAATCGACTTTGCTTCTGTATCAGCTGCCTGGTTTCATCTCCTCCTTCAGGCAGTTCATGGACTCTCTGGGCTTGGAACCGGAGTCTGTAGACAACCTGGACATGTACAGCCACATCCCTCCAGTCCTGATGGAGAAGTGTGCTGCTCTCAGCGTTCGACCCGACACCGTCAAGAGCCTTATTCAGTCTATGCAGGGTTGGTGCTTCAAACACTTGCACAAACACACTATAACTATCTTCAGACCATAGACTGTTTATAAATATGGACAATGCGTCCCCACTTCCTTGCAATTGCCAAACTGGCGCTAGTGTCCTGGGATAAGAGTGGCACTATCTTGTGAGTTTGGAGCCAGAGTTTGCGCAGTACGGTCTGAGAGTGGAGCCACACAGTGCAGCTTTATCAACTAAAACTAACTCAGAAAAATGGATAGTTTAACATGCCTTATACCTCCTGGGACCCCGTAGTTCATTTTTGTCCTCTGTAGAGGACATGAGTCTCTTATTGATATTTAAAAAACTATGTAAGCTAGGGAGTTGAAACCTGCTGTGCCATGTAGAGGACATCCTGGCCTTCCCAGTAGCATATCATTGGTTGGTTCTGCATTCTCAAAATGGCCGACATCTCTCTGGCCACATTTTATGGGAGCAAGAGAGGTAAATAGTTGTAAAATATACATTTATCGTGGTTCTAAGTGGATATTTTTAGCTAACCTTGGTTTTAGCTAACCTTCAAACAAGTTTTATTTATATGCACAACATTTTAACCACAGAGCAGTATACTTTTTGTTGATGTCCCTTGTGGTGGACATTGGGACTCAGTTCATCTGTTTTTATTTTTAATTTTTATAAAATTCATGGTATCACAGGTGACAGTAATTTGACAGAAGTAGAGAGTTTTACTTGAAGTTGCAGATGGAATTTGAAAAGTTGTTTGAAAATTGAAATTGTATCACACCCATTGTGATCTTTGATGGCTCCTTTTTATGTGATGGCTCCTGTTGCTGGTAGGCTTTTCATGTGGAGGGCATCAAGTAACTTGACTGCAGTAAAGTACCTGACAGATGTACAGGTGGGCTGCTTTTGGGACAGAGTCTGCAAAGCTGGGACTTAGAGGAAATCCAGTACTTCGTAAGGCAGAATGTGTCCCAAAAGGACAAACACAGGAAACAGCTTTCGGTGCTACCATTCAGAAATATGACTCCTAATGCATGAGTCCTTGCATTGAATAAACTGTACGACTGAGGACAGTCCAATTAAGGGTTTAGGTTAGGTGCCCTCTGTGGACATTTTTAAACTGCTGATTTCTCATTCTGATCATTGATCGTTCAGAATACTGCCTTGAAATGTAAACAATGTTCCAGTTAACCATATTTACTTCATAATTGTGTTAGTTGTTGGTCAGATCAGACAAGAAAACAAAGAATCTGAAACCCGCTGTCCACTATAAAGGACATTCTGTACATACCTAATATAAAATGTTTTTGTGAAAAAAGATCATTGTAGCATGTTATTTACACCCAATAGACTCAGTTTATTCTAAAATTACAGACATTTTCAAACTTAATTTTGGTGGGTACCAGGAGGTTATATTAACTACCAAAAATCACACAAACCATCCTTGGAAAAAAAAAAATAATAATAAAAAAAAAATAACGTGCACTTTAGTTGATTTTGTTTGGCCCAAGTCCCATCCACTAATATGGAGGAGATGGAGCTTATGACATGTACTGCAGCCAGCCACCAGGGGTAGCTCTACTTTGGCTTTTAAAGAGCAGTTCTGTCATCCATCTTAAATTTGCATCCAGTTTCAGTCTAGGAAGCACTGAGAAATCTGAACTGTTTGGTGTGGTTTGAAGAGCAGTGCCGATTGGATTTCTATGTATGTGTCTCAATCTGTGCGCTCTGGACGCTCAAATCAGATGCATATGCATAATTTTTACCCTGGGTGGCACAGTGGAGTGGTGGTTAGCACTGATTGCTCACAGCAAAAAGGTTCTGGGTTCGAATCCCTGTGTGGGTTCCCTTGGGGTACTCCAGCTTCCTCCCACTGTTCGAAGACATGCTCGTTAGGTTAATTGGTAATTGTCTGTACGCCACCTCTCGCCCGATGATACTATGCTTTTGTGCCTCTTAGTGTTTTCTTTTCTGTATTTTAATGTGTGCATCTCGGTAACTAATGCCTATCACATCCTTCCAGTGCTCTCTGGTGTATTCACTGATGTGGAGTCTTCACTGAAGGAGATCCGAGATGTACTAGAGGCAGACGAAGCTGGTGAACGAACCCTTCAGGAGGTTGGAGGCCCCACTGCAGGCGAGGTGCACCCAACTGCACAGAGCCAGGGTTTGGCTGAAATCCGAAGGGACCTAGAGAAGTACATGGAGGCCCACGAAAAGGCTAGTTTCACCAACACCGAGCTCCACCGGGCCATGAATCTGCACATTAGCAATCTGCGGCTACTAGGAGGGCCGCTGGAAAGTCTGAGAGATGCCCTACCGCGGCCGCAGCTTAGCGAAGGTGAGTATTTGTAATTATTAGCATTTAGATTTTTTAAACAAGTAGGATTAACAAAGAAAGTGTTTTGTCAATATAAAATGTCATAAGATAGTGAAATGTACGTGGTGCAACCCCCAGACTCTGAATACAATTTTAACAAATAAACTGTAAATGTGAACAAATTTACATGTGTGTACTCAGAGGAAGTAGCAGGACTGCAGTGTATGAAGCGAATCCTGGGTAAGGTACAGGAGATGAGGGAACAGAGGAGCTCTTTGGAAAAACAGCTTCGTGACCTCATTCAGCAAGACGATATTACATCCACGCTTGTCACCACAGACAGAGCAGACATGAAGGTATTTGAAGCTTCCTTTACACATAAGAAAGAAATTAAAACTAAAATAATTTCAGTCGTAAAAAGATTTTTCATAATTCATCATTCTTTTCAGCGTATATTTGAGGAGCAGCTGAAGAAGTATGAGCAGGTGAAGGTGTATATTGATCAGAACCTTGCAGCCCAGGAAAACATCTTGAAGGCCCTGACTGAGGCCAACGTTCAGTACGCCTCCGTTCGTAAGGGCCTGAGTCAGACTGAGCTGCAGTGGAACAGCACTGTCCAGGGACTGGTAGGCTCATACGAAGCCTATGAGGACCTGATGAAGAAGTCCCAGGAAGGAAAAGAGTTCTATGATGACCTGGAGACCAAAGCATCACGTTTGCTGGAAAGAGCAAAGGCCCTCTGCCAGACCAGGACAGATGAAAGGAAGCCCATCCTGGAAAAGTGAGGAAGACTTGGTGTTTTGTTTTTTTTATTGAAATCAAAAGATAACTGGTACAGTAAATCATTTTTCTGATTCTCATGAATCACCATGAGAGCATTACTTTGATTTTTCTCTAAAAATTCTGAAAGTTTTTTTTTTCACATTTATGATGTTATATGTTGTACCACTGTTCTATGCTTTGTCCCCTCCTCAGAGAGACCCAGAAGAAGCCTCCAGCGCGGCCCACAGCAGCTAAGCCCTCCCTTAAGCCAAAGGGTTCTGATGTTGATTCCGCTTGTTCAAGCCTAGAGGATCCGGAGTTAGCCCAGCTCAGTGCAGCCATCTTGGCCTTGGGTGGTGACTTGCCTGAGGACCTTCGTAGCCTCCCCCCTGACATTCCTTCCCTCCCTACCACCGCAGCTCGTCTTCCTGGTCCTGAAGGCTTTATCCCCCCTTGCGCAAACTTGGGTGGAAGCGCGTCTCTGCCTTGGCCTGGTGCTCCAGCAGCCGGTCTTCCTCGCTTCCCTGCCAACCTGCCACCTCCAGAGCTCCTGGCAAGAATAGCTCAGTTTCCTACTTCAGGGGGTCTACCACCTGGGCCTCTCCCTCAGATGACTCCACAGAGGCCTCAACAAATGCCCCCCCAAGCGGTGGTGTCCAGTTATAGACCACCCCCTCCTCAAGCTCCCCATCCAGGCCTTATTGCTCCTGTCCCAGTGCGGCCCTCGACAACCACTGTGGACAGCATCCAGGGTCCTATCCCCAGCTACACCCCTACACCACATCACCCTGTCCTACCTGCAGCCTCAACTGGCTACACTGTACCCCCACAGATAGGAGCATATCCTCAGTTTATGACCCAACCAGGGGTTCCTCTTCAGGGCCCAGGCCAGACACCTGCATCACAATCGCAGCCACAGAAGCATCCACAGCAGTACCCTCAGCCCATTGGACAACCACTCCCTCAGGGGTATCCCCCTGGACCAAGGGCTATGCCTGGCCCTCATACTCCTCTCCACACCCAGCAAGCCTACCCACATGGATATATGCCTGGTGTTCCTCACCAGTATGGACAGGCCTTCCCAGGTCACTTGCAGCCACATCAACAAAATGGCTTTCAGGCCCAGATACCCCAAGGCTATCAGACTCCACAGGGCTATGTGCCCCAGCAACACCCCCAGATGTTGCCAGGCAGCATTCCAAGGCCACCTCAGGTTCAGATGCCACCTCAGGCTGCACATCCACCAATACCAACTTCTCAACCACCACCCCCCGTATCTCAACCCTACCTTCCCCATCCTAACCAGCAGATACCCAGTGCATTCCCTCACCAACACATCTTGCCACAACCACAACATATCTCAGTGCCCCCTAATGCCCAGCAGATCCCTCCGCACCTACAGATGCAGATACCAGGTGGTCCCAGGGCACAGATGCCCCCCACAAGTCAGACAATACCTCCAGTCTCACAGAACTACATGCCCTCCTCTAGCCAACCAATTCAGGCTCCTCATCACCCTCAGATGCCTCCTGCTTCACAACCTCATATGGTTCCTGGTCCTCAGGTCCACATGCCAAGGGTCCCTATGTCCCAAGTGCCCCCCAGTTCTCTGCCCCCACAGCATCATCCCCACTCTGGTCAGCCTCCTGTACCCCAGCAGCCAATGCGTATGCCCAGTCAGCCTCAGTCTCAGCCTCCTCATTCTGGGGGAGTATGCTACCCTGGAGGGACTCCAATGATGCCTCAGAAGCCCCTGGCACCACAACCTGCAGGTTCGCAGCAACCTCAGGCTCCTCTTCCTATGACACATCCGCAGCCTTCTACTATGTATCCTTCAGCTCCAGGACCTAATGTACCTCCAAGTGCCCCACAGCAACCCCCTGCCATTGGCCCACATGTTCCACATGCTCCTCCTGCTCAGCACATGATTCAGCCCTCTCCCGGAGGGCCTACAGCAGCGCAACCACCCAACACTATCCCTCATTCCCCTTCGCCTGCCCCCTCCCCATCGCCCTCTCCAGGTCCTGCATCTCTGGGTCTGAACCCCCAGCAGAGACCCACACCAGCTACTACTCCTGCAGCCACAGCCCCACACACTCTTCCTTCTCCCTCTGCCGTTTCTCCCTCCACATCACTTTTTCAGCGGCAGAACTCAAGCACAGATGACCTCCTCTCCTCGAGTCCAGAGAGTCAGCCTGGCGGCACCAAGGCCCCAACCAATGTTCTGCAACCCACCAAAGCTGACCCGCAGGATGGGGAACGTCGAAGGAAGAGTTCCCAGGGTGTTCTCCTGATCCAGGGGGACCCATACCAAGCCCCAGAGCGTGTCGCCCATCTTCATGGTGAATTGGAACGTTACAGAGCCCAGGTAGATTCTCTAGAGCATCCCTCGGAGAATGAGGGGGGTCTGTCGGTGCTGGATGCCCGCTGGAAAGAGCTACAGGACCAGCAGGAAAAGGATGCCCGCCAGCTCTCCATTGCTATTGCTCGATGCTACACCATGAAGAACCGTCATCAGGATGTAATGCCCTACGACCTTAACCGCGTGGTGCTGCATTCAGGCAAAGATGACTACATAAACGCCAGCTACGTGGAAGACTTGTCGCCATACTGCCCACGCCTTATCGCTACACAGGCTCCACTCACTGGCACCGCAGCCGACTTCTGGTTGATGGTGTATGAGCAGAAGGTGTCAATGATTGTCATGCTGGTTTCAGAGCAGGAACTGGAAAAGGTATGGAACTGAGCTCACCCAGTAGAAGTTAGAAGTTAAATTCAGATGCATTTCTTAATATTTAGCATAGTCTGATGGTGAACTCTTATTAAAACTATACACAACAAACATACATTTTTTTTTACCGGTTTTGTTTTTTTGGTGTCTGTGTTTAACATCTTTGTAATGTCTCCCAGGGAAAGGTTCTGCGTTACTTCCCAACAGAGCGCGGCCAGCAGCTCTCTCAGGGACCAATCACACTCAGCCTCACCACACAAAAGACGACACCGACTCACGTGGAGCGCATGATCAGCCTGCAGTACCGCGACCAGAGCCTCAAACGCACGGTTGTCCACCTCCAGTTTACATCCTGGCCGGAGCTGTAAGTCATTTTAAGAAAAACGTATCTTGTTTTGGTAGAAAAAGATTTGCTGGAGGGATTTATTATTTAATTGGGTCTTCTCATTAAAGTGTGTTTCATCGCTTCTTCATATCTCATTAGGGGTCTTCCTGATAGCAAGAGCAACCTGCTGCGATTCATCCAGGAGGTTCATGGACACTACCTCCACCAGAGGCCCTTTCACACGCCTGTTGTGGTGCACTGCAGGTGATTCTATTTCTGTAACTGGCCTTTTCATCCTATCATTTTTCCACCCTCGTTACAAAGTTTAGCCATTCAGAGCAGCTTGAAACGCTTGTCCCTTAAATGTGGTCAGACAACACTTAATGACCTGGTACTTTTTTTAATTAAACTGAGTTACTGGGACCTGTGATTCTAATTTCCAGTAACGGACCTAAAGCCAGTAATTTTCCATTTTTCCTGTGAATTGCAGATAGAAAGCTGTTATTTTAGCTGCGCAGTCAGAAAAGTGTTAATACTAATCAACATTTCCATTTTGTACCTCAGCTCTGGTGTAGGACGTACTGGCGTCTTCTGTCTCCTGTATGCGGCTCTGCAGGAGCTGGAGGCAGGAAATGGGATCCCAGACCTCCCACTGTTGGTGAAGAAGATGAGACAACAGCGGAAGAACATGCTACAGGAGAAGGTCAGATGCATGCGCAAATACGGAAGCTTTCTTTGGGGTTCATAAGTTTAAAGTGGCACTTGAGTTGTATCGAGGGCAAAAAGTGGTAAATGTTGACATTATAAGGACCGTATCACCCAGACATAACTATTTCACAGACTTCATTCTGACCTACATGTCTTTTTGGTCACTGGTGAATGATCAGAGGTTTTATATTTTCCTTATGGGTCTTTGACTCTTAAAGTTGACTGACAATACTCATTCTCACATTTTCACACACAAAAAAAACATTTATGCCGTTGTCTTTTGTAGTTTCATGCAGGTTCAAGCAGATAAATCCTGGATAATGTAGCTGTGAAACCTGAATATAAATGAAGATGGCAGGATACGTTTTAACATTTACTATTTATTATAGTACAGTATGTATTAGAGGTACAGTGAAGTCACTGAACCTCAGGATCTGTTAACAGTATTTATATTAATACTTTAGTATGTATCTGTCTCCAGCTCCATCTGAAGTTCTGCTATGAGGCTGTGTTGAAGCACGCTGAGCAGGTTCTTCAGCGCCACGGCATCACGACGGCTACCTTCAGCAAGAACACCAACTCTGCAGCCACAAAGGTTTGACGCTCTTTTTCTTCAGATCTCTTGAGTTAGAACCTATCCTATACCAGCTGCAACGAGCCACCTGGAATTTAGTCAGTTTATTTATAAAATCAATTTAAACAGTCTCCTGACAGTACTGTTCACTTTGACTTGGTCATTGTAGAAGTAGCTCGCAAGCCAAGAAGGTGTGGGCAACCCCTAACCTACATGATATTACATACAGTATTACTAGAGGTAGTAAGTGAGATTGTCACCTCAAAACCTGAGGGAATAAAAACTGAACTATCTACATGGGAACATCCTTGAATGTTATTATTCTTAGATTTGAAGATGACAGGAAGGATTTGTGTAGTAGCTCCACATCATTTAATTACTTTCATCTGATTTTAATGTTTGTATTCTCTTACATTTCACATATCTGATTGTTCCAAAGGAATTCTGCGAGTTCAGGTCAGAAGAGGTACTGCCTTTACTTTCAGCCGGAGTGTCACAGCAGTAGATGGAGATAGAGCTTGATTTCCCTTCATTTCTTCTTCTCATTTAATCTGAGCTGTCCTTTCCTTTTGCTCTGCAGCCTTACTCCAGACAGGAGTCCCAACAGGATATTGTCCTCGGTGGTGACATGCCCATCAGCTCCATCCAAGCCACCATCGCTAAGCTCAGCATCCGGCCGCCGAGTGCCACAGACCCAGCCATGGAGGCCGGCGCACCGTATGGTTTGGAGGAGCAAGTTGACACTATCCCACCAGCCCTACACCAGGACCCCTGTCCCCTCACAGATGCCCAGCCCCCATCCTCTTTCAATCCACCTATCACCTCCCCCACTCATTCTCCTCCACCACCTAATGGCCTGGATGCTGTCTCCCCCTCTGCTCTGTCCGCGCCCAACCACCAGTCAGCCCCGGAAGCTGTGCCCAGCGTCAGCCCGCCTCCCGCTTCCTCTGCGCCGGCTCCATCATCCCTGGAGCTCCTGGCCTCGCTGACCCCTGAGGCCTTCTCCATGGACGGAGGAGGCCGAGGAAAGCAGCGGGTGACCAAGCAGAGCTTCCTGCAGACAGCGGAGGGGCAAGGTCTCCACGGGACTCGAGGTGAGGAAGGCGACGATCCTCTCAGTAGCCTGGACCCTCTCTGGAGCCTCAACAAGCGCTGAGACGAGTCCACACATTTCTATCATTCTCTAACTTCACCACCAAGCGCTAGCGAAGGCCTGTAGCTCTTTCTAATCTTGCTTTTAAGAAAAAAACACAGAATCCTGGATGATTACCAAGATGTGCCTGGTGGCAGGCGGTAGTCGTTGAGTTTTGAATTTGGGTGTATTACTGCTTTAGAGGTGTGATCCCTGAGACACAAAACACACTTGATTCTCCTCCCATCACCGGTGGCTTCTGGGACCAGATCACTTTGCACTTGTCCTTCAATTGTCCTGTTGCCCTTTGCTGCTTTTCTTTGTTTGTCTGTGGTGGATGGAAGCACCTCTGCACTTCCACTTCTAGATCTGGGCCCCCGCCAAAAATTAAAAACTTCCCAGCATGCACTCCACTTTCACAGCTCCCTTCACAGCTGAGCGTCAAGGCATCACCTCAGTGTGACCGTGCTTGGCTGCTCCCAGTGACTGATTTGAAAACTCACTGGAACAATGGATGGAGTCACAGGCAGGAGCAGGGTGGAGCAAATAGTTCAGCCATCATGGTAACACAGAGAGGAATACAAATCAGCACGTCTTAACAAGTTGATTCTTTTTCTTTGTAACACTGTAAATATCTTAAATAAAGTTCGACTATTCCAAAATAAATTGTCCCTCTGGAAAAAAGACTAATCATTCATTATTGTACAAATATTAAATAAATCCAGTAGACAAGACAATTGTTGTATCAAAGCCTCTTTATTTGAAAATTAGTACAAAGTCTTGTTCTTTTTTTTTTCCTTGTGTTACAAAACAGTAAATAAGTTACCTCCGTTACTACAACTTGCGTAGATTGTAGCCAGCCAGTGAACGGAGCAGACTCTCTCACAGATCCTGATTATCTTGACAGATATGAAATGTTAGACTATGATTTCTAGGAGGATAAATCTGTCAGATTTCTGTCGTTTATTGCGAGGATACAATGTGAAGGCTGCCCCCGCAAACTCTCGATATGAATGAAAGGGACAGGGGAAAAAGGTTTGTTGGAAACTTAAAATGGCAAAAAAAAGTTTTCTTTAATAAACTGGGCTAAATCCAATCCATAACCTGAAGAAATGCTGCTGGATATGCACATTTAAAAGGCCAAGTCCATCAGTATGAACCGAAACATTCAAGATCAAGAAGCTAAGACTCATATTGCCCCACCAGCGCTCCCTCCTTCCTTTACAGGAATAGTTTGACATTTTGGAAAATACTTTGTCACTTCTGTCTCATTTTAACATCAGGTTACACTATATCCGTTGACTTTGGCAGGCAATATTTAAATGCTGTGGATTTTGGTTGAATTTTCAGTACTCTCATCATGATTTCTGAAGATCCCTTACGTAATTGTTTACAGTCATTAAAGAAGGTCAACAAAATAATCTGATCATTTTCTGTTTTAATTTTCAGGCACAGATCAACCACTGATAAGTAGAATTTCAAATCCACACACACGTGAGTGTGCCTGGAAATAAAACAACCACCACCACTACACAAATAAATATCCACGCAACAGCGCCCCCCTGTGGTCACGGAACAAAACAGTTAGGCCTGGCTCTGGCAAGAAAATTTGCCTCCCAGCACTTCAATAGCTCGCTAAACATTTACATCTTTACATGTTATACTTTCTATATAAAAAAAGAGCAATTACAATTAACAGTCATTTCTTTGTGTCTGTGACAATTCTCTGTCATCCAGGTCAGTTTCGCCTTTCATCCAAGTAGCATCTTCAGTTCCAAGTGACTAAATCAGGTTTAGATTTCAGGACATCTGTGTTGTTCAGATTAACGTGAACCTGTATCCTCTGTTTTCATGATTAGTGCTTCTTTAAGGATGGAGAGAACCACCCATTCATATAGAAAAGAAGAAACCACTTGGATGAGTGGTCAAATGTCTTCAAGAAAACTCAAAATAAGTCTCGTTGCCCTTGTCTTAGTGACTTTTCACCATGTAAAATTGTCATTTCTACACATACATTTTCCCCACACAAAAGCAACTTGCTTGATTATAACTGCTGAGCTTTAGAGGTGCTGCTACGTTTTGAGAGACCCAATTTCCCCCCCTCTGTTAAAAGTCTTTGTGCTGAAGCTAATGTGCTGTAACCGCTGGTCCTCATTTAAACTCCACATAAAAGCGTACAGTGTAATTCCCAAAATGTCAAACTTCAACTTGAGTTCACAGAAAAAAGAAGTTTAAAAAGAAATCTAAAAACTACACATTTCCCATTCTGAAAGCTTTCTTGACTACACAACAGAAAACACAACAGTAAATAAATGAACACAGCTTACAATGCAGAGGAGCTTGCTTTACTGGTTTCTGTGGGACGGAGGCGCTGCCTGGTCCCTGCATGGGAACTTTGCCCCGCTGACATCCCAGTAAAAACCAGCACTGCAGGCCTCAACATGTGCGTGTCTACCAGTGCTGCGGGTGTGAGCTTAGTCTGCAAAGCTGCGGATTTCTTCAAACTTTTACATTCAGTAGATACAGTAGATGGAGGGTGACGGAGAGAAAGAAATATATTCTGGATGTTGTTGGTGTCAGTTGGGGGGAAGGTCTGAAAACCTCTAAGATTACATTCTTTTGCCAGTGGCTATGTTTCCATGGACACTAATAATCAGAACAAAGTGACATTAGATTGGTGTAAATCTTTCCATAAACCGTTGGCTAGGGGAACATTAGCAGCTAATAAGCAAGACTTGATCTGAAAGTTTCTTTGTGGTTGGAATAAATCCATTCTTTCTGCTCATCAATGTGGGCCATCTTCTTCTGTTTAATGAATTTGGTGTAGTCAGTTAAGTCGGAGAAACAAACATCTTCTTCTGTTATATTTCCACAGCAGGCAGAGCCACTTTGAGTTTTTGTGCCACGTAAACACCCAGTAGGACTGAAGAAATATTGTCCATGCAAACATAGCCAGTTATCCAGAGTAAAAGAGGTGAAGTTCAGGCACTGATTAGAAGAGGAGGGGTTAAATGTCCCAAAAGTTATTATTATTTAATCAATTAAATAAATGTTTTGGTTTTTTATAAGGGTAATAAGGGTACAAATAATGCACAAGTAATGCTTAACACACAACAGATTATCAGTTAAGGGATATTAACTCCAGTTACTTCATACGTAAACTCAACCTCTCTGAAAGCAGAGCAGCAGCTGTTCTTCTAGAAATCTTTTTAAATAAAACTGCTCTCGAACATTTTCATAGTAAATTGAATTAAACTTTTATGAAATTCGTACGTGAACAGACTAAATGACTATTCCCTGACTGACAATCTACTGGGTGTAAACTAATCGCATAAACTGAGTTGTTAAAGGCGAACAACAGTTGCTGCATCCAAGCAAAAGTGTGAAGGGACTTTTTTGGAAGAATCAAATGTTAAAGTGCTCAGAGTGGATAGCTAGTTACTAGTTAAAAGCTAACCAACCTGAGTTCATTTATACTCACCTCCCAGTTCATTAAGTACACTAGTAATGTCCCTGCGGGAACCTCTGAAACTGAAAACTAATGCGTGACTGGTCTAGTGTTCAGTTGATGTTGAACCAGCATCAGAAAGGTGGGTGTTCAACTGGGTGATCATTTTGGAGGACGAAGTTTGTGGTGCTGTTAAACTGTACTGAAGTAGTGTTTCAGCCACTAAAATGCCACTTCATTTAATATTACTACAAATCACAGCAGTTGAATCAACATCATCTCTCAGTTATTTGAAACTAATGCTGAATACCTTTATGAAGCTTTAGCCCAAGACTGTTGTACTAGAAATGCATTCCTTTTCACTAGTTTACCTAATAAACAGGCAAGCGGGTGTCTTGAAGGGACAGCCAAAAGTCTCTTTAGTTTCTTTGCTCCCACAGTTGCTGTTATTTTTAAAATCTTCAATTTTTTTTTGTCTTTTGAATTTGCTTATTGGTCCACTAAAGAGTTTTCTAGACACCTAACAAGACAATGGTTTACAATTAATAAAAATAAACTCTAATTGGAGAAAATCTGGGTTCAAATGCAGCATTTGATTCTTGAAATCAGTCATGATCCACATTTTCTGAATTAAAACAGTCTTAACATGATCATATATATGTGTGTGTGTGTGTATATATATATATATACACACACACACACACACACATACACACACAGTATATATGTCATCTATGACCAGCTTATGGGGACATTTAACCGAGCAGCGTTTTTAAAGTACAGTAGTTTAATGTCTCTTAACTACTTATTTGCCTTCCTTCACCTTTTTACTGACTGGTTACAGAAAGACGTGTACACATTTGAAGACAAACTCTTGCAACTAAAAATCTACTTCGGTCCTATGTCCAGATCAAAAATTGAAATCCTGGATTGAAAACAGTTTAAGTTGAGCCAGTTACAGTAAACAGTGATTAAAATAAAAATCTCCAAAGGGCACAATTTATAAAAAAAAAAAAAAAAAGACCCAATACCAATGTACTGTAAACATGACGCCAGCCAATCACAGCCTGTGCAGAGCCACATCAGTCATCCAAAACTCAAGCGATTAGGAAAATGGAGGTAGTCTGATGAAGGTGTAACACACGGGGGGGAGAGCAACCCCCCAGTACAGCATCAGTAACCCCAGAATTAGAGGCCGAGGCTGGGACAAAGAAGGGACATTTTCCCCTGGAGTCCCCCCAGCTCCATCACAACAAACACTTGCAGCTCAATATCACAAATAATCATCTTATAACCAACCCCAACCCGACGCCACCAAACAAAACCTGCTTACATTTAATTCCGCATTATTATATTCTCATTTAAGAGCTAGGATTAGCATTCATAAACAAACTGTTATCCAAAAATGTATCGCTAATAAATAATAGATTTATACATATAAAAACAGCCCCCTCTGGAGGTTCACTTTATACAGTAATCATCCGTTCTCCCTCACATACTGCACACATGAACAATCAATATTTATTTTTTTTGTTCTCTGCCATAAAAAGGGATCCATTCATTTCTCATTCAGACTCTCTCTCACACACACACACACACACACACACACACACACACACTGCTCAGTTTGTCCCAACAGGCCACACACCTGTCGAGATCACTGTGGCTGCATTTTGCTGTCGAACAACCGGCACAGCAGGAATATGACGAAGAGGAGACCGTTTTATCTTCCTCTCTGGGCGGGTGGGGGTCACCCTGAAGCCCCACCCGTGTCAGCAGCATAGAGGGCAGAGCCAAAAAAAAAAAAAACACATGCGTGCACGTGCGCACACAAACTGAGAACTGGCAAATTCTCTTTAGACGAGAAACATCCAGCTTTTCTTTAACGAACCCCATGACCTTCATTAACACAACGGCTCTGATAAAATGCAGCAGGTGGAACAGTCAGCTTTTCTTCCTCACTGCCATTAAAAATGTCTCACTGCCTTACAAAAATAGCCTTGTATACAGCTTGCATCTCATCCGCATGTCAGAAACAACAAAGTAGACATCCCGATGTTCTGAGTGTTCCCACCAGCATCTGCTGCAGACGCTCCTCAGTCCAGTTTCTCCAGCACTGAGGGCACGTAGACCAGGCTGAGCTCGCTGCCGAAGTCGCAGACGATGGCAGCGTTGTCCAGCACCAGCAACTGCCGGACGCCCTGACCATCGCTGCTCTGGCCTAGGTAGACGGTTTGCAGCAGGTCTCCGAAGTTCAGGTCCCAGAAGGAGACGCAGCCCTGGCCCCCCGTCACCAGCAGGGACTCTGAGATCACTCCCAGACTGGCCCCACAACCCACCTCCTGGTGAAGAGAGGACGAGAGGTTAGATTCACTCGCCAGACAAAGAGATAAGAAACAGCTGTTTAATATATTTCAGAGCATTAAATAATGATTACAACATTAGTGAATTTTCTACAGATACATCTGTGAAGCTTCTTAGTCATGCAGATCACAGTAAATCTTGCTTTTTCATCCAAGCAGCTTCTTCAGTTCTAAATGACCAGTGGGCAGTTTGGGTTTTTATTTTTGGTTATCTACAAAGTTTTGTCTGTCAATCTCTGGCTTGTGGACAGCCAGAGAGTGGGATCAATACAGCATGAATTATTATTATTATTGTCTCCTCAGATGTTTTCTCTGCTTGATGCATGCCAATGATTTGACCCTTCTTAAACAGACTAACATCTTTTCTATGACCACGCAATGTGTCTTTCAACATGGTTGTTTAAGAAAAATACTCATTGCATCAGTTGGGGTTAAAGAACTGGTTGCCAGCTGAAAGATAATCACCCATACAGTAATTATCCAATAGGAGGCTCATACCTATTTGCTTAGTTAAATCCAGGTGCCAACTATTTTTTGGCCAAACAGTGTATTTCTGTTATTCCAACAGCATTTTAATTAGCCCTGACTTGACCAGGGCTTTCCAAACTCTTCCAACAATGCAGTCAAGTATTTATAGTGTATCCAAAGCTTGTTATTTTATACCGAGATAAATCAAAGTTCGCTATTCAGCACATTAATGCAATGTCATGGTCAAATAACTAATGTGTAACCGTCTGAATACTTATGGTCGGTATCTCATTCATCTGTAACTTGAGCACAGTTTTTCATTCAAAATCTATTAAAAGCCCATTAGTGATTGGGAAATAAGACAAAATATTACAAATGACGTTTCATTTTGGGGCTAATCTGAATAACTACTCACAAATTATTCACATGAAACAATATAAAAAGTGAAAAGTGCTCCCACAATTTAACTTTTGACAGAGGGTGAGGGCAAAGACAGGCAGGTTTGTATGGGTAACAAATATATATATATATATATAGATATATGTTTACGCACCTGCTGTATTGAGTAGAGTTTGATCCCAGTACTGCGGTCCCAGATACAGATAAGGTCGTCCAGTCCTGAGCTGATGACACAAGAGGTGGTGCAGACCAACGAGGTGACGTCGCCACGGTGACCATAAACATGGCTGACGCGGCTTCCTGTCAGAACGTCCCACAGGCATATGGCACCGTCCTGCCCACCGCTCGCCAGAACCATCGTCTGAGGGGAACGACAAACAGACTCTTTTTACACTAAAGCTCTATTTCTCACTGCATTATATTTGCATCTAAATTATTATAAACATTTTGGACCATACAGTGTAGTATTTAAAGGCAAAAAAAAATAGGCAGCGAGATGTCGTCCTCTGAAGATCTTTCACAAGTGTTTTGATTGTCATCTTTCTTAGTCTTAAAGCTGACTTTTATTGTGATATAAAACAGTTTTAGAGAAAGACATTTGACTGACCTGGTCTATGTAAATGGCTGTAATCCCTCCAGAGTGACCCTGCAGAGTGAAGAGACAGCACGAGTCCTCCAGGCGATAAACCTAACCAGTAAACACAGACAAAGAGGATATGTCTATAACATGTACATGACTATATTTATTGTCTGCGTTTACTACAAGTATAGATTTATTCTTCCACTGTTTTTTATTAGAAACCAGAGCCCCGACTTTTTCAGTCTTTGTTGTTAAGTCAAGTCATCAATTCTTGCCACATGTGTTTGGTTCTGCTTTACCCGGACTGTGTGGTCCTGACTGCCGGTGACGACCCTGCCGGCGGCCGCTCGCAGCACTGTGATCGGCTTGTGGTGAGCACACTGCACAGAGCGCGTGAGCTGGCAGCTGATCACATCCTCACTGCTGTAACAGGGAGACGGAGGCATGCTGCCTCGCCCAGGAGCACCTGCAGGAGGACGGGGATAAGGAGGACAGGAACATTCTAAGTATCACAAATCTTAAAGCTTATTTCTTCCTCCTGGTTCATCTTTCCCTAGTGGAAACTGAGCCTCACCTCTGTACTGCAGCAGACCCAGAGGTTTGTTTATCTCAACAGTGAAGAAATCTAAGGAACCGTTCAGCCGAGCCGCCACGATTCTGAGGAGGAAGAGGAAACATGTAAAAACTCTCAAACTTCACCATTACACATTGTAAAGTAAAAATAAACGATGTGGTATAGTTACATTTTAACTGGCTTTAATTTTCACCTAGCTGCAATTTGCTGGCTTTGTATGCAGTCTACATATGATATGGAAAGAAAAGTCTTCACGTTCATTAAACCGAACAACACAGTGGTGTTTTAGATGAAATAACATTAAGTACGTTAAAAGCCAATTAGAGATCTGAATTCAAAGCTAAGACAATGAAAACTGTTTTTCTTTTCTGTGTGTGTTTAACCTGTTGTTGAGGAAGGCCAGAGCTGTGATCCCAGAGACACTATCCTCATTACTGCAGCGTAGCGACCCTTCCACTGCATCCCATAGCTGTAAACAAATTAACAGTTCCTTTACATCAGTTTAGGTGATGAGATTCATAACAGAAAGAAGCATTTAAGTTTGAGAATCAATGATCAAATCTTGTTTCCAGACCCCAAACTGTTTCTCTTCACTTTGAGTCATGTGCTTACTTCCTTATGCTTTCTAAGCGAAGAGAACACCTCTTTTAATGGCTAAAGAATTCTGTGAGTTTTAATTTGGACTCATAAAAAGCTGAAGATCTACAAACATGCACAGATTCAAATGACAATAATTTTCTAAATATTAGTCTTTTGATCTTGTGTTGCATGTATCATTTTACACACCTCCAGTTTGCCGCTGCTCCTACCAGCAGCTATCAGATTTCCTCTCAGCTCCATTGCCCAGACAGAGCTTTCCCAGTCAGTTGCTTGGTTTCCAGCCGCGGAGGCTCTCTCTTGATTTAAGGGTGCGGCTACATCCCCTAAGCTCAGTCTTCTCTGGAGCTGAGCACCAGAGGGCGGCGAGGAAGAGGCTGAGGAAGCAGAGGGGTAGGTGGATGGCGAGGGGGGCTCGTGCTCCATGTAGGCACGCTCCACCAGACCTCCAAAGTCAAAGCCTGCTCGGGGTGGAGTAGAGAGGTGTGATGGAGGCTGGGAGGTGAAGTTGGAGGTGAAGTTGGTGTCAATGAGCGGGGTGAGATCGGGCTGGTCGGTGAATAGAGTCGGCCGAGCAGGCGCCGTGCGGCGTCTCACTGGGTAGCCCTCATCCTCTGACAGGCCATCGCCATTGATGGAAAGGTCTCGACTGTCCGAGCATAAACACTCTGAGTCTGCGGCACCGCTGTCCCATCCGTCACGCTGATCCCAGCAGCCACTGCTGCTGCTCCTCCTCCGCCTGAAAGTGGTAGAATTTCCCAATATTACTAGTGATATTAACTTATTTTTACTAAAATACATGTTGTCTGAATGATAAACTGCAGCACACAAATGTTTACTCAGATGGGTGAGGCAATTTATAAATTTATGAACGGCAGATTTTGCCTTCCCAGCACATATGCTACTCCTAATTCTGCTTCAAACATTCTGAAACAACCCTAACCCTAACCCTAACATCAGTACAGAGAAGATAGCTTGCTACTTTTGGTTTCCAACTGAGATTTGAATAAAACTGTTGACTCTGGATCATTTCATAGGACAATAAGCCTGTCAAAGCAATTAAGACTGTTTAAGTAGTATTATGACTGTCTCACCCATTGTTTGGAATGACGGTCAGACAGTCTCCAGTCTGCGCATCCCAAACTCGGATCTGTCCAGCCAGACAACAGCTAGCCAGCAGCATGCCATCACTGGCCAAACACTCGATGTCCTGCCAGACAGAAAGACAAAACATCAACCAACTTTAACAAACCTTCTGAAAACAACTAAATGACCTGTTGTTATTACCATGAAATGCTTACTTTACCTCTTAAGGCTCATAATTCTAGGAGTAGGTATCAGAGGTATGCAATCTGGTTTTAGAATTAAAAATATATTTTATGTGGTTCTTAATCTGGGTATTTTCTCACCATATTGTGGCCCCTTAGAAGCAGCGGAGAAATCTCACTGACAGGAGGAGAATAACCATAATCGTCGCAGGGCAGGTCACCTCGACGCCGGCGCCCGTGAGCGACACCATTCTGGCCGTAGTTACGTGGGCACAGAACCCGGTAGAGACAGAAAAGCAGCAGAACCAGCAGGACGCCTGCAGCCAGGCCAAGAGCTGCCACCCTACAGGAGAAGGAGGACAGGGGGGGTTATTTAGTCTCTAGTTCAACTGGACACACTTGTTTTCTGCAGTATTTGAACTACTCTACACATTCAACATGTACACCAAAGCAAGCAGCACATCTTTGAACTGAATTCTTCAGACTTAGGTGGGAAATTAGAAATATATGGCAACACAACTAAGTTGTTCACTAAATGCTTTGAACTAGAATAGATGAACTATGAACCCTTAAATAGAGTGTTTTGTTTGCACACTTTTTACTTTATTAGACAGCAAAGTTTAGCGTGTTACAGTTGCGTTCAAAATAATAAGTGTGTTTAAAAAAAATGAGTAAAGCTCTAAATCCTTATAATAGATTTTATTTCCGTATGTGCAAATGTATTGGCAACGTTGCACATTCTAATTCAAAACATGAAGAAAAATCTATCAAATTTGTTATTACCTTACAGAAAGTTAAGAAAAAGGAATATTAAACTGTTCAAAAACTAGTAGTGTCTGCGTTTTTCTTTACAAACTCATACATTGCCTGTATAAACTGTCAAATGCTTAAAGATTTAGCTTTCCTGTCAATCACTGAACTAGTATATAGTTGTATAACCACTGTTTCTGGCTCCTGTGAACAGGTATTCCAGCCCAGGTCGATTGGACTACATTCCACAACTCTTCTGCATTTATTGCTTTTGACTCAGAAACAGCATTTCTGGTGTCACCAAATAATTTTTCTATTGGATTATGGTCTGGGGATTGGGCTGGCCACTCCATAACATTAATCTTTTTGGTCTGGAACCAAGAAACTGTACCCTTACTGCTGAGTTTGGGGTCGTTGTCTTGTTGAAACCCCTATTTTAAGGGCATTTCCTCTTTGGCATATGGCAACATGACCTCGTCAAGTATTCTGATGTATTCAAACGGATCCATGATCCCTGGTATGCGATAAATAGGCCCGACACCACAGTATGAGAAACAGCCCAATATCATGATGAAGTATCTTGTTTTCAGTACTGGGAATAATGACACTGAATAATACACGAGAAAACAAATTAAGCTACCATTTTCTGGTTGTTACAAACTTTGCTTGCTACAAACACTACCACACTTACTTGCACACTTACAAACTCATTTCTTCAATTGCTCAAATTTATAGATTAGCGCAAAGGAGGAGGAACTGTCTGCAGACTGTAATTTTTATTCTCTTTATTGATTAATTTGCTGATCATTTTCATGATGCATCTCATGGGTTATAAAAAAGGCTGAAACACTGATGCATTTCAGAAACCGAGAAATAAAACATTAAGATATTACCATGTTGTTTTACACTGAATTGATCAATTTATGTTTTATACAACTTGGGGTAATCAGTTTTAAACTTCTTCAGTATTTGGCAGTATCTGAAGTGAAATGTTTTTTGTAATATGTTGGAATCACTGAGCCCTAAAAGTTTTCAGGTCAAGGAAAGAAACTATTACAAGTGCCTGCAGGGGTACATGATATATTGGTTTTGTTAAAGGACTTAACGGTTTAAACTGAGTCATCAAACTCACTCACTATTCCTCAGGCAAAAGACGGCACTGTCCTCTCGCATATTGTGAGCTGATAGTTTAACAGGGACCATTTTATGAGGAAACTCTTACATGCTTTTACTTTTGACCTGAGAAAAAGATGCTTCCAAGTTCTTGAACACATATTGGTAATTGAAACAATTTTGAATTTAAATACTCTTTCATTTAAATTTTGTAAAGTAGGCAGTTTTTTAGCAACATCAATATAGTGCTGCAAAGTTATATCAGTCAATTAATCTATCAATTATTGTCCAATCCTTTGGATTAATCCTTTTGGTTATTTACCTTTCTCATATATCACAAATCTTTCTCATAAGAACATATTTTAATATGAAATATATATATGAAAAAAAATATTCAAACTTTTACCTTATGATAATAGTCATAACAAAAGTAAAGGTTTATTTGTCACCATTTGAAGCCTCCACAACGCTATGCAGTGGGATGTATTCATGCTAATCAATGTGTTTTCGCAGACCTAAACTTAATTATGTAAACTGTGGTTGAAATAGGTCATATGTACAGTTAGATGAATGCAGAACATTGTTTAAAAAAAAAAAAAAAGATGTCTAAATTGGTCAAGGTTCCACTTTTTCCACATTTTATTGTATTTAAAGGTCCGTTTTTATCTGTGTTAAAACTTTCAGTTTCCAACACCTTTTACACACTGACCTTCTATCTGTCTAAGGGGCATCTGAACCAGCCATAAACTCGACTGCCTCTTCCAAACTGTGAAGAACATGACCCTGACCCCACTCCAGCTGATAACCTTCATATCTCCTGTACAAAGATGAAATGTAGAACACAACCTTCCCCGGAGCAGTGAGGGCCAAAACATCTAACCATATACAATGCAGCACAATGACAACTTGTCTCCACTCTTACTGTCAGCAAAGCTTTAAGATGTGTGTTTTCAGATGAACAACAACCATCTGAAAGCACTATTTCTACCATCTAGGATGGCCAAAAAAAGTAAAATTAGACTGCAGAATAAAAACTTCTCAAGACATGGATTAGCTGACTGTCCCACACCTGAGTGACTCATCTGCATGAAAAAAAACTGTCAAATGCAGAAAGTAACCAGTCAACCAGGTTTGTCCAGTCAGAGAGTAAATCCTTCCTGGAGGCAGAGATAACAAAAGATTTTGCTTTTCTTTATTCTGTTTCGTTGTCTCCATTGTTTTGCCTCAGAGAAGATAACCATAAGTCCTGTGAGACTTGACACAGTGAATTTCCAAGTCAACACATTGATGCCGCTTCAAATTTACTCCCACACACTGTTTGCACACATAAAACACCTAAATTCAACTTGCAGCCCAGTCAATTACAGATTTAACAATAGAAACCAATCCATTTGAATAAAAAGGCTCCTACTTACACCCATCTGGGTATGATTTTTCAGTGTTGTTAACCACGTGTGTATTAAACCAATAACATTTCTTTTCTTAATTGGTCAAATTATGTTCATCAAGCTGGGGAGATATGTTTTTAGCACTGTGAAAAAGCATTGCAACGAAATTCATGTTGTAAAACAAGAAAATACAAAACCAAACTAAAACTATATTAAATATATGGATTCAGCCAGTGATGGGCAGTAGCGTCGCTACTAGCTTAACTACTTTTGTCAGTAGCTTGGCAGTAACGTTGCTATTTACAAAACCAAGTAACTTTTCAGTAGCTAAGCTCTTTTATTGATCAAGTAGCGCAGTAGCGTCCTCGAAAGCTAATTTCTCCTGGACATTTCTGACATTTCACACACAACAGCATTTCCCTGCAGCCATCAAACACATAAATTAGGAAAACAGGATGTTTCTGTGTCAACAAAAACACGCCAGGTACAAGCGCATGCGTAGGCCTACAGAATGTTCACGGTGACGACATAGACAAGCGACACACACACACTGGAGAGAAAAGAGAATGGCAGAGAGCCCAAGATCCGTGGAAGAGCATGAGCATACACCGTGGCCATACCTTCAAAAGTATCTCACTTTAGTGGAGACCAGTGAAAAGAAATATATTTTCAGATGCCTTCTGTGCAACCCAAAGAAAAAGTTCCTGTCGACGTCAACGACGTCGAACACAAACATAAGAACACACGTTCAGGTGATTGCATTTCATTGAACTACCGTTTTTCCATTTTGCATCAATGAATGAAATTAAGCTTAAATCAGCTAACGAAACGAATTAAGTAGGAAAGAGGTGGGAGAATGGAATAATTGATGAAGTTCAAACAGTTAGATAACTCATGCTAATCAGCAGAGGGTAGCCTACAATAACAAGCTAGGTCGGACCTAGTAGGTCCACTGTTAGCCTATGCAAGACAAAATATATTTTAGCGTCTAGCTCATTGTATAGAATGGGCCTTAAGTATTTATTTTTTTGTGTATTGGGCTATTGTTCAATGAATGAATCATATTTTAGCCTTTATCTGACTGACAGTTGTGTTGATCACTAAAATTGCATTGACTTGGCATGCAGTTTGATTAACTGAAAGTAGCTACTAATGTAGCTTATCAAGCTACTTTTGACAGATTGTAGCTCACTACACATATCAAGTAGCTTGCCCATCACTGGATTCACCAGCATTGATGAATAATTATGTAACTAATTCATTTAAGTGTAAGGCATTTACAAACTTCTACACCTGCTGCAAAATAGTTTTTAATTAAGGTAACACATTTTTTGTTTTGGTAATATGGCACTGCAAAAAATAGTCATATTATCATGTTTTCTGTGTTTACTTTTCATCATAATTACAGATAAGCATTGTAATTAATTCCTGACAAAAATAATGTTTATTTGCCAAGCGTTACGATATTTATGGTGGCCCAAAGATGCTGAGAAAGTCCACAGAGGTGTCAAGCACAAGCACAACTCACAGAGACATATCAAGGTGAAATACAGGTAAAGGTGTACGTTTTAGATGTGAAGATGTTCATGTCAATGTATCTGTGTCTCAGTACTAACTTGTAGAGGGTGAGGTCTGTCTGTAAATCCGCAGAAACCTTTGGAATGGATGGTGGAGGGTGTCTGGTGTCCTGAGGGTGACGTGTCTCAATGGCCTCCTGAGGGTTCAGGTGAACGGTCACAGGAATGACGGGTAAGATACTTATGTACCTGCAATTGAAAAGACAACGGAGACGATTCATCTAAAACAAAACCTGATGGGACTTCCTGTGCAGATTAAAAATGTGGCCAACACATCTCAGGACAAAAACAGTGATATTTGTGGGTGTGAGGTTTGTTAATATCAACCATTATGCAAAAATTTCTGCTAGTGGGAAAATATAATTTGTTCCTGCCTTTCTCAGGTTGCAAGTTTAAGCTCTGTTGGACAGTCCAAAAAATTAATAAATTCCACACTATAGAAAAATGAAACAGGTTGGCTCAGCTCTGCGAGGAAAAGCTGTAGGGATTTACAGATTATGTCTTTCGTCAGGTCTCTCTTTCATCTTTTAAGCACAATAGCGTTGCTCGTCATCTGTTTGATGTCCAAAACTGTACTTTAAATTCTAGTAGTCAAATATACCCACTGAAAATTAGAATTAGGAATTAGGATTGTGTCTATTGTGATTTTAAAATATCTCCTTTTGAGAGAAAGATGCAGGTATACTGTTTACTTTTTTAAGCAAAGTTTTCCTAGTTTATGGAGGTTACTCTGATGCAGTTATGACATCTTCTCAAAAATTAGTCAGTAATTTGTCATCCTGAACAGACTCATCTAGGTAACTAATTTCTTGGGAGTAAATAACATTTATAAAAATCTAAATTTACTTCCAGTCCTTTCTCAGCCAACGCTGTGACTGCTGGACCCCAAATAAGTCTTTAGCACCACTCACCTCTTTGCTAAAGTGATGTTGTAGTAGCTGAAGAGTGATGGCCAGTGTCTAAAGGACAATCTCCTCCATCCTTCCTCATCCTCTGCCCCCCAGGTGATCTGTGGAGCAGTGGATGGAGCATGGGGTAGGGGCCCTGCCCTGGCTGAGCCATGGTGGCCCTGTGACTGGTTCTCGGGTAAAGGAGTTGGATCTGGTGCAGGGTGGATGCTCAAGGTGCTGGTTGGATCCCCACCACGGAAAACCGGGGCCACCCCCAGGTGAGGGGGCAGACCGCCTCCTCCTGGGTCTCCTAGAGGGCTTTGCTCAGACACCTGTGCAGCCAAGTAGGTGCGGATTCCAGCCGGGTCTGTATAGACAAGGATGCCTATCCAGATCACTGTACCAACCTGGAAATTAAAAAAAAAACAAAAAAGGATTGTTAAATATTTATGATTAGGAATCCATGGAGGTGAACTGTCTGGAATTTTAGTTTGATTTTAGATGACATTTAACTTAACGTCGGTTTAAATAAGCCACCAGCCTCTGTGAATGATTTTTGCAATGCAAACCTGTGCCATACTCTTTAAAGCAGTAACCAAAAGCCGCAGTGATCTGACACAATTTGACAGAATGTTTCCTAGATCATGAAAGACATCATAAATCATACATTTTCTGTCTGTTTTGAATCTGTCTCCTCACCATAATGATGCGCTGAGCCAGACGTGTTCGGGCCAGGAAGTACACCACACGCAGCCTTTTTGGGAGCCTCAGGTTTCTGAAGGCCGGGGCCTGCAGAGTGATTGTGTGTGGGGAAGGTCGTGGTGGAGGGGGAACCTCACGAGGACGAAGGGGGCCTGGCTTGGGAGGAGGCATACCCGCTTCGGCCGGCAGGCGACGATTCAGGTCAGCCAGCTGGATGGAAATTATGTGGTTTAGACATTTCTTTAAACAGAGAGGTTGGTTTTCTCAAAGCCATGTAGATCTGAAACCCAACTGATTGATTCAATAAAAGCTAGCAGATTTTATTGATTGCTTCCTCTTCACTGCCTGCAATTGTCCAGCTGTAACAATTAAATGAATGTCAGTTTATGACTTAATTCATTGTTCCAAGTAATTCATCATTCTCTGGTTCCAGTTTCGCAAATGTTATACAGATATAGTATACATATGATCATCTGTGAGGGACATTTTACAAGAAGAACAATAAATACTAATCCCTACTAGTCATGCTGTCCATTCACCTTCATACACTAATGGGGATTAAAGCTTCAAAGCTACTAGATCTTTTGTGTTTGTAAACGTAGGAGCATATGGTGCTAATGCTTATTCACTGAGCTAGACGGTGCTGAAATGCTTTGGTATGTATGTGACAGGAAAAATGGCCAACAGCAGAAAAGTAAGAGGTTTTAACTAGAAGGAAACATGTGGGAAAACAGTAATCTGGGAACTATGCAGTAAATGCATGTGGGCCAGTGACCGCCAACTGGCCTCCTCTATGTCCTATATTTGCTCATAAGGTACAAACAAGGCAGAAGTATGAACTAAATTCTTACTGGTTTGTAATTGTTATCTTAATTGGCTTATTGCTGTTACCTACTAGGGGTTTTACCGACTAGTCAACTTTACTGCTGTGCCATGGCGCTTTAAACAGAAAGTCGACTAGTCGCCAATCACGTGACAATGACAACTCGGGACGCCTTGGAGAAGATAGGTGAGGAACCCAGTGGGTCAATTGCAACAAACTAGCAGCGGTTCATCAAGTGTGTGGAAATATTTCACTAAAGATGAAGCCCATTCTACCGTGACATGCAGAATATGTAACTCATTCCTGAAATACAACAAATGTACTACTGCAATGCACACTCGTATGAAAAGGAATCTGCTGACGCTAGCAGAGGAACGGAAGGTCCAAATCCTCTCAACGGCAGTCAATTAACGACGTCACCTGCGGTAACAGAGAAAAGGAGGCTGCACATCAACTATCTGCTGGTGAATTAGACCTTTAGCTGCAATGCACTGCTATAGCTGCTCTTCGGAGACCTACTTTTTTCTTTTTTTCTTTTTTTAATTCCAGCTACATTATATTATCTTACAAACGTATTATTAAAAACTGGAAGGACAGTTTGCAGGAAGAAATGTGGTTGGAAAAAATCCTGATCGTGATCGTGATCAGCGATCAGTTAAACATTTGGTGAAATCAAATCACAGAGAAACAACAGTAGAACTCAGGGCTATGTTAAATAGTGAAAGTAAGAGCATTTCCACACATACAATGTGAAAGGAACTCAAGGGATTGGGACTGAACAGCTGTGTAGCCTTAAGAAAACCACTAATCAGTGAGGCTACCTGGAAAAAAGGTTTCAATTTGCTTGGGAGCATAAAGATTGGACTCTGGAGCAATGGAAGAAGGTCATGTGGTCTGATGAGTCCAGATTTTCAGCAACATTATGTGCCCAAAGAATGAGGTCAACTGACTACCTGAATATACTGAATGACCAGGTTATTCCATCAATGGATGTTTTTCTTCCCTGATGGCACAGGCATATTCCAAGATGACAATGTCAGGATTCATGGGGCTCAAATTGTGAAAGAGTGGTTCAGGGAGCATGAGACATCATTTTCACACATGGATTGGCCACCACCTTAGTCAGACCTTAACCCCATTGAGAATCTTTGGGATGTGCTGGAGAAGGCTTTGCACAGTGGTCAGACTCTCCCATCATCAATACAAGATCTTGGTGAAAAATTAACACAACACTGGATGGAAATAAATCTAGCGACACTGCAGAAGCTTATCGAAACAATGCCACAATGAATGTGTGCTGTAATCAAAGCTAAAGGCGGTCCAATGAAATATTGGGT
This sequence comes from Chelon labrosus, assembly GCF_963514085.1. Taxonomy (NCBI): domain Eukaryota; kingdom Metazoa; phylum Chordata; class Actinopteri; order Mugiliformes; family Mugilidae; genus Chelon; species Chelon labrosus. The sequence continues at coordinate 1,499,010 of NC_140345.1, read as the reverse complement.
GTGAGAGTGTGTGACCTTATTTTCAGTGGCAACTTTTTTTTGGCCAGGCACTGTATTAGTCGACTTTAAAACATCCAAAGTCATTCAACTCCTATTACCTACATAAAGTCATTAGTGAAGAAAGTGGTAGGAGCCCTGGAAACAGCAAGATTCCATGTGACAGTATTGACTATCTATTGACAAGAAGCTATGTAAGGTGTATATGTAAGTCTCACCTCCATGCGGCGGATGTCTATAGATAGCACTGTGGTGAAGAAGAACATCTGGAGGAAGAAGTCAGACACCAGTCCCACAACAGCAAAGAGACAGAACTCCTACAATACACAGAAAAAAAACAGAGGATATGTAATACAACTACAGAGGCTAACCGCATGTTAGAATTTTCCACTAAAGCATTTTGTCAAAATAATAAGTCTGTTTATGTATATTTTCATATTCTGAGTTTCTCAGCTGTTTTCTTAGTGCATGCATAAATTCTGTCGTAGCATATAAGACACATCTAATATATTTTTCGAAATAAAGGCACGGGCACACCAAAGCAACATCAAAGAAATACAATTGGACCAAGAGTTTGGACTTTGGTTTGGACCAAGAAGTTGCATTTGATCACACAGCAAAAAACACAGCCAACGGCTAGCTGGTCCAGTTTATTACATGCACTAGTGAATACAAATGCATTCAAATATAACAGTCCCGTTCTAACTCTTATCTTCATGACTGTTCTAATGCTGCATTTATGTTGAGTCAGAAAGGTGGTATTAAGTGGATGATTGCAGTGCTATTAAACTGGACTGATTACACACTAAAGCATTTCTGTTATTTAGCCTAGCCCACTGAAGAAAATAGGATTTTCAACACCAAACAATTCAACACCATAACCTTCATGAAGATATGATTGACTCCAGAACTGCTATATTAGAATTTATTTGTTTTAACTAGTGTACCTTACGTTTTGGCAAGTGAGAGTACGTTTTGCGCCTGCTTTCAGGATGCTGAAAAGCAGCTGTGGCTTGACTAATAAGAACAGGGCAGGACACACTGCCAAAACTGGGGCCATAGACAATCATCATCGGCCCAACACCAGCAAACGGTTGACAGTTGGTTTGGTGTGTCACATCCCTAAGAAAATAATACATGAACAACTGAACCAAACTGAACCAAACAACTGAAAAAGAGCATATAATAAAAACAACTGGAGAAAGAAACAGCAGGACTCCCAACTTTTACTTCTCTGACCAAAAAAACCCTTCTCACTTCTCATCAAAGTTTTGTCATATTGATTTCTTATATTTGTCATCTGTTGGTTTATTCAAACATATTTCTGATACCTGGATAGCTGGCACCAGAGTGAAATATCCAATGAGGATGATGCAAAGTTCAGTGGCCATGTTCTTCATGATAGACCAGCTCTCATTGCTAAGGCCTGGAAAAACAAAAACAAATTTAGAAAGATATTTATATTTTTAAACTCCCAAAATCGTATTAGTTCACTTCACTCTCTACCCCTACCCTGAGCAATACGTAGTTTGACCTCCAGGTCAACAGGGGTGGAAACCACAGACTTGGTGAGGACCAAGACGTTCTCCAGGCCGATCACCACCACCAGGTACGGGAAGATCTCACTGCAAAGAGAGCAACACAACCTCAGGACTAAATTGGAATAAAAATAAAAATAAACATATTAGAGGAAGCAACCTTTGGATATAGCGGTCAACGAATAATCAACTACAGTTTTATTTGCACCATGTTCTATTTTTTTTCTTGTTCTTTTTTATATTTATAATATACATATATATATATATATATATATATATATACATACAGTATCAAAGACACAACAACAAAATCACTTGGTAATTATGTGCAATTTGTTGGTGAACGTGATGGCTGGATCTCAGTATTAATGTTTCACAAGTCAATACTACATCAACAATAATAAGAACAGCTAGAAGAAAAAAGAAATCAATATTCAAAAGTATTTGTCAATGTTAGGCAGAAGTCTGCTGGGAATTTCCTCTATTGAAGAGTGGAGAGAGATTAGTCTGAGAGCAGAGATAAGCTCTAGAAGTAACCGTATAACTGGGTTAACAACTCTTCCTGTTACATCAGACCCACTCAGTGAAACTGTACGTAACAAACACACTATCACAACAACTATTTCAGAGGGAGAAATCCGTCGTGACTAAGCAGAATATGTAGCATGCATTGCACGTGTGGTTATGCTGACCTTGATGTGTGTTTATGCCAGATAGTAAAAGTACAGCCCATAGCGGACTTGCGTGGATCTTAGTTAGTGGTCAGCCAACGGTGTGCCATTGTCACGCCATGATGTCTGCTTTTTAATAATCCTCAAATGATTGGACAATCGTTACACGTCCATACAACTATCTCTCCGCCCCCTGAGCTAGTGCAACCCACTTTCATACCAAGTCCTTTCTTTTTTTCCCCACATAAACACATTGCCTCTCTGCCCTCCTGATGTAAACATTAACACAAATCTCAGTAAAATCAATATAGAGGAAGTGGGAAGTCAATAATCTTGTATGTGTGTTAGTGAGTGAGCTGGTGGACCTGTCCTTGTCTTTCTGAGACTACGATAAGAGATAATGACGAAAGTGTAACAGTCAATATTACAAGGCCATTTTTGAATCTCAACAACAGAACATAAAGAGGACTATACAGTGGCAATGATTTTATTGTGGCTTCTTATAATTTAGTTAAAAATGAACTCTTTTCAGTTTGGATTCTAGAACATTTGTCTTAGTAAGTAACATTTACCCCTAAGAATGTATGTGCAACGCAAGTTGAAAGATTCACCTTGAGTCTACAGTCATGCTAGCAACTCTATCAAGCTGTACTTTGGCACAGTGGTGCTTTGAACTAAATGCAATGTCTACTAGAGTATTTACCATTTTAGTTTTAGGCCCTGTTCACTAATAGCAATAAACATCACCAAAATGTGTTACTGTCAGTTGTTTAAAGTTAAACAAAGTTCAAAATGGTCTCCTTCCTTTCTTAGAGGTTTAAGTGTTAGAAATGAATTTCTGCTGGTAAACTGATTACAAATTCTGACTAATTATTTTGGACCAAATCTTGTTAGTGATCTTCACAAACTGTAGAAGAGGTGGGCAGTCCTACCCTCCATTGAGTGTGGGTGTCAGTCCAAACAGTGTACACAGTCCCACAGACATGAGCAGAGAGCTGAGGACTGTGACCACAGCAGCCAGAGCCAGGCCCCACTTAGACTTAACCATGTCAATCTTACCTGCAAGAAAGGAAATGGAGATGTGTTGAGGACAAGACACTGTAGACATTACTATTCACTATTTAACGCCTCAGCCATTAAATCAAGTGTGTTCACCACAAATCCGTCAAATGACAGGGTGAGCTGGAGAGGTTTTTTAAAGGGGAACTACTGTTTTCAACAACCTGGACCTTATTTCTGGCATAAAATACGATCGTTCTCTCACCCATATAACTTTTGTGTAATTTGCAATAATTAGATCAGTAATTTGAGATAATTAGATCAGCGTATATCCATGTAGTGAGAGTGACTGGGGCACCAAAACGCAGCCTCTAAATAACGCATTATCTGCCACGAAACTCGTTTATTTCACCAATATTTTGTTATAATACGCTAGTGCTATTTCCCGTTGAGTCCGCAGTTACCTGTTATCATCATCCGGGGTCTGTAGATTAACCTACAGACCTCGGATGGTGTCTTCTGACCTGGATGATGTCATCTGATCTCTGAGCGGCGCACACACCCATGACAGTTGGCTTGTTTACCTGTAATTTGCTACTACTAGACGAACCATAGCACCCCTTTAAAGAGATTAATTAGCCACTCATAACAGAGGGCAGGTAACTGCTGCTAAATTAAAGTTTAGCGATACCAGTTAAATAAATAAAACATCAGGTTTGCCATTAAAGTAAAGCAATAAATGAAAAATTTTGAAATCTTACTCAAGCTCTGTAATTATTCCAGCCACGCATTTTTTTTTTTCTGAAAATCCCCACATTATAAAGAATATGCTGCACAGTCGTTAAGTCTTAAAATTAGTGTAATATCTATTTCAGCACAGAGGGGGGAAATTCACTTAAAAGAATATCTTTTTGGAGGGGATCACGACTGTCACCCCCACTGAGGAATAAATTAAAGAATTATCTTTACTGATTTTGTCATTAAAACATGAAATTTAAAAACAAAATCATGAAAACAGCAGTTACAAGCTGTAATTAGGTTACTTTAGCAAGATGCATTTGAAAAATGTGTTAAAACAGCATGCCAAACGTGAGCCAAACTAATCAGCCAGAGTGTGAATGTTGACCCTGAGCTAATGTTTGTGCTGGCAAGTTGCTGAGGGTTTGCTGGGTGCATTCTTACAGCAGTGTGCAATGTTCCAGTGAGAGGATAATCCCCACACCTGACAGGAACAACCTTGGCACACAAACACATGCATGCGCACACAATGGCACAACAGGCATAAGCCTGAATCTCTGGTACTTTTCAGAAAAAAGAAAGAAATCAAGATGGAAAAAGTGTGGTGGAACAAGACACAAAGGAGAGAGCAGACAGATAGGGAGTTGCACTAACGTGTGGAGAAGTAGATATAGGCAAAAAGGATGATGTATGTAGTGACGAGGGGGATGAGTTCAGCGATGCCGATTTCTTCCTTAAAGTGAACGTGAACCATGTGGTCGTCCCTCAGGCTACAGTTGACTGATGGATGGAGCTGTTTCAGACGGGCCCGCAGGCTGCCTAGGAACCTAACACGGACAAACAGACATGAAGATCATTAACTTTTTGAAGACATGGATGTGATACTATTAATGCAAGGAGAGCAGAGTCCTTGTCATTTCCCACTTATACGACTGAAACATGAAATACAGTAGTATGTAAAACGCACATTTGTATAGTTTGACAGACTTACATTCTCTGCTGTCTAGCACTAATGATGATTTTTCCTGACAGTTTACATTTTTCATACCATCCTGCAGGATCCCTGTCAAACAAACCTTCAGGAAGTCCTGGAGGCTAAACTGGGCTAACCAAACACATGCAGTGATGACTAATTTTGAAAGACTCACTGTAAATATACTTGTAACACTCACTAGCTGGCAACCCCCAACACAACATTTTCTCATGCAGCATTCAAACATAAATATCTGACCCCTGGAACATGTAATTGGGGCCAAAAAAAGCTGCCAGGTGTCTTAGAAATGCCCATTGCCTCAAAATGACACAAATTAACTCTTGGAATGCAAAGAAATGTCATTCAAAACAACAGTAACATCTGTAACTGCAAATATATTGTGCCAAAGACAAGAAAATAACTCATTCTTGAACTCATCACCTCTTATATTGTAACTGACCTTGCATCATAGCTGGACAGCACTACAGTTATTGTGTACGTCACTACCCTCTTCCTGTTGTAGTGACTGACTCCTGTGTACTTCCCAGGTACGCCAAACAGCAGGTCTGAAACACAGACACGCATAAAAATGAACAATATCACAAACTCAAACTGCAGCATATTAACATAAACAGCAAATCAATTACAATTGTTATTACTGCACCACTTGATCAACACTAGATAGCAGTGACAACAGCCAGTTTCTTAACATGCTGGTATATCTTTATTGTTGCTTTAAACTTTTAAACTTGGAATATTACGGTCTGATGTGACAAAATAAAGTGTCATCTTACTGAGCTTAAGCATGTGTAACAATAGGAAAACATGTCTCAGTAGAATTTGAGAGCCCTCGGCTGGCAACAGCAGTTGGGATATATTTCACAACTTTCCCGAGGCGGGCCTTCCATCAGCTCAATGTGAAGATCAGTCTGGCTTTATCCAGCGGCCAAGCTGTCCCTCCCTCCAGCTCCAAAATAAGCTTCCCACGTCTAAATCACTTGAGTTGAAAGGTGAGGCAAAATGCTGAGTTGGCTGTGGGGCAGCCAGGGAGGGTGTGACTTGGTTCACTGTGTCAGTGGGTAAAGTTTTAATAGAATTCAATAAGTTTCCGAGGAATGAAACAGCTTGTTCTCTGTCAATACAAAAGCCTCTTAGTTTGCTGATACGGCTAATCCCACGTTCACTACCTCCCTACAGTTACTCATGCTGAATAATGAGCAACTACTTCAGACAGAATATAATGGACTTTAGTTTGCAGCCCTGTGTTGCATTTAAACCGAACAATGATATAATTATCTTATTCAGGATGTGTCTGGTTATCCCCTTCATGGCCCAAAAAAAAGTGAAGAGCACAGCTACACTGGAGGTTTAAGAATTTCTAGCCAATTTGTAGTAAAGTCTGACAAAGTCTGACAAAGTCTGACAAAGACAAATTTATTATCTGATTTAAAAACAAAGGTACACAATATTGGTGGAGTGAGTTGAAATATATTTATTTACGCTGTACTCCATCAGTCATTCATGGGTCTAGGCACAGGTGTTGGAAAGGGAGCATTCGCAGGTCACACATACAAGTGAAATAAATATGGTCTCAAGTACAACAACGTCAAGTTTCATTTTCTCCATTTACCAAAGCTCCATTCTCCCTTTGATCTGTCTATATTAGCGTTTCACACTATTGTTTTACACAGCTTCCACCAACATCTGAATCCTTCAGATTATTACCTCGCAGTGTTGCTGAGGTGTGCAGGCCCTTTGGCTCATGTTTCTGGATGGTCTTGAGGAGGTCAGGGTCCGAGTCGAACAACTCCCGCTGGTTCTGCCAGTAGTTGCCAGGAGAGACAAGCAGGCAGCCATGCTCCGGCAGCACCGACTGCATCCGCCGTAACCCTGGAAACAGGTCTGTCACCTGGAGACACAACGACTCCAGACTGCGAGCGCCAGAGCTGACAAGAGACAAAAAGAAGATAGAGGTGAAGAAAAGAGGGGAGGGGGTGAGAGCAAAGGCGAGCAGATACCAAATGCTCCAGGCATAATTAATTAATGTTATGAGGCAACATTACGCAATAGATTAACTATGAATTATGATGTAAATTACTGATAATAAAACAAGGCAATTAATTAATTTGCTTTCCAGCAAGCTTTCCAATAAACTGTCCTGTGAATCAGCCCTCATACCAGTGCTCTATACGCTACAGCTGTTAAACAGAAAACTATGACAGAGCAAGACACTGTGCTTTAAAAGAGATCAGTGACTCCTGTTTTTCTCATTCACAACTGAAGGCTGTCGTTTTCTTTCCTCCCACCAAAGGCCAAATAGTTTTGGGTTCAAGGCTTTGCTTTGACCTACTTTACGAGATATTATCTATGTACCTTTGAAAAAAACATGAGACATACAGTACTTCAATTTTGCACCCCTGTTTGTGGTGTACATTGATGGAAAGGAATTTATTACATTTAAGTGAGGGGCAGTTCTCAAGTATAATTTTAAGGTGCTTGTAAATTACCTAAATATTTCAGCATATTGCATTATGAGTAAAATATTCCAATGTTTCTAAATGAATCAGTAACAATTATCTGAAAATAAAAATACAACACATTGGAGCCATTTTGAATCAGGTGTATTCACCTTTATTGCTTCCACTGTATTGCTGATGATACTAAGATATGAGTCCATCAGTTGTATTTGTAATGTTGGATTTTTCTTTAGTGTGGTGTTGCTACTTTTACTTAAGATACTGATAGTTCTTCCCTGACTCATCATTGACCAATATGTGTGTGTTTACCTGTCAGTGTGGACATGGTTACGAATCTCCTCCAGCAGGCTAAAGACACGACCCAGCGGCGACCGAAACACATCCACCGGCACCAGGTTGCTGTCCCATGGAGACACTGCTGCCTTCACCAACACCTGCTGGATGTAGGCAACCGGAGGACCCCGGTACTACAGCACACACAACACAAATATGTAGGTGACATATTCAGACTGTGATTACGTCGAATGAACCAGTCACACTAACATGTTTTCTGTTGTTCTGGCTAAAAGGCTTGCATTAGATTAAAACTATTGCTGACAGACAGTTGGCGTCTTCTGCTTAATTTATGACCCTCCATATTTGCTATGTGTGTCAGAGAACCAGTTTAAAGGTGCGGATTCTTTCATTTTCTGTAACTGCTGGTCACAGGGGGGCTGGAGCCTATCCCAGATGTCATTGGGCGAGGCGTGGACAGGTCTCCAGTCTATCACAGGGCTAACACAGAGAGACAGACAACCATTCACACTCACACCTACAGCCAATTTAGAATCACCAATTAATCCAACGATGCTGTGACGCATCAGTGCAAACCACTTCACCACTGTGCCACTGGTGCAGATTCAGGCTTAACAATTAGTCTTAGGTTATAATGAGGAAAAGGTTTCAGTGTTAGGGAGTGCATGCAGCTGAAGGTATAATGACAAAATCAAAGGACAGAAACTGTATAAAATAAATAATTTTTTATCTGCTTCCTCTTCTCCTACCCAGTCAGGCCGTTCTCCGAGGTCTCCCTGAGGCTTATGAGAAGGGACGCTGTAGTCTCGCACCCCTGTGGTGAACTCCACAGGACCTGTACCAGGCAGGGGAAGCCTCAATAATGGATAGCTGGGAGAGACAGAGAAGGGAGGGGGAGGTTGTGGGTAAATAACAGATGAATTTCCCTTAAACAAATGTTTATCTTCTACATCTTGTTTGTCCAACTAACTAATCTAGCAACAGACTACTATTACCAAATAAACCCACCCAAACTTTGACAACGCAGTCCTGGCAGAAACAAGTTCTGTGTTGCAACACTTCTAAGAACAAGAAACCAGTGCCTCTAGCTTTTCTTGCCAGATTAAGTCCAACGTGCTACCTGGAGAGACCTGCTTCCTCTTTCTCCAAGAAATGGGTGGGTCCTCCTGAAACAGGCTCCCTCTGAGTGTATGTGTAGGGGAATTCAAGTTTTCTTTGAAATGCTAGTGTTGGGCAACCCTGGAAAATATCTCTCAGACTGAGCTTTCAGTGGTGGCAAGCGAGACAGACAGGATAAAGCTTAGAAAGATTTACATACTGTTCCTCTGATGGAATGATTCTCTCAATCCATGTATGCTTTACTACTGCTTTCTGATCTTGAATGTGAACCGGCTTAACACAGCTAATATTTCTGAATATCCAGAAAATCAGTTTGTATAGCAGGCATTTGAGTCAAGATAGATGGTTTGTCCATAAAACAACAGAAATATATGTTATGCTATTCCCCACAGCTCAAAGACATGGCCAATGTATTGTCACAACATGTCATGTATGACCATCTGAGAATCTGGAAAATTCTCTATTTATATTTTAGAGAGGAAATCAACAATATACAGTACCTATGCTGTGTTGATCATTTTGTTGGCTGACTGAAAGTTTGGTGTGACTTAATCTAAAGAACCATGCAAAAAGTTATTATTTCTGTGCCCCAAGAAAAAAACAGCTAAGTACAGTGATTAGTGCTTGGGCTGTAAGTATCTTCACAAATGAATCTGCTTGAACTGCTGATGGTGTATGATGACATTTTCAACTTGTCCAATTTGTCTCCAATCAGTTAGTAATCATGTTACAGGGAGTGGATAAAAAGACGCTGATTAGGTATTGAGTGTCTCCAACTCCAAAAAAAGACAAACTGTATGCTGTGTTTCTACATAAACACGTAGGTGAAATATTCAGACACTGCTTAAGTCCAATGAACCACTCACACTAGCATGTTTTCTGTTGTTCTGCCTAAAAGGCTTACATTAAATTAAAACTACTGCTGACAGATAAAAAGACGCTGGTTAGGTACTGAGTATCAAACTGCACAAAAAAACTGTATGCTGATTTTGTGTATTTATACAATTAGAAATGCGTTGGTCAGTTGGAGAGAAACCTTGCTTCTCTGTTTTTCTGTCCCTCACCTCCCTCCCTCCCTCCATGCTTCCCGCTGCCTCCTCCGCTCTCCTAGGTCACTGTAAGTCCACAAAGGCCTCTTTTGTGTGGAGTCAGCCCCCACCCCCTGACAGGCAGATGGAGGGACAGGCATCCCATTCTCACAGAGCCACTTTCTCACAGCCCTCTGCTCTAGTCCTGCCTTTAGCATCACCATCGTCGGGCTCTTTTACTTCACCCCGGGTTGCGGTCGGTCGTCTATTAGGTCTGCACCCCTGCTCGAAAGTGCTGATAGGACAGCACGCGGCAGGTTCATATGTGTGTTTCAGATTGTTGAGGTTTCTTGACAATGCTCACAATCTCACGAAGCTCAGTCATCTCTCTGACCCACGTCCTCTCTTTTTAACCAGTAGCAAGACTAGATTTGCACGTATTAAGCGAACATTTGTGTGGTGGTGTCAGCGGGGTGTCTGTGTTTGCAGATGGCCAGTTCAACTGAGTGATGCTGGTTACATCTCTCTTCTTTGCAATCTATTTTCTCTATAATCTACTCTGTCTACACCGGATGACTTTCTTAATGTTTTAAAAGAGGCTGCACAAAAAAAGCAGCTTTTATCAGGATGTGTTATACATCTATGCAAAGCCATTGCTGCTACAAAAGGTTTTAAGGGTCCAGTTATTTTATAACAGAACTAGTGTGAAGAGAAAGACGAGATAACAGCTCAAACTTTCAGTTTTTCCTGTGTTGCTTTCATCTGTTGACAAGAAAGGTGACATATTGTTGATAAATGTACAAAAGGTTCGAACTTTGCCTATTACTGTGTAAAGTGGATGTCAATGAATATGTTTACATAGACTAATATTCCTCTAACCAGAATAAAACTGCCTGATGTAACCATCTTAGTCACAACAGACCAACCTGATCCAAAGAAATCTGAGTAGAATTGGTTTTGTAAAGGGTGGTGTAAACCTTTGATAATGCGTTCAATAGGAAAATATCACCCTCTAATTACCATGATCTGGTTATTAACAGCTATCAGGACATTCTGAAAAGATGAACAAAGCTGAAATTGAAAATGTGTCTTCTATCTGGAAAAAATGTCATTGTTTCCAACAGATGTGACACTACACTGGGCAGAACCACTTTGTCAAAACAGTATTGTTACTGTGGTAGATGATTTGGGGCATGTAAACACATGTCTGTTATCAGATCATTTGATTTAGCGTGTAAATAATTCAGTCGTAACCTAATTTTTAACACAAAAACTTAAACACAACTTCGCAGAATACCTACCAGCAGGTGAGGATGCTGGCAGATGTGAAGAGGATTATGGGGACTGGGTAGGAGGCACACAGCAGCCCATGGCGGTAGAAGGCCGCCGAGATTTTCTCCCTCAGCTGCTCGCGCAGCGTCATCTTGGTGGGCGTGGTCAACTCCCGGCCATTGGGAAGCACTGGGCGTCCAAGGACAGTGCGCCGTGGTGCATCCAGGGACCTGGGTGTGCAAGAGAGCCAACAGATTGACCTCACAGTTTCAGCACAGACACACAAAAGGGTAATATTATAAAACAATCAATTAAACAATCAATTGCTGTTTTGCATACACTGAGGTTTTCTAAAATATACAATTTTCTACCTTTATCGAGCACTTTTTTTTTATAGGGAGGCAGGCAGATTTCTTTTTAAACCTTTAATTTGTTGTGGAAATATTTAGAGAGTAACTTGCGAGTTACTCTTAATAAACACAACTGGTAGTCATCAGCTTAGGCTTTTCTGGCATAAATTATTTTCCTGACAATTCAAAGTGACGTGTTCAAATTGCTATTTTTCCAAACATCTGTTCAAAACACACATATTCTGTTCATTATCATATATAATGAAGCAAACCATAATATACTCATATTATAAAATATATTATGAACAATTGCCTTTTTTGTTTGTGCAAAATAACACTGATGATAGACTGGCTTATTGTTTTAACTATAATTAGTATCTAAGATTTTGGTTCAGTATTATGGTATGTAAACAAAATACCACATGAAAACTAGTATTAAAATACAGTGATTGTTGTTTTAGTTTGGATAAATAAATTAAATTAGTCTTAATTGAAAGACTGAAAAACAAAATGAATCAGATTACCCAACAGAAACAATAGTTAGTTGAGGGGAAACAAATTTTGTGGTATTTTTACCCAGATTGGTTGAAAAGTTGGAACCAATAATCAATACTTTGGACTTTTCCTAGTTTTCCACAGACCATCCATGTCCAAAATGTCAATTTATCTGAAGTTGGAATGAGCAAATATGTCATTTTATGATGATCATATTATTTATCATCAAAAAAGATCTGTTTATTGTTTACTGGCTCAATGTTTCAGTTCTAGAAGAATCTTTTAGATGATTAATACTTGTGTCAATCAATCAATCAATCAATCTGTATAGGACACTCTGTTGCAGATTTCTACCCCAGCAGCAAAATATTTTGTGTCTCCCAGACAAAGTTACACAATAACAACTTTCTAATATTCAAAGCTTGATGTTAAAAGTACATGAGGGAAAACTTTAGCCGGAACTTTTTTATAAATATTATGTAACATTTTATAAGGGGAACATTTTGCTGTACATCTCTTACAGAATAACAACACACTCACGGCAGTCAACTCTTTACTGGGAAGCTCTGTCCTCAATACCTAATTAGTCACATACTCCTTATGCTGACACACATGCTTCCAAGTAAAAGCACAGTGTGTTTTTCCTTGTACTGCAGTCACATGCTAGACGGCACTACAACACACAGCTCATTCAGCAGCCAAAAAAGTGTGGACACATTCCCCACCGTTAAAAACATCCAACTCTGGCAGAGGAGCCGGACTGAAACAAACACATGAACGCCTCATCAATCACACCTGGAAAATGTCTACCTCCAGTTTCCCAGAGGCTTAAGCAGAACATGACGCGAGGTTGGCAGCATTTAACAACAAAAACACACACGGACAGTATGTTTTCAGAGGTTTTGCTGGTTTCAATATTCAAAACTCAATTAACATTAAAGTCAACTTCAGTGGAAGAAATGTGTGTAATCTTCAAGTTGACTGACTTCACTTCAAACTGAAGCTGATGCTTCAGTTTCCCTTATCGACTCAATCTCGGTTGACTTCTATGCATAATCTCGGCTCTGCCTGTCTGTTGACTCAGGTGACAGGTTCAGTGCTGCCTACCAGTGTTTGTAGTTAAACACTGCTTTATTACAATATTTAACTGGCTTTCTTGGCACACACGCTGCAGATGGATTTGTACAGTATCTCATTATTGATTCTTATCAAACAATACTTAAATCTCTAAGCAGCACCGTATACAGACATTTGTTAACAACACAGTATCATACACTAATAAGCTGTACCCATCATTCAAGCCTTGCACTGTTCTGAGACCGTACCTGCTAATAGGAGACCAGTTTATCTCCCTGGCTCGAACCCGTTTACGTCCCCTGAAAGCAGCAGCGCTGGGTTTTTTTAGCTTGATCTGTGCCTTGTGGTTAACATAGTACTCCCTTCTTGACTCAGGCAGAGTGTGCAACTGCTTAGCTTGTCCTCCTGGGAGCAATGGAAACATTCCCTGGGAGGAGTTCGCCTCAGGAGTCCCTTGATCTGCCGTTATAAATACTACACAGTAAACACTGCAACATCCCAGTGAGCTTGCACAATGGGTTCTGTAGAGGTGAAAAGAGGGGTTTGAAGTAAAGGCTTTCGACTCTCTGTTTTTGAAGCAGCGTCGACTCTCAACCAGGTTCTAGTTCCACTTGCCATCTTGCCAGGAAAAACCTTCAATGAATGCCTCTATCTCTCAGCTGTCGGTCCAGTTCACTGCATGCTGTACAGTTACATGGGTGTAGCTGCAAGGCCTGATTTGGCAAAGACTGAGCAGCATCTCCGTCAGTAAACTAATCCGGGATTGAACTGATCGGAAATTCAATGAGCAGGGCTCAGGCCCTGTGGCCACCTCCCACTGCTTCCCTCCTCCTTAGGTCAAACTGCCAGTGGTCTATCATGCAGGTTGTAGGAATCCAAAACATTTCCTTCTCAAAAGCACAAGTTTAACGGCGTCTCCACAACAAAAACTTCACTACTAGAACAGAAATTAATACCAGTCATAGGTCAAGCACCGGTTAGCAGTAGTGTCAGGCTTTGTAGTGTCAGGCTCTGAAGAAGCTGCTTGGAGTCCACAAACCCTACGAAGAGCTTTAGGCTGTGTCCATTCTCCAAAGCATAATTGCATCAACATTCAGTGACACTGTTTCATAATGAAGAGCACGTCTCAGCACGTCTACAGACAAATAATAACTTAACAATGAACAGTCTATATTCTTCCCAAATGACAAGCCAGGACACTTACTTACAACAAAAATTGCCAGCGCAATTTCAGTGTGCTGCTCTGTACCTTAATTAGATGCCTTGCAGATTCAGTTAGATTTATAAAGTCATGTGCCTACAGCAATGCTGGGTGCAAAATAATGCATAATCAGTTTTAGCTGAACATTTTCCAACTCTATTTTAAAACCATGCCAGTGCACTTGCAATGGAATGGAAGATTTTGCAAAAAAAACAGCTTACCTCTTTTCAACACTTCCTAAAATGCCCAACTTGAAGGCATCTCCAGGGTTTATTGAGTTCAATGGCATAATCAGCAGCTTTGTGGCTCATGCAATCCATTTACACGACTTAATAAATATCTTCAACCGAATTACTGCGAGCGAATGTCCACAAACCGTACGAAGAGCTTTAGGCTGTGTCCATTCTCCGAAGCATAATTGCATCAAAATTCAGTGACACCTTTTTTATAATGTTGAAGAGCACGCCTCTGATCAACAAAGACTATTAGTGGTGTTGTAAATGCGGAGACGAACAAAACGACTGCAGCACAACCTTTTACAACCAAAGCTGACGACAAAAGAGGGAAATGTCCAGTTAATCAGTAACCATGTTCTTACATGTTAATAATAAATGGTATGTCACAGGCAGTCCGTTTCTGCAAGTAATTTTCTATTTCTGACAAAAAAACAAGTAGAAAAGGAGTTCACAGCAAATTTTTAGCCAATTAGTTAAAAAAAAAAAAAAAAAGTTCAAAAAGTTATCCAATTTCACGAAAGTGGTGAAATAACTGTCACAGGAACACTGGCAGGGATAGCGAAGCTGATGCAATGCTGTGGCAACATCACCTGCAAATAACTAGTAACTAACATGAATCCTACAGCCAACATCAGAGGTGCCCGGGGCTTCTTTACAATGTTCTGAATTTAGATCCTAAACAAATAATGTTCTGTTTTGAATATGTACACTATTTGCAAAATGACAAGGAAGAGCAAAACTGGTTACATATGATTGAGTAATCCCCCTCAGTAACATCAGCAGGCCTCTTAAAACACCATCAACAAAGCAATTAAACAATTATAGTTTGACACAAGAAGAAAACACTAAACAATTATATGAAAATAATGGTCTAATTTATAATATGTTCATATAACTTCAATGTCTATAGAGAACAAGAAACCCTCACCTGTTCACCCTTCTGTTTTTCCTGGCTATGGGAACAGATATGTGTAACTGAATCCCCTTTTCAGAAACCTGCAGGCAAGTGTCAACAAGCTAGCCAGCTACCATTATTGAAAAGCTAGCTGACATTAGCCACCCCAACCTTACTAACTCTAATCACACTTTAAGTATCGCAATAACCCCTGGATTAAATTTATACTTGGACACAGATTTTAGACTTAAACAAAACTCAAGACGTGCTTATCTGTGATGAGACAAAGCCACTACTTGTTAGCTTGCTAACGTTAACCTGCGTCAGTGTGACAGATCCTCTCTCGCGTGAACATCACAAAGACAATTTGAAGAAAATAGAGGCCAAACGTACACAATAAATTTAATTCTTAAATGAGCTACCACTGCCAAAAGCAAAACAAAACAAATGAAACGTTACTTTAATATATTTTATGTTTTTATGTTTCGACTCTAGACAATTTGTGATAGCGTCAAGTTAAAGACTAATACTGCTAGCAAACGGTTAGCCCTGTTAGCTCTCCAACGAACCCGGCTCCCAATCAATGAGGATTTGACCAGAAAAGCTTATATTAAGCAAAATGGGGCCATACATGATGCGAGGGGCTAACGGTACCAAATTAGCAAATGCGGGATAGAAAAACCATGGGAAAGTGTTCTGCTTACAATGGTGCCAAATACCAAAACAGTGCTAATTTAGCTTGCTTGGCACTAGCACGGTGTTGTTCAGCAATGTGGTTTGTAGAAATGTAATTTCTCATGTCGTCAAACTAGAAATTAAGGGTGTGAGCTAAGCAAATGCAAACTCGCTGCTCTGACCATAACAAAGATAAACAGCTACCGTTATACGATTAAACAACTCAGATCCCAAATCCCATGCTTTCTACGAAGCTGTCTATTGCAACGCAGCTAATGCTAGCGGGCTACACACTTGCCTTGACAAACTTTACAGACCACAAGATGAGGTTGTGGTCCTTCTGGGTAAATTGACGTGCAGTCTCCGTGTGTATTGTTCCGTTGTTTTGGTTTGAGAAAGCTTAACGCTTTGCATCTGAGCACTGGTGCTAAGATGCAGAGGAGCACCGTTTGAGTATCACTAGTTGTCAAATCCCAGTGAAACCTCTCCACTTCGACCTCTCACCCTGAAGTGTGGAGAGGCAGGACATAGAGACCCCTAGTGGACACGGACAGAGACAACATTTTACTTTTATTCAATTTTATTCATAATTAATTTATTCATCGACTAGCATTGCAGCTCATTAAGGCAATGTAGGAGTATTCGTTCAGCCAAACACTAGTAGTATAACTACCAGCCTGGTAATTGTCCATTTGGAGTTCTATAGCCAGGTAACATACAGATGTCTGCATTCACAGCTCACTGTCAGCGCACAAAAAAGGACCATCCAATTCAACAAATACAGGCAACAGTATGAGTCTGTGGTTAGAATGATATTCATACAGGCAGGATGAAATCCAAAGAACTTGTATCAGCTGACAGGATCAAGGTGTCCCTCATCCAGGCGCTCTGGAATTGACACATTTTTATTCCCGTCCCAGCTTCTGTAATGTCTTGTGATGTTTAAATGAAACAATTAAAGTGGACTAGAGAACAGCACTGGATGTCCCACGAGCAAAGAAAGAGGCTCCTTTATCATGGACCTTGTACTGAAAGAGCTTCTTCTGTGTGTGCTGCCCATCACCGTGTCTCCTCCTCCAACACACCTGCACCTGAAAAAGAGGGTTGGTTTACTGTTTGTCTCAGTATTCTGTACACCTTGTACAACATGTACTGTATGACTTTGTTCAAAGTCAACATGGAAGTGGACAAATATACTTGATTTATGAAAACACATGTTATTGCAACAAAAACAATGACGTTTACAGCTCAGAATATTCTCCAGAAAAACCTTAAAGTTACTACATAATCCAAAAATGCACTCGTAAGGGGAAGGAAGGTTCTTCGTATCAGCTGTGTGCTTGGCCAGCAAGTGCTTTTTAAGACCTGACCTACTCCGGTGGGGCAGGATTTGTTTTTCTTTTCCATCCACAACATCCTTCTGAATCGCTTCCTGACTACAAAACTACTGTTAGGGCCGAGGTTCAAGTCACAGAACTTAATGCTTGCATTAATCATATTTCTAAAGAATGAGTGGCATTTAAAGGAAACCATGACAGCTTTGTGTTAACCTTGACAGCCATTTTTCAGCAAAACTGCCGAAAGTGATTGATTACAGGAGATTATTGTGCCATTCTATGGCGTGACAGTAAACACACTTAATTTGTGTTTTGATCTGTTAACATTATTCAGCTTTGGGGACTTGCAGTTTGACATTTTGGACACTGAGAAATGATTAACTGAGAAAATAATAAGTAGATGAATCTGTGATTAAAATAACCATTAGTGTTTACAGGATGCACATAAACCTTTGATTTTTGAGCCTCAAAAGAGACCAGATTGGGTCTTAACGATATTTGAATTATATGTACATGTTTATCTCCTGTTAGAAAATGTACAGTATTTAAAAAGAACTCTATCTGCATACACACACCTGCCCGTGTATGTCCTTGCAATAGCCAGTTGGGAGACCCTGAACATGAAGAGTGAGGCTACATTGGTGTGTCAGGCCCTTCAGGAGCCGCTCCGAGCCCTCATCATCTCCGTCATCCTCCTCTTCTTCCCCATCGCATCGTACCAACATCACCATATTACCCTGCAGTCAAAGTCATGTTAACAAGAGCTCTAATATGATACATTTGCGATTAGTTGAATCATAGTGAGCCAACTGAACATGCAGCAAAACAGTGTTCATTATTCTTTACGATTGTATGACCTGTAGCTGAGAGCACACTGTGGCCCGGCAGTAGTGGCTGAAGTCCAGCACGGCTCCAGTACTGACTCCTAGACTCAACAACACACTGAGGTCGTCCACCAACAACACAGGGGGTCCCCACTCTTCTGTTCCTTCCTCCCCTTCACCACAGCTGCTCACACTGGACTGGACAAACTCGTACAGACTCCGCAGGCCAACAGCAGGATCCCTGAGGAAAAAGGGCAAAATCTGTCAGACTGGACAAATCTGTTGTGTAATTTATTCCACTGTAATTTTTTTGTAAATATATTATGTATTATATAAATATATTATTTGTGGATTTGTAATATTGATAGATATTAAAATAAAATGACGACAAAGTAACAGCATACCAATAAAAATATCTAAAGGTGTGCAGAGGTCAATGCTGATTATGTGACAAAAGCTGAGAAAGAACTGTATTTATTTGATTGTACCTGAGGAATTCCATGTCTTTACTTCCTGTGCCGGCTTCTTGAGTAATCAGAATAGACAATGACTCTTTCAATCCCTCAAGGAATATCAGCTGACCGTTCTCCTTTGCTTGTGTTATATTTACACCCTGAGGACACACGTATCACACACAAATATCCGCAGATGTTAAAAAGCAAATATCTGCTTTCTGCAAAAATTCTAAATAACAGCCCTGTAGACCCATCAGTACTTGACCAACTGTCATGTAAATCAATACAGAGATGCTAATTATTTTCCACCTATCGTCATGTGGCATAGCATTTTCTTCCTTGGACCACTTTCTGTGATAGGTACTGGCCACTGCAGACTGGACACACCCCACAAGAGCTGCAGTTATGGACATGTTCTGACCCATCATCTAACCATCCCAATATGGTCCCTGTCAGAGTAGTTCAAATTCTTCCATTTGACCATTTTCACTTGCTGCCTGATCGATCCCACCCACGGATAGGTGCCATGATAACCAGATAATCAGTGTAATGCCCTTCACTTTTCAGTGGTCATAATGTTAGTACTGATCAATATGGTAATGTCAAATGAAGATTTAGAAAAGTAGACACTGACCAGCCTCTGGCTGATGTGACTGTAGTGACTGAAGGACTGCACCAGACCAAGAAAACACACTTTGCATCGAGCTACAAAAAGAAAACACAAACATCAGCTCTTAAATTAATTACAAAAAAAAAATCATCTAATTCTGACAACATACAAACAGGTGTTACACCTCACCTCGAAGGTAGAAAGACAGGAAATGGTGAATGAGGAAAGAGGCATCACTGTGCCTGTCTGACACCAAAATAAATTGTTCCTGTTGATTAAAACGTTATTACAAATATGCCATTAGAAAAGTAAGGATGCTGAATAATTTGCGACACAACTGCACCAGTGTAACATTAGCATGTAGGACAAATTAATAAATAAAACAGTACTGTTCATCATTCTCTAACATTTAAAAACGTTTAATCCTCACCTTTGTGAAGCTATCTGGAGTGGAGTTCAGGATACTGTTGAGCTCTGTAAACATGGCTAACCTTATTAGCCAAGCTAACTGTAAATAACAAGCTAAATAGTTTCTAAGTGAGCTAAAGCAATGTTAAATATGATTCGCAAGCAGGAGTGCGTCTAAATAACTGTCTGTTCACGGGTTAAAATGTAAGGTCAAAGATTCTGCTTTAATAAATCAAAGGTTTAAAGGCTCTCCTCTCTGCTAGCTGAGGAGCTAATGTCAAGTAGAGGTGGGCGGATCGATCCAAATATCGATAATATCGATACCAACGTTGGTATCGAGATTGATCGATACCAATGTAATGATATCGATACTTAAGTTTCAGTTTCTCTCGTTTCATTAAAGAAGCGACCTGACTCTGTTTGTCTAGATGCCGCTGCTGTCAGAGCAGATCAGGCTCATTTTGCTCCCCCTCCCCCTCGCGTGTGTTTGTTGTACTGTCATGTGACTCTGCAGCGCCAGGTGACCGAACACCGCCCACCGCTACCAGCCAGGCTCGGCCAGCAGCAAGGCATTACACACAACGAGAGAAAGAATGGAGCTGTTCGGTTATATTTTCGGGCCGAAAATGAAACGATAGCAAGTTGTGTTATTTGTAAAAAGGTGGTAAGATACAGTGGTAACACAACAAACTTGTAAAAGCATATAGAAATTTTTAAAATTGCCGCCCACTTGGCCCTATACAGATCGATGATAGGCTACGACGAAAAAAAGTGCACGAAAGGGGAGAAATGTTGTCTTATTTTTGTATTGTATTGTACTTCCTAAACACTTCCTTACATTATTTATAATATTTGTTGTGGAGTGATAATTTTCTACACTTTGTTTATTTAAGAAAAAAAAATCCAGAAAGAAGTTAAATGAAGGGAGAGATTTAGTTTTTATTATCGATATCGGTATCGGTATCGGCGATACTGGCCCAGTATTTACTTGGTATCGGATCGATACCAAATCTAGCGGTATCGCACACCTCTAATGTCAAGCATGCTCTCAAAGATGCAATTAACAAAACAGCAGGTCTCACGCTGCACCATTTTCCCGCAGCGGTAGACCGCTGAAATGCCACTGCAAATAATTATTGCTCCACAGAATTTTGGATACAGAATTATTTTGAGCAGACTTGCTTAAATCATTAAATATGTGTATATATATATACGGTATATACCCTGAAAACTACACTATAGACCTACCCTTTTATAAGAATTTAGTTTGAAAAACGCACCGCCTTCTTAATAGACGATCTTTGCTTGCACAAGGCATCGTCTTTGACGTCTCTATCTGCGTTTGGTATGCAAGCAGTGCCATCTGCTGGTCATGCTGTGCTAATGCTTTTACAAAACAGTTCATGAACACTGAAATTTTTTGAGAGGTTCTGGGATATGGTCACTGCTCGCTCATTTCAAAACACTTTTGGACAACTGTGAGGATATTGTTTTTATTTTAGAGTGGGATCGCCATGAAAATAAACCACAGCACAAACGCTATTTATAAGGATGCATCAAACAAGAAATATTCAATAACCTCTTGGAACAACAAGTCTTATGACACCTGATGTTTCAGAGGTTCCTTTCATAGAAATGATCCTTAAATTTGGAACTTCTGCTTTCTGTTCTTGTGTATACCCAAGTATGGCAACAATGGTGCAATCAGCATCATATGAGAGAGAATATGTTCACTTTAATTCAACATTCTCTGGTGTTATTTGAAAGAGGTAATTATGACTGTAAAAAATGATGCTGCGGTTTTGATTTTACTCCTCAAATAAAGACATGCTGACTGATACAGCAAATATTCTATCATCCTATCACTTGAGGGAAGGTTTGTGTAGAAGGGCAGAAAACCTGCACATCCAGGTCACACAAGTCATCCATTTTACACTCATGTTTCATGCAGAACAGCTGAATAAAACAGTAGAAAATAAAATGGGTGCAAATTAGCCGATCATGATTTATGTTTCCAATCAGCAGATGGCAGTGTGTAGCTCTCAAACAACTTAAAATCAAAGAGATCAAAACTGTTAATGCAGTAAATCTGAATTTTTCCTGTGGCCCTGTTTTTATTACAGCATAACATTGATCCTGTGCTCAATTATCACGTTCCCGTATCCCAATAATTATATATTAAAGGTGCATCAATTGATTCAGTGACCACTTAAAGTTGTTATGCTAGCAGTCATTTATACATTAAGCAGAAATGGAATGACATTAGCAATCATTTGAGTCATGTTTTTGTTTAGTCTACAAGTCTCGAGAAGAGTATTTTTGTCTCTGTAGCTGCTAAATGCTCCATTTTGTTTACCAGCTAGCTTTGACTTTCTGCTGCTTCTCGTTGGCTCTCTGCTGGATGCATATTGTCGATTAATCTGAGCTGAGACAAAACCAAAGCAGTTCTAACAGTAACACTGAAACAATGTGTTACATAATGCTAAAAGGTTGTTTCCTGAAAAAGAGAGTTTTCTTTGCCACTGTCACCTGAGTGCTTGTTCTGAGGTTTCTGGTTGTGGGCTCTCTGAAGCATCTTGACACTACACAGCATAAATAAAACAGGATTAAAATGACGTGAATGGCTCACTTCCCAGCTGGGGGATATTTCTTGCATGCCATACACCCTATTCTTTGTGCCCATGTGTCCAGTCTCTCTCAAGAAAAGGTGATAAGGAAATGGAATACACACTGCAAATACTGAGCCTTGTCTTTTAGGAGCCAGGACCCTTGGTTTGTACGGTTGATTTTGCAGCATCAGTCATGCAGCCAAAGTGGCTTAAAGGTGTTGGACAACCCTGACAAAGGAACTTATCAACAGTTTAACCTGTATTGTAAATCAGTGCATGGCAAACAAAACTGCAAGTAGACACAGCAGTTGCCTATCCCTGTATTACTAGCTTACCCTAAGTGGTGGAAACGTGACGGCACTGTGTCATGTGAGACGTGTAATATAGAACAATCCATTGAGCATACATCGACTCGTCGTTTGGCAGACTGCCTGCTTGTTATGGTATAATTGTTGGGACAGATATACAACTGTCTTTGAAGGTTGTCGGTAGCCTTTGTAAAAACTTTCCAGGTCAAATTCCTGCAGTTCATTAATCCCTTATTGATCTATTGATTTATTTATTGGTTATACTGATAAATACTTGGCAATAATCTAAAAAAAAAAAATCATTTTCTATTCCAGAAAACATTGTGTATTTAGCTCTTCTCAGTTGCCAACCATTATTTAGTTTTGGTGCAAGTCTGTGTTTCCCTGCAGCAAACTGTTGTCCATTTCATCTGAGTCACTTCGTCTGTTCAACCTTTTATTTACTTCTACATGATGGTCAGCCTTCCTGTTTCAACCTGACATACTGTATGTTAAACTCGACAGAAATGTTTGTGAATTTCAATTTCCCTGAATGAGCCAAGACAGTGAGATGGATAGTTCGTCAGGGGGTGTAGGGGTTGAGTGTCCACGGTCTCGGCCGCTGAGGCTCGTTGATCATGGAGGCCGGCAGTGAGTGAGTACTGACAGGGCTGCAGATAGAACACGGAGGAGAAGGTGGGTATGTGTCATCCTCCCACCTCAGGACTCGATCTTTGGGTCTGCTGGGGCCGTTAACAGTCTTGGCCTTTGGCCCGTTGGGGATCTGGGGTGTGGTTTTGGGCACCCTGTAGAGGTAGACTTCATAGTGTGCAAAAGGTCCTCTGGAAGACTTAGTCCTCTTGTTGAGGTGGAGCTCCAAGTCAATCGTCACCTTTCAGTGCAGGAATAGACTGGTTACAGATATGCAAAAAAAACTGACAGAAACATACAACAATACCCACAATAGTATATTGTTGTTTACACTAAAAAATATAAAGCAACTTTAATATATTTTGCTTAAAGATCCATAGTACACAGTAGCTTCCAAGTTTCCAGTATGTCAGTCTGGTTTTGCAATTTTAATTTGAATTAAATTCAGATTTATCCTTACTTATATGAGTCTCTCTGGGTTCCACCAACCTGTTCATTGCTTACAGTGGTGGTGGAAATGTGGCTGTGTGGATTAACCAACCACAAACAGCCCTGCTAGCAACTCTGTGTCTCAATACAAAACTGATGGGAATGTCATCAGTTCTGCCTTTATTCGTTTGAAAACCAAAGTATTTCAGTTAAGCTGAAGGAAAAGTTAGTATGTTACCTAAAAGACACATCATCCAGGGATCATGAATGTCTTTAACAGATTCAGTCCATTTACCAAATAGTCATGTGAAAACGTGCTATAAAAAACTTCGGCCTGCTGGTGGTACTTGATGAAATGTGAGGAACACTTAAAGTCATCTTCTAGAGACCATGAATGCTTGTGTTGTGGAGCATCTGACAGACAGAATACCACACCACTATGCCAAATAACTAAACACAAACTGTATTATACATGAACACTTTCTTGTCACCAAGACGGAATTAGCAAACAACACAGTGAAGAAAAGAACAAAAAACACTTGCTGCATCTACATGGACACTTTTGCTCCACCAGTAATCAAATGAAAGTGTATTATGTAATCGCCTCATGTAAACAGAACAGAGAGGCCCAACTGGATTAAGAGGTGGGTGTAAACTGTATAAATATATCCATCTAATAATCACATTTTATCTGGTTGATATGAATCCATTATTTTTTCAGACACATGAACAAGGTGTCTGAAAAGATGAGCAAAGGTGCAGTCAATTTGGGCAGTGCCATTTAAAATGCATGGTCATCTTGGTCATTTTCTTCTGTTGAATTAATTCAATGTTGTCAATAATGTCGGGAGGTGAAGCGTCTTCTTGTTCTGTTATATTTCTGGCAGAAATATACATGCTCCACAGTGGGCCGGTCCACTTTGGATATGTCAAAAAAGATCTATTCTGTTTTCAGACATGTAAACTTTTGTATCTTATCAGATCATTTGATTTAGTGTCCATGTAAGGCCAAAACTCTAATCAAATTACATTAAGAAACTACAATGCTACAGGAAAAAAAGGAAACACTTTAACTCTGACCAAAACCAACAACAAAAGCACAAGCCAAGACTTTATTTGGTCACAGGGGGGCTTTTCATCATCATCAAACTACAGCATCTGCAGAAGTGAACAGATGGGTCACATCACTCTCAGCCCTCTGAAGTTGTTGCCATTACACTGCCCCGCTGCCAAACCGGTCACTCACTCACATGTAGCGTAGAAAGAAGGGAGGATGGGAGGGGTGGGGGAGGCTACTCTGCTTTTGAATGGTGATGTATCACCAGATTTCCATTAGAAAAGAAGCCAGAGGGTCCTGTTCTGATCAGCAGCATTCCTCTGAGCCTCATTAGTAAACTAGATGGTGCCAAAGTGATTCAGTTGACTCTGAGAGTAAGAGGTGCTCTCTTTCTCTCTCTCTCTCTCTCTCTCTCTCTCTCTCTATATATATATATATATATATATATATATATATATATATATAGATAGATAGATAGATAGATAGTTAGATAGATAGATAGATAGATAGATCTTTGTCTGCATTAGATTTAAAAGAAAATTGGGTTATAATATCTGATTATGCATTACTCTATACGTGTGCCTATTATCATGGTACATTTTTTTGAGTTCATTCCTCCATAGTGCAGTTTTTTTTTTTGTTTTGTTTTTTACACAAATACATGCATGATTTTGTGTGTGTGTTTGAGCATTCATGCCTCCTTCATGCACCACTATATGTGTGCGCCTGCCTCAGCCAATCACAACAGCCTCTCCAGGATCCTAACACCATCATTCCACCACATCGTCAGCCAATCACCATCTGCTACATCCCAAGTCCCAGCAGGTTTGACTCGGAACAGCGGAGGAAAAAAAAATTCACATGCCATCACCATGCTCTCTTTTTTCTAATTCTTTTCCTGCTCACAGTCTTGATAACGTCCACACGTTTTTTAAACCCTTGAGAGCACATTTGCAGCTGCAAATGTTCTGAAAGTAATTCACTACATTTACTCATGCACTGTGTAGTCCTGAGGTCCTTGTAATGTACTAATTCCTCTTTTTTTTTAAGTACTATTACTATGCTATTCTTCTTTGTCTGCTTTAGATTTCAAAGATAATTCTTCTTCATTTTGTTCACCTCATATTTACAGGTTATATATACTTTTTTGCATACAAAGCACAATAAAATAAACATGATGTTGTAGATTTTAGACCAGAGAATTTCAGCTTTGAAACCTAATTATTTTGCTGACAAATCATGGGTAGATGTTCCTCATTAAACTCACATAATGCTTAAACACATTTTTCTTTGCAGCTACAGAAGCTACTAAAATTAGACCGAAGTCAAGATGAGGGCAGTGCTGTGTATGTGTGAGTTTGTGTGCCATCCAACAACTGTAAATGACAGCTGGACAGCTGCGTTGGAGAGGATTAGGGTTCCATGAAGAGATCACAGGGGGAAACATTCAACCTAAAGTGGAGTGGAGAGCCGTTTTAATGCTCAGAAAAGCTACATAAGAGTCACTTAATCTGCTTCGTCCATCCTTGTGTGTGTGTGGATGTGTGAAGGCAGAGGAAGCTGGAGGTCATCGAGTTTGGATCTCGTCTGTTCAAACTGCAGCCTCGGAATGGGTTTCCATAGCAACGACGCCCTCTGTCTGAAGACGCATAAAATCGCCGCCAGCAACAGATAAGTGAGAAGAGAGAGATGAAGAGAGGGATGCAGTGAAAAAGGCTGGCGGACGTCAAAAGCACACTGACGCCCAAATAGGGTAGTAAATACGGCTGTAGTAAATACAGATCAATGCAGTTTTTGTCTTGTAGTGAATTAGGTATTAGGGTGGTGGCATCCTTGTGAGTTAAAATCAGTCCCTTCTAAATCCCTGGTCCTCCTTTTCACAATGGCAAAAATGCTTTGTGGAATATTTTGCATTTCCGAACCTTGCATTAATTTTTAATTCCTAGAAAGCATTACATCCCATAACAGTGACGCTAAATACATAATCTCATATTACATAATTTTATGGAGGGGAAACTACTGATCATATTGCAAACTATACAGTATTTGCAATACGATGTTCCATTTTTTTCATTTTGCAGCATAGGTTGTGTGCCACTATAAGCAATTATCCGAGCTATTTAAACTTTAATTTTTATGAAATTGAAATCTGTGATTGTGTCAGTGACATAATATTTTCTGTACAGTTTGTAGGACTCATCGTTTTCTGGTAGCTCTTTTCCAGGGTAAACGTCTGTGGGATACATTGGACAGACATGGCTTGACATTTCTGGCAACATTTGGTTTGGAATAAACAGAAGAACACATAGCACAGTAGCGGCAGCATTAGGCATTGTGTTTGAACAAAGACAGCAGCACCACCTCGTAAGTCATTTTAAATTTAATTGTTTTGAATAAAGTGTGAAATTAGTTTCTATTAATGCTAGCGTTTGCAGATCGTGTTTGGAAATGTACATGCTAACCGGAATTACTAAAACACCAAACCGTTAAAGCAAACTTCATGGGCCTATAGAGCTCCAGTAGCTCACATCACCATGCACCAGCAATCACAATGCTGCCACATGGAGCTCCGGTAGCTGACGTCACCCTGCACCAGCAATCACAACACCGTCATATTGGCGGGGAAGCGCACTTTTTGAATTACTATTCAGTTGACAACTTCAAGCAACTAACTAGCTTGTCCTTGTACCAGTTACAGAGTAGAACGAAGGAAAATTAATGATGTAGCTGTATATCCGGATACTGCAGGTCAGGATCATTGTGCCGGCGGTTTCAGTCCTCAACAAAAGCACACCTGGGGCACAACAAGGGTCCGTGATATCTAATCTGTCGAGTTGTGCCTTGTACTGGTCAATTTCTATCTCTTTAATGTGCGCAGTAAACTCTGACAGCCTGAAATGAGCGCTGGCACCATTCATTTTAACTCACAGTTCAACAAAAAAAGACACGTGACGTCTGGAGCTCTATAGTGTTCTGCAGCCAGTAACTGGTGAGGAAGGGAGTAGTCCTGATGGGCAAGCTCTACACTGTATGGCAAGGCTACATACCCTGCACTGTAGCAAGAAGTGCAGACCGGAACACACGGTCCAAAATGCTTCTCCTCGTCTGTATCCCTCAGTGACCAGACAATCACAGAGTGGTCTCTCTCCTTCTGCCTCCTACACACCACCTATTTGAACATCTTTTCTCTTTTTTGTGTCATGTTGATTCCAGTAAGAGTAACTGTAGCTCAACTGTAACTCTAACCTCATTATGAGCTGTTCCAATTGCCATTGTTTAAAGTTCACAGATGAATACAACACAGCTGAATAGCTGCAGACAAGTGTTTTAGCTGCCTAATTACACAAAGCTGCCGACACACCAGCACCCAAATATAAATCCTTAAAATGACATAGACCACTCACACAGGCTATGACATAGTCTCTGTGTAGGTTTGTTGTCGAAGTATAAACCAAGCTTTAGGAGCATGTAAACAGGGGGGCAAAGCTCCATTAAGTCAACTCGTAAAGTTGAAATAGGCTTTAATAAAGCCTCTATAATATGTATTCAGATCAGTGATATATATTTCATTGTTGCAAATTATTACTTTCTACTGTGTTTTTACGTGTGACATCATCGTTTAGTCAATGTCGACTTGACTTTCACCACATATTAGTTGAATTTAAAAAAATATTTAAAAAGATATTCAACCCCAGCGCGTAAACTAAAGAGAAAATGAGGGCATCAAAATCCTTAGATGCCTACAACTATGTCTTGAATGATCATGAACAAGACTTAATGTGCAAAGATTTAACAGATTTTGTGTTGATTGAGCCTAGTTACTGCCTAGCTAGCGGCAAGGCTGGAAACCATAAAGTTACCTACATATTAGTGGTCCGCTAACATTAGCAGAGGAGCAGCAGTGAAGCTGACTAGTGGACTTTACTGCTGTGCCATGACGCTTTAAGCAGGAAGTCAACTAGTCACCAATCACGTGACAATAACAACATGGACGCCTCTGCAAAGACAGGTGAGGAGCCCAGTCAGTCTTACAGCCAACTAGCAGCGGTTCATTCAAGTGTGTGGAAATACTTCACTAAAGATGAAACCCATATTACCATGACATGCAAAATATGTAAGTCAGTCTTGGAATACAACAAAAGAACTACTGCAATGCACTCTCTTCTGAAAAGGCATCTGCTAATGCTAGCAGAGAAACGGACTAAATCCTCTGGACAGTAGTCAATTAGTGACTTCACTAAACGTCCTGCTGTAACAGAGAGAAGGAGGCGGCACATCCTCAATTTGTTGATGAATTTCACTGTCGAAGCTAGTAGACCAGGGGAAATGAAACATACATGTGTTGGTCCTGGTACTGCGAACTGTATCAGAAATAACAACTTTGCTGAAGTCAAATATTAAAAAGTTGCTAAAATCAAACATTTAAGAAGATTATTTTTCGTAATTTCTACCTAGCTTGCTCATGGAGTTGGTTGGATCCTTCACTCTCTATTAGAATAGAATAGAATAGAATATCTTTATTTGTCATTGCACAAGTACAACGAAATTTAAAGTGCCTTCTCTTAAAGTGAAAAGAGAGTGGAGCATTTCTGATTAAATTAAATGGAAAGACTGTCCTGGTTACATAGGCTACGTGTGCTTGTTTGCTGGGTTGAGAATTAGGCAACAGGTGTTCATGTAGATAATATTCATACCAAACAGCAGCATTTCTATGGCAGATTTAGCTGAAAACAGACTTTTTGAATTTCTGTTTGTTGTTATTTACCCCCTGCCTGACTGCAAGCACGTTTTTGTGCATGTCTCTGCAGTGGACTGCAGAGACATGCCTATCTAGGCACAGTAGGAGGACATGTTATAGGCGGTGAAATTGAAAATAGACAGAGTGACTTCAGGCTTTTTCTGTTTGTCCGGCAAACCACTAGCTTGTCTGAATCAAATGATTTCTCCTCAGTGTAGTCGTCCTCCAAAATTGCTCATTGCCCTCCCTGGTATAGTGCCATCGGAGGGCTCTGTCTCTTCAGTGTCGCCAGCCTGCGCATCAGTATTTCTCCGTTTCTGGGGCAGTTTACAAAAACGGACTATTTTGCCCTGGCTTTAATTTCGTAAAATTAATTTTTACATCCAGGGGCAACACAATAATGACCTCCCCTTTGTCTCCTGATGTCCTTTTGCTCCTCTGTGTCCATCTTTCACTGTCTTTTGCTATATCCGTGTTCCACTATATTTAATGACCTTTATATTTCACTGTGTGTTTTTCACTAAATGTATATTTCACTATGTGACTAAAACATTTTTTTTCTGCTATCTATCTTTCGCTATCTGTCTTTCTCTAGCTCTCTCTTCTCTCTATCACTGTCTACTGCTATCAGAATTGCCAAGCCAACCAACTCACTGATGTCACGGGGCATAGCAAGATGGCAGCGCCCATGCTAAAAAATATATAGCATTTTCTCTTTATATGGTAACGTTTGTCATGTGTGTTATATATTGTTGATAAGAGCGAAACTCCATCTATCAAATGCGGTTTACTTGATTGCTTAATTTCCCCTTTAAGCTGCTGTACATGGAAAAGGCTTTGGAGAAATACTGCATTTTTTTCTTTATCCCATCTTACAACACGCTGTGAAGTACTATTAAATGCTATTGACAGTGCCAATTTAGGCTAAACATATCCGCAGCACACGTTGAAAAGCGATAAGCGCTAGCTGTTGAACAACCTCAGATTTTTCTCGAAGTGAGTTCATGATACCCAAGATGGACAAAATATGCAGCAGCTACAGTTTTAGATGAGAATTTATTATCATTTAACTGTATTTTAGTGGCTTTAATCTGATTACATTTGCACATAAACAAGCATAAAAAGGTTCAGCCTGTCACAGTTTTACACTCAGAGGGATGACTGCACTTCCCCCACCCTGCTTCTCTTCTCTCTGTTGGTAATGTAATGCCCACTTGTTGCCATGGTGTCTGTTGGTACTTCTGGCTTCACTCTTTTCAATTCGGATACCCTCCTTTACTTTGAGTATGTGTGTGTTTGAGCATGTGCAGTCATGTGCTACTGCATGTGCCAGCATGTGTGCGGGTAAGTGTGATAGGCTGACAGAATTAAAGAGGGTGGTAATCACTGTTGCTGTTGTTTTTTTCTGTTTTGCTTAGGTGTTTTTTTGTAGCTCGCCTACTGCTGTTTCCTATTCTGTATTTAAAGTATTTTATTTCACCTTCCGTGGGCTGAAATGCCCTCTTACCCCTCCATCTATTTATTTGAAGAAAGGGAAGGGAAAGCAGACCTTCCCCCACTCTCTGCCAACAGCACCCCTCCACCCTGGGAAGGAGCGGCAACAATACCGCTGCATAACCCATGGCTTTTGCAGTGATCCAAAAGGGAAAACTGACAAAAGGCTGCAGGCGCTGCAGCCTCATCTGAAACCCATTCAGGGCAGTTTATCAGCCCTGGGTAAAACTGTGTGTGTTGTTTCTGTTCTTCTAGCCTTGTGGGACCGATTGAATTTTATTCTTTTACAGGGAGATCCCACTATTACACGAAGACTTGGACCTGAGACACAAAAAACATGAACCTCAACATACAGTACGTATACAGACTAATCTGAGGTACGCTCTGTTGCAGATCCGACTCACTTAAGATTTGACTTGATGACTGTAGCATCACCAAATGTCACCTGTGTCAGGACCAGAAAGTTTAACTCGAACCCCTGCAAAGATTGCTGAAGGTACTGGTAACGGTGCAGGACACAAAAACTATCACCGATGGCCCACACAGCCAAACGGCCGACTGTCAACTTGGTATGTCACGTCTCCTACTTCTTGGAGGACCTCACCTAAACTAGTGAAGACCTTCGACTGGATTTAAACTTGACTTTAGACTTGGGTCGACAAAAACATGCTTCAAAAACTTGGCTTGAACTCATCTTGACATGAATTGATCTTATCTCCATTTGCTAAATCATCCACTAGGAATTTTGAATCTAGTTGATACTTATACACGTCTTGAGTGACTTAAGGATCCAAAAATTAGTTTTGAACAGAGAAACCCACAGGAAAAACATTCAAGACTTGACTTGTATTTGAGATGTTACTTGAGTTACTTGAGTCCTTGAGTAGCTTAGACTTGTGACTTGACTTAATTCTTGACTTAAACTCATTTTGAATGACTTGGACTTGACTAGTGAGGGTCCTAACAAGTGTAGAAGTACAAATGCATTTAAATGCATGTGTATGCAAGAGCATGGGAAGCTAACAGATGCTTTGTACATGTATGAATGTTAGTGTGCATAGTGTGTGCGTGTGTGTGTGTGTGTGTGTGTGTGGCGGGGGTGGGGGGGGGGTGGGGGGGTGGGGGTGGGGGGGGGGCTGTGTGCGTTCTATTGTGTACGTTCAGCATCCCGAATAGAACAAAACGTTCACTATAGTAGAGCTGAATGTGTGTGGGAGGTGTGTGGCTGTGTATAGGCAGGGAGGCATGAATAGGAGTTAATTTCTTTATCCGTGTAAAAAACCCATGCCTATAAAAGATTTGTCAATCAAAAACTACTGCAATCATTTCATTTAGTGATAAAATACACTTTTTTAATGCAGCAAATCCATGTAGTTGTCTGCAGCTGTTTTTCCACCTCATTCCTTATTTACGTTATGTGCCTCTGTAAGTGTTATTTATTTGCAAGCGTGAGCATGCCTGCAAGTCTGTCCAGCCGGAAACAGGGAGGCATCTCTGGGGACAGGAAACATGCAGAAGCAGCAGACTGGTTCCTGATTTTCATACTATGTCTACCTGTTTAATATGAGAAAGCTTGCAAAACTTTTATTTTGCTAAAAGAGCAGTATGTACTGCATATGTGATATTTTGAATAAGAATATGCAAGCAACAAACTGAAATAACATCTTTAAAAGCCTCTTTACAACAGATATGTTGCTTCAGTGGTCTCTCTCTTCAGAGATCTTTGCAAAGTTTTTACATTTCATGACAGAGAATTTTATGCATGAATTCCCATTCATCATCTGAATGCAATAAGCCTTTTAGTTATTATTTAGGTTTGGCATTATATTAACTAAACTGTCGCCATGACAACTGCGACAGTCCTTCTGCTGATAGGCCCTGATATGTATATTTGTGAAAGCATCCAGAAAAACTGGACAACAGGACAGAGAAGTCAAAAAACATTATTACTTTGTGGCTGTTAAGGATGTTTCGATTTATGTTTTGATTTAATTTTCAGTTTATTTTCATGATATGTGCAGATTTCTTTGATAAATGAACATAAAAGGTCAAATTTGATGTGTCATATGCCAGCAGCAAGCTGTCATAAACCATGAGTAAACTGGATTTAAATGTAAGAACTGCTTTAGCAGTACATATTCCTTGAAAAGTGTTTAATTAAATGCGCGCTGTAGGATCACAGTAACCCTGGAGTTCTGGGCCAGTGTGTAATCCACTCACCAAAGAGTTTTTAATAATTCTGTATATAATAACTTGTATAAATCCATAATCATCTGTGTAAAATCTAAAAAAAAAGAAAAATTTGCATACTCACAATTTGCATCATATTCATGGGTATACGGTCTCCATGACAACTGGACCACCTCCAACTGCCAGTTAAGGCCACGGTGTGTGTGTGTGTGTGTGTGTGTGTAAGCATCCAGTGAATAAGTGGAGCTTTTTTTCAAATACTGATCAAACGGTAATCAATAAGTTGGAGTAAAAAGTCCTACAAGTGTTGAAAATGTACCTAAACCTGACTGTGTAGGAAGCACAAGCATGTCAAGGATTGAAAGAGCTGCGTTCAAAGCCATGCAGAGAGTGGTGGAATTCAGGGGAAAGAAAACGAGGGGATGCAGCGCTGAGGAAAACACAGGATCCACAGACGTCATGTTAAAAAGGTTTATTTCAACAACTGTCTGAATCTCGTTTGTTTATTCTCTGTTCAAAGTCCCAAAAAAGTACAAAAAAAAAACATAAACAAGTACATCAAAGGATTAGAAATCACATCAATGAAAACCAAGACACATTGTGTTGCTTCTTTTAAATCAATCCAAGCAGATTCAATTTTTCCAATATTTATACATACTCACTGGATTAGTCAGACAAACATCAATACCTCTCAGTAGCTTTATCGTAACTTTTTTTTTTTTTTTTACAATGACGTTTTACGTACGTTTTTAAACTTCTGTATGATTTCTTTCTTTTTACAAAATACACCAATGCAGGCAGGGGAATGTGTGTGTGTTCATACATATAAGCGTGGTTATGTACTTATCTTTTTACAGTATGTGTATGCTTGTGTCTGTTTGTCTGTGTGTGTGCATGTAAGAAAGGTAAGGGACAGTAGAGTGACAGCAAAAAGGGGGGGGACAGGGCTGCGAAACAGGGGCTTGACTGGATTTGAGGGTGGGATTGCGGGAGCGGCGGCAAGGTGAGGCTGGGGGTGGGCTTACTTTCAACTGGGGCAGTGACAGTGGCGGTGTATGTTTGTTTTTGCAGCCACTCAGGGCCGCTTAATGGCAGTGTTGCCGTGTCGGAGACAGTTGCAGACTGTGTTGGTTGGCTGGTACGTTGACAGGCTGGTTGGTTGGTTGATTGGTTGGTTGACCAGTTAGGAGCACTCGGCAGTGGATGGACAGAGAGCAAAGGAGTGGTTTGCGGGCTCTCATTGCCGGAGCACCTTGTCGTTTTCAGTGTTGTGTTGTCAGGTTTCTGGGGTTGGTTTTGTTTTGTTTCACATCATGTTGTTCTGCAGTGAGTTTACCTCCGAGGAGTTCTCCTCGCCCAGGACCTTGTGGTTCTCGTGTTTGGGGGTCAGAGAGTTGTGGATGTTGAGGGAGTCGTCCTCCTTGGGCGGAGCCTTCACCTGGTCCTCCAGCTTGTTCTGGGAATTAGGATCATCCTACCCGAGAAGGGGTGAAGGTGGAGGGGTGGGGGCATAAGGTACAGTTAAAACCATAGCAAGGTATCATTTCTATTTAAAGTAGCAACTTCAAACCAAGAAAACCAGTGAATTTTCCTCTAAGATGATATAATTGATTAATATCAGCCCCACCACACATTAAACAGTTGTGTAACTTCAATTTTATGTCAATTGCTAGCCTTTAAAACACATTTAGGCAGTACTGTGTTCTTACTGTAACGAGATGTTTTTTTTTTTCTTTCATAATTACCCGACACTGACTTCAAAATTTGGTGGAAAGTTTTAAGAAAATAAAGTGGATCTAAAGTGGATCAATTTCATGCACTGATTCTCATGTTCCATCTTCATGCTTTAAAAGGCTACACTGGAGTGTTTAAGTTTCAGCTGCTTAACTGCAAAACGTAAGCCTCTGACTTCCATTCATCCCTGTGCAGAGTTAATATCGCTGTAGTTGCTTGAGTAATCCATGCCAGTGAGGATAATGTTTGAAAACCTTCTTTTGGCCGTATTGCAT
Organism: Chelon labrosus; assembly: GCF_963514085.1. Lineage (NCBI taxonomy): Eukaryota > Metazoa > Chordata > Actinopteri > Mugiliformes > Mugilidae > Chelon > Chelon labrosus. Next base: position 1,463,877 of record NC_140345.1, on the reverse strand, counting down.
TTCCATTTAACAACTGATATGTTTCACTACAAACATTTTGACAAGACACAGAAAATGACTGGAGAATGATGGGCCAATTAAATTAAGGTGTCACAGCTTACTGCAGCACTATTAAAGCAAGTAGGAGCTAGTAGCTGGTAAGGCTTGGGTTCTGCAAACCTTCTTGGGACAATTTGTATTGTTATTGATGCTATATAAAGTAAAAAAAAAAAATTACTGTCAAAATTCAGTAAATATATCATTTGCTTTTAAAACAGGGACGCCTGATTAATTTTCCAATTTGTATAAAAATGAAAGGAAGCCAATGGGAATTCAGAATGCACCATTGGTAACTCTTTACTTTAACCCAAGTATCTCAAATTGATTACCAACATGCAAACAAACGATTAATAACTATAATAAGTATTAATGTATGTTTCCTTGTACTTAAACATGTGCAATGACAATAAAGTTGAACCTTATGTAGTCTATTCTATTTGCCAATAATTTTTGCCAAACGTTTTTTTTTTTAAATGATTCCAACTGTGTTTTACTATTTATTAGTAACTAATTACATTATAGTGTGTTATAAAGCAGGAGTTACAGAAAACGTGTTTATAGTAGTAAATTTAGATTTAGATTTATAGTAAACTGGTTAAAACGTACAAAAAAATAAATACAACACGTGTATAATCCTTTAAATACTGTTAGAATGGAGCAAAATATCATAAAATGTTTAGGAAAATCAAAATAAAAGCTACTACAAGCAAAGCCAGTTTTGGTAGCAGCAATTTCAGCGGATCGAAAGCTCCACTGTTTGAAAATTCTCATGCTTGGCTGTGTTCGGTTAAGGAGGCACTGAGGTGAGCTGCATGAGCGACACCACCTACCCATTTTCCCCCTTCAGGCACCCCAGGAAGCACATGCACATCCACATGCAAGACCCCTACACTGGGTGGACAGTCATGTTCGCTCATGCAGAACAATCCATTTTCGCCTCCTTCGCCTCTAATGCCCATTTATAGTCCCAAAACAAAAAAGCATGAATACAAATAAACTGTCCAACCTGGTTGGTGTTCTGTGGATACCACCGTCATACATACCCAAGAAGTTGCCGTGTGGGCGGCATTATGTTTTAGTGCTTTCAGTTTAATTCATCTGAATTTAATTCAGGTCGGGGGGGGGGGGGGGTTGATTGGGGGGGATTGATTGCAGAGTCCGTTTTAGGTCGGTTTTCCAGGCTCTTATCCCTATTAATTTTGCATGGTGTCATCGACCCTGATGTGTTGAGGCAACAGTCCTCTTTATCACACTCGCAATCATACAGACAGACACACAAGCAGAGTTTGTCGAGACACATTCATTCACACACGTACACACGCACGCATCAAATTCCAGGCCCTGAGGCCTGTGCCATTTACAAACACTCCCTAATTGAATGTTTGCATTTGAATTCAATGGCACTCTTAGAAAGGAAGAGCAGTGAGAGAATTTACCCGCTGGCTGCTGGCCTAGATAGTAACTTCAGGCAGGACGTGTGGATACGTCACTTCCATGGTTACAGGATAGGGGCCCTCTGTCCTCCCGTCAGCGTGAAACTGGAAAATGTTTTGCGTTTGTTGGATTTCATTGTTGTTGTGCATGGGTGGAGGGGTGCGGGCAGTGGGTGGGAGGCACAGAGTCACGAGGACTTTTGAGTGGGTGTCGTTTTGGGGGAGTGGGAACAGAGATAAACAGGGTTTTGATGATGATGATAATGGAGGTACATGGACAGTTCATGATGTCCTTTAGTCTTATAGTGGATTGTAATTTAGTTTAAAGGGGGACACACTTTAATATTAATTTTAAGAAACAGAAACTATCACTTTTGACATGTGAGGATGGTGTTGTTGTGTCCAGAGACACAGTGGAAGCTTTTAGTATTGAAAGACAAATCTTCTCAAAGGTTCATGTATGGATTTTAATGTGATCACAGGATCTTTCAAATTGTGAGTAGGTAGTCTGTGTGTTCCGACACAATGGACCAGAATATTGGTCTGCTGGACCTCAGCATTTTGGTTATGAGTGAAAAATCTCAGCAACGGTTGGATAGCCTTTAAATTAGATATCGATGCCCAAGTCCCATTCTGAATTTCATTAACACAGGTTAACTTTTAATTTTGATGTAGCACCATCATGGATCAATACTTCTGGTTTGTAACTGAGTGACACGCAAATCATTGCATTAGTATTAACTTAAAGATGAGCCTGCTAAAATGCTGAGATAAAATTGTGTTCATCGACATTTGATACTCGATAAACCTCACCATGTTGGCATGACGGGTTGGGGTCTTATCAAACTACTATCAGGAGTTCCAAAAAAAGTTCTAAATAACACACTACTTTCAAGTTAAGTTAACGACAAAATTATTGAATGGATGGCAGCCTTCAAGTGGAACTCAGGTGGCTTGTGGTTATGACATGGGAAGTTCTGCGTATGACTTGTGAGCTCGGACAAAACACAGCCTACTTTGTAGGAAGTGATTCATAGGAAGTGACTTGGAGGTCATAGGATTTTTAGCTGTCAGTCATTTTCATGGTGGTGCATGTGTTTGTGTATTTGTTTTCTGATTCATTGTATATTTGCCTGAGACATGCCAAGACACATGTTTGCATTTACTTTCCTTGCTGTCATTGCAGGACTGCCGTGATTTTTTAAAGGGACTAACGGCAGCCTGACTGGCACATAAGAGAAAGGACAGGTCTGGACCACTACAGCCTCTTGAGTTTTGTACTTTACTGTATGAACACATTGTTACATTTTGTGGTGTCATATTTATTTTCTTGTGAAATTTTTTAAAGGCCCATCTATGGATGGGCACAGCAAACCTGGTTAAGTTGTAATTGCCGTGGTATGCGGCAACGGTTCTTATACAAATAAACATTAATTACAAATGTGGTATGAATCCCTCCATCAATAGATAAAACAAATTAAGTTACTCTTTAAGTGATAACCTGTCTTCCAAATTCATGTCTGGTTTGCTTTCAAAATTTGAACTTCATCTCAATTTTTCAAATAAACTTTGCATTTTCTATTCTGAAAATATTTCTGCTGCAATGAGAGTATTTGGTTTGAACTGCCTTAAGTCAAATTTAAAACTCATTTTTGCATAACCATTTTAATCATGACAATTTTAAAGAGACTTTTTAATGCACTGTTCTACTGCAGACCTGCAGAGTTTGGACTTCAGGTCAATTCAGTTGTGATAAGTCATTGTGAGAGCCAATTCAGTCGATGGAAATGAAATCCTCTTAGAAATTACAGCCAGCTCCACCCGGGCCAATTCATTTTCTGTGTCAAATTTATTTAGTATTGACAGAAAACAATTTCATTTCACCGTTTGCTGCAGAGGAAACCGTGCAGCTGGACCCCGCTGAATTACTGTAAAGGGAAGATTGAGGACAAGTGGGTTCAATCCACCACAGTGAATGAAACACAAAGCATTCTATTACTGCAGGGAAACATAAGTACTTTTTTGTTATTGTGCAGAAATTACTGGCCTATGTTTGTGTTTGTTTGGTTGATGGATGACGGCCTATTTGTGCGTACTTATGTGTGGTTCAATTGTTCTGTAAATTCTTTTCTAAGTGTGTTTTCTTCTTGCGTTAAACCCTCATTTTGAGTGTTTGTGTGGCACCTCGCCTTTCTGGACATGTGACAGAACCTCACAAGGTCACCTTGGGCTGTATTTGTGTCTGTTTATGACTGGGTTTGGATTTTACCTGCAGGCTCTGTATCTTTAATGTGTGCTGAAGGGCAATTTAGTTTTCATGATTTTATCTGTGCGGGGATTTGCATGTACTGTAACTATGTTCTCTTGGGTCATAGTTGCATTGCAAATTTATTAAGATCCAAGTAGGTACGGATTTATGAAACTGAGCTGTGTCAGCACAATTAGTTGCCCTCAGAATTGCTTGTTAAACCATCAGATCTTGCTGTCACCTATAAAAGTTTAGTTAAGTAATAAGTTCTAAGTCAGAATATTCTTGACATTTTTGTGCATCTTTTTGTGTGTATTTATTTGGCAGCCAGGAGTAAAGGCAGCAGTTGATTCATTGAGAGTTGAAAAGGGTGATTGACAGGGCCACAGTAACAATGAGAGAGCTGTTTGGGAAAGTGAGAGGGGATTGGGACTATCTGACATTGGGAATTTGGTCTTACCTCACAGTCGGACTCCTCTTTGGTCTTACACTCCCAGGTGTATCTGCTCATGGTTTTCTGAGGGGAGGGGGATTGGGCAAAGGGTTATACTCCTCAAAACCATAAAAGGCATCCTCAGAGAAAGACAGATAGAGGTTGACAGAGAAAGAAGGGAGGGTGAAGTGGACAGAAAGAAAGCAGTGGGAGACGATACAGAGAGATAATGTGCCAAGAGAGATGGAGAAATGAGAAGCAGACAGGAAGAGATAGAGAGAGACAGATAAAATAGACAGAGAGAAATAGAGTGTCAGAGACAGCGAGCAACAGTAGGAGTGACTAGACTTCCTTTCAGATGACAGCTGATATTCCCAGCTGGCTACAAACACTGACTGTTTAGATTCTCTGGTGCTGCCTTGCCATTATTCTGCATCACCACAGTACATACAGGTTTGGATATTTCTGTGGAGGTTCTCTACCGTAGTGGCACAGACTGTTAGTGTGGAGGGGAACTGAGGTTAATTGCACTATTATAATAATTGTCTTATTATAGGGAGTATTTGGGGTTTATTTGGGGTAAACCGATGAGTCTGTATGGTTTCTGGTTTAGGAATGCCCATATGCAGAGATGAGATTTGTATGTAGTTGGAAAACTTGTTACAAAAGAAACCTGGGTTGAATAGTAGTTGGAAATATTTTTACTGTTTTGTTGTGTTGTACTTTTTTTTTAAGCTGAATTGATGGACAGCAGGGTCATATGAGCCCATCTGGACCACAGAATAAATGCTAGAAAAGGTTGTCAATCACACCAAGTGAATCATTTCATGACTACTTTATTAAAAGGGTTGGGATTTGATCCCATTTTATTCAATTTCAATCTACTATCCAAAATACAGTCAAAAATCTTTTGCATCTTTTATAAAATCTGCTCAAGTTTAGCTCACAATATTAGTAAGATATTAGTACCAAACCAGATCCAAAATGGAAGCAGGTATTGTTGCTTAAAGATACGCTGTGATTTTAAATTTTTTGTAACAAAGTCATCCTTACATTTATTGTATCTCACCAAAAAGTACATTTACTACCTCATAAAAACAGATATGTTGCGCAATACAATATTAAGAACATTTCTTCAAAAACAGCTCAATAGCACCACCACTGGCCAAAAACCTCACAGCATACCTTTAAGTATTTTTTGGAACAAATCATTCATATTATTTACAAATACTATTCAACCCAGTGGAGGAGAGGATATTTTCAGGGTGTAATGTTTGGGACGCATTAAATTTGTTAGTTTAGATTTAAGAAATGTTGTTAAGATGTGATGATGGATTTATTTTTTAATTTTTCTTTACTTCTGTTTTGGGATTTAATGTTTGTCACAGTAATGAAAATGACATTTAGGTGTGGATAAATGAGTGGGTGAGACACACTTGCCTATAAAGGAACTAAATCTAAAACTACTGCAAGAAATAAATTAGCATTACATGGTCAGTAATGTCATACTGTAGCTTAACAAGTGAACACAACTTTTGATGGAGTTGTTAGAGGGTGGTACCACATCTCTAAAAGTATTTAAATTTTAAAACAAAAAACTAAACAAAAACAAACTATTTCAGTTGTAGCACTACAACTAACCATGCTGCTACAACATTAGCATTAGTGCTAGCTACCCATGCTTCTGTTAGTGAGGCACCTGTTGGCTCTCTGCTGCCACCTGCAGACAGCAGCAACACGTTGCATCTCAGATGTTTATCCTGATATCCTTGACCATTTCTCACACATACCCTGGTTACCTTACCTGGTTGTCACATCAATCTTTTCCCCAGCTTTCACCCAGAAAAGCAGGATAAACCATTTTTGACTGATTGTAACGACCCCTCCCACTTCCCTGTACACTTTCAGGATAAACAAGTCAAGCAGACATTTTGTTAAAAGTACAGAGTACAAATTAATAAATAAATAGCAAAACAGAGCTGCGGTGGCTGACATGGCCACATATTAGCGACAGAGCAGACATGCCATGATACCGATGCAAGAGGTGATCTGAGAGAGAGCGCAGGTTAGAAGGAGGCAGGATGGGGAGGGGTCACCACAAGGAGTTTTCTCATTATGGTTGGGTTAAAACCTCAGCAACTTGGTTGTCAGCTGCACTGTGAGGACAGTCCATAAATATTCAGTCTACGTGGTTTCAAGGGGAATTTAACCTCTAACCCCGGCTGTGTAAGTGCCCTGATTTGACCCACAGAGCAGATTTATGCTAAATGTCTGGTTTTTGTCAGCACATACATTTAAGTGTCTCTTGGTGTCTGCTCAGTCAAAATAAATCAGGGCGATATTGTGGCACATTCCTAAAATAATTAAGTTAAAGTTAAATTTTTCTAGACATTCTCACATTGAAGTCGTTCAAAAAGTGGTTCTGTGGCACGGTTACACAGCATTTGAACTACCTTCAGAACAGAATCATAAGCAATAAACCAGGAAACTAAATCAATAAACACAATGAAACTATAAAGCTTGACAGAGTTCATGTTGTCACGGTAACCTGTTCCAAGGGCTCAGTCACAAAACTAACCCCCTATCCACAAACTTCTGATTTGTGGCTTACAAGGTGCCAGTGATAGAAACCTATGAGAACTTTGCATTTGTTAATGAACAACTTGTTTAATATGCAAACAAACAGTACTCTGGCATCCACACATCAGGAGGTCCATAGATAAGAATAAATATTTCTTTCTTCATCTTTCTCTTCAAATTATGATTGTAAATCTAGTTTTCTGAACTATTTTAAGGTTTCACAACATTTTCTAATCAGGCCAGTATTGTGCACATCCACACTTGTGAAGTGTCCTTTTGCACTTATTGTGCACTTATTGTATAATTTACATTCCTGCTGACACTTTTAAAATGCAGCGTTCAGAGGTTTCAGTATAGATTTCCAAACTCCCAGTCACCTTGCCACTGTAATAATTTAATGTAATTCTTTTAAGCACAGTATGAATGTCAATTTGTAGATTTTTGCTGAAATTGCTTCTCTAAGTTTTCTAACCTTTAGTGGTGTTTTTTTTAAAGCCCCAATGAAAAGGTGAGTGGATTACTGAAAAAGGACTAAAACTACTAAAACATACTGGTGTAACCTAATAAATTTGGAAAAATTCTTGTTTACAGCATGGACATCCATCTATTCTTCATATCCCCTTGGATTTTGATTCTGTGCATTTGAGAAAACTCCCACCTTCCTTCCTTGCACTCCAACCCCATCCCCCTCCTTAGGCATTTCACACCTCAGAGTATCGGAGAATACTCATGCCCATGCATTTGGAAGGGAGTCACAGGGCCCGGGCAGGGTTTGGGAGGGGGATGCAGAAAAAGGGGTGAGAGAGAGAGGCGAGAACCACGTTACCTGACAGATAATGTTATCATAGTAAGCCAATGCACGGGCATGAGGGACGTTAGGAGGGGTGTCGCACAGTTTCCTTACATTTGGGTGGGAGCCCTCAGCGATGGTGGACAGCGAGAAATTATCATTGTGCTGCTCCGATGAAGGCCGGTACTTACTGCTGGGCGTCGGATGATGGATGGGGGTAGGTGGGGTGGGTTGTGGGGTGGGGGGATGGAGAGGAGGATGAGGGAAAGGGTTGAGGGGAACAAAAAAGGAAGGAAGAGAAGATGGACAGAAATTAAAGTAAGTCCAGAGAAAGGAGGAAGGAAATTGAAAGATTTGCATCATGGCAGGGAGGTAGAAGATTTGAAGATGGAGAAAAAAAATTGGGGGAGAAAGAGACAAGAAGGTTGGATAAGAGAGGATCACATTGGGAAGAGAGAGAAGCCAAAGAATAAAAAATAAATAAAAAAGAGTAATAGGTGGACATTTAGGATGTCAGATAATGAAAAAGAGGTTTGAAAAGGTAAGAAGTCAGTTTGCAGATTTTTTAAAAAGATTCAGGAGGAAGGAATGAAAGAAGGAAGAATGAAGTGTGAAAAAGAGATGGGACATTTGAGCAAATCCAAAAAAGATAAAAAAAAAAAAAAAAATGATAAATGGAGAAACAAAAAAGTCCAAAGAGGAAGACAAAAGGGGCAAGAAAAGGACAAGTTTAGGAAAAGAACATTGTCAAGGAACACACACAAAGAAGGGATTGTCAGAGAAAAAACAGGAGGGTGGAGAAAAAGCAAGAAAGCAGCATTAGTTAGACAGCAAGATTATAGCTTCTGTTTGTGAATTGGCAAACAGAATAAAACTGCAAATGAAACATTTTATCTGTGATGCAACAAGCTAATGAGAGTAAAATGTCACCCAGGTCTTATCCAAAAACACAAACCAAAATACCTGTTTTCAAAGACCATTCATTTGCCAGTGAAGGACTCAGAAGTGTTAACTGATTACAAGTTTCATGAAAGGAATAAATGCCAATTTTGGCAACACTGAAGTGAATTCTGTCCCAGTTGACATAAAAATTGTAAAACTCATATGACAAATAAATGCAAAAATTTCAGATATTTTTTTCAATATTTTTTTTATTTTTTTGTCTGCTTTCACGACTTGTGTTAAAACCTGCTGTTTTGAGTCATTTTTATTCAGAAAGGTCTGAGGGATGCAAAATGCATACTCACTAATCGCACATAGAATCACAATTCACTAAGTGTGAATTCTCACATATTTTGGTTTAAGTCAATTATAATGAAGTGGTGGAAGTCTCCATAGAAAACAGGAAACATGTTCTCAGTCTGCAAATCTTCAGGTACTATTCCATAAGGAAACACCATTTTACACGATTTTACTGCACAATTCATTGACACACTGGAGATAAATGTACTGTGTAATTTCAGCTTCTGCCATCCACTGTACTACTTTCAAACAGACACTAATAAACAGAGACTTCGCTTTCATCTTGTCAGGGAGGCAGCAAACACGAAGTTCCCTTCTGGCTGACTTAGAGTGAACTCCTTGAAATTCGTCCTACATTCTCTACTTCACCAACTTACCAACCCAAAGAGAGTCGTCTCAGAGACTAAACGAGACAATAACTTTGCAGATGATTTGTCTCTTTTAAGTCTCATAAATCTTCCATGTCATATATGTAACAGTTGTCATTTGTCTGTCACTCACATAAACCTTTACTCTCAACGTTTTAAGACACCAAGAAGCTCATAAGTCTAGTTGTGTTTCTTGTGTTTCTTGTCCTTTCACTCCCACGTCAAATCTATACTTAAAAGAGGCCGTGATCTACTTTCTGCTCAGTGAGCATGCAAGCTTCCATTCCATTCATATTTGATGAATGATGTGACAGGACTATCAAAGTAGGAGTGACGACAAGAGAAAGACAGAAAAATGTGTTTCCCACTATAGCCTGTGATTTCGAACTGTAGCACCAGAAACAAGCTTTGGATCTCCCTCCCTCTGCTGATACCACTGCACATAAAATCGAAATGGGATTATCTTATCTTATTGACACTAAATCAAATCATCTTGTAAAGGCGTTTACATGCCCCATAACATCAAATTAGAATAAAGTCTGACCTGCCATTGAACTGATTAAACGCTTGTTTGGACATCTGGTTGTTTTGCTACCTCCAAGTTTCTGTCCTTCCTGAAAACTCCTCACCTGATGTTTATTCCACGTGGAGCAAACATGCTCAAAAAGAATGGACTTATTCCAACCAGAAAGAAACAATCAGATCAAATGTTTACACGGTTATTAGGAACTAATATTTTCCTACTGAACAGATTATCAAAAGATTTCACAACCCCTCTCAGTCGGATTGAAACCTTTATTCTGATTATTATTAGAATACTAGCAACATAGCCAGTGGGCCTTCCGTCTAAAGCATGGCTATTCAGTAACAAATTCAGTTGGGCCAAGTTTTAAAATCAAGAAATATAGGCGGGTGTTTGCGTTGATGGTAAACTAAAGTATTTGGTTAAATCGAAGGTTTTCACTGTTAATTCTATGTTTTAGAGTTGAAAAGGACATGTTTGAGACTCTTGACCATGCTTCAAAACAACACGCTGCATTTTGGGTAGACTGTTGATAGGCTATGCAGAATGCTGTATTAACATTCTGAAACACTATATGAATTACTGGAATCTTGCAAAACAAGTTGCCCTCTGCATCTCTTAAATTTAAGGAGTGCTGGACCACAGGTTGGATCACTTGGGGGTTGGTCCTCGGAGGCATGTGGCCTGCGGGCCACTAATTGAATAGGCCTGGCCTAAGGGGACAAGTGCACCCAAAGTATGCCAAAATAATTCCCTACAAGAGACACAAGATCAGTGAATTCCAAATTTCTTTGGGTGCTTTACATATGCTATGGATCACCACTGCACCACTGAACCTATGCTGCTATAATATCCCTTTCCATGTAACTGCTCTTCCTGATTACATGTCAATGTCAGCATTGTTCTCTTTGTCTTTATAGATCTCACTAATGTACAAGCATCACAACCATCAAATGTTCGACCCTGTTTCCTGATGTCTTTGCCATAGATCTAATTGCAGATCATTTGTTCCTATTTTTAAACACAGTTAAACAGTCTCTGGCTGAAGGTCCTACCATCTGTGCCCCAACTGTGACCCCTCTTTGAAATCCACTTAGATTTTTCCTTTTGCCAGCTTAATGTAAAATCTGAATGAAAAAAATTTGATCAATATTTTTATTATTGCCTCACTAGAATCCTCTGCATCTGTTGTGAGTTTAGTCTTTCCCCATGAATTTTCCACCCCGCTCTCAGCAAGCTTTTATCAACAGCAGTTATCAAGTTATAACTGTTTCTGATACAGTTGTGGCCTTTTAATAAGAGTTTGAACAGAAAGTAATGAACCATGGATCACGACTGAGCTGACAGGGCCAGTCTCCATCACCAGTGTGAGGAATTCCACTAATAAAGCATTCAGTCAGTGACTGAGTAACCTCAGATCATTTTAAAGGTTCACCTCTAATTTGGAGGACTTGTGTAGAATATTTACAAAATGAAAAATAAATAAATCCTATTATTTTAGCTGAAAGATGAAGCAGCATTTCAAAATGTCTTATATCGAGGGTCATCTATCGTTTCTTCCTTCCCTCCTTCCTTCTCTTTCTCTCTATTTGACCAAGTTGTTGGGTCTAATACTGTCTGCGGCGGAGAAACACTACGACTGCAATTACCCACAGCGGGGGGGAGGTCTCATATATTCATGAGCCAGCAGCTCACACTCCTCTGAATGCGTCCTGCTGAGCATTTTTCTGTCTCTGATTCCTCTTTCACTTTCTCTTCGTCTCCTACAACAGTTTCTCCCTCACACTTCCCCCGCCTCCGCCTCCGCCTCCCTCTGTCTCACCCTGCCCCCCCTTTTTACTCCTCTAATTCCTCCACCTCCTCCTCCTCTTCTCCATCCTTCCCCTCGCTCCTCTTCAATTTTGTTTAGCGGACCACTGGATGAAGCTGTGTTGTGTTTTTCATGCTGCACCCTGCCGCTCACACCCCTCAGGTCGCACAGCTGTATGTAGGTCAACCCCGCCCCCCTGTTTCTCCCTGCCTCCCCTCCTCCTGTTCAGACTGCCCTACTTTCAGCTGGATCCAGAGTACCAATGACATCACCCTTTTCTCTCTCTCTTTCTTTTTTGTTGCTTGCTAGCATTACATCGCTTGCTAGCATTACGCTACTGACTGAGCCACTTTTCCTCCTTGCTACCATCTTTATCACCCACCCTCTCGTCCACCATAATGAAGTTTAAAATAACGTGGGATCTGGTGCTGAGGATTCGGTCATTCGGTTCACATTTGCATGCATGATGCTCCACCGCCGCACTGCTGCTCATCCACAACGGCTCTGTTGCTAGGGAGATGACTGCTAAAACACCGGCACTAGCAAAGCAATGCTGAAACAACCCCCACCCACACCTTTTTTAATATTCAGTCCAGCCCTTCAATCTGTCTGTCACTCTCCTTTTCTCCTTTAGTGTTGGTTCAGTCCACTTCTCTGTGAAAACCACTTTTCCTCTGTAAATATTACACTAAAAATGGGTTTTGTGATGTTCCACAAGGTTCCTTTTGGACTCACAATGTTTTACCATACATGTCTGTTGACATGGCTGTAATTCAGAAGATCAACAATTTGGAGTTCTTTTTTTTTTGTCATTTTAACATGAAGCTTGAATATAAAAATCTATGAAAACAGATAATCAGTGAGTTTCCTGTGGACACCTCTGACTTATACTGCAAAATGCAATCCATCTTATAAACCTGCATTTTTCAGCATTATGAGTCTAGGACTTTTTCTAAAAAAAAAAAAAAGAAAAGAAATGACATTGACTCTCATTTCTTATCTCTTATAATAAATTTATTTTAACAATCATATTATATTATTTGTCAGATTTGTGTCCCTGAAAGACACTGATGTGCAGTGCATCCCGAGCCCCATGTAGTATTTAGTGACTCTGTGGTATAATTAACATCACAAGAAAGCACTGTCAGTGTCGTCTATGAGAGCTCTTCTGCTTGATGCATCGTGATCTAAACCAAAAAAGATGAGTTCATTTATCATGTATATTCTAAACATGATTTATTTACATTGGCTGCTTATATTGGTACACCTGTGCAGTCTAATATAGTCCAGCACAACTGTTCTACAGCCTCTTTCTTAGATGTCTTCGTTGTTTAGCTCCTTAATGCTCGGATCAGAAGTGGGTTCTTTTAAATATTTTAGCACTGACTCATCTAAATAAATGGTGGCAATAAGGATGCATCTCATTTTAATATTGTCCAGCAACACAATCATCAAAAAACTGAAGCAAATCAAAAAACTGAAGCCTATTCTTGAAACTGTGTGTTTATAATTTGTTTCATGTGCAAGACTGCCTCCCATTCGTCTCCTCCTTCATTCCTTCACACCCCCCCCCCCACCACCACCATGTTTGTTCTTGTCTTGAACATTAGACAGCAATCTTCTTTTTTTAAAAAAAATAGCATAATACAAGGCAGAAAACTGGAGCTAGATTTTAAAATAATATGCTTTGAACTGCAATATCCTTCCAATAAGTGCCTGTGTTATGAATTTGGTTTATTTAGATGAGTGAAAAATAAAATAAAAAAAAGGATACTAATGAATTTATGATGAATCTACTGTGAAACTAGAGAAGACAAATAAAAATGTCCCTGGCAACTGTGACTGTGGTCGTAAAGGTTTGATTCTTTGTCCCTGAGCTAGGCACTGAACCCTTTACTGCATCCATCGTTTTAAGTTGTTCTTCATTACTGAGTCATTCTTCCCGGAAAAATGTAGCTGTGAGAAGTCATTGTGAAGAATAATTCCTGCACTCAACATCTCAGCAACATCTTCTGCACCTTCTGCTGAAGGACGCATGCTGTTGTTTACTCTTTTCTTTTTCTTCTATGTTTTCCACCTTGATCTCGAGCTTTATTTGTTACTCTGCTGTGGGCTCCTGGCATCATACAAAGGCTTCTCCCTGTTAGTGGTTTCAGCTCTGTCATGTTCATTGTCGATTTCACCATTTCCAAACATCTGCATTGTTTAAATGGTAACACATTTTTAGTGAAGAATAAATTCTAAATGTTGAATTTGACTAAGTTTCTAAATATTACTAAAAGACTGAAGGTCTGAGTTGCATGTTGAGTGCAACATATCACAGTTCAATTATAATTAAGCTTTCTGGTGTGTACATTTGTTAATGGTGACATGAATCTTCGGCTTCTGTAATTATTTAATTATACTGTAATTATTCTCATTAATTAGCTGAACTATACGTTGATAGATGGCCAGTAATCCGCAATAATACAGATGCATTGCTTAGCCGTAATGTTTGCCTACTGGTGTCCTAATTTTAGAGAGAAATAATAATCTTCTGACACAAGAAATATGGACACTACAACTTATATCCCCACCTGCTGGAGGAAAAAGATGGGGAAAATCCTGTGGACAAAGATGAGTCCACTTCAAGATAGTCTACATCTTTCTCTGCCACTTGGGGCTGATGGGGTGCAATGCACATGTTGCTTTAACTATGAGAGACTCTTGGCATCATGATTTTCTGGGAATTTAAACATTTCTTCCTGTTGATCAGCACATTTCAATACACATGCAGCATATGCTTCTCCACTCCACTTCTACCTTTCATCTCTAAGACTTACTTCTAGACACCTTTTTATAGAACTACAATTAAATACCACTGACGTGAAGAGGCCATGTCCACTTCGTGTTCTTTCTTTTGTTTCTACCGATCAGTGCCTTGATAGGTCATCAATTAACTCCTTGTTTGTTTAACAAGGACTCATTCTGTCTTGTCTTTTTTATTTAATAACCACATAGAAAGGCATAAGATGCATTTTTTCAGAAGAAAGTGACACAAAACAGAAATTATCTGTTGAGCTTCAGAGGTATTGTTCTCTGACAGATCCAAGCAAGCAAGGTGTTTTGTAGTTTCCATCTTTCAATATCAATATGTCCCTCACCTGCGCTTGCGCAACTTCTTGTTTTCTGTCTTGAGCACGTGGAGCTTCTTGGCGAAGCACACGATGATCATGAAGAGCAGCAGGGCCACCACAGCCGAGGCGCCCACGGCAAGACACATCACCTGGAACTCAGTCACCACCGACTCGCAGCGGGCGCCCTTGTGCCAGATGTAATCCTGGACATTACATCTGAGATGGAGAAAGAGGGCATAGAGGACAGGTGGAAAGAGGAAAAGGAGTTAAAAGGAAGGAGACAGAGCAAAAGAAATTGTAGATGACAGAGGAAAAGTTTTGGACATGAAGGAGGAAAAGGAGGGAGAATGAAAAGGAAATAAATAAGGAGAAAACAAAGAGAAAGGGAGAAATAAAAGAAAATAATTAGATTAAAACCACATCTTGTTGATTCCTGAGAGTACTGTGTGTGTGAAATTCATAGCCAGTTGTAATTCATACGTTTGGCTTTCAAGCCTTATTTAACATTCAAGCATGCTTTGAATCCCTTCCCCTTCATACGTTAATCTGTTTACAAAGGTTCAGGATTGCCCCTCTGCTTCTGATTATCTTTAGCTGCTTTCCTTTGTAATCTAAAACAGCTCTTCATATTTAGCCAGAAAGAAAATCCTGCAAATGTTCCACAACACGATGCACTTTATATAAATCTTTACAGAGCCACTGGCAGGTTTCGAACAACGCTTTATTCAAAAAATATATAATGTCATCACTTTATGTATCTGAAAATAGAAAGTGAAAAAGAAAAAAATGCCCTGAGGTGATTTTCCAGCTTAAAACACACTCACTGCCACACACTAACGCATGGTCTCGGTCAAACATACACAGTCGGTCAGTCAGTTATATGATCTAACACTATACATAACGCCCACAGCCACATCCACGTGTGCATGTATATTATGAAGACGTATGTGGACACATGCACAAAGACACACACAGCTGCCATCTGAGTCCCAGACTCCCTTCATAGCCATTTGGCAGAGTACGGTGTCCGCCCGGGGACATAAACGACAGAGGCAGATGGCTCTGTCTACACACGGTTTGGCATGTAAAATGGCAAATCTATTTCACCACTTAATGAGACTATGATGCTGCTGAGCGATGCTGCCTCACTGTCACATCACTAGAAACATGTGTAGCTGTGTGTTGTAGTGTGTATGTGACTAGAGGATCTATTAAAATATACAAGTTGAACTGAGGAGATGTTTGCTGATTGTCCTTACCTGCTGTGAGAGTTTAAGAAGTTTCATTTTATTAATTTTCTTTCTAGCCAAGAGTTAGATAAGGAGATCTATAACTCTTCTATCCGTGCATAACGTAAAGATTTAGAGTAGTAATACCAATCTGAGATTTTGTTTTCTATTGGCTTTTAGACTTAGACAGACTTTATTCATCCAAATTGATTGGTCACAAGCTATTGGTGCTATTTGACTTTGACTTTTTGACACATAAACAAGGAAGCTAGCCAGGCTCAGTTCAAAAACGTGCATGAACATGTGCAGGTAGTGTAGTGGGAAGTTACATGGTGTAACCTTTAATGAAGGCTAGGTGCAGTGAGTCAGGGTGCCAGGCAACCAGAAGAGATGCTGCACAGTAGTTCTGGGATGACAAATTAACTCATCTTCATCAAGAAACTGTGTGTGGATTAAGCAAATTATATTTATTTGGTATTTTGCATGTTTGCACAGAGCAAGGCGAGTTCACTTTCAATAACAATCTAGGCGGCACAGTGGTGTGTGGTGGTTAGCACTGGAGCCTATCCCAGCTGTCATCGGGTGGTCTTCCGGAGGTCATACATTTCTGGACATATTAACATATTTTACTCTTTTTTTATCATTCTTAAAAGTATGACATGAAATCACAAATTGTTTTCCATTTGTCTGTTTTTCCAAAAGAAATTCGCATTGTGTTTTTCTGCTTGTTGTCTGTCAGTACCACACACTCAAAAGGTTTTAAGCACCCCGGGGTCATAAAACCTAAATGACTACAAAAGCGTTTTCCCTCGACACAGTAACACATTTCAGAGTGTGTAACAATCTGCACTGATGCAATCACACCACTAATGTGGGTGAAACGATACAACTTTAATTAAAGACTAACAGAGCAATTAACTCAATACTATCTTCGTCACATATTGGACATTAGATCTACACACACACTGGTGTGGAGTGTAAATTGAATGGAGGTGTCAGGGTTTACTCTGGTCACGCTCTCTACATGCTAAGCAGGCTCCTTTCACCGGCCGGCTTCCCGAATCCTTCCTGAATGCTTGATGCTGGCAACTAGCCACGAGACATTTTGAGAAAAGAGCGAGATGAAGCCTGATATCATATTTTCAAAGAGACTTTAATGCACTCAACCTCTGAGTGTTTCTGTGTCCATACAAAGAAGAGTTTTATGTAAGTCAGAGTTAGATGGAGGGAGGGTGAATGAGGGGGAGGGATGGAAATAGAGTAAAAGAGAGAGAGATGGACAAATGGAAAAGGCAAGCAAGCAAGGATGTGCTGGTTGTCATGGCAACCCAGCTGAGTGGCAAACAGAGCAGACGCGGCTCTGACATGGCATGCCATCACATGCATGCATCTTCGCTGAGATGTCCAGAAGGACACAGTTCTGTGTTAGCATCTAGTTCACCATTTCTTTTCTTTCTTCCTCTCTTCCCTCCCACCCCCTCCTCCTTTCTCGCTCCTGCTGCTTGTCTTCTTCAGAATTTCTCCCACATTGCCTCCACCCATCTTCCCTCCCTCTCTTCTCTCTTGACTGTCCTTCCTCCTCCTCTTCCTCCTCCTCCACCCTTCTGCACTTTGCCAAGTGCCTCCAGCTGAATCATGCCTCTCCCTTTGGTTTTGCAACTGTATTCTTTTTATCTCGTTCTTTGACATTAGAAGGGAAACACAGCAGACACCGTGAATGTTGTGATATAATTGTTAAGGAATGAAAAAATCCTAGGTCAGCAATGACCTTAACTGCACTAACAATTACTGACTGTCTCTAAAATACAATCATTACTATCAGGAAGTTGCTGAAAAGACTAATGGCTACGACACACCAAATGAAAGGTCAGTTGTTTTCCAGTGTCGGGCAGTCTGAGACCCTAGTTTTTGCAGTGTGTCCCACACACAGACTGTATAAAGATGGCTGTCAGAACAGGTCCTCGAAAGTGAAGGCAGAGCAAGTAAAGCTCCCCCTGGTGAATGGCTGCAGTATAGGTCATAAGCTCCACCTCCTCCATGTTAGTGGATGCAGTTTGGGCCAAATTAAAACACGAAAATACACGTCAAATCAATTTTTTTCAAGAATGGTTTCTGTCATTTTCGGTAGTTAATATAATACTGATGCATATTCAAGTATCCATTTTTCTGAGAAGTTTCGTTTTAATGAGTTATTTAACGCTATAGAAATAGGATGTGACATCATGATGACTACAAGTTGCCTTGCCAACCGCTCTGTGAAGTGGCCCCGTAGGGCTATGAGAGAAAAAAATATATAAATAAATAAGTACAGTGTACAATCCAACATTTCTTTGTAACTGGTGGAGGTAGAACAGAGCGCAGTTTTAATTAAATGAAAACGCGAGTGACTCTGGAGGAAGTATCAGTCTATGGTCCCATGTCATTGGTACTCGTTGGACCCCTGTCAGTGGCTTTTCACACGATTCAGCATGTTGAATTGTAGACTAAAGAAGTCAGTGAGAAAGATCTTTCTGATTGGCTGTTCAGTTTAGAGAACCAATGCACAAGAAGAAAAATGGAAGTGATGAGAGTAAGCAAAATGACAAAGTTCAAAGGGCACACATAGTTTTTATAATTTCACGACATGATCATCTAGAACAAACCACTGATGACCAACTGATCAGCATGAGTCAACGATGTGTTACGATGTGTTAAATGCAACTTGTTGTTCCGGACACAGACGACGTGAGGGGATGTCACAGTTGGCCTGTGTTGCTGCTATTTAAGGTTGGTTAAGTGTCCGTACCTTACATTTTTAGTGCTAGCTGTTTTGTAAGGCTACACTAAGCACAAAGTTAAATGCTATCAACAGCACCCTAAAAGGCTAAAAATGATAACGATAACATGTTAAGTGTATGGGAAGAGCGTTTTTTTTTTTGAGGAGACGTTTCACCACTCATCCGAGTAGCTTCTTCAGTTCTCACCAGTCCCCTAGAACTGAAGAAGCTACTTGGATGAGTGGTGAAACGTCTTCTCAAACAAAAAAAAAGTTATCGAATTAAAGGAGATGTTCTTAGTGATGACTAAGCAGGAGAAGTAAATGACATTAAATCACTGTTGAGCCAGCACTCCACCCTCAGACTGACAAAGGTGTCCTCCTGTTTGGCAACATGTGTTCTGTATTGACTTGAATGGGAGAGACTTTCCTCTGTTGGAATAAATGGTAAATGGTAAATGGCCTTGCTTTTATATAGCGCTTTTCTACCTATTGGTACTCAAAGCGCTTTACAGTCATAGACACGTCTACCCATTCGCTCACACAAGCACACAGACATTCACACACCAGTGCCACTGCACTGGGAGCAACTGGGGGTTCAGTGTGTTGCTCAAGGACACTTCGGCCTGTAGCACATTCCGGGGATCGAACCGCTAACCCTCTGGTTCGCGGACAACCCGCTCTACCTACTGAGCCACAGCCGCCCAAGTCTTTTACTTTACAGACACCTGTCTGAGTTCTGATTTTCTACATTCTTCTCTTAAATCTAAGATGCCCAGGTTTCTTGAGGACATTGTCTGCAGTCACTGAGTGAAAATCACAAATGATGATTATAACATGTTATCTCCAAAAGAGCGTTTAAAAAAGGCAACTGGACTTGTAGAGTTTTTTTGGGGGGTTTTTTGAGAAGACGTTTCACCACTCATCCGAGTAGCTTCTTCAGTTCCCACCAGTCCCCTAGAACTTTTCACCACTCATCCAAGTAGCTTCTTCAGTTCTATAGTTTCTATCAAGTGCACCATTTACTCTTTTGAGTTGCATCATGTTAAAAATGCTAAACACTACAATGGCCAGCTGTTTTATGGCATTAAATGTAACATTATATATATCTACCATGTTTTATGTCTCCTCTAGGAATCAGCTTAAGGTAGGGAAATTGGTTGGTCCTGGTGTTTCTATGAGGAAAGTATATACAGAATGACACCAGCATTATCCATCAAGACTGTTGGAAGGTAATTCAACGAGGTGACATGAGAGGAAATAGCTCTTGGCTGAATTATCGAAGACAATCTTTAAGATTAGATTTCCTTTTCCAAAAGTCCCACGTCCAAAGCAGCTGCAAAGAGCAGCAATCAAACTGGAAACAACTCCTCTACCTTAGCCAGCCTCACTCACTCCCACTGCTTCCCCTATAAAACATCCCACGTGTCCCACACGCCTTCCTATTGTGTCCCACAGAAGAGTTTTCCCTCTTCATAACCTGTCATTATCACCCTTGCTGTGGCTCACTGCAGCCACGTTTAAAGACACATTGCAGTTTGGCAGAACTATAGCGGAATTAGCACTGGGGTGGCCCGACCCTCATGACAAGGAGCTAGCAAACCCTGTCATATTTAGCTTATTAGTCTGGCCCACTGGGCTAAGAGAGGGAGTGAGGGCCTTTAACTTGCAGGGGATGATAATGGTGCAGATGGCGATGTGGCCCACTAACAAGACCCCCTGTTGGTGTTGATGGAGAATAATGGAGGGGGAGAATAGAAGAGGCAAATGGGGTAGAGAGGGGAAGGCCAGGGGAGGACAGGGGATTGTGGAAGGGAAATTTCAGACTGATGGATCAATTTGTTTAGGCCTACAGCTTTCATTCAGATACACTCAAATATTGAATACCTGATTAGAATTAATTGAATTTCGACACCGAATTTGATTTAATGGAAGTATTAACTTTTCAGGTTTGTGTCCCCGCTCTGTGATTGCAGGGCATTTTTACTTTTTAAGTTCAATACAAACTTAAAAAGAAAAGTTAATTTTAAAATGTAGAGGGAGAACAAGCAGGTGGGACACATGCAGGTATTTTACAAGGACTTAGCCTTAGAAGGTTATAGGTGGAATGACGAAACAGCAAGCCGGACCTAAAAAGCTGAATCTGGACGGACAGGAGAGGACACAGCAGGGTGGTTATTGAATATTTTAGTACAAACTCCGATTTGCATAAAAGAAGCATTATTTTTGGAACATTTCTTCCTTGAAGCAAAGCATATATTCTTATGCAATAACCGCAGAGGGCGAGAACAGGTGGATGTGAGGATCAAAGGCCAGCAGAGGACAGGCAAGGGGGAGGGTTCAGCATGTTGCCTCTGAAAACTATAAAAAACACAACATCTGATACTGGCACTGAAATAAAACCTCATTTGAGTTTCTCTTTTTTTTTTTTCAATAAAAGCAAACATTCTCATTTCACTAAGGGGCTTGGGGTGGAAGGGAATTAAATTTTTAATGAAGGCAAAAGATAAAAGTTTATAGTTTAGTTTTAACAAGGAAAAGATGCCTGAGTGGGTTAGAATGAAGTAGGTTTAATAAAGAATAGATGTGGGACTGCATATCAGGATGATTTCATTCTCTTACAAACAGAACTGTGCAAAGTCATACAAACTTCATAAAAGTAAAGACAAAAATCTGAATGAAATCAATAATTGATCATCATCTTGGACAACTTTCTAAAGTTCTTGTGTGGATTTAGTCTGTCTCTGTATCTTCTCTCAAATATCAGATCAATATATCGCATGTCGGACCTTTTAGGGCTACTTTTTTCCCGTTGGTGTCTGTTTGCGCACAGTAGCACTCCCTATATGCAGAGACAAGGATTATGGGAATTCAACTAGTGTAGAGGTTACAGTTCAACCAGCTTTTGTCATGTATGTTGGTAAAGAGAGAGGTGAAGGCAGTGGTTACATATTAAAAATCAGCTTCACTCTACTGCAAAAAAAGCTAGCGCCCAGAGCAACAACAACACAAACATGGTCAAGAGCAGCTGACGTTTCTAACTTTTCCACATATTTTTGACACTGCTGCTGAGTGGAGGCACACAGCTACAACTGGTAGACATGTATCTGGTAAGCTCTGCACAAGGCAGTGCCATGCAGGAACTGTTCTTGCTAATTATTTTAATGTGGAAGAAGATGTTCCCCAAAACCTGTGCACAGTAATAGCATAGTCTGCTTTAAATCTGCTACATTTGCTACATGCTGGAGCGTATCCCAGCTGTCATCGGGTTTGTTGGCAATGCAAAAGATTATCTGCAATGTCGACAGGGATATGCAATGAATGAAACAACAATTTAACAGTTCCAACTGTTTTTAAATTGGCATAAATTTATATATTCATTTCTTTCTGTCCATATAAGAAGCCATTTGAGATTGAATTGAGTTTGCCAGTGGCCTGAGAAGATTATCTAGATTAACTTTCTATTGTTCCAATAAATTGCTGAGCAGAATGGTATCACCATGCAAATACAAGTCTTCACCCATCATTAGTAATTGTGAATTAAGCACATGTGACACGTGTTCATCAGATGGCTAAAAAAATAAAACCGATTATGAAGACAGCATGTTATGTTGCAACATGTTCACAACTGAAATGACTGGGCAGCTCAACACATGTGTTGTTGTATTATTCTAGGTCAGATGATTTTGGTCTTTCATCCACCATCCTCCTAGATTTCCCAGGGGAATCAAGTCCTCTGCTTTCAAAACAAACCATCTTAAAAAAATATCACTACATCAGCTTCCATTATGCAAATGAAACCAGTATAACCTCATTAGCAGCCACAGCGGAGAGACAACTGGACCATTCAATCTGACAGTAAATCCTCGCGATTTGAAAACTGAAAAGGGATTTTAAATCATGACAACACTATGACTGTTTTCCTCTCAGCATTAGAATAATCTGACCAATTCAACTGTGTTGATTAGACACTATATTATTTAGACAAAAGATACTCTATTTTGTATGTTAGTTACAGTGTCTTGGGATTTTGCATGAACAAAGCTAGACAGGAAAACATTTATACTTGGTATCTCCTGCTTGCAGCATCTAGAGAAGAAAATAAGAACGCCTGATTAAGCACATTTGTGCTTGCTTGTCACATTTACAAATATTGTCTGCAAAGTTGTGAATCTTTTTTGTCAAAAGACAGTGCCAAGAGCTAACCTAACCTTCCTGCTATAAATCCAGGCCGGTTAGATCTGCTAATATGTCTGTGACCGAGACCTATTTACATAAACCCTTGAATCCCTGGAGCGCACTCGCTACACCGTAAACTGCAAACCAATTACCAATTTGCAGATGTGTCCCATGTCACATTTACCATGACTATTATGTGCAGGACGTATTCAGTGAAACTTTCTCAGCTTGTGACCCTGAAAGACGTACAGTAAATTAGCTCAAAAGACGCTCAAGGTTCTCTCAAGAGGCTGACACGCAGAACAATCTTGAAGCACTTAAGTAATAAAAACTAAATGGGATTGCTGAATATCCACTTCCAGCCACTAATAGATGTCAGTGAATTTTGGTGCACGGATCAGGTTTTGAACTAGATCCCACCAATGTTTGTTTCTCCAGAACTGTGGCCTAAATTTTGTTAAAATTTGCATATTGATAAAACCCAGTTGAGGAATATGAAGTTCACAAAATCGAAGACAGTGTAAGCTGAAGTAGTTTAATAGAGCCGGTTCACATGAAGATCAGTAAAATCTGAGGCCTGTCTTTTTTCACATGTGTTTGTGAAAATATCAGCAATACAGCCAAAGCCCAAGACTAATTTGTACATATGCGCATGTGTATCGTCAGTGATTAAATGTATCGGACTACTTTTGGCAAAAACAAACTGCGTCAGCCCCTCTGTGTGTGTGTGTGTGTGTGGGTGGGTGTTTTTGCACAGCTTGTACATCTTTCTGAGGACCAATTAGAGTTTTACACCATCAAAGTGAGGACATCTGTGCAAAGTGAGGACATTTTGGCCAGTCCTCACTTCTTTACAAAGGCTTGGTTTTAGGGTAAAGGTTCCAATTAGGTTATGGTTAGGGTTAGGGTAAGGGTTAGGCACTTAATCGTGATGGTTAAGGTTAGTGTAAGGGGTTAGGGAATGCATTACGTCAATGAATGTCCCCACAAGTATAGCCATACAAACATGTGTGTGTGTGTGTGTGTGTGTGTCTTTCGTCCTGGCCTACTCGGCAGCTGCAAATCTCCTGTGTTTGACCTCTGGCCTGATTCCATGACCCCACGCTCTTCGACTTGGACGTGATCCCTAATACACCAATAATCTTCTCTGTGTGTGGTTTATTTGCATGTGTGTGTATTTGAGTATGTTTCCATGATGTGATCGTGAACTTTGAAATGGATACAAACTGCTATTGGTGCTCAAAGCTTCCCTTAATTACATCAAGCTGCAAGACACACATACACATACAGACACACACCAGTAAACTTGACCTGGCTCGCCCGAGTCGTTTCCATACTGGCAGGCGTTATAAAGTTCTGACTCATTCTCCAACTCAGTTAGTCATCTGCCTCCCCTTTTCCTCTGTCCACATCTCACTCTGTTTTTGTCTCTTTCATATTCTGTTGATATTCTGTTGCTCACTTTTCTCCTGATCACTCTTTCAGTTTCTCTGAATACTTTTTTATTCCCCTTGCTTTCTTTCCATATCTGCCCTTTTCTATCACAAACAGAACATAAACAATGTCTCGGCTGGCCTTTCTCCCTCTTTCCCCAACACGGATACTTGTTCCTTCCCTCCCTCAGTTTTCTCATCTGTTTCTCCGAATATGGTCCTCAGTCCAGCAGCTCCAGAGGAGGAAGCGATTTATGGCACTAAACTCTGTCAGATCTCATCAGTCAGAGGGACAGGGGAGCCTGTGCTGGAGATGCCGCAGATAGCTTAAAAAGAGATCACGTTGCACTGTTTGTCCACATTGACTGAGGTTTAGAGTTAAATTTTCAAAAAATTAAAACAATTCAATTCAATTTAATTGTATTTATATAGCATCAATAACAATAGAAATTGTCTCAAGACACTTTACAACATCCGGTCTGAAACCCGGCCTGAAACCCCCAGAGCAAACCTGAAGGCAACAGTGGCAAGGAAAAACTCCCTTTTAACAGGAAGAAACCTTGAGCAGTCCAAACTGAACATTATTGCCTTGCTTTAACAGAGTAAATCTGACTAGTGCAATGTGACTTCATACTGTCTTCCCGTCGGCCATGCAACTGTTTTCCTCACACTTATAAACTGATCTGGTCCTGTTTGACCATCTATGCCTGTGCTACACATTTTTAGTCAACTTCAGGTATTGTACATTTCTTTTCGGAAACCATGAGCTGCAGACCACATTTAAATAAAAGTGTGATTTTGTGGTTAAAGAGACAATCAATAATGGAAACACTGTAATAGTTATATATTTTCATTGTCAGTTTTTATAACACGTTCACAGATGGAAATAAATGCTGTATTAAGTTACTGCTGGTGTAATCTCCATGAATAGATCATAGGTCACAGACAATGAAACGTTCTTTATTTAAAGTTTGTTTAGTTATCTCCAGAATTGGGTGACTGCTAGTACCAAACAACATACCCTGACCGCCAGTAACTACAGGTGACACCAATTCATGACTAAAATGTTTGATATAGCTACTTTAATTAACTACAAAAATGTGTTTTTTAGAGGTGATGTGGATGTAAGCTGAAACTTCAACATGTGTTTTCATTTCAGTTCACATTTCAAATTGAGTGGTGTTTTCCTCTTTAAATTGACTTTACTTTTGTCTTCAGACCTGTCTTCCACTTTTATATATATAAAAAAAAAAGCAGCAAAGGTTGAGATATGCAGACATTTAGTTGTATGATAGAACCCCCTTGTTCTGTCATCATCAAACGTGTCTCCACAGTGTGCAATACAGACATACATGTGCAGTTAGATGCTGGATTGGTTAAATATCATTAATAACAATATTCAGGTTTGTCGCTGATTAATGTTTTAAATTAACTGTATGATGGATGATTCATGCAAATAAGCAAAAACAAAATAATATTCTTCTAATCTTTTTATATTTTATCCCATTTTCATAAATCCAATACACATCGGCTGTATCATTTCATGTAGAGCTACTTATTGGCCAATGCTGTACAGAAAGAGGATGTGATGATGAATGTGATAAAACAGCTGCTTTTCTGGAGACCTAAGGTGCAGTGATGCTGGAAGCAGTCTCTCTTATTCTTATTCTTATTCTCTAAAATCAATGGAGTGGTCCTTCATACACACTCTTCTAACAGCAGGTGAACTGCAAGATGGGAATTGTTCATAAATTGCTGTAAAGTATGCGTTAGTTTCTTTAAATAATTCGATTATCTAATTAAGTTTATGTGTTATTGTTGTCCATTTATTTAAAAAGTAACGGCCCAGTTTACCACAAATTTTTCTTTCTATAATTACTCTCCAACGGCTTTATAAGGTGATGAATTTGTGATGAGTAACCGCTAATCAGGTGCATTGTGAAAGGTAAGCTTCCCAGCTGGACAGGCTGGTCTGAGGTCAGTAAACACCGCTTCAAAGGTTCATGTGTTTTACTGAGAAGAGCGAAAGGTCCAAACATTCATCCTGCTGTAATTGAATTGGCTTGATCTATGAAGCAGCTTCACCTCACACACACACGCACACCCACACACACAAACATACACACATGCACAAACATGAACACACATGAACACAAACTCAGCCACATGTGTAATCAGACACACCGTCATGCCGCACACACACACACACACACACAAACGGGGACATATTGGCCCTCATCTGTGCCCACGCTCCATTGACCCATATTAAGCTTTTGCCCAGCAGTCAAACGCATCTCGGTATCTACTCCAGCTCTCGTCTGACTCACTCTCAGGAGGTTCATCAGTGTTACTATCTGCTGACTGAAGCCCAAAATCTGCCCTAAATATCTGAATCACTTTGTTTGCTTAGCAAGAGGTTTTCAGCATCACTGTGTTAGCGCTGCTCCATTTCCCTCTCAGTTAGTAACACTTCTAATCTATTGACTTAATGCAACAGTGATCATTATGTCTGCTGCCTGCACCATCATCAACTACACTAAATACTTAAGACACATAGTTTCTTGATTACTCTGTTTCAAAAATAGTTAAGAATCACTATTAGAATTAACATTAAGCTGTGTGGGCTCTAGTCTATACTGTGATGTTATGTGTGTCAAATTAACTATTATAAGTTGGTAAGGTATCTAGGAAGGTATATGAGCCAGGACTACAAAGGGGCTCTGTGTTTGGGAGGTCATACTGGCATTTCAGCATGTTCAAATGTATATAACAGCCCATTTTTGGATGTGCTGCTTTGGGTCTTTGTGATGTAAATTTAGTCATCTGCCCATAGTTAGGATTTGTGCCGACTCCTCTTTGGACCTCTGAGTGCAGCCGAAAATCTGAGAACATGCAGAGTATGTCTGCCAGAAAAGTAAACTAGACTCTGGTTTGTTGCACTGTATGTACTGCATATCTGTACATGTCTGCTGTGTTCCATGTGTTGGCTCTCTTCTTGTTAAGCATTTGCACACGATTCTCTTGGATGACGTTGGACATGCAAATTTCTCTCTCTTCAAAGTTCTTTTCAACTTTCCCTTAAGGTACTTGTCGACTATCGGTCTCGTGCCGGTATTTAGCCTTAGTGAGTTAATCACTGACCACTGTTTCCGCTACCACGCTAGATAGCGTTCTAGCATTTGGTTAGTGGTAGAGTTCACCAACTACCATTGCTAGTTGTCACATCACAATCCCCCAACCCATTTTGGTGGAAAGATTGGCTTAAAATTAATTTACAAAATGTTTTGACTTTTATTTCCTTTAAATATATCTCAACATTACAGCCTAACCCTGACTCACTTCTTTGAGGGTTTGGGAAACACAAGATGATTAATCTGTGCAAAGAATCAACATTTTATTAGTCTTTCTGCACATTCTCAGCCTTTTGACAGTAGGTGAAATTAAAGTATAAGAAGCTTCTATAATTGCAAATGATTTCAAATCAAAAGCTCAAAACATCCTCAAATTTTGATTCAAGTCATGATGCGACTCCATTTGACATTTACACATGGAGGGACTAAAGGTCAGCCAAGCTGATGGTCGTGATAACAACATGGGTTACAGCCATCAGCCGACAGTGAGCATATGGCAGAGACGTGATACTGCGGTCCACAGAGACAAGAGTTTTTGTTTCTTCATTTGAGGTAAATCTGTGAAGTCTCGCTGTTAAATTTTTGTTTATGTTCAGACAGAGATGTGCCTGAAGTCTCTGTGTGTTTTGAATGAATCTGAACAACGCTGTCTACTCCAGTATTTTCTCCATCAGCTCCAGCCATGTGAGCCACCACTGTGCATACATTTGCATGCTAATCAGTGCAGCTGTTCACTAATTGGAAGTCTCTCCTCACTGATTGATTGGTTCATTCAAGTTATGATTATGGATAAATGTTTGTCAAATCAGCCTCGGACCGAACACCGTCAGAGCTCACCAGTGACTAGTGGGTTTTTTGGTGATTGTGTTTTTCTTCCTGTATTATTGATGACTATTAGTTCAAATCTTTTACAACTATATGATTTGTTTTATTCTCAGACTTAAACCTTTCATTTAGAATTCATGCAATACTAAAGAAAATATAAACTACACATTTTTCCCACCCAGTTTTTGTTGATGGAAATTTACATCCCATAGTTTTATAGATCTATTTGTGCATAAATAAACTGCTTGCAAATTGCAAACACACCGGAAAGCACTGTGGCAGTGTATTAGATATTAGAACCTGTTCTAGAGAGTCTTTATAACACTGGCTGTTTAGGGAGTTCTTGTCTAAAACACAAAATATAAGCTGCGCAACCAGTTTGACCAACAACCAACAATCAGACAAAACTCCCTGTTTTGGACATGGACAGCTAGCGAATGTGTTGGTTTAGGTGCTCGTGCATATGGTGTTATATACTAGGATTTAAAAATTTTAAATAACATGCAATGCATAGTTTATTACAGGAATTCATCTGAAATTTGTGACCATCACATACAGATGTTTTCTGTCATTTTCAAGATTCCTGTCAGCAAGAGTTATAATTGGGAATGAATATTGCAAAGCGACATATTTACTTAATCTGTGTCACGCATTTGTAACCCTATAATGACATCTGCATTTAGAAAGAATTGCTACTTTTTTTCATTCATTTGAGCTGCAGGACTCACTCATGGGCCTGAACACCTTTTATTTTGGCATTCCTGACACTTGATTTCACAATGTCAGTCTATTGTAAGTTATCTTTACGGTGGAAAATGTAGTATTGTGATTCAGATTATTTTGGAATTGTGTGACTGGTGAGTTAGAAACAGGAGCTACTATTACAAATATTTAAATAAATATTTTGAACTTATTATCTCACTTGCATCCAAGCTAACAAGCTTGACAATGTGATACTCCGTGGAATACACTGAGGTTACTGGATACAAGAGACACCCTCAGAATTGAAATTGTGTGGTCAAATGATCTTCTAGGTTCTTTTAAAGGTCATTATATATTTTACTTTCCAGAAAATAAATGTGTCTGTGACCTGAATACCTGCTAATACATGAAGGGCACAAGGCAGGGGTAAGGTGAACAACCTGGATCAATTTTAAAATTAAAATTTTAGATCAATTGAAGAATATCTAAACGCACAGAATGATTCTAACCGCAGATTCATGCTTGGTATTGATTCGTTCTTTTTCACTTGAATACATTAAAAGAACATCACGTCCACAGTACAGTATTAGAAATCAGAGAAGCTATCAGACAAAGCACACATCACCCTTCCCCCATCTGCAGCGGCGCTAATCCTGAACACAGCACGCTGATGTGGTGAACTCACCGACTGGGACGTTTTTGATCCGGCCATGTTGACTTTCAGATCCATTGGCAGAGGACTCATATATACACCATATTTTCATAAATGATTCTCTTAATCCGAATGACTCTCGACCTCCACCTAGATTCACTACCGCAGCAGTCCTATTGGACTGAGCATGGAGGATAGTCATTACTGCAGTTTGTGGCCAATGCCTTGAAGGCAGATCATACTAATCGGCCAGCCTTGTTGACTGATACAATAAATATGAATATAAAATCAATTTACACATTATGCATGTGTTCACGTATCTACTCACACTATAAAGTGCGTTTGTGCGTGTCTTTGTGCAGCATAATGGAGCACACTCAGGCAAAGACAGCACCGAAACAATAACAAACACTGAAGGCACTAAAGAAGAGAAAAGTTTCAAGAGATCAAGAGAGGGTTACAGTGTTGATTGTAAATGCAAACAAGTGAGCCTAACGAAGCCACACAGCTGCAACACTTTCATTTTGCAAAATTTACATTTTGGCAGTGTCATTTTTATTAACTCTCTGAAACCTTGGCCATCTTTGCTCAGTCTTCACTCCCCACATTTATACGTTTAGTCATTAATGTGTTTAATTGTTGTCCTATACATGCAGTATGTCCTGAAACAGGTGAAAACTGCTGTGGGAACATGTTTTATGCAGTGTGAGTTTTTTAACAGCATGTCCAAATGTTTTCACCATGTCAAACTAATGTGTGCTTCTCTTCCACACTTAAATGGATTGTGTTGATGGTTGTAATAAACAAAATGAGCCTGTTTGTGTGGACTCTTTTGACATGCCAAAAGTGGTTCTTGGTGCATCGTAACAATGCATGTGCAGACAGTCACGTCTGGTGTTTGAATCTAATCACTGTGATAATTTCTAAATGTCTCTATGGATGTTTTATGTTAACAGACCAGAATAACTTGCAGTGGTTTCTGCAGCTTGAGTCCTGAGATGTGATGAATAGATTTTTTGATGCGTGGGTTCTCTCCGGGTACTCCGGCTTCCTCCCACCATCCAAAGACATGCTGGTTAGGTTAATTGGTGATTCTAAATTGCCCATAGGTGTGAATGTGAGTGTGAATGGTTGTCTGTCTCTGTGTGTGGCCCTGCGATGGACTGGCGACCTGTCCAGGGTGTACCCCTGCCTCTCGCCCGATGACAGCTGGGATAGGCTCCAGCAGACCCCCGTGACCCTTAACAGGACTAAACGGGTTTAGAAGATGGATGGATGGATTTTTTGATGCTGTTTAGAGCAGCTGGGATCACCTGCAAAGTATATTGCTAAGTGGCAGTGACTTTTTTGTGCATGCAGAGTGCAGTATATGCTTGTGTCACTGAAGCTGGATCATACCTGCAGAAAACCTCCATGCCATCCAGCAGGTAACACTGTCCTCCGTTGAAGCAGTAGTTGGGCAGCATGTCGCAGGGAGAGCGGCAACTTCCGTTTACCATCTGGTAGCCAACACGGCATCCATTAGGTAAGACCGCTGGAGGTGCCGCCACAGGGACGTTCGGTGCTGGGTTGAATGAGCCAGACCCTGGAACCCGAGGCCTGGAGCGAGCAGGAGACCCAGCAGCCAGTCGGAGGTCTTCGTCGCTCTCGTAAGCATCAGTTGTGGTGCTGTAGGTGTACTCATCGGCAGTTGGGGACACACCGTCCTCGTATGGTGTAAGGTAGTCATAGTTTTCTGGCATCGCCCAAGACGTCGCATCACCACCTTGCAGCTCGTGGCCGTGTGATGAAGGAGATGGTGGGGCTAAGTCTAGGCTGCGTCCACGAGAAGATGGGTCGAAGAAGTCCACGTGAAGGATGTCAGGATTAGAGGGGTTAGTGGCGGCTGAAGACGGGGCAGTGGTGGTGGTGGTGGTGAACAGGCGGTCTAGGTCAAACACAGCTGTGTCCTTGGCGTGAATCCAAGGTGGGTCGGTGTGTGGCAGACGCTCCTCCTCATCATCCACCTCCTCCTTGCCCTCCACGACTCCCTGTGTGTGCGGGTTGCTAGGTAACAGGTGCTCTGTCTCAGCTGAATCTGGGCTGAGCTGGGGTGGGGCTGCCACGCCAGCTTCCTCCACCGTTGGAACCACCATTTCATCGAACATGCCGCTGCTCTGCTCCTCCTCCTCGCCGGCGCGGGGGATACGGCCCGCCCTCAGGGTCACAGTGTTGATTGTGTCAGAAGCGGGTGTGCTGCTCATCCCAGTTACTGTAGCAATAACCTCATTGACCTTGGCTGGCCCTTCCTCCTCGTTAAGCAGCGAAGTGACATTGGCTGTGCTATCCGACTCAGTGCCATTGGTCCCAACAACATTTCCTGCAAAACACAAAGACAAAGGTTTCTTAGTGCAAATGTTACACAACGATCGAAAAACAATGGCTTTGTAACCCATCTGATACCTGCTGGAAAACATCAATTATTTCTCTGCATTATGAATTTTTAAACCATGAAGAGGATATGATTGTAGTCTCATGGACTTGGACTGAGACTCATAGCATAAAAACTCATCAACACAGAAGGGAAAGAAATAGAGAAAGACAGTAAAGGGAAATGCAGCAGATTTAATGAGGTGAAAATTGTTTCACTCTTAAAAAAAATCGATCATCTTAGTGAAAACTCAAATACCCCTGTTACTGGCATGCATCATTTAATAAAATATTTATCAAATTAAGAAAAAGAAACCAGAGGAAAAAGAATGTTTTGTGGACATTACTCTGTTTATGTTATACATGTGTCTTAGCCGGGAATTACTGATTGGTTATAATTATTTCTAGAATATTTTTAAAAATGTATCTCCATACTAGCTTGTACAGCACCCTCACTTGGTACACATATTCCTAATCTAATCTAGTCTAATCAAATCATAATAATAGCGAGCCAACGGGGAATTTCTGCCCAAGGACCCCCAACAGGTTAATCCGACTATGACCAGCACAGACAATTAATTTGAAATTGAGTGTGATTCTTTTCATTGTAATCAGACACTGCTGGTCTCCCACACTCTAAATTGAACAGTCTTGTCTAGTATTATCTTATTTTGGGGTTTTTGTGGGGTATAAAGAGCTGAGATGTAGCAACAAGTGTTTGCTCCAATACTAAAGTAAATGTACAAACAAGAAAAAAATGGTGTATATGATTTCATAGCAGATTAACTTGGGAAAGCAATCTGGCAGCATAAAACAGAATCTGCTCTATATTCAGATTCAGAAAACTTTATTTGTCCCCAGGGGGCAATTTAAGGCACATGTCTGTGTGTATCATATCTGTGTGTTTAGATTTGACTCTAAGGAGGGTTTTGAAGAACCTTAATAACCTGTATGTGATGAACTGTGGCCAGACTATAACAGCTACCACCTGTATGCACCTTCACTTTCAATTACCTCATGCTTCCTGCATAAAACTACTTGTTCATAGCCTAAAACTGCAGAATATTTAAACCTGCAGCCAGAGGTAGAAAACCACCATGAGTAAATATACAAGCATCAAAAAGTTGGAAATAAACTGGTTTGGGACAAAACGTCCCTACCCTTTCTGGTATGAACTGCTCCATTAAGCTTGTCCATATACTGTACAGTTATCTCACTGGTACAAACTGAAGGGTTATATAGGCATGTCTAATGTAAAACCGCAGCAGCTACGGAATTAATTCCCAAATGAAAGGCCGATCAACTGAAAACAACTACCATTTGCTGAGAATAACAAGCAAATGGAACATCTGCTCTTGATGGCTTGATTATAAGTACAAACATATACAATGACAGACTTTAGTTCACACTTTCCAACAACATTCCGAGCTCACAGTCCGCTGCCACACAATGACTTCACACACTTAAACTCTTTTAGCATTACAGGATGAACAAAGTGGGCTCAAGGAGTCTGGCTGGGGATACAAATTAAAACGAGAGGTGATTGGCTGTATACTCATCCTCCAGTCGATTACTTCATCCGAGGGCGGCTCGTTGAGTCATGCTAAAAGCTGCTTTGCAGCCGCACCCCCCTTTGGATTAAAGGAATAATTCACTAATGTACTTGAACGGTGAGGAGCTGGGATTAGGGATTACAGGGTTGGAGAGATGGAGGGATTTGGGGGTGCCCTGTAGGGGGTGGGTTGATGTTCTCTGGGAGACTTGGATAAGACAACATCTCGACAATAGTAAGAAAACTGTAACCTAAATATGCGATGACCAAGACTGTGATGTCTACCTCTTACCTGACTTAGAGACAAGTCTGAACTCATGGACATTATTGTCACAAGTATAGCAAGGAGGTAGGATCCAAATGCAGGGCAGTCACACAAGGAAGCAAGACAGAATGAAATTAACTTCAGTTTAATGATGACTTCACTTCCAATGGATGTAACACTAAGTGCTTCAGGGAGAGGCAAAGTAATCCAAGAACCAAGAAGTCAAAACAGAAAACAAGGTGGCACGAGGAAAATGCAAGCAAAACTTCCAAAGAAGAACACAGGTAAATCCAGAGAGAAACACTAGGGTAAGCGAACACACAAACACAGCAAGGACCCTAACCCTAACCCTAAGACCATGACAGGACTACACACTAAGGCTAACAAGACACAGGTGAAACTACTGAGGGAGGAGCACACGATGAGAGACCAATCAACTTTGAAAATAAAAACAGGAAACACAAAGAAAACCAAACAGGATTACAAAAACGTTCAAAACTTGATCTCAAGAAGAAACAGAAAAGGTTGTAAAGTTAATACCATGACAAATGTCAGTGTTTTATGTACTGTCAGAAAATCAATCTAACTTTTTGGCTTTGGGTAGCTATAGTTCTTAACAGAGTATGAGTCTGGTAACACTGCATTTAGATTTCATTATGAGGCATGTTTTAACCGATACAGTGAAAAAAATACTTCCGCATGTGATTGGATAGTTCTACAACCAATCAACCAGAGGAGCTAGCTGAATTGGCTGGGGAGAGGGCTGCCTGGGCTTCCCTGCTGAAGCTGCTGCCCCCGCGACCTGGACCCGGATAAGCGGAAGAAGACGAAGACGAAGACAACCAATCAGAGCCATTTTGCTGTAAGGAGAATTCAACTCCATAGCGCTCAGGTAACTATGTTGGTGTTTCTCTTTTGTTTACCACCACATAAAGCCGGCCCAAAAGGTCTGATTGGCCCGGGAGGTCTTTGTTGTTAAAAAATGCAAGTTGAAGCAAGTGCAATGCAAGTGAAACAAGCACATGGAGATTAAATTGGCACTAACTTGGCTGAAGTAGCTCTTGCTTAGTCGTTAGCCACTAATAATTAATGTGATATTATTCAGTAAAAGATGACCATTAGAAAAGTGTTCAGTCATTTCATGGGATGGAGGTTATTATAGAACAGAGTGAAATAAAACAATAAATAAAACTGCTTAAGAGCAATAATCTGCAACTGCAATGCTGACTGTACTGAATAAATACATCAACCAGTGCAATAATACAGCAGCTCAGTTTATTTTCCAAAAGACACAGACTGTGATGACTCAGATACAATATTGATGATAATAAGTAAAGTTTTATTTTACCAGTAGGAGACAGTTTTCCACACTGAAGCAATAAAGTGTCTTATTAACTAATCACTTGTAACTGCAACAAGCACTAGTCATTCCTGTAAGATGATTGGACATTATTCACAATTGGTGTTTAATAGATGCTAAAAGGTCCCTCTTTATGACACATTTATCCGCAGAGAAATAACAACAGCCTCATATTTCGACATAACGTCTCTTATTCATCATTTCATGTCACCCACCAAGATCACCTCCTTATTCAATAAATGAATGCTGTCGCAGTTCGGGTAAGGAGCTTTGGTTAACAGACTTAGGCAGCTAAGAGTTGATTATGTATAATGACATTCGTCAAAGTTTTATGATTATGACATGATGTCTGATTTTACTGAACCTTATCTACCACTCTTCATTTTTCTACATTTTGGATTGACAGCCCACAGATCACATTTAGTCTGGACTAAATCCTGAAATTCAGATGTGTATAGCTGTATGTGCATATAAGTAGTAGAATCCCAGCCTGGAAGCCAGACCAACTTCCCTACCCACAACATTTTTGTGTCAGAATGTTGGTCTGAAGTAACCCCATTTGGAAATGAATGATCAACTTATTCGGGCGGAGGCTTTATGCCACTGAGTTGAATTTGTTTACAACAAAATGCCTCTGATTGGTTGAAGTACTATGCAATTCCGTGCAAGGATATTCTTTTATCTCCGTATCAATTCAAACATGCCAAATAGTGTGACACCAGACTCATATTCTAATAAGAATTCATTCATTCATTAATTTTCTGTAACCGCTTGTCCTGTGGAGGATTGCGGGGTCTGCTGGAGCCTATCCCAGCTGTCATTGGCGAGAGGTGGGATACACCCTGGACAGGTCTCCAGTCTATCACAGGGCTAACACAGAGAGACAGACAACCATTCACACTCACATACACACCTACGGCCAATTTAGAATCACCAATGAACCTAATGAGCATGTCTTTGGATGGTGGGAGGAAGCCGGAGTACCCGGAGAGAACCCACGCAGACACAGGGAGAACATGCAGATGGAATCGATCTCATAACCGTCTTGCTGTGAGGCCTCAGTGCCAACTACCACACTACTGTTCCACTGTTATATTTCTGGCAGTTATCACGTTCTACTGTGGGTAGAACCATTTTACACATATTAAGTTCAGTTGTGGCTGATGTACTGGGGCAAATAAACAGGCAGTATATATACACTACCGGTCAAAAGTAGTATTTCCAGGTATTTATTGCAATTCAAATCGTGCAAGTCCAATAAACAGCTTGAAATGGTACAAAGGTAAGTACTGAACAGCCAGAGGTTAAAAGACAAGGTTTGGTTACCCAAATCTGAAAAATAATGTAACCAAAACGGCTACCACAGCATTCTGCAGCGCCATGCAATACCCTCTGGTATGCGCCTAGTTGGTCAGAGGTTCATCCTACAGCAAGATAATGACTCAAAACACAAGTCCAAGCTATGCCAGAACTACCTCAGGAAAAAAGAACAAGATGGTAAGCTTGAAAACATGGAGTGGCCAGCACAGTCTCCAGACTTAAACCCCATCGAGCTGGTTTGGGATGAACTGGACAGAAGAGTGAAAGCCAAGCAACCTACAAGTGCCACACATTTATGGGAACTTCTGCAACAGACTTGGGAAGAACTTTCTGAAGAAAATTTGATTTCTATTGTAGAAAGAATGCCACGAGTGTGTTCAGCTGTTATATCTGATTGTATGAGTTAAAAGTTTAGAATACATTTTGGTCTATAAATTGATTCCATGATTTCTTTTTCAACTCAAGTTGCTTATTTGTTCTATGCTTTCATTTATTTGGCATCCGTGAAAGCAGTTAAGTTGGAATCTCTGATCAGAATGATTTCCATTAGGTTGACGAAATGTTGTCCATGTAAACATGGCAATTGCTCATCTTCCAAAGAAACGTTACAATTAATCAAAACAAACACATCCATGTGGATGCATGTGCATAGCGGTTTCTTTTAAACCTTCCTGCCATCATAAAGCATGAGGCTGTCATTTCAGCCACGAGGCGTTAGACATGTGGAAGGCTTCAGTTTATAGAAGGTTTGTTTTCTGGCACAGCAGCGGCAGTGTGCTGTGTCTTTGAAGCCGGGGTCGTTCTGGGGCTAATCCTTCCAGCAGTCCCACAATCCACTGCTGTTTAACACATCAACTGAGCAGCCAGGGATGAGATGCCAAGACCATGCTCTCCCACATTAAAAAATAGGCTTTACAATAATTACACAAAAGCATTTTACACACTAAATGCTTGACACTCACCAGGAAATATTTGATTTAAGAATGTCCGCCTCCCTTTTTGCCTCACTTGCCTTTGTTTGCTTTGTCTTGTGCTTTTTGTCAACCACACACACCTGACGGCTCATTAAGTGACAGCTTGTCCGGATGAGTGCTGTGTTTGGGTGCATCTCCTGGGTAGACTAGTCATCCTTCAACATAACCAACTCCCCCTCCTCCTGTGGCTACAACAAGCCCGATGAATACAAACCGCACAGACTGGAGGACAGACAACAACGGCTGCCACACAATTCAAGATAATGACAGGGGGTGATGACGAGGGAAGGGGAGAAGTGACACATCATGTCAGAGAGAAAAAAAAGAGAAACAGACAGAAGTGAAAAAATGGAGGATGAGGTGACAATGTGAGGGATGGAGAGACACGGTGAAAAGACAAAGTGAGAGTGACAAAGATGCTTTCATGGTCTGTGAAAGACTCTTGGAAATAAAAGACACCACAGAGATCAACTCTCCACTCTGAACTGTCGACTTTCAGTCGCTTCAAATCTCACACTAAACTCAGGCTGGTTATATATTAGAGATGGAAGCTCCCGCATCAAGAATTAGCAGTGCTTACTAAAGGCTGCTGCAGTCCTCTAATGTTAATTTGTGCAAGATGCAAATATCTGCTGCTCCATCCCTGAAACAACACGCGGAATGATCTGTATATTTATACAAATATTCAACACCTTTACTAACTCTCAGTTGATTTATCCATTACCTTACCCCAATGTTGCATGTATGTATGATATAAAGATTGCTGCATGTGAGTCTAGGTCTCAACAGACTGATGAAGCTCAACAGGCGTAGCTATGGCTCAGTATATGGAGTGGGTTATCCAGGAACGGGAGGGTAAGTGTTTCATGGACCACATGCCAGCGTGTCCTTAAGCAAGACACTGAACCCCAAGTTCCCAGGGCTTGGTACTAGTGAATGAGTGGATATATTTGTCACTGTGAATGAGCTATATAAATAAAAGACTAGTTAAGATTTGAGGATGAGTTGTTTTCTAGATGCTGCATTTAATGAAGGGGAAGATCTTCCACCAGTAAGCAAAAATTTTCTGTACCATCAGTGATAGATGAGTTGTTGTGCTTCTACATGTGTAATGTTGTACTGAACTAAATGGAAAAATTCAAATGCTGAAGGCCGTTCCACTAATAACAGAGACATGGAGGTAGCAAAACAACCACTAGTTAAAACAAGTATCTAAAATATGACATAAAGCTGGAATTGATGTGGACAGCAAGTTGAAAATGATGCTCCACACCATCAGAGCCACTGTGTCAAATACATTATAATTCTATAATGATTGATGTTTTGATGTATGTAAACAAACATCCATAAAAACAAAGGCTGTGATGAGTCCACTTAGTGGTGTGAGCTTCTAAGAGATAGAGATAGATAGATAGATAGATAGATAGATAGATAGATAGATAGATAGATAGACAACTTTATTGATCCCTTTGGGAGGTGCCCGCAGGGAAATTGACAATGAAAAAGCTTGAAAGATAAAGATAAAAAATGAACTATATTCATTCACTGTAAATGTTTAGAATCTTCACACACCACAAACAAAAGTGTAATTCTCCCACAGTTGTGAGATTTAAGAGAATCTTGCAGACAGTCTTGGCGGGTATGACCACGTTCTTAGCACCTCATTACCATACGGGCTGTAAAATATTTCTGTCACATCAGCTTCAGGTTAGTGGCAGTGACAGGATATAATGAAGACTAGATTTTACCATGGCACTATTCTCATAACTGGCTACTATGGGGTAAAAAAGGTGGAACTAGCACCACAGCTTAGGGTGTGTTACCTGTCAATCATGCACACACATTCTCAAACCCTCTTTAAAAATAAGTCTGGTGTTTTTCCACCGTCACTTAAACACATCATCAGTCCCGATAAATCACTTTGAATCTAGATTTCCAACTAGTCTGGTCTGAGCACTTAAGAATGGTCTTTAAGTTACTAAACTGAGATGTCAGAGTTACATTGTGCTGGCATTTCTTGTCAGACAGTAAAAGAACACCCAAACTTTTTACTTGTTCACTCACGTCAACATGCACAGATGGCCAGAACTCGGACTGTCTGCTGTTTGAGACCACAGTAGTGTTGGTCTCTCAGAACCTTCACTCATCTGCCTCTCTGGACTGGGCTCCAGGGAAGTGATGTCTCCCTTTCACTGCCTCATTAGCCTGATGGGATTAACAAGGACCAATCTTTTGACAGACGGCTGGTCTGGGAGCAGTGTGGCTGCACTGTGGCACCTCGAGGTGGCGAGAAGTTATATTAGAGATATTACTGTCTTAAAGTTACTGTAACAGTGATACAATCCATATAAGGAAGTAAATGGGCGGCTGTGGCTCAGTAGGTAGAGTGGGTGTCCACGAACCAGAGGGTTAGCGGTTCGATACGATACGATACGATACGATACGATACAACTTTATTTGTCAGTTTGTGCTGAAATTCTTTTTGCATCCCTGGGCAGCTCATTTAAGGATAATAAACAATACATACATGTAAGACATATAGTTTCACTGGACCGACACGTGGACATACATGTAGGACATAAAGCATCAGCGGACAAAACATGAGACTTAGCCACACATAACAGTATCAGTAGACAAACACGAGACATAGCCCCAAATGACAGTAACAAGCATTCCATTTCAACACTTGAAGACATTACATCCATGGATAGGTATTGCACTAAGTCGGCATGTGGCACATCCCCGGAATGTGCCACATGCCGAAGTGTCCTTGAGCAAGACACTGAACCCCCAAGTTGCTTCCAGTGTGTGGCACTGGTGTGTGAATGTGTGTGTGCTTGTGTGAGTGAATGGGTAGATGTGTCTGTGACTGTAAAGCGCTTTGCCTCTATATGGTTGAGTATTGTGTAAAATATTGTCGGCTTGTGGTCTGTGAAAACCCCTGAGAACTAGTTAGACATCAAGACCTGAAACTGGCAACCGGGAGCTGTCTGTTTTGGAAGGCATTAAACACCAAGCATTGCACATAGCCGTAAACACATCATCCTCCCCATGGAGCATGGTGGTGGTGGAATCATGCTGTGGGGATGTTTCTCTGCGGCAGCCATTGGGAAGCTTGTAAAAGTAGCATGTAAAATAC
The DNA here is from genome assembly GCF_963514085.1 of Chelon labrosus. NCBI lineage: Eukaryota > Metazoa > Chordata > Actinopteri > Mugiliformes > Mugilidae > Chelon > Chelon labrosus. The sequence goes on along the minus strand of NC_140345.1, from coordinate 1,423,370 downwards.
TACTAATTCACCAACAAATCCACTGCACTCAATGATGGAGATCATTAGATGATTGAAAGCTTTAGAACCTATACTAAATGGACCATGTTAGATGTTTTTTCAACTGCTTTTCATTTTTATGTTGAATTTCCCCTCTAAATCACTGTTGGTTTTTGGAACTTTAAAAAGAAAACATTAAACTGAGACTACATGAGTTTGTAACATGGAGAGTTTTTTGCAGAGGGTAATTTGGAAAAGAGTTCCAAATTCCGAAGACCAACAATGACCAGTGTCTTTTACCCAATTAGAGACCTGGCAGACTGGACCTCGGCTGGCAGGGTCAAGTCAGGATGAGTCAGTTCAGGGTGCGTCCGGGGCAAACCCGCTGAGCCCCAAATGAAACAGAAGGGACAGAATAACAGAGTCTTTGTTTGTTTCTTTCCAAGTTTAGATGAGGCAATCAAACAGCATTACACAAGGAGATTCCTCACACTACATGTATATGAATTAGTTTAGCCAGGAAATTTGTGTGTGTTGTCACCGTGCCACTGTAACCGACTGGTAATTGGGGTGGCTTCCAGTTCCTCTGGTGGAGGGTGTGGATGGTCGTAATGAGAGGAAAGAGTTTGGCTTGCCTTTATGTGCGTGTGTGTATGTGAGACTGATTGTATGGGGATGATGGCGCCTCAAGGCCAAGTGCTGTTAGCCTGTGTTGGCGAGCCGCCGACCCTCAGGCTTTGCCTTTTGTTTAACCCAGATCAGTTTGGAGAGGGGAAGCCACTAAACCACCCACAGACCCGAGAGACTCCGATTGGCCGTGGCAGGCTATAAAGAGGAACCTGATTGGTTGTGACAGTTATTGCCCGCCAGACAGTTTGGTGACCCAGACTGGGGGGAGAAGGGGAAAGGTTGGACACTGGACAGAAACAAAAGCTCCTGTAGAGACAATGTGGCCGGTGGTGAAATCAGCATACATACAGTATGTCTTCACATGGTGAATTACATGATATGTGATGTAAAATAACACAAATAAGTGATGTTTATAATAAATATCCAAAGGCCGGTTCAGAAGTTATCTTCAGAGCTTGAAGGATTAAAACTTTCATGTAAAATTTTAAAATTAATTAATGAGAAATTCAAGTGAAATGTATAACATATTCCCTGAAGTCATGAAATGAAAGAATGAAATGACTGTGCCCAGATAAAAATATAATGGCTATAAGAATATGTAAGAATATGTACCTATATGTATTTTATTATAACTAGAGACGGACAGTGAAATTGCAAATTATAACACTGAAAAAACTGATTCAGTCTACAGGGGATAAAAAGGCAACTATGTTTCAGCTCAAGGAACTATTTTATGTACATGCTAATGCTCAACTTTAAGCGTCAGGACAGCATCTTCAAATAGGAACACCTGTACACTGACCCAAAAGACAGCAGAAAAAGCACACAACTAGATATCCAAGCTCATCTTATGTTATTAATGTGGACAAAAAGAGGACATGCCCAGGTCTGCATTCGGCTGTCACTCTTCCTCACACTTTTACTCATCGTTTCATTCATGCCATTTCTCTCTACTTTTAATTTCTGCGATCCTTCATCTTTTTCTCCTTCTGTAGTATTCTATCTTTTGTTTCCCTCTCACTGTTTCTGCCTTTCTCCTCCTTCCATCACATAAATCCTTTCATTTCTGACTCCACAGGTGGTGGGATGGAGGGAGGATGTGTTGCCACGGTAACGGTCTTGGCCTCTCTAGAGTTGATGCGGTGCTGCAAACCCTGACAAGATCAGACCCTGGCACATGCAGGGACACACCACTGACTGTATATACTAGGGAGACACACAGCACATCATATTGCATTTATCTTCGAACAACTGTGGTTTTAAAAAAATGTATTACTATCTGTATCTGTGAGACCCTGAATATTAGATTTCCTCTGTTACATACTCACACACACTTTTCCTCTGCTTCTTTACATCTCAGTATTAAACTGACAGCTTTGTGTGTTGGTATACATAAGAGTGTGTCTATATATTTAATTGTAGATGCATGGATGCATGTCTGGCCGCACTTTGAACAGCCAGTCAATTACAATACAAGAGTGTGTTATTGTGTCTTATGAATGTATGTTTTCCATTTGTAGAGCCACTAAAATTATTATTATTATTATTTTTTGCATTCTGATTTAAATCTAAATAAAAGTCTGGATCTAGTTGTGGAGCTATAAACTGTGTAACAGGATGTATTAGAAATATAAAAATACAAGGAACGTAACAGATTTCTACAAAACTGCAATAAATCATTTCCTTCTTGTTTTTGAGCAGTGCTCATCTCCAAAAGATTTGATTTGCTAAAACCCACAATGGTCAGCATCCTCCTGACATTCATTCATTCATTCATTCATTCATTCATTCATTCATCTTCTGTAACCGTTTGTTCCTGTTAAGGGTCGCGGGGTCTGCTGGAGCCTATCCCAGCTGTCATCGGGCGACAGGCGGGGTACACCCTGGACAGGTCGCCAGTCTATCGCAGGGCTCTTATCATAATTATAACATGTAAATATATATAAGTAAGTTCTTTGGGCATAAATACAGAATAAATACATGATGCTGATGTAACTGTGGCAGCTGATCCTGCACTCAACACCATCATGAATTAAATGCATTTGATGTATTTTACATGTTTATTCTGTCAATTAGGAAAATGTAATTTAATTTTTTTGTACATTGCAATTTCGAAAAGACCTGACGTGTTCTAAAATCACAAGCTCGCAGTCTAAACCCATAGATATTGAGCCATTAGGTAAGACCAAAAGCAACATTTTTACTGGTGAGATAAACAGAATTTTTATTATTCTATTCCAAGAAAGCTCTACATCACAAGAAAAGACAGAATCGCATAATTCAAATAAAACCAGCTGTCTTATAATCCACCTTTCTGCTGAACCTGGTTTGTTGCCATGACAGGTGTATGTGTGTGTGATGGGTGCACTGAATGCTAATATGACCGTCTGCAGCAGAAGACGGAGCCTGCTCGGCCAGACGAGAAGGAGAAGAGAGCTTGTGCACGAGCATGAACTCGATGACTCGCTTTACCAAGGACATGCTGACACACATGCAGTGCAGGATCTACACAACACACCAACACCGCACACATTTATAGACAGTAGATAGCAGCTGCGGTGCAGCTACACAAAGACAGGTGCGAGCTGTCTTTTTTTTGTCTCAAACATGTAAATTACTGTTCAAGGGCACCCAGAGTTTGAGAACAATGCCAACTCAGCGCTGCTAAAAAAGCACACACACTGTATCATAATTGTGTTGTCTTTGAGCGGGACGCAGAGATGCACCTCATCGCTGTCAGACTGCTCCTGAAACTTTTTTTTATCAAGGTTTTTTAATGACCTTCTCCACCTCAATAAAAGAAAGCTTCCAGAGGACTGCACCACCGAGGACGGCCGTGATTACGCCACAAACAACCATCACACCTGTGAGTCACGGCTGCAGTGAAAAAAACACACCTGGAGGCTGACAAGGACGACATCGTGGAGGAGAAACAATGGCACAAAGAGACACTTACTTACTGGAAGACTTACTGATGCCATTGCTTTTTGTCGCATTTTGCTTCCCTCCAGTTTCGTGTTTGTTAGTAGCACTTTTCACGTCAACAAAATGAGTGTGTTACAGTGTTATTTGTTTTTCCCATGTGAACTTACAACATGTCCAGCTGTGTTATTTATGAATAGATCCATGGCTGATTGCCTACAGAATGTAACAAGATGGCTTCCCCAGTCTCAGTTCTTCCACTTTTATTTGTTAAGAGCATCTCCAGACATTGAGGTAATGTTGTACTGGGGAATGTGAAAAGAAATGACCACTGTTAATTCTACATTTTCTGACTCACTGTCTCAGTGTTTTGACTTGATCCTGGCTGTTTGAATCAGGACCAGGAGGGAGACGCTGAAGGATGGGCGTCGAAGGTGTTGTGGTCAGGGGAATTTATATGAGACTTCTCAAAACCATGTCTATTTTGTGGTGCAGTATACTGTAAGCCTCCTGCCATTTTACTGATTTGATCACTTAGAACAAACTAATTAAGTGCAGCAAAGGCGCAGAAATTCTTAATTAAATGTGTAAAATCAATCCAACCAGTAAAAACATTTAACCCACCATCAATGAATAAATTAAATTAAATATTAAATAGGAAACTTTTCATAATTTTTCACAATAAAGACAATGCCATCTGAAACCATCTGAAAGCAGCAGGATTCAGGATTGCAGGTCAGCCATCCACCTTTGATTAAAATAAAAATGACTCCGGCTATATAACGTGAAAAACCTTAAACTAGCTGGTTTAACAATAGTCATCTTAATTTGTAATCTTAAACATCTACTATGCAAATTAGAGACCTGTGATTACATTTAGTTTGAGATAATGAGGAAACTTTCCTGTTTTTAAGCCTAATGTGTAACAATAACGCACCTTGTTTGTTAATTAATGCTCTCTTTCTTAACGCATAATATGTACAGTACAGTTTATCTTCTATTTATATTTTTTGTATATTTCCTTATTGTTCGATTTTCCAGACTTATGTGAATGTGTATTTTACAAACCACCACAACAAATTCCTCATATGTGTGAAAGAGAATTCTGATTCTGATTCTGATTGAACTAATGATTTCTGAATCCATGGCCATAACTTAACAAATCTTGTCAGGTGTCATGGTGTCAATTCTTTCATTTTACGGGGCACTGTTTGAGGACAAACACACTCACATACCTCCATGTACAGCACTGTGTGCACAGCAGCGGAGGGAAGCTGGCAGCTGGTAGGTCAGGCCTGTGGCCACCTACGTATGCTAATGTTGGCCTGCAGGCACATCCAGGTGGGAGGATATTACAAATGAGATTAGGATCACTTAATTTCCCAACAAACAGATTTATCTCAGATGAGGTGCATAATAGCTGCTAATTTAGAGCTAGAAAAGTTCCTGTCCCTCCCGGATCTCTCAGTCTTTCTTATAGTGGTTTCATGACTTTTTATTAGTGATTACTTGTTTGATTTTGTCAATCAAATGGCAATAGCTTGTCTGACTAAAAGTAAGTAAAATCAAATCAATGTTCACGTTCCACAGTACAGAAGCTGAAATCAACAAATATGTAATCTTTTTCAATCATCAATAATAACTTAATCTAATAATCTAAAGAAATCAGATTCTTGCCCCAGTGAACTCATGATATCATGGAATCACACGTGTCAGTGCAATGCATTTCAAACTTTTCAAATGACATTTTTGTTTAGTTAAAAAGAGGTAACGAAGGAACAGAAACATAAAAATTAGATTTTTTCACCCCATTTCTCTCTTCATTTTCAGTTACTGAGCAGTCCTCATCTCAAAATGACTTTGTTCACTAGAAACTATGGGTTTTTTTGGTCCCAAATCACTAGTGACAATTGTACAGATAAAATCTTGTCTTTAATCTGAGCAATATTCACCTTCAATTCCTCTAATTGAAGGTGAGTACTGGGTAATTTTCAGGTGGGCACCAGCTTAACTCCCTCCAGTCATTTAGAACTGAAGAGGATATTTGGATGGGTGGTGAAACATCAAGAAAATAGTTTTTGGGACATAAAATGACTGGCATGGCTCGAAAATCTTCACATATATAAATTATGGTGGTCAGAATTGTGTTGAACCACAAAAGTGAAAAGATGGTTAAAGTAAGTGCTAAGAAAGTAAGTGGACCTTTATTAAGATGACCCAGTTAAATACCACACTGAAAAAAGGCATACAGACAGCATGCAACTTGGCGTGTCTCTCATACTCATTTGCTGTCTCAGTGTGGGGAACATTTAACTTAAAACCATTTAACCTTATTACACGGAGCACAGGTCTCATATGTATCGAACAAACTTCTGTACAAAAAAGTCTGGGTGTATTAAACCATTGACAGACTGCACAGACCCTTTTACACCCAGCACACACAGCGATCAGGGTCACTTATCGCTGCCTCATAATGTGTGTCAGACAACTCAAAGAAAGATCTTGCATCTTTCTTGTGAAGACTTAGGACCATAGATCAGGCACAGGCGGTTTGATCATTCTGTCCACATGTTGAAATTTAAGCATGACACAAAAACTAAACATATTTATTTGCATCTCTAGGGAAGACTAACAAAGAATGTGACTGAGTGTATTATGAGAATACGTGGGAAGTGTTTCCATTTGCTGTCACCCTGCTGTCAGAATCCCAATTTTAATTGGGCACGTTATGTGGAACTACAGCAATCTGACAAACTGTCAGACATCAGTATTTGCTGCTCTACATGTCCATGCCTCACTCTCTTCGAAATTAAACGCATTAAACACCAACACAAAATAAAATTCATAAATGCCCACGTAGATTCTGAACACGACAAAAATACAAAGAAAAACAGTAAATGATGCAAGGTGACATCCACATGACCATAAAGGAATAAAGTCACTATTAACAATGCTACAGCTTCTTTCTGGCTTTCAGATTTGATTTAAAACAGTCATAATGTTTGCCCAGCAAACAGCTATATGCTGGAAATAAAACATACCGAGCAGCAAATAAAATCACGATGCAGAAATAATGAATACACTAGTACAAATAATGATGTCATCTACATATTAGAGCTGGTAAAGATACCATTAGGTAGATACCATACTACAGCTATTGCAGTCGCTCTGGACACACACACACACACACACACACACACACACACATATATATACACTGGTCAACCACAACATTATGACCACTGACACGAGATTTAAATAACATTGACCATCTTATGACAGTTCAGTGTTCTGCTGGGAAACCTTTGGATCTGGCATTCATGTGAATGTTACTTAGACAAGTACCACCCACCAAGACCAGACCAGACACCCCCATCCCATAGCTATGACACTCCTTGATGGCACCAGCCATTCCCAGGAAGATGCAGCCTGACACAGACACACACAAAAAAACGGTTTAGGAACAACAGAAAAAACATGAAGAACAGCACAAGGTGTTGACCTGGCCTCCAAATTCATTAGATCCCAAACTGATCAAGTATCTGTGGGATGATCCACAGAGGCCCCTCCCCTCGACCCATAGGACCCAAAGGCCCCCACTAACAACATTCTGTTGCCCAACACCACAGGACACCCTCAGAAGGCCCATGTCCATTCTACATGTTTTGGAGGTGCATGGGAGACCTACACAATATTAGGAAGGTGGTCATAATGTTCTGCTTGATCATATATCACCTCCCCAGACTCACAGAAATGTGAGTGTATGCCAAAATCTGACCAACATTTTGAGCTTAATAAAATTCAAAGCGCAAACTCCTTATTGCGGCTGTTCTGCCGGCCGGTGTCGGTGGATGTGTGTGGTTTCCATGGAGACCAAAAGGAGGAGGATGAGAGAGTGCAAAGCCATTGTTCACCATTAACCAGAGCTGTAGACGGAGTCAATTCTATGATTGTTTATACAGGTTTTGCGATTAAAAAAAAGGCTGGAGTGGCGTAGTGCAGTTATGGAGGGAGGATTTAAAGATTAACAAACTGCACATTAAAGATTATCTGTCAGCGAGCAGATATGTGTCAGCAGGCCAGAGGAGAAAAAACCCAGAGAGAAGGGGGAGGAGGAGGAGGAGGAGGAGGACGACGACAACGAAGAAGAAGAAGAAGAAGAAGATGGAAATTGAGAGGCGGAGATAAGGGGATGTTGCGTACACCCATGAGTTTCAGTGCAGAAACGAACACCGGGAGGCTTTACTCCATCCATCACACATCCATCATCTTAACCGCTCATGAGGGAGGGAAGGAGAGATGATGATGTATCATCAGTATTAAACACACAGAAGGAGAAGGATTGCAAATGGCCACCGCAAAAAAAAGCCAACACAAAATGAGTGACGGTATTCTAGTTGATTGCTGTCAGTTCAGGACAGTCGGCCTTGGTCATCTGAGCATCATTCACAGATGTGGAGCAAGCTGCACTCTCCACACTTCACCGGTTACGCAAGAAGATGTGTGTGTGTGTGTGTGTGTGTGATGATAGTGTGTCTGAATGAGGATGGGTGGGAAGAGGAGGGGTTAGCCCAAGGTTGTTTTATGTTGTCTGCTCCAGATATGCCAAAGTCTTTTTGTTTTACCTCCACCTGAGCAGAAACCTAGGCCAAATTGCTGCTGCAGCGATGATGAAAAGTGACAAACGTTCCTGTTTAGGGTTAAGATCTTAAACAATATTAATGTACTCTTTTAATGAAATAGGAACATTTTGAAAAATGAAATAGGACAGCCAGGCCACCATGTAGCAGACACTCCAGAGAGTTATGCACCCGTCCAGGAAATAGTTCCAGCACATAACTCCAATAGTCTGTTTTACAATTCAATTTTTATTCTATTTTTTTTACAAATAATATATTTTTATGACTTTGAAGTTCCTTGTTTTCAGCGTTCATGCTAAGCTAACCATTGGCTGGTAATCTTCGACAATCAGGTGAAACAATGTCAAAATTTTCTCATTTAAAGGAACTGAGGTCAAATATTCCACACAGTGTTCTTATAAAAAATATGCATAACTAAGTCTGCACAGACGAGCTTTTAAAAACTGGTTAGATGCTTAAATGTATGTCTGTCTAATATTGAATTCAAGGTTTATTTGGGGACCAAATTCCAAAATGCACCTGCCTCTAAAAGAAGAAGAAAAACACCCATACCCACAGAACCACTGCACTCCGTGAAAGGTCTTTCAGACAGAATTTAGAGCTCCACACCATACAGTAAAAAATAAAAATAAATATATGTATTTGGATTCCACCTTAAAATCACACGCCATGATTTTAAATCACCACTACGAGAAGAATCAGTCAGATTATATTAGATTATGACACTAGACTGATTTCATCTCGTGCGTGCTCCTGCATTATTAATCCGACAGTAATGTAGTCTGCCGTGCGCAGTGAATCTCACACAAAGGGACGCGGAAAGAAATCGAAAGAGAGAGAGCCTCCGTGCCTTTTTTAAATGGTTACCCGGCTGTTTTCTCTTTCTTTTCTTCTCTATGTATCAGAATGTCCGTACAGATCCCTTCATGAATTATTCATCGCATCCTCCTCCTCCTCCTCCTCCTCCTCCTCCTCTTCCCCGCCACTAGGCCCAATTCTCGCCTTTGTGTCGCTGTTGTGCCAGTGCGCCTCCAGGGATCCAGTTTACTGCATCGACTGGATGCTGTCACTGTCATTCATTTCTAAATTCCTCTAATAATTCTTACTGCAGTTGCTTATTGTGTGACTGCAGAAAGTACTGATTTAGTGACCTGATTCGTCTGTGACTGCATCCTAAAATGCCGCTGCATTCAGTGTGTGTTGGAATGAGTGTTTTAACCCTCCCATGGTGACTTACAGTCCACTACTCCCCATCACCCAACTAATAGTCACCTTATTGCACGTTTATCTCTTCATGTTTCTCTATGATATTCACATAATATCACCTCACAATAACGTGGCAACTTAAACAATCTTGAATAATGTCTTAACATCCTGTCCTGCAGAGTGTCTGTGGGGTCCATTGGGTTTGCACTGACCCCATTGTTACCTCCTCCGGTGTCTCTCTATGGGCAACATTATGTTCATCAGGATTTAGACAGTGCAATTGTCTCTTTCTATCCTGACCTAATTTTGGTTCATGCCATTTTTGTCTCCTGTGGCACCCATATAAAATCTCCTACAGGGACCTAATGTTCACGAATGAGCCTTCAGTGGTTTAATCACAATATTTTTGTCTCCTGTGGGTCGATATCAAAATTATGAGTGTGATATTAAAATAAGTAAATAATAAAAAGAGACTAATCCATATTTTTGATGTTGAATTCACTTACAAGTGACAAAAATAAAAAATAAAAAAATGAGTCTAGAACAATGTCGCCAAATGACTGAGCAGTAGTTTAAGAGTCAAGTGCTTCCTAACCTATAATCCGAGCATCACTGACCTCCTTTCTGGCTGCCCTGTGGGAGTGCGTTAAGGTACCCTGAATCCACAGAGGGTACGCGCTGCAGCAGCACAATTCAAAGTGAGCGATAAATGTGTAGACTGCATGATTAATCGTGCCCATCTGAAGGGCAGTTTCTTACCGTGGACGGACAACGGGATCAAGTGCAGAGCCAGGACGCACGACAGCAGCGTTAGTCTCCAGCATCCCGTGCAAACACTCGCCTCCTTCCCCTGCATCCTTGCAGTGCAATGACAGCCTAAGATGGGATCAGACGAAAAAGAGAAACTCCTTGGCCTAAATGGTAATTAGAATAAGGACAGAGTTCGAAGTTTGTCGCAAAAGTAATCCGAATGAGTGGATCTGTTGATTTGCTTGCAGTCTAGACTCCAGCCTCTCTAAGCCTCTCCTCCATAACCGCCTGGACTCAGCTGTCTCCTCGTATCCGCCGCTATTTCACTCGCTCGGTACAGCTCAGCGCACTGAGGCTGCTTATGGCTCCATTGCCACAAAACAGCGGTTGTTGGTGGAGGCGGTGGATACTTTTTAGGGGTGGCGTAGAGGGACGCCGTGGATCGACCAGGTTTGGCTCGGAGCGGACCGGTGCTTTGGGTACTTTGAGGCTGAGAGTAAAACAAACGCACGGCGGTGTGCAGCGCGCTCGGCAGTTTTCTCATCTGGGGAGGAGAAAAACGGGATTGTGGATGCCCCCCGCCTTCTCCCTCAGCCCTCCTCCCTTCCCTCCCTCCCTCTCTCATTTCCCAAGACGTTCCCCGTCTTCGCCTTCCTCCATCCTTCCTAAAAGTTTTCCCTTATTTTTTATTCTTCAGTTTTTCAAAGATTCTTTTAACCACATTCCTTTTCCCTATTTTTTCCTACTATTCTTGTTTATTTTATTTCCCTTAGACTTAAAATTATCTCTCTTGAGACTTTCTTTCTTTCTTTTTTACTCATGCTCTTCCTCTCTTTCCTCGCTATATTCTGAAGACATGTATTTCCACGTTCCACAGAAATATTTTGTCAGCCTGCACGTTTTCCCACCCATCTTCCCTCCCTCTTCCTTTCTCCTATCTTCATCTTTCTTTCCCGTTCCCCATAGTTCCACATTGCTTCTTTCTGCTCATAAAACTTTCTGTCCTCCACTTTCCTCTTCCTCCTCTGACTTTTTACCCCCCCCCCCTTCCTTTTTGTACTGTCCACTGCACTTTTCTCATGAGTCCCTTCCCTTTCTCCTTATAAATTCTTGTATTGCTCACTGATCTTTTCCATCCTCCTCTTATTTCCCAAGACACTTCTTGTCCTCTCTCCATCCTTTCCTTCTTCTTTTCCAGTTTCTTATTGCACTTCCAACATTTTCTGCTTCTTCCCGACCAAATTTCCCTTTTCCTTTCCCATGTATCCTTCCAAACATGATCACCTTCAAATTCATCCCTCGCTTTCTCTCTCTGCTGATGAGACAAGTCCCTCACCCTCTTCTTCCCTCCTTACTTCTCTTTCCATCCTTCCATGTCATTAAATTGGCTTCTTCAGGCTTGTTTCCTCCTCCCTCTTTTCTCTAAATTCCTCCTCATCCTCTATCACTTCATTTCCCACCAATTGTCCATCCTTTACTCCTCTTTTACCTCACATATCTTTCTTGTTTCTTTCTTCATCCTTCTATTTTCCTAGCACTTTTTTGTTTCAGGGTATTTTGTCTTCTTCTCCATTACATTATCTTCCTTTCCCAACTTATAGTTTCCTCCTTATCAGTTCCAGAATACTTTTAATCCCTCTTTTCACCTGGATATTCTGGATACTTGGTTTTCCTCTTCCTTTCCTCTGTCCATCATTCCTTCCACTTTTCAAGTCTTCTGTTTTGTGTACTTCTACCCTTACCCTTACCCTTCTTCATCTTTTTATACCTTTATTTCTTATTTTCTTGCCCATAAACAACTCACTCCTTTTTATTCTTCCCTCTCTCATTTCAACACTCTCCCTTTAACATAGTCTTTATTTTATCCTCCCTCTGTTACAAAAAGGGACTCCTCTCCTTCCCCTTTTCTCCTGTCCTTCATTTTCAAAAACTGCTCCTCCTTCCCTTCCTTCCTGGGAACACAACTTCCTCTACCTGCATCCAAAGATGTCCATCTTCTTCCTCTCCTTCTCAGATTTTTTCCTCTTAAAGTTGTGGTTACATCTCCCATCTATTCCACCTGCCTCCTGACTTTCTTTCCCCAAACTTTTCTGCCTCCCTCCCTCTCTCCCTTCCTCCCTTCTCCCTTCCTCCCTCCCTTTCCCATAGGTTTCGGTTATTTGCTATTCATCTGAGAGTGTTGGATCTCAATAGGAGCTCGCACTCCACTCTGGCCACTGTTTTCCAAAGAGAGATTGGTCTGTTTTAAAGGAATCTAACTTCCCTTCATCCGTTCATCCCTGCCTGAGTGCGCGTCTCGATGAGGATGAAGCAGTTTAAGATTATGTAAAAATCACAAATGGAGTTTGATGCAGTCAAAACAACCAGCTTTTTGTTTGATGGTGTGACACAGAGAAGCAAACAAAAGGGGTGGAGGAGAGGTAGGGGGGTATTTGAGTGAAAAGGGGGGGTGGGTTTTTAGGGAAAATGGGTGGGGGGTCGGGGGTTGCACACAGTGATGAAAGCCCAAGGGCCCTGGGGGTAATGATCGTGGTGGGGGTCGTGGGCATTCTTCCACACACAAAAACAGCATAAAGGAAGAGAAAGGCTGGCAACAGGAGACATTTTGAGTGTGTATGTGTGTGTATGTGTGTGTGTGTTCCTTATGTGCATGTGTACATGTGAAAGCAGCAGTGATGCCAGTTAGTTTTTCTTTCTAATGAAATGTTTAGTGGAATAGAAAATGTGTTCAGCGGTTTGTGAAAAGTAGGTCAAGAGGACATTTTGGTGGATTCAATTTAAATGATGCAAAATAATTTCTCTGAAAGAGAAACAGCACATGAAGAATATATATCCTGCCCTAAAATAAATAAAACATCATCTCACTGTATCTTCCTGCCTCCTGCATAGACTCACACTGTCATCAGTTTACTCGTTACGGCCACAATAACAACAATTCATGTTCATTTCTGGTTTGGTCTGAGTTTAATAGACAACCAGTTATACCTATTCCACTGTGTGATGCCAATATGAGCTGACAACAACACTGCCTGCACATAGAAACAATAACAATATGTGTCTAAACCTATTTTGAACTCTTGTTTTGAGATACTTCAGTTGTGTGTCTTCCACCTTGGACTGAAATTAGGTTTCCTCCAATATGTAAGAAAGTCCTATATTCGTCCTTTCATCTACCTTTTCCTCATTTTGTCCCACTTTGTTTGTGCTAAAGCCAACTTAGATAAGCTGTTGTCTTGGCAATACCAACGTTACAATTGATCCTGATGATGATGTGAATGTGTGGACCGAATTTCCTTTCCATCCTTCAAATATTTGTTGAGATATTTCACCCAAAACCGTAAATGATGGCACCACATGAAAAGTCACTAAAGCCATTAGCGTTCACACTCTGAAGACCACAAATATCTGCTAAAGAATTTCTCAATCTATCCACTAGACATTGAGATATTTCCAACTGGATAATTGCGGTGGAGACACAACACTACTATCTACAGGTTAAAACAAGATAAGACCTCTCTGATCCTCAAGGGGATCCATCATTTCACTTAAAATACATAAAAGGTGAAAGGGTAAGGATTGGGAATGCCTTTATCCAAGGCTCCTCGCAAGGCACTCAGGTGTTTCTATAATTATTTAAACTATCACATTTTAGTCAGTCAAAGCTGTTGATAAGATTTTGGCCTGTTGTCTTCTTCTAAGTTGTATAAATATGGTCCAAATGTACAAGAATCTGGATCAGACACTCACATTGATGCAGCTGCTAAAGAGGATGAGAACTGATAATGAGGCGTCTGCATGGGCTCTATGCTGTTGGTACGCTGTAGGTTGGCTCTGTAGTGGGAGTGTGAGCCAACGTTTATTCTATCTGGAAGTGTGCAGCTTTACTCTATTTTGGATTCAATGCCTCTTGTAGGTCTCATGAAAATAATTTTTAATAAAGCTAAACAAACACAGAAACCCACATTTTGCCTCACCAGAACCAATAGAACTTGAAATAACTACTTCTCATGGAAAGAGAAATAGAAACATTCCACCCTTGAACAGCTGCTCAAAAATTAGACAAAGAAAATTTTGAGAAATGGAAAGTGTGTTCTGCATCTTTTTAATGACTTTTCCATTGTCTGGATTTGTGCTAACTGTTAATGCTAGGTTAAGTTTGTCATATTTATTAATCAAGAACAAAGTCGACAGGAGCAAGAACATCTTTTACATTAACATCTGCAGACAGATGTAATTAAAATAGTGACTTGTAAATCAAATTGCTCACACGTGTGAATGCAGTGTTGTTCCATCATTCACAGTATTGGAACAAACAGTGTATTGTAGCGGACCTGGGGTTATTTTATGACCTATATCTCTATACGTGCAGCCTAAACTGTATCTAGACTAATTAGGTCACTCGGATAAATACGTGGTAATGAGAAAAGCATCTGGCATTGAAGCTGAGCACGCTCTTTGCTGCACAAATAGAAATGAGAGTCCTGGTTTGTAGTTAAAGAATAGGTTCAGATATTGTATCTTACAGAGCTGCTGCTGCTGCTGCTTGTTGATTGTATTGCGACTGTGCTTCTCATGTTTGTCTCCAGCTGGATACCTGACGTAGGAGGTTTGCCTCTCGCACTGTACTAAATAAACAAAACTCAGCTAAATTCCTGTTAGGTATACTTGCCACATTATTGTGTTACATGAGCATTTTATAATCTGTTAATGTTGCTCGATCATTATCTCTGGCAAGTTAAGATTTGAGTATGCCCATTCTCACCCTAAATCCACAAGGTATCCCCCACCAGCCCCCATTATGTTGTGATATGGCTCTAGGGTCACAATATAGTGGGGTTCCAAACAAGTGGGATTCCAAAAATAAAGGGTTTATTTCACTACACAAAGGCAGCACGTGACCTTCTGCAGCTGAAAACAGGTGGCGGCTTCTAAGGCCTTTCTAGCCATGCCCTTTTATCTACACCTCCTCAGGCGCGGCTGTTTAGGACAATTAAGCCAATGAACCACCCAAAAATAAAAAAAATAGTTGCACTGCCACTGTAACAGTGGCTATAGATATGTCAGCGTATGTCATATCATCAGTGTATTTAACTGAGATCAGTTAAATACACATATACAGTTTTCATGTTCTCTCTGTGTCTCCAGCTTCCTCCTACCGTCCAAAGACATGCTGGTTAGGTTCATTGGTGAGTGTGAATGGTTGTCTGTCTCTCTGTGTTAGCCCTGTGATAGACTGGAGACCTGTCCAGGGTGTACCCCGCCTCTCGCCTGATGACACCCCCCCGTGACACTTCACAGGAACAAGCGGTTACAGAAGATGAATGAATGAATGAATGTTGCACAGATTACCGTCCATGTGAAGTGTCTGCTGGGTTTCTGGGTATGTGGTGCTTGTATTTGGTCACTGAAGGAGCTTTTAATGCAGGGAATGGGAGATGCTCTTCCAATCTTTAATTTTTAACACACCTTTTTTGGAAAAGAAACAACAACAACAACACATAAAGGGCAGCTTTTGGGTGACTGTTTCTCAGTAGGTAGAGCGGGTTGTCCACAAACCAGAGGGTTAGCGGTTCGATCCCTGAATGAGCCACATGCTGAAGCGTCCTCGAGCAAGACACTGAACCCCCAGTTGCTCCTAGTGTGTGGCACTGGTGTGTGAATGTGTGTGAGCAAATGGGTAGATGTGACTGCAAAGCGCTTTGAGTATCAATAGGTAGGAAGGTGCTATATAAAAACAAGGCCATTCACCATAAACCTACCATTCTATTCCACTCTGACTGATTTTAGAATAATGTCCTTTTCCACTTCATTTCAGCAAAATTCACCACCAACATGAGCAGTGTTCACCAGGTTGTAGTTAGTGCTTTAAACTTTGACAGTAGACAAGATATGTGGACACGTCTTTCTGCAGCACTCATCAATCACCTCTGGCCGTGATTTCTTTAAAAACAGCTGACTTTGTTCCACATATTGTTCATGAAGGCATGGTACTGGATACCCGCTGCAGGTGTATTTCAGCCAGTCAATAACTGTGTCCATAAAATGAATGCATTGAATCTATTTTCCAGGATCTGCTTAATCCTTGCACCACAGAACAAACAACAGAAGAGCAAAACATTAGTCTGTGTGCTTTAAAACAATAGTTTTTGGTCCTGACGGACAGCCGAACAAAGGCCCTGAGGAGACAAGGAGACAAAAAGAAGTGGAGGAGAGGGATGGAAGGAGTAGACAGATGAGGAAGGGAAAGGAGGAGTCTTTGTGTGGCTCCTTCTCTCCATCAGCTCCCGTCGTGCTCTAAACCACTGGCCTACTTTTGCCTTCTCTATTTTTTATGACACTTGCACGTACTCATTGGAACATGCGCACCCACACATAAACACTGACACACACACACACACAGGCGACAAATATGGCCTCATGAGCATGCAGACTCGGCAGTGAAATGTCAGTTGTGGAAACATGCATGACCACACATGGATATGAAAAACAGAAAATGACTAGTTTGCATTTAAACAGTATTTCACACAGTCACCTCTATGTACAGGTGAAATTTACTGTATATGTAATATGTGTGCATGTACTGAATATCCTATAAGTAGCAAACTTCCTGCATTTGCTATTTCACATTATATTGTAAAGACAGAATTATGGGCAGGAGAGTTAGGATGAAGACATGAACAATTGTGCTGATTAAAAGAGATCAGTAGTCTACTAACATGAAACATGATGCTCCACCACCTTACAAAGGTTTTACTGTGTCTACATACACAAAAGAACAAATGTAAGGAGAGCAAAATTATAAAACAACACAGACAATTATCTAAGAAAAATGTGTATACCTATGTTCTCACAGAGTACGTGCAGGCTGATTTTCCTTGACTCTGAACTCCAACTTATCTCATGTGATGCAGCACTCCATCACCCTGTTTCTTGACCACGCTGGCCTTAGAGAGCCTTGAGGTGAGTTTGGACTAATTTTCTTGCAGAAAGACTAAGTATGATCTCTCAAATTTGGGATGGTGGGATGATGTCCTCCTCCGTGCATCAAGGTTCAAGGTTGGAACCACATGCTCACTGACCTGGCGTTTCATGGTTTGAGTAGCTTTCTTCTTCTTCTTGATCCTTCGCAGTAGGCTACTGGTTTCATTTCCATCTGCACTTGTGACGGATTTCTTCCGTCCTGGTTACTGTCATCTCCTCCTGATCCTCTATCACTACACTGTTTGCCTCCTCTGTCTCAAACTCAGCTGCCACCTCAAGTTCTTCTGGAATGCATAGAACCTCTCCACTGTCCCTCTCTGAATCTAATAACAAAGCAATCACATTTGAACTCATTTTATGTATTCTCTTATGCATTCCATACAACCTAGATCTTACATATAAGACATAAATTTGATGAAAACCTCCTACTTTCAATTAAAAACACTCTTAATTTCTAAACTCACCATCTATGCCACTGGTCTCATCTGCCTCATTTCCTGAATTCAAGGAGTCAAGTTCAGATAACTCTCCATTTACAAGACAATTCGGGGAAGTCTTCGAGTCTACAAGAAAATTATGTACAAAATAATAATAATAATAATAATTATACATTTTATTTATAAGTACCTTTCAGGACACACAAGGACACTGTACAAAAACAGAAAGACACAAAACAAGACAGAATATACATTTAACATTTTATAAACATGAATAAATACACTGTGATATCATACTTTACCTTTGAAAAGCTTATAGGTATTTTGTTTCTTTGCCTACTGATACTAAATGAGTGTTGGCTAATATTGCCCAACTCCTGTTGTCTATTGCCATGGACATCAAAAAAATCCTCTTAATTAATGATGAGTTATATTCAAAATAACTTGAAATAGTAACTTGTAACAGTTAAGATTATGCTGAGAGCAAATTTGTTTGGCTAGCATGAACATAAATTCATATTTTGGATTGAAAATGGGCACTTACTCATCCCTCTCTTCAGTAGCTGGGTCATGCTGGTCTTGTCTGATGTCTGTCACTCTTTCAGAGCATGCTCAAAGTCATGACTCGATTGTGATTGGATAATCAGGATCCAAACAGCAACCAGCAATGCTGACAGGAACAATTAAAATGTTTTGCCAGTCATACTTGGCATTTATTTTGACACTAGGTTACAATTTACATTATAAAAAATATATGTACATGAATTAGAACCACATTTTTGGTAAATGCCAGCTGCTTATGGAAAGAAAAATTGAACCCAAGCTGTTTCCTCCCAACAAAACTCTAATTTACTTCTCTATAAGGTGTGAAGATGGTTGAGGCTATAAGCTTGCAAAGCATCTACAGTCATTGCTGAACCAGTGACCTGCCAGACAAATCGTCAGGTGCCGCCGGCTCTGTAACTATGGAGCAGTCGCTATGGCAACAGGCTCCTCCAACAAAAGGGCAAGGACCTGTGGCGTTTCAGCTGCTGCAGGATTTAAGGAGCACACACAAGCACAGTACACACACAGCTGGATGCACTCGGTGTTCAACAGTGATGAAAACACACAGAGATACGGCAAATGATACAAGCAGCATGAAACACACATGAAGAGCCTCCTGGAGTGACAGTTTTATCCCAACAGAATATTTCTATTTAAGGACAAGACTCCAAAATATCTTGCATTTACAATATAATGAAGTTATTATAATTTAAATTCAGGGACAAGACCACACCCCATGTCTCAACCCTCCCCCTGTGAGTTGGTCTCAGTTCTCAACGCCCACCCTCCCCATCCCTCTCTTTTCTTCTATTCCTCTTACAGGAACAAGGGGGACATGGAGCCAAACGCCCCTGAACCATGTGCCCTCACTCCACCGTAGAGGAACCCAGGGAGTCTCAGTCTCAGGGTTCCTCTATGATCATCCATCTATGCATTCAGCCCCTTTCATGCTTTTTACTCTTCTCATCCCTCCATCAGTTTCCCTCATGTTGTGTCTACCAATAAACTTCCCTGTATCAATTAAGGCGTGGTCTTTGTTAGATGACATGAGACACGGTGAGATAATCCTTTATTTATCCCACAGTGGGGATGCTATAATGCTATATACTACGCAATTCATCATCCTACCCAAGTGTCCAGATTATTTGAGAAATTTACGCAAGCACAAAAGTAATGTCACTTGTACATACAAGCTACTTCCTGCTACTCCCACAAAGCACTAGGCCGAACTCTATTTGCATGTGTTTAAGTTTGCAGTGTGTTGAGCTCTCCAGGCCACCATAGCATGGATCCCTTTGCCTCTTCATCATGCAGTCGCCTGCTAATGCTAAAAAAGTATAAATAAACAAACCTGCAAGGATGCAGTGATTTCTTTTAGATAAATGATTTTAAATTAAAGCTGCAACCCCTCACACAACTAAATCCATCAGCACTCATGCTATTGTATATTTTGTTTTTGTCTGAGTCTCCTCAAGTTAACACGTGAATATGGGTTTGCATTTCAAACATGAGCATGTCTCTATAATGTGTGTTTACATACTGTACGTGAACGCTCTCTTCCCCCAGAATGTTTCATAATTAACATGGTCGCTCCCTCCGGCCTCCCTCATGTGCACTGAATCTGCCACTACTTATAATCTTTACACTGCAACTCAACCGTTCTTTTTCTTCCTCTGGTTTTTATCTGTCCATTTAGTCTTGCTGATGCTCTCAACACAGATTTCACTTTTACACCGGTGAATGCAGCACAATAACCCGTCCCCAGTTGGCATCTATCTCATGGCCTTGTGAACCCACGAGTTATATTTTGTTTTGGTGGATATTTTGTGTTGTTTCTGTAAGATGAGTTTTGGCAGTGCACACAGTATAATGTTTGGCATATGTATAGAGCGACACACAAAGCAACTTGCTTTCAAAATCAGTCGAGCGGATAATTCTATACACAGAGAACAAAGGCATCCTAGCCACACAGAAACCTCAGTGTGCAGTTCCTTGAATGTCAACTTGAGGCTAGCTCCAAAAGTGAACCGATCCCCATAGACATGTTAAAAACTTCACAGCAGCAATAAACATGTTTGCAAATCCTGGTACAAAAACTCTTTTGGTCTCTGTGGCAACTGTATGGGGGAACATTTTCAGAAAACTCACCTGTTTAGAATATATTGAGGCTTAAAGTGGTGCATTATTAAGGACCGCTCAAGATGACTATAGCTCAAGAGAGAAGAGCCATGGATTCAAAGTAGCTGGCTGTCTGGACACATGCTGGGGCTTGATCAACCCCAGTGGAGTCACCTGGAGGAGGGTGTATGAATTTGAAAGACCCAGAACCCATGGAAATGGTATTCTCTGCAGGATAACACCCCCTGCAGCAAAACAAATGGTTCAGGAATGGCATGAGGAACGACAAGTTCAAGGTTAACTTGGCTTCCAAAGTCTCCAGATCTCAAACCAATCGCACATCTGAGGGATGTGTTGGACAAACAAGTCCGATCTATGAATGCCGCACCTTACAACTTTGAGGATCTGCAGCTAACGTCTCTGTGTTCAAATACTACAGCACACCATCCAACCACCTCACTCAATATTAGACAGCTAGACAAAATGCTTTGGTTTACTGTGTATTCTTAATATATGTATCACCTATTCCTGCGCAACAAATTTCACTTTGATACATCAAGTACAAATTTATTGTGAATACTATTGCACTTTTACATAAGTAGTGGAAGCTGAGTTTCCAGGAAGGAAGGAGGAACAATCTCAGGAAAAATGAAAAAGAGGAGTAAAGAAAATGGAGACAAAATCATTTTTGAAATGGAGGGAGGACAAAAATGAAAAGGCAAAAGTTAAAAGGACAATGTAAAAATTATGGATTAATTGAGTGGATGAATAGAAGATGAGAGAGCTGTTTATGGAAAAGAGAAGAAGAAAAAAAGTAGGTATTAAGAATCTTGGAAGATGAAGAATGTAAGTAGAAGGACAAGAAACAGAAGACTTGAAAAGTGGGAGGAATGATGGAGAGAGGAAAAGCAGAAGGTAAGCTAAACATTAAATATGAGAAACGCTGGAAATCTCATTCAGCCAAGTGACAGCACTGTTTTTAGCCGTCAGTATATTTCATTTTCAGAGAAGTAACATCAGTCGTGGCTTTATGATGCAGGCATCACAAAGAAAAATAGAAGAACAATTGTCAGCAAGCGCGTCAACCATGTTACTTTCCTCCAGTAGCTACGTATTTAAAATAAAAGCGGAGGAGAAACCTCAAAGAACAAGAGACTCATAGGTATACTGTAAATAGAGATCTGACGTCAGCAGTATTATGTTGGACTGTGAAAACACAACACTGTCAGTAAAAGGTCAATGTTTGGGTTCAAGTGTCAAGTTAAAATGCCCTTGTGTGAAACACAACTCTTCTCTGTGTGTCAGATATTCTTAGTATGCATCAGCAAAATGTAAATTGATCAGTTTGTGCTGCCTCTTTGGCAGACGACTGGGCTGGGAGTTTCTGCTCTGGAAACTAGTCCAGCAGCAGCAGCTTGGCAGTTTGTGAGTTAGACTGGATGTCCGTTTGAAATGCACTGAGTTGACATAAAGAGAACCCGTTAAATAGATGTTACCTTAGTATTAGAAGTTAAGGCATGTTCCCAAACTGGCTAAAAGGAGCTAAACATGTTAGCTTCCTGCCTCACAAGAAAATAAACTGAAGATGCACCATCACTGTTCCCACAACTGATGAGTGTCGTCCTCTTCCCTGCTCATCTGGCACCAAACATCCCAACCCCCACTCTTCTCTTCCCACCCCACCATGGGAGTAATCACCCTCTGGCCCCCTCTCATCCCTCTCAATAACACACTCATGGTCAATCTGCTGGACGGAGAAATCCCCCCTTCTCGCCAGATTACAGCGACGGGCCGACCCGGATTAGGTTTGAAATGGCGACAGGACTCGTGTTATTCTTATCATCTCCACTTTGTGTGTGCACACACAGATGCCACGAACTGAGCACTAAGCAGCAAAAACAACCACACCAAAAACATGTTTCCCTCACCCATCACCTCCCAAGCCAGGCAAAAAACATGTCACAGGGATTTATGTAGTAAATTTGATTTAGAAACATGGAATTCTAAAGCCTAAATTAAATTTGCAACCTAAAATCTTGAAGTGGTTCATTTAACTGAGAACTGTGTACCGAAAGCAAACTTTCTGTGTTCAACAGCTGTATATAACGATTGTAGGACGTATTTATGAAGGTTAAACAATCCATTTTGTAGCCCAAGTCCAATATGAAAAAGACAAAAAATGGACATGGAAATAAAAAGGATTCAAAGAAATTATACAAGTCTGCTGAGATGTCATCCTTTTTCTTCCGTGCCACCAATATAAGCCTACTGATACACGTCAAACTGTGTAATTTACACCCTGTCGATGCATTGTGTGCAAATGTTTTTGTAGCAACGTCCCAAATCCCGACACAAAAGCAAGATAATCTGGTGCAGATGCAGCTTGTGGAAAAGCATGGGCAGGAAGTACAAGAACAATGCTCAACTTTAGATTACAAATCCTAAATCCATTAGTTCCCTTGTTACATTTTAAAGTTTGTTTACTAGTTTACCGCTCAGATATTTTGTTCTGTTGCTTAGAAACACATAGATAAGGAATCACATTATGACCACCTTCCTATACTGTGTAGGTCTCCTTTGTGCCTCCAAAACAGTCATTTACTTCTCCTGTGAGTGGTTTTAATGTTGTGGCTGATCAGTGTACACTGAATTGCTTCTTATTCAGAAGATACTCTTTGGTGAACATTAGTAACATTTTATTTTACTAGTTTAGTGTTATTAGCTCTGTATGTTTTATGCATGTACAGTACATGAAGTTTTAATAGATTAGATTAGGTTAAACTTTATTGTCACTACACATGTACAGGTACAGAGCAACGAAATGCAGTTTAGCATCTAACCAGAAGTGCAATAGGCAGTAAGTGCACGTGGCATAAATAGTGTGGTGTATACGCAGTATGGTACAGGTTGTTTTTACTGAATATAGTCAATATTTACAGATCAAAACCTATGTACAGGTGAGACCATATATACAGGTGATACTTTCTATGATACTTTACAGAGCTGGCCGCTCCTGAATCATGTTGATCAGTTTGTCTAGTTTACTCATTCTAGACAATTATACGGTTGTGAAAATATTTGTGTATATGAATATTCATATGAGGTGAAGATGAGAAATTCCAAGAGCCTTCTATGTGTGCCCTTTAAACGCTGTGGGTTGCACCACAACTAGGACCAGTGATGCTCAGACAGCCAGACATCCCAAAGTGTCTGGTGAAGTCATGAACAGGGGGTTTCAGAAAACAAAAAGTCACCTTAGCTTTCATGTCATGAGTATTGGACCCAAGCTTGTCACTTCATATCCCCAGGTTCCATTGGAAATGTGTTGTAGCATATTGCTCTATCACTACTAGAGTGAATGCACCATCACAACCCTTAAAGTAATATTTGGTTCTGAAAATAAGCCTGAATCAAAACCAAGCTTTTCAAGCTCAGTAAAGGACTTAAACTTTTGAAATCATTTGCAGCAAATAACCATTATTTTTCTCAGTAAGGATGTAAAGTTCATAGGTTTTAAAAGAATGTCTTATGAGGTTTTTATGGAAACCCACGACACATCACTGATGTCTAAATGCAAGACTAGAGGGCAGCATTAATTACACTTTATCCAGTATGACTCACTTTAACTCCTGGTTGTACTTTGTTTTACTGGCATCTTGTGTGATTTACACTGGCTTATGAAAGGATCTCATAGAAAAACTGAGACATCAACCTCATACAAAACACAGTTTATTTGACAGTGTCTAGGTCCAAGTACCAACAGACCCCATACAAAATAAAAAAAAAAAAGGAAAACAAATGCTACAAAGAACAGAGATAACTTCCATCTACACAAAACTTCTCCTTAAAAATACATTACCATTAACACAAAAAAGCTTGAAGATAATATATGTAAGGGATGTCCCATCATATTTAAGTGATATTACATAACAAACCATGTAACATGTCAAATGGGTAAAGGAGGGCACGGTGAATGAGAGCACGAATGAATGACCTTATGTATGTGTTCGTTCTTGTGTATTCTTCTTCCGACAAACTGGGAGAAGAGGGCAACAGTCAGTGATGCAGCAGTCATGTGGGCAGGGAGAGCATAAAAGAGGAATAGAAAAGAAAGCAAATGGAAACGAGAGGTAGCAGAGGGGTGTGCAGAGAGGTAGCAGATAGCAAGAGGAAGATTTCTAGTAGAGGTAGCTAGCGGATGAACGAGGAAGAGGTAGCAGAGATACCAACAGTGCTAGCGAAGGGCGGAGGGAGAAGACTGGGTTAAGACTTCACATTAAAGCAACCTCATATTGGTTCTTACTCATTATGTGGAGACAGGTTACACCTTCATTTGAAGCTAACTTGCGTGTTAAACTTAAATTCAGGCTAATTCAAGTGTCATCTGGAAGAGGAATGAAATACAGATCAACAAAAACTAAATCTGATTATTAGATTCTTTACAGCTGATGATGAAGAATAAAAGCCTCAACTTTTAAGCTGATGGGCATGAAAAGTCCCCAAAATGTTCAGAAGAAAACGTGAACACTGGGAAGTGAAGAGAAATATTATGCACCACTATCAAAACAGCTACCAACCGATCATGTAGTGAGATTGTTTAACTGACAGATTTTGGAGGAATTACAAACAAAATCAGGAAAAAATATGAATCATAAACAAATAATTTCCTCATTTTCATAGCTGCTGTTTGAACCCTTTCCAGTCATTTTTGACAGTTTGACAGATCAAACAGTTAATAGATGTTAAAACTCTGCTGGCTTCAAGTACATTTATTACTTCTCTGCCGATAGTTCTCTCAATTGTAACGTTGAGTACAACCCCAAACATGTGATATTCTATTTAGTTACTTTCATCTACTTGGAGAGAACCCCCATTTGAGCTTGACATTTTATTTTTGACTGTTAATTAAAATTACTCATTTTCTGTCAACTTATTTATTGATCACTAAGGATTCCAGCTCCAGTAGTCGCTTCTTCTCCAATACAAATCACAGGCTTCGAAAACTAAGCTGTCATGATTGCTTAGTAGCTCCATACTTTTCTGCATATAACCACAAATGGGTTAATAGAAAGTAGTATGTTACCGAGTTACATGGTGGCTGAAAAGCAATGGAAAAAATGTGAGTAAAGGAGGACAGGTTAGCGAGGTAGGCAGCGCTAGGAAACTGTGAGCAGAGGAGGGGCGGGGTTTAATCGCTACAGTATCAGCACCTAAAAAACATCTAGAAGCCCACCGCGATGAGGAAGAGCATCGTCGTGTTCTGATGTTTCAGCAGAGCCGCATCACAGCGTCTCCCTCTCTGTAAAGGCTGTGTGAAGGTCAGCAGGAGATAATGTGTGTTGTTGTCCAGTGCTTTGTGGCAGGGTCTGGCCAAGTCGGTGTGTGCATGCAGCCTCCAGTGTTCGCCTCAGCTTAACATTTCTGTGTGTGTGCAATACAGTGCTGCAGGTGGTGTGACAGAAGGAGGAATGATCTTTCTTTAGATGGTTGGGCCGAGCCCCAGTTTGTGTCTCTCTCTCATCCAATCAGATCAAAATATGATCAAAAGTATGAAAGACAATTGCCTGACTGCTACACTGGGAGACCGTAGTTTCTTTAAAAACATACAGAAACTTTAATTTGTAACTTTAAGTTGCCTCTAATTAATGGACCTTTCCTTCCTGTTTGAGTAATAGTCACTAAAAACTACAATTTTACAATTTAGCCTATTTAAACAATATAATTAAATGTTTATAAGTCATTTTATGGTTACGTCTTCAATTAGAAAGTATTGAGAAACAGGATAAGATACTTTCCATTTTTTTCCCCACTGGATTTGTTGACAAGAAAATATTAATAATGGCATCTGTTTTATTTTATTTTAACTCAAAAAATAAAATCCAGTAAAAAATGAGAGAGAATTAAGGAAATTAGAAAACTACTTTAGGTCTATTTCTGTTGCAACAAGACACAATCCTGATGCCTTGTGTCTTTTGTCTCTATCCTATTTCAGTAAACTGAAAGAAATCACAAATTAAATATTAAAAAAAGGGTACAAACCCTCATCAAACATCCCTCTTTCTGGCACACACACTCAGACACACACACACACAGAACTACAGTGTATCATTTAAAGAGGAGCAAGAGGTAGATACTCGACAAGACAAGAGTGAGGGCAGGCCTTGTTCTCTGTGTGTGTTTAATTCAGGTTATTGTCGCAACAATCTTATGTGTATTAAAAGCGCACATTGCTCAGCACACAACCCCCTGCATGTTTAACCAGCTGTCTGCGCTCACCAGCTCCCCCTAGTGTTTGTCTTTAAAAGAACCAGACAAGAAGAGAGGCGCGTGTCTGAGAGATGGGTAAAAAGGTTACAGTGTCATTTAAAACAGACTGGAAAGAGAAATCTAGGGTGAGACAGACTTTTTTTTTTTAATTGGTTCTGTCTCCTTGCTTTCTGTACACAGGGTCATTCAATACAGCCTCCATCCAGCCCAACAGAGCAGAAAACAGTGTTTATTACTAGACGACCCTTGCCGCTGTGCCCTGAGAGGAAATCTGCATGAGTGTGTGTGTGGGGGGGGGGGGGGGGGGGGAATTTAATCGGGTTACCTTTGCCATTGAATCTTAAGTGTGTGTGTGGGTCCTGTGATAAAATGTATGGTAGGTTTGAGTGTGGAGGGAAAATATGTAGCCAGTTGCAAAGGCCATCAAAAAGGGGGCTGGAGTTTTATGCATGTGTGTGCTTTTGTTTGTTTTTGTGTGTGTGTGTGTATGTCTTAGTTGTCAGCAACTCGTCCACTTGGAGGGGCTGGAGGACCCACGGGAACTGGGGGGATAGCTTCAGGCTGTGCAGGTGGTGGTCCAGGGTCTGGAACAAGGGGAGATGCTGATTTTAGACCAAGAAAGAAGCATTAGAAGGTAAAGGTTAGACAAAGGTAGCTTGGCAGTGATTCTTGATCTGAGAATCTAAAGACTGAATTCACTTTAAGGGCTAATTTGTGAATCTCAAGGATTGTAACGTCATGAAAATACCATGCAACGTTTGCTTTTTAATATCTAGTAAAACTCTGTTCTTTTTGGTTTACCGTCCAAATGTTTCCACAAACTTCAACTGGTCCAAAACACTGCAGCCCGTATCATCACCCAACTCCCTCCATGGACCACATTACCCCAGCAGCTCCACTGGCTTCCAATAAAATCCAGCACTGAATACAAGATCCTGCTACTGACCCTGAAGGGCCTTCACAAGCAAGCTCCCTCATATCTATCTGAACTTCTCCAATTATACACACCCTCCTGTACCGTCAGATTCTCCTCAGCCACTCAGCTTATTGCATCACCTGCCCGGCTGTCTACCAGGGGTTCTAGAGAATTCAGTGGCATTCTCCCATTCTCCCACCCTGACACATTTCAAATCCAGACTCAAAACACATTGTTTTAAAATAGCTTACTCCATCTAACCCCACTCATTGTTATGTACTTTAATCTGCTTTTATGGTATTGCATTGCAGGTTTTATTCTTATGTTTTATGTATTGTTGTTTTATGTAAGGTGCCCATAAATAAAATATATTATTATTATTATTATTATTAGTCTGCTTAAAAGAGAGAAATCGCTGAGGTCACTTTAGGGCTCAGTGTGAAAAAAAGATTTCTTTCTACCAAAGTTTTGACATCAGCAAAATTCCCTAACTGTTGCACTGCTTTAAACCACATTATGGATTAAGGACACAGGGAAGGTTTGAGTTCCCTGTAAAGCTAAGTTTGAATGCGTAATTTGTTTTAATTATAAAAATGAATGTGGCAACTGTATTGTAATGTTGGGGTCTGAAATACACGTGCATGCATGTGTGAGCAGTGATATTTACCTGCTCAGTCTGTATGGTTTCATAGAGCTTAACCATGTCTTCAGTATGCACCCAAGAAAACACTGCTCCACTAAATTCTGCTGTCTTAGATTAGTGGCAAACTGGAAGGAGAATCCTCAGATTCCTTGGTATGGCTTTTTACAAAGTTAACAAAAATGCCTTAATTGGTATTTGGTTTGTCAACTAATAAGGGTTAAATGGCATGATTATGTGATCAGCACGCCTTTCGCACCTAATGCAATCCTCCATTTTCATTTATTGGGTAACTGATAATTCAATAATACACGCAAAAGATCAAGCTAATAATAAACCTTAAGACCACCCTCTGTCTAATCCATGTGTGTAGATGTCTCATGCTCCCTGAACCTCTCTTTCACTATATGAGCCCCATGAATCCTGGTATTGTCATCTTGGAATATGCCCGTGCCATCAGGGAAGAAAAAACTCCATTGATGTAATAACCTGGTCATTCAGTATATTCAGGTAGTCAGCTGACCTCATTCTTTGGGCACATAATGTTGCTGAACCTAGACCTGACCAACTGCAGCAACCCCAGATCATAGCACTGCCCCCACAGGCTTGTACAGTAGACACTAGGCATGATGGGTGCATCACTTCATCTGCCTCTCTTCTTACCCTGATGCCCCCATCAATCTGGAACAGGGTAAATCTGGACTCATCAGACCACATGACCTTCTTCCGTTGCTCCAGAGTCCAATCTTTATGCTCCCTAGCAAATTGAAGCCTTTTTTTCCAGTTAGCCTCACTGATTAGTGGTTTTCTTAAGGCTACACAGCTGTTCAGTCCCAATCTATTGAGTTCCCTTCACATTGTACGTGTGGAAATGCTCTTACTATCTCTATCAAACATAGCCCTGAGTTCTACTGTTGTTTTTCTCCGATTTCATTTCACCTAATGTTTAAGTGATCGTCGATCACCATCAATCAGGATTTTTTCCGACCACATTTCTTCCTCGAATATGATGGTTCCCCACTATCCTTCCAGTATCTTAACCCAATTTTAGTAGTTTCTACAATCTCCTTAGACGTTTTCTTGCTTGATGCATGCCAATGATTTGACCCTTCTTAAACAGACATCTTTTCCACGGCCACGGGACGCGTCTTTAGACATGGTTGATTAAGAAATGAGAAGCTATTTATTGCATCAGTTGGGGTTAAATAACTTGTTGCAGCTGAAAGATAATCACCCATGCAGTAATTAATAGGCTCGTACCTATTAATTAAATCCAGGTGGCGACTTTCTTTTTTGACATGCCATGTCTTTAGACAAAAATTAAAATTTGATTCATTGTATCACTTTGTATTTGGACTTATGCACAAGAAGGATTCATTCCAGGAAATACATTTATGGACAATTTTAGTTTGCTAAATGCTAATCCTTTATACACTCTATTGTACACTATTTGAATATGTGTCAGTAAAATGTTAGCAGAAGGAAATAACTTCATGTAGGGCAAAACCGTAATTAGATACCATGATGAGACTTAATTAACTTCATAGTTAGCTTACTTACAGGGATGGAGGCTGCATAAATAACCTAGTGTTGCACCTTCAAATGTCCTGTTCTTCCCACCTAATTTATGGCAGCTTGCTAGTTTTGGTAGGCTACCATCAACCGCCTGAGATAACCATAAACTGCAGAGGGTAGTAATACGCTCAGTAGCTTCAAAACTGCCACAAATCCCAGGAGAATTTTTAACATCAAATATTAGTTGTAGCTCATTAACGTCTCGTCTTAATCAGCAAAGTCATTGACAAAAATCTTTGACTTCCAGGTAACTGCCACATATGGTGACCCCTTTACGCTTGCTAGTTTAGTTGTTGTTGTAATTGCTAGTGAGGTGTGTGGCTGCAGCAAGCAATCTAATAAAAAGACAATTCAAGTGTCTGTGTTTGTTTTACTGTAAATATCACACAGGCCTATTATCGATAAGAAAGTATAATATAACCAAATATAACCGTATCAACTCTAAAAACTGGTAGTTTTATTTTAATGATAATATTTTGTTTGTAGTAGTCCCATATTATAATGATTGCTTGTTTCTCTGAAGGAGAAAAACTCTGGAGAAGCTCTATTATTAGAGGTGTTTATGGGCAAACTGCAACTATAGCATGGTTAAAGCAGGGTGTAATGTGATGCTCATAAGAAGCATAGAAATGTTTAGCTGCAGCTGACATTCAGAGTAAATACCAGCTGTCAACTTTGGGTCCCAGTAATATTTTGATTTCCAGAAATCCTTGTTTGTTGTGTAAATACAGGATTCTACAAACATCCCCACAGTTTAGACTATCCTGGTTTTGGCGAGTTAAATGTGTATACAATATCAAAAATAAATGAGTTTGTTTTATAATTATATATAAGGTTTATGCATAAAGACATAAAACACGAACACAGAGGGAAGATGGTATAGGGATATTTGTACTCACACATGCCGTTGGGAGCTCCAGGGTGGCGTGGGGGCATCATGGGAGGCATGCCACCAGCAGGGGGGCCAGCAGAGGGTGGTCCAGACATCATACGCCCGGGCATCGGCTGGACTGGTCCCATTGGTCCTGCAGTGTGGAAAAGACAAATCAGATCTTTAGTGGGTGCACGTTTCACTAGTGCATATAGTAGCACCTGTGCCTGTTTTTTTAAATCTCTTACCCGTCTGTCCTGGGTGATGTGGGGCCATGGGGTGGTGGCCCATAGGGGGATAGCCAGGGTGCATTGCAGCGCCGGGTGAGGGCCCTCCATGGAGGGGTGGGGGTGCCCCGTGGTGTGGAGGAGGTCCTCCGTGGTGTGGTGGTGGTCCTCCGGGGTGCATGCCTTGTGGAGGTGGCCCTGGGTGGGGTCCAGATACAGGCGCCTGTCCTTGGGCCTGGGCGGCGGCAGCAGCAGCCGCAGCAGCAGCAGCAGCGGCTTGCTGCTCCATCTGCTGCCTTGCCTTCATCTCAGCATATTTGAGCTGCTCCATGTGGAATGCCTGACGCTCGGTGAGCAGCTGCTGCCTCTGAAGCTCTAACTGCAGAGAGACAAGAAACAACGAAAGATGATTAAATAAAGACATCTGCAAAAAACACCAACAACTACTTCCAGCAAACCCAATGGCTGGTGACATACAATGAGTTAGCTTTTCTTTTTTCTTTGCTAAAAGGCAGTAGGCCTACGCAATTTCATTGCAAAATGCTAGACAGGTGTAGCCATATCAATCTGTGGAGGACTTGTGTACATGAAAGATGAAAGATCATCAGTAACGCTTCACAATGCTTTTGTGACTGAGAGAACACAGTGGAGGTGAAAGAAAATTATATTTTAAAAAGATTCAACAGGAGCATCTCTTTCCAAAACCAGTGTTGTGATCCTGCTGCACACCGCTATGCGTGTGTTGACAAAGTGACAAAACAAAGTGGGTGCACTGCCTCTTATATTAATGTTTCTTACAGAGCTCTATGACTACCATGAGGACAACAGAGGACTAGGACTGTTTATATCACATGAGGCCTGTGAAGCATTAGACTGGGTGTAAAACTGTCTGTGTTTCTTTGCTGTGCTGATCTTGGTTGTTTGAGAGGCTCTGTGTTTTATAGTTTATGGCAGCAGTGGGTTGGTTTCGCTCCAGTGTTCAGAGAGCTTCTTTAACCCGACTTCTTGTCATGCACCGTTTATAGCTGTAAAACTGGGCTACCCTCCCAATGCCACCACAACGAAAACACAGTTTTACACTCTCGCTAGCGTCTCCAGGGATTGTCCTGGGGCAGGACACTCACACACAAGAGCAGAGAGGCTATAATTTGCACTGTGGAGGCAACAGTTTGGCTTGCCTCACTAAACACCTCTTTTTACTCTGGAAAATGTTTTATTGGCAATTCAGCTCACTCAAAAAGAATTAAAGCTGTGTCTCCTCATTGGTCTCTGTGGAGGATTTGGATCAAGCGGGAAGCAACTTGTTGAGTGGCCAACATTTGCCGATGCTGAACTAAATATTTACAGATTGTTCATGTCAACACAGCAACCAGACAAGTGGAACAGTTTGACACTTGGTAACTTCTGTGAATTTCCAAAAAGTATATTTAACTAACACTAAATTAACTGTGTTCCTTTTAATGCATATTTGTTTGGTTTTGTCTTTATATGGCATCAAAAAAGTTCTAAAATTACTTAAACAAGAAGAGATCTGATTTAATAATGTTAACAAACAAGACAGTAAATCAAAATGTATGCGTTTTGGAAAATTTCCACAGTATGTATTTGTAGATTTAATAACTTGGTAGCGGGGAGCTGTGGACATGATCAACCCTAAAACCTCATGTAATATTTGCCTGACCTGAAAATAATTTAATTTCAATTAAATTAAAATTTTATTTATATAACACCAATAACAATGCAAATTGTCCTCAAGACCCTTTACAAAATCCAGTCTGAAACCCAGCCTGAGACCCCCAGAACAGACAGTGCCAAGGAAAAACTCCCTTTTAACAGGAAGAAACCTTGAGCAGAACTCAGCTCATATGGAGGCACCCATCTGCCTAAGGTTGGCTGGGTAGAGACAGAAAAGACTCAAAGAATAATTGCTTTTCTTTAAAACCAGTTCAGATTTACCATTTAGACCCAGCAAATAAACATAATAGAGTGAAAATAATTGATGACTTCTGCCTTACAATCTTGGTTGGGTTGTACAGAACTTACTTAAATTTTAGGCATTATTTATTCCTGGAATTCAATTCGGTTAACAACATGGGAGTTGTATTACATTCAAGAATTAGACAACAAATGTTGAAACTTTTTGAGTAGAGAGCATTACATTATGGGTTGTTTGTAGCTTTAATGCTGTCTTTTTAAGTCAGTTTATGGTACTTTATGTTGTGACAGTCAAAGTTGAACTAGTTTCAACTTAATCTTATCAACTTATCAATGCTCCAAACGCATACATTTGTGTCACCAGTTAAACTTGGAAGCTTTTTAATGTTTGTCTCTGAAAAGGGACTTAGTCATCCAGGTCATGGCATAGTATTTGCAAAATAAAATTACGACTGGGCTTATTCATTTAAATTATTGGTGGAGGTTTGCTTTTTTTTTTTTTTTTAAGAACATTCCTGTTGTAAAAATGCGGGAATGAAACTGAGAAAACAGTTACAACTCATAGATATATACTACTGAAAATTACATTCAAGAACCTGGGATGGTGAATCTAACTTTACAAACTGCACAAATGTGGCTCTTAGGTAGCATAACCCAACCAACTCCATGTCTTAACAAAAATATTCAGTGATGAAGCCTCTGGTTCTCAAGGAAGTTTCTTAAAATTACTGTGGTATTTTGATTGAGGAAATCCTGTGTTTTGTGGTTTAACAAAGCGAAAAAATTTCACACTTTACTGCCATTAAAAAAAATCATCTACATCTAAATCTAAAATAAATCATTCATGTATCAGTGATTTCATCTGGTCATAATAATTCTGATTTAGACCATGAATATTTGCAGTATGCAAGTAGCTCTGGCATAGATTTACAGATTTACATTTTAGGTTAATAGCTGTCTAAATGCATAATGCATACTAAATGTATACAGGAAACTACAGTAGGTTGCTGTACCATTAAACCATATGTGATGACTGTAAATGTTGGCAGTTTTTCCTTCATACAGACACATTTTCACTGAGTGGCTTTAAGTTCAAACTGAGCTTCTGTTAACAGATCACCTTCATTAATAATAACCACAGCTGAAAGCCTTTACCGAGCATTGGAGAACACAAGTGCATGCATTAAGTAACACTAGGTCATTTTTCATAGTAATGCGGGTCCATAATGGCCAGACACATTCACATTTACTCTCACTACTCAGGGAGCACAACAGCTTATTTTAACTTACAGCCTCTTTCTCGCGGTCCATGATGGTCTCAAGCTCCTCGAAGTGCCTCAGCTTGATCTCTAGCTTCTTCATCTGTGTCTCCACAAGCAGGGCAACCAGGGACTTGATCTTCCTCTCCTCCACTGCTGCCAAGTGCTAAGAAGGCGCACACATCCATGATATGTATCAGATCAATGTCAAATAACTGTTAAATATTGGATCCTGCAATTTGATTGTATCACAATATCCACAAAGCATACAGCATTCCACATGCATTCGGCTGTAGGGTAGAGAACAGGAACAGTAGCACTATGAGAATGAAAGAGATTTTCTATGAGAAAAGGCAGTTGGCTCTCCTGCAGACTCACCTTGGCCTTGGTGGCAGCAGATGCCAGGGCAGCAGCAGCTGCAGTGGCAATGTTGCCCTCTCCAATGTCATGTTCCAGCTTCTTCCTTTTCTCCTCTCCCTCCTCTGTAGAGGCCTTCTCCTCCTTGTCCTTATCCTGCTCCGAGGGTGATGTCTCCATAGCATCCTCTTTGTCCTTGTCTGAGAAAGAAATTTAAAAGCTGACAAGTGTTTTCTGAATCTCACAATCAAAACAGCAAAAATATTCTCCTGCACTTTTGTGCAATGTGCTGAAAACACTGACAGAACTATGTGAACATTTTTACAAATTTTCAGTAATGAGCTGTTAACATGGGAAGCAGGCCTCTTCTATACAGAGAAATAACGAACTTCTAAAGTTACACTCAGTACACCTTGGTTTTAGTAGGCTGTGAGGAACATTTATCCCTATTTTTGATATTTTTTGAAACATATATATGGCATATTAATCAACAATGACAATAGTTGTTAAGCGCAGCTGTACTTAAAGCAGCGTACTATTTACATTATTTAAGCGCTTGCTGACAAAATACAAATGTAAAGGCTATCTTGTTTAATTTTGTCATAATCCTCAGTGTTACCTGCTGGAGCTGTTTTTGTCTCCCCTCCCTCATTCTCCTCCTCGTGCTCTGATGGCTCCACTCCCTCCTTCTTCACCTTTTCTGTTGCCTCTGTCTTGTCGCTCTTCTCTGCAGACTCACTAGGCTTCTCTGCCTCATCCTTCAACTCGGCCTGAAGGATAAAGAAACAGTCACAGGACGCTCATGGCAGAGAAACTGAGGATAAGGCTAGTTGAAGTCTGATTTTACAAATGAAATTTCAATTGACTATAAGAAATCATGAGAGGTTTAATGTAGCAAAGTTGCTTAAAAGTAGGTTTCAGGCTTTATTAAAAACAACATACATGAATGGACACAAGGGTGGTTGGCGTCCATACATTATAAAAGAACAAACAGCCACAGGATGTTAGCAAGGCCACAAAGTCAGTAAATGCAACCATGCTAAAGCCGCATTGCATAATAGGTCAAATCTTGACCCTGTACACTTTTTGGGGACAATCATTGCGATTTAGACAAAGTGTCTAACTCTGGTTAATGGGCGATAATGAGGAAGTCATCACCAAATGAGCTTCCCAGCCATTACATTCACCCGCTGGGCCTTTCCGAGCCGGGAGACCAGGATCAAAATGTAGATGAATGGAAAAACAAAGTTGAAACACCTCATTTTAACCTAAGCAGACTTTGACTGTGCAGTAGAGTCAGTGATAAACGACAACTCCTATTTAACCTGAAATGTTGATTCTAACTAATCCTAAAAAGAACATAACTTGAAACTCCTTTCTAAAGTAACATCACAATTAGTCTTGATTAACTTGACACCTTGTGTTAATCAATGTGTTGGTTCATGCAAATGTTTCCATATTCTGTAATGTAATGTAAAGGCAATAATAAACTTAACTGACAAGTCTGTTCTTTTTCTGAGCTTTTAAATACCATTAAAAGCTCAAACCAACAAAGAAATCTCATCTGTGTAGCAAAGTCTCCTCTTTTCATGCAGTTCGTTAACAATGATTCAACTTTTGTTAGCTTTATCCAAAAAAGTAGATTTTTCTGTCGCATCCTAAAATAAAAAATCTGAAAGGTAGTCTCACCTTATCAGCTTGCTGGGAGTCTGTGTCAGTGTCCATCTTTTCTGGCTCGGTGGTTTCTGAAAGTGACAAAAAAATAAAACTGATTAACGCAATCTCAGTTTAAACGCTGTGACTGAGCTGTAACAGAACGAAGCAGTGGAGAGAATTCCTGTTCAAAGTAAAGTGCATTTATTAATTGAGTGAGGTATACATCATGAAGAAAAGGGGAACTTGAAAGCTTTTTAAATGAACACAGGAAAGTGTGTGAGCATTTGCACACATTCACCAATGACCACTCGACACGTGACAGGGTGCATAAATGTGTACAGCTGAATGTTAAATCATGTCATGGGTGCACTTGAGCGTGTGTTAAGAGTTTGAATATTGATTGTGTGCTGGTCGAGTGCTTCGGGCCAGGTGGGGCATGGAACACATTTAAGCTTATTGATGAGAAATGTTGCTCAAGAGGGCATTAATGCAGCTATT
The DNA here is from genome assembly GCF_963514085.1 of Chelon labrosus. NCBI lineage: Eukaryota > Metazoa > Chordata > Actinopteri > Mugiliformes > Mugilidae > Chelon > Chelon labrosus. Next base: position 1,386,960 of record NC_140345.1, on the reverse strand, counting down.
AAACATGATTGCTGATGAGTGAGTGAGTGAGTGAGTGAGTAAGTAAAAGTAAAGGAAAGCCAATTTTCAAGAAAGCACAAAGCAAATTAGAGAGAAAGTGAAAAGCACATAGAGTGTGATGACCCAGTTTTCTACTCCCTCTCTGCCCACGCTCCAGCCCATCTGCTACTGTTGTTTTAATCCAAGGCTGTATATACACACACAAACCAACATTTCTGTATTGCTCAATGTCCCACTGATAAAAACTGATGTGTGTGTCACCTTCATGTAAAATCATTCTCTGAAGAAAACCAAACCAAATCAACTGAGGACAAAGTGAAGGCTTTGTCCTCTCCTCACTCAGCCTTAACATATCCTCACACAGTAGTTTTCTCGTGATACTGCTAAAACAATCTGGTGCCCTCCAGTGGCTGCAGAAATCTCAAAACTACCTCATCCATCCAAACACAGAAATTGACACTTCTAAATGATACTTTTCTTTCCTGAACCTGACCTGGTTCAGTTATCACACTTTTGTACTGACTGAAAAAAAGATATTTTCAGGGTGGCTTTCAGACATATTACCCAGCCAAAATGTGGACACATGATACTCACCAGTCTTCTCAGGCTCCTCTGGGGCAGTCCCAGCGATGCCGCTGCTCTCCAGGCCAAAGGCAGGGTCCACCTTGCCGGTGTTCCTGGCCGCCTCCTGCACCTTCTTCACGTGAGCCTCCACCAACTCAGCTGGCACCTCCTCACGCACACGGGAGAACTCCTCTGCAAACACAGAAACCATTTCAGGTGACTACCTCATGAAGCTCATCGAGAGAATGCCAAGAGTGTGCAAAGCAGTAATCAAAGCAAAGGGTGGCTATTTTGAAGAATGTAATATATGAATCATATTTAGAGTTATTTCACACTTTTGTTTACTACATAATTCCATTTTATTTTTTTGTTTGTGGTAAATTTATTTCGAATTTATCAAATGCGTAATGCACTATTTATTTTTATTTAGTTTATTTTGAACGTAAAATATCTAGAAAAGATGATAATCAAGAGCAGAGATTTCTATAGTGGAAAATAGTAATTCCAAAGATATTTATTTTCCTTTGTAGCTTACATTACTTATGGTATGACAAAAAAGGCTAGGGGGCACACACAACAAAGGTTGGGAACAACTGATCTAGGGTTTTTGAGCTACCCCTTTTGAATTTCAATAGAATTATAAAACTTATTTGGTCCTTGATGTTGAAGAATTACAATTTTAAAATCCCTGGTCTCTAAACACACATATCCAACTGTGTCCTCACAGCACTGTTAAAAAAAATGTGTTTGGTTGCGCAAAGCTGCTTAATATGCTGAGCCTTACAAGTTGGAATTATAGCACTAATATCTATCAGTAAAGACTTGACCTCTATGACTCAAAATATTACTGTCAGATTTTATGTTAACTCAACATAATTCTCCCACCAGTTCTCACCTAGGGCAGCTTTGGCAGCAGCAGATGCCACTCTGGGGTCCACAACAGAGGCCAGGAAAGCTACTGTGCTCATGACAGGGTTTCCAGACTGGCTGAAGGGTATGGGCTGGTAGGCCAGAGGGCCCAGGGATGCCTCAGTGCTCTCCAAGTATGGGTCTTCAATAGGGAGCCGCAGGAAGTGCAGGATGCACTCGTCCTGGGTGCGTGAACCGACGTGCTCCGATACTTTGTTCCAGTCATCTTTGTACATCTCCAGAGCCTGAAAGGATGCAATCGGAGTGAGGATACAAGTCTCAATCGTGATACTGGGCATGTGTTTCATGGAAAAAGCAGATGAGCATAGGTAGTTAATTGAATGGGTGTAAAATGTACAAGACTGAAGAAATTACAGGGTGCAGAGAGTAGGAAAGAAGGAACGGGTTTTTGCAGACGAGAAAGGAAACTGTCTTTGAGAAATAAAGATTTATAAAGCCATGATGGATGAAACAAGCATCCATCAATGGCATAAGTACTGAAAATAGATTTAAGAGAAGGTGGGAAAAGATGGAAAATAGTATTATTTCCTTTCTGTTCTGCCTGAGAGAAAGTGTTGCAGGACATGCAACGAGGGAAATAACCATTTTTTGTTTCTGTCACTATTTTTGCCATGTGGTTGAACAAACTGTGTTTGCTCAGCAGCCTAGCATGTTCCCAGTTCATTATTTTACAATCTTCTGTCCTGTGAGACTCACCTCCAGCAAAAGTAGAGTCTCCTGTTCAGTCCAATCCCTGGTAGTGCTGACAGGTTTGCCCTGAATGACCCAAAGTACAAAAAACATGTAAAGATAGGCAACCAAAGAATCTGCTCAGTGTAGCTGTTTTGAATTTATCTCACCAGCTCACAGGGAATTTTAAATGTGGAAAACATGCAAAGGACGTTGAAAGAGTCCTGCTCCCACCTTGGGGTTTTTCTTGTTGTAGAGGTCAGAACGTAGGCCAAAGTTCTGCAGGTCAATGGCCTTGTCTTTGCCTTTGTCTGCGAAGTTGTGCATTGGCTGGGGAGGAGGAATCTAGAGGGATAAAACACAAAACATATTAATCCATAATGTTTAGCTAATGACTGATTTAGTGACATATGATATATAATATTATATATAATGAATATATATATATATATATATATATATATATATATATATATATATATATTTATAATTTTTTCATAGCTTTATAAAAGAAGCTTGTCTCTGTATGCAACTGCTGTGCTGGAAACCACATGGCTCATATGTGACAAATATTCTTCGGATCCTGCTTTTTAAATGGAAAGTTTTTCTTAGTTTACAATAGTGAATAAAATATCTTGGGGTGCTGCAATACCGGTGGAGGTCGGTGGTTGAGGGGCATGAGGCCAGAGGGTGTGTCAGCCAGCACAGTGAAGTGGGGTGTGGGTGGGGGGCCCATAGGCAATGGGCGACTCTCAGAATCAACCTGGTAGTTCACCAAACCCCACTGTTCCAGGAACGCATGTACCCTGGAGAAAGAAATTGATGACAAAAACACTTGTATTTCTTTCTCTTTTTAGATTTTTCACATTCATTGTTAAAGATCTGAATTTAGAGATTATTGTTGGCGTCATAAGACCTAAATCTTTCCAAGAAAGTGTTTAGTGTAGACTACTACAAATATTCCTCCACTCTGGCATAAGACAAGCTAAGAATGTGGATAAAGCACACCTCATGATGGCGCAGACATCTCCGGTTAGGTTCCTGCGGCAGGAGGTGGAGGTGAGGTACTCCTGAGGATTTAGCCGGTATGTGTCGATCATGAAGTTGCGGTAAGCCAAGTAGCTGTTAAGGAGTTTACAAAATTAGCAAGATAGGAAACATTTCTTTGGTTCTACAGCAACACATGGTCCAACAAGTGACATTAAAATCCATGTGCGACTTATGGATACACATATACTCACATCTCAGGAGTTTTGGACTTGTTCTTTCCGTTGAAGAACTCAGGCAGGGCTCTTCTCTCTATCTCATGGATGCTAGCAAGAAAAGAAGGAAAGAACAAAAATAAGAAATGAATTATTTTAAATAACACATTAACTTTGGCTTCTGCTGTTGAAAAACAAGATATTCCGTCACTGAGAGCAGTTTTTCAGTTTTCAATGACAGAAGGAGACCTTCCAAAGGGGCCTCCAACCTGATACTACTCTCCACATGCAATCTTATTACACGTCATGTGTTTGAATCTTTAGAATAGACAAGTACCATGAGAGGACCCAATTTAAAATGAAAAGAAGGTAGCTCTCTGGAGTGAAAAGAAGAAGAGGAGAAAAGAAATAAGGATAGTGGAAAGTGTAGAAGATAATGATGATTAATAATAATATTTAAATATTTGACTAAAGCCTTCTAGTCTATCATTAACTATGGGCGAGACACATTTGCATAAAATAGCTTCCACCTTTTGCCAAGGGCCCCAATAAACTCTGGAATCACCTCTGAAGAGCAACTTAAACTGTAAGGAAACTGCAACTAAAATAAATGCAAGCTATATCTTCATCATGGGAGGAAGTCCCAAAACTAAATCTATGAAGTATATATTAATGTAGTGGTAATATGTTTATTCCCATTCAGAAACACTTACCAGTTGTAGTCAAACCAAGAGGCGTAGCTGGGGATGATGATGTGGTGTGTCTGTTCTGTCACATTGTCTTCACCTGCGTCCATCAAACGATTGACTTCACCTTTGCTTTGTTCCTCGTCATCCTACAGAGACAGAAAGAGACTGGTCTGAGACACAATGTGACCTAATACGAAATATAGAAAACATCTAAAGGCATAAAGTCCCGGACTACTGAGGACCGGCTTGCTGCAAGCTAACAAAATCGGTCTTGCATAAACAAATTAAGGGCCAAGACTGGTTAATTAACAATATTACAGAAAAGTCGACTGGGTTTGATTTTTAACCAATAATAAAAAAAAAAATTAAAGTGGTGGAACGTTTTTAGCACATCTCATTCAAATATTTAGGAGATTTGGAGACTGAATGGAAAAGCGCATCTACACACTGCGTTTTAATTCCCAATAATTTGACTGAAAACATTTGTAAGAGTGTAGACACAGAAAGGCCAACCAATAAAAACCTTTAGATTTTGGACAGAATTGTTTAATGTCAAATGATCAATGCTTAGGTTCATATAATTTAAAATGATGTACACCATACTCGTGCCAAATTTTTCTGACATCATTCATCATTAAAGATATCCTACCGGAGAGAGTTGACAATCTGATAACTTCTAGTGGAAATCTGTCATTACATTTGACCTCATTATCATGATTTCATACTCAATCTATAAAGCTTGATTTTATTTATGACAGTAATTGTTAGTAGCTGCGGCCCAAACCAAGAAGCTCTGCAAACACATGTTCTCTTCTTTTCACTCCCACCTACTTTTCAGAGTGTAGTTTGATGAGGATAGACACATTCAACAGTCATCTTACCTTTTCACCAGAAAGCATAGAGTCATCTTCCATGTCATCTGGAAAAAATAAAACCAGACTTCAGTTGTCAAACTTCATTCTGTGAGAGGGCTGACAATCCCATAGTGAATGCAGCAACTCATAAATATAAGTACTAAACACACAAATCCAGTTACAGATACATACCCAAGTCTGCCACATTCCCTCCTTTTACTGGAGTATTCTCGCTGTCTTTCTTTGAATTTGCTGTGCATGGAACAAAAACGCAAAGAGATGAACAAAGTGACTTACTGAAGAATGAAAAAAATAAACAAAGACAGTCTAATTTTACAGTGAGCACAGAAGCATTAACCAGCACTCAAGTTTGCAGATGAGGACACTGAAATAGACCCAGAGTTGCATGCTGGAGAAAAAGGAGGATTTTTACGACAAAAGTGGGACATCACAAATGGGACTTGTTCTAAAAGAGAGCAATTCTTTAGCCTTGATTGTGTGTGGTTTTGAAGGCAATCTGTCAGGAGCACATCAAGGAAAAAAAAAAAACATCCTCGGGCTGTTAAGCTACTTGTCTGACTGGAGGACAGTGCATCTGTCTGTGGGAAAAATCAGAGTATTTTTCTGTTGGCAAGTGGATTTTCTTGTCATCTTCATGCTCCAGTGTACAATAACCCTGCAGAGGTTCATGCAAGATCCACCACAGTTTTATAAGTTTAAATGAATTAAAGAAGATCCTTTTCTGAAAAGGACAATTAGGTCAAGGACAGGTTTGTGAAGCCAAATATAGACTCACGTGCTAAACCATTAGGTACACTAGTGAAAACAAATGCATTAGAATAAAACAGTCCTGCACTAAATCTCCCTTCATGGCTATTATAATGTTCAGTTGAAGTTGACACAGTGTCAGAAAGGTGGTAATTCACCTGTATGATCATTTTGGAGGACGTACTTTGTTGTACTGTTAAACTGGATTGAATCAAACACTAAAGTGTTTTTAGTGTATTTAAATGGTAAACGGTAAATGGCCTTGTTCTTATATAGTGCCTTTCTACCTCTTCGTGCTCAAAGTGCTTTACAGTCACAGATGTATCTACCCAGCCACTCAGGCAAGCACACACACATTCACACACTGCCACGTACTGGGAACAACTGGGGGTTCAGTGTCTTGCTCAAGGACACTTTGGCATGAGGCACATTCTGGGGATCGAAAAACTAAACCTTGTGGACAACCCCCTCAACCTACTGAGACACAGACATCCCCTTTAGCCAAGCCAATTGAATGAAACCGAGTTGCCAAAATAATAGGTATACGTTTCAGGTATGATTCAAGTACTACAAACCACAGCCTAAATCAAAACACAGTTGAATCAACTCTCTCAGTTATTTTAAACAAATGTGAATGCCATTCATGAAGTTGAGGTTCAGTGCAGGACTGATGCATTTGTTTTCACTAGTGTACCTCTCGCTCTAGCCGCAGATGGATGTCATTATATGTGCCAATACGTCGATTAGCAGATTCATCGTGATGCGACACATGGCGATTCGATAACAATTCATAAATGTTCAAAAATTATTATGAATACTGATGCACCGAAATGAAAATTCTTGTCCGAAACCGAAAATGGAGACTCCAAGGCCGGAAACCAAAACGCCGAAAGACATTATTATGACAATTATTAGTACCATTGCATTTATGGCTATGACTGTGTACTACCCTCACTAAAATCAAGGCATTGCAATTGCATAAATTAATATTAATGTTTCAAAGAATAAATCAATGACAAAATTATGAAAATATTTATTTAGCACATTCCAACAAATAAAATGCAAAATAAAATGTTTAACTTGATCCCACTCATATGTACATTAACTAATAATGGAGCAGAAGCTTTTGCAGCTGGAAATCAGCATTGATCCACCGTGCGTTTAGACTGAGCATATTTGTTTTTATTTTTATTAAAAAAAAAGTTATTCCCCCCCCCCCCAAATGGCACGCGATTTACCCGCACTGCCTTCACGATCTACCGGTCGATCGTGATCGACGTAATGGGCACCGGCACCATCACTGGGAAACTTCCTTGCTTGGATGTTTGGATTTCTGGTGATAAATTAAACCTGACCTCGCAGATGCACGCCTCTTGAAATTTCAGCATCACACGTTTTGCAAATCGCTATCAGTGGGTCTTTATATAATACTTTATATATTGAAATACGTCCACACGGCAGACATGCCCATGCTGGCTGCGGTTGTTGCTTGCGTCATCACAACATCCTGTTTCGGTCCTGTTGTTTCGGCGATACAGGTCTTCTGGTGAACATTTTCGGTGGCCGAATATTCAGTGCATCCCTAATTATGAATAATAACAAATAGTGTAAAACCCAGATCTTTCGAGGGATTCGGATCATTCTGAGAATGGCGCTTCACTCGCCCACTGACTCGGCTGAGAAACAAAACTTATCCCCGCTCTCGGTTAAGCAGGGATCCACGAGCAGCGGCTATTAGTCGGTTAAGTTTCGTTTCTCTGCGTATTGTGCGTAAGTGAATGAGTGGCTGAGTCCCTTAGTTTGCGCTGCTTGCTAGTGGTCAAGTACGTTTTGCGTCTCTGCCGAGTGAGATGTAAGATGCTTGAATGGTGCAGTTTATTGATTATATATTAATCAAATGTGGTAGGACTCAACTACGCCGGTTAAATAGACGTCTAGATCCATGATTCTTGAGCCGTCTTTGATGGCCAGTTATATGAGCCGGATCCGAATCTTTTCTTCACCGCTAATAATAACTAAATGACAGGAACACAAGTTGTGCATGGAATGGAATAAGCCAATTGGGTTTTTTGTAATAGACCTGCTAGTACAGAAGTCTGTGAAAACCTCTAAGGATTTTGGTTAAAAGAAGTCTTATTTATTTCTAAAGGCACTTTGTTATTTGTTTTCCTGAAAATGTGGAATTCATTCCACTGAAGTTAATTTTTTGTACTGTTAATAGAGAATTCTATATTTTGAAAAGTATTGCTTTTGATACAGCAAATGTTTTGCACTTAAGGAAGGTAACTGGCAATCTTTATTTGTTGTGATTAAGTGCAGCTTTTTGTTGTATAGGCTGCTGCTAAAGGCACACTATTTTCCTGTTGGTTCCAAGTTGGTAAATATGTTGGATCATTTGGTGGCTTGACCTGAATTAAAGATAATGGAGATACATTTATTTGGTTACTTTAATTAATTGATACAGACAAATACCTTGTTTAAAAGTACGAAGTAGCCACAGAGTGAGAAAAATAGAAATCCTGAATGGGGGAAAAAAGATGCATCGCAAATCGTGATTTTCGCGATAATCGTTGAGTAATCGAATCGTAAGCGAATCAAATCGTGAGGTGCCTTAAATGGCACACCCATATCATCCAACTTGAATAACACTGGGTAAACTAAGCTTTGTGCTGCCAAATTTCTCCTCAATCATTTCCACTGGCTTACCAACCACAAATGCACAAATAATCTATTAATCTACTTACTAATAAAAGGCCCATCTACAATTTTCATCAATTAATCATTAAAACCTTAATTCCTTCAAACTTCTGACTATTATTGTTGCCTGAAATATATTTGTGTTTTTGACTAAATCAGTTTGTTACATTTTGTTGACATTCTCTGGACAAAAACTATCAACATGTTATTCTGAAGTATTCCTATATTAACCTTGGATTCATAGTATTGCATCTTATCCTTCTGCACATACCATTCTTGGACATGCTCCCCTCTTCCATGCTGGCACCAGCCGATGAGTCGTCCATGTCCTTTGTCATGTCCTCCTCCGTGTCCTCTTCTTCGCCTCTGTGGCCTCGTCGCTTCCAGTGAGGCCCTGGGTTCCTGACACATAGACAATTATGGGTCAGTAAAATCCAACTGTAAACAATTCATTGAATATTTTGAGGTGCTTGAATGCTCTACACTTTTCTTACTGTCAAAAAAAGCACAAGTTCAGAAACAGATCCTGTGAAGAGGACTGCCAGTGTATCGTGTCATATCTAATTCTTCTGAACCACAGAGGTTTGATGTTGAACAAAAGCTATTAAAAACTGATCAATGACCCTCACTGCTGTCCCATGTTTCTTCATTGCCATCTAGTTTTCTTTACCCAATACCACATAAATCATCCTGCTGCCATAAATAAGTTATACACCATCAAATGGGTATTAATCCAGAGATGAAAATAGTCCCGACACTATTTACTTCTGTTTTAGTAATGCTTGCTTAAAACTACAGCACCCAGGTGTCTTAGAAAATTACAAACAAAATACTTCTGAACCTTTTCTTCAATGCTTTGGTTTGCAATAAGAACCAATACGTGTCACACACAGGGCAGGGACGTTAGACAAGTTTGAGACACACCAAGATGACCAAGTTTTGTTTCCTTACCCCTTCTTGCCTCCCTTCTTGCGGGACTCGGCAGGAGTACTAGGCGGCGAGGGTGAGCGCCTCCTCTTCTTGCCAGCAGAGTTGGCCTTGCGCTCCTTGCGATCAGGTGTACGGGAAGACTGATCAGACAAACCCCGTGTAGCGCAGGGAGCGAGAGATGGAGGATGAGAGAAAGAGCCGCAGAATGAGAGGATGGAACGGTTGCACACACAAGGAGGGGAAGCGGCAGGAGAAAGACAGCAGGGAGGGGGGAGGATGCCGTGGTGGTGAAGGAGACAACCAGGGTTCCTGTCCTCTCTCAAAATAACTTCTCTCACACAGACCTTCACCTCTGGATCTGTGTATGTTACCTGCCTTAAATTATCTTTAGCAGACAAACTTGTGAAATGATTTGATTGTCCATTAATTTTTATTATTGAAATCTACTCCAGACCATACGAAAATGACAAACAGGCTCTTGATTGGCTGTCTATAATCGTAGTGTCAAACTAAAGGTCTTGGAACTTTACAATTTCCAACTCTGCTGTATACGTATATTCAGGGAAACGACACTCAACGTAAATCAGGGAGATTCAATTTTTAGTTTACCAGTTTTCTGTCTGAATTAAAATCCTGGAAGTTGTTCAGAACAACTTTCCTAGCATGGACAGAAGCCCTGAAATTTATTAGGAGGAGACAGGGTGTGACGAAAGGTTTGAAAAGGATGGGCAACAAACAGATGCAAGCCAATTGTAGACAAAGGAAAGCGACAATGCACAACCCACACAGCACAGTCACGTGCAACACATGCACTCAAACACACTTATACTTAGCCAACAAATTTCCTATCTGTAAGTTTTTCTACAGTACAACCTTTGTGGCACATATTTGCTAAGTTTAGGCTGCTATATTTAATAATTACATTCAATGACTTTGCTGGTTTGAAGTAGCAATTATCATGCTGGAGACAATCAAAAGGACTGTTTTAGCTGACATTTAACAACAACTATGATTCCAAACTGTACCGATAAACTACAGCTAAAATAAAACACTTTCACGCCAAGGATGTTTTGGGGTTCGGCAATGACAAACAGCTTAAGGACCTACCTCTTCCTCCTTTGGGAAAATCCTTTGGCGGAAGCTGACTGGCTTCTTGTTCTCATCCACCTCATAGTCTTCCTCATTCATCCACTCATTGAAGGCATCAGTGTCTAAAACCCACTTGGCATGGACCTGGTCAAGTGAAAAGTGGATACAGGAGGTTGAGTATATGACCTGATAAACACAGGTTGCTAATTTATTTCAGTTTCAATACAAAGATACTACTACATAGATAGAAATGTTTCACCTTCCATGGTCTGTCAGTGCTGGGAGGGTCCTCCAGGTCACCATCTACCTCACTGGCTGACACCCAGGTGTCATAACTGTCATAAAAGAACAACACAACAACAGCAATGGATCTGTGATCAGTACGATACTGATGAAGAGATATGTAGTTTCAGACTAAAACAGTTCCCCAAACAGGCCCGAGAGAGAGAATTATTTATCAGTAAACAATTCGTTAAGTTGGGCTTCTTGATGAGCCTCTCTATGCCCCTCTCTGCTCACCTGTCTGGGTAGAGACCCCAGTGCACGAGCACCTGCTTGTCTTTCTTCAAGACAGGACGTAGCCATTCCTCTGCAAAACACACACAAACACCAAAGCTGAGAATAACAATCCACAATAGCACATAAAATGTTGAGCAATTCTGCTACAATAAGCTGGTTTTAGGTTAAATAGTTAACATGTGTTGCCAACGGGCACACACAGGGAAGAAAATATATTTGATCGCAATTTACAGAGCTTTGTTACGTACCTTCTTCTTGCTGAGATGGAGACGGGTAAATGTGGTGGGTGGCTTTTGACTTATCCTCAGTGATGGAGCCCTGGAGATGGACATGAGAATAAACAACTAAATAGGCCGAGCTTAAGTGACTCTTTTAGTTATCTTGACTAATGTAGGCTCACCTGGTGCCTTTTGATGATGTCTTTGAGCTTACTGGCCTGTTTCTGCTCAATTTCCGACATCAGGAAAACAGTGGGCCGTGTCAAGCAGTTATTCTACAATTAGAGAAACTATAAGTTAAAATGAGTCGGAGTCAGAGGACATTGTTGAGGAGGACCCTGACAATGAGACATCCTCCTCTGATGAGAATGAGACCGTCAGTGTTGACCCTCCTGTTGTCTCTCAACCACCAGTAAACACACTACCTTCCAAAAATGGAAAGATATTATGGCTCCCTACTTGAACAACAGGCTAGACTTAGTGCTGCTAATGTCATCAAAACGGTTCCAGACCCCAACAGATATACTGTCAGCCATGTCCAAGACAGCAAATCAACATTTGAGCCCTTTAAAGGGGGCGTAAGTATATGGGGACATTTGGATATACTTGGATGTGACCCACTTGCAAGCCTACATTAGGTAGTTTGTTTTGGCAGGAGTGTATAAGTCAAAAGGCGAAGCTACAGCAAGGATTTGGACTGTTGATACTGACATGGACACTGGCCTCGAACATAATGTTATTATTGTTCACAGAAATATATATATATATTTTTTTTATACCAAATGAAAGAACTAGAATGAGAGAGCTGCCTCCATCACTAAGGACCCCACCCACCCCCAACATGGACTCTTCACACTCCTACCCTCTGGCCGGAGGTACAGGAGTTCATTGACTAAAAACATGGACTACTCATGCCTGCAATGCACTGTTCACTTTTTCAGTTTCTGTTTACATTTTTCAGTGCATTGTTTACATTCCCATTTAATATTTGCACTAGTGATTTTATATTTTTATACTATATGTAAGTTTTATATTTTATTTCTAAGATTTTTTTTACATTAGGCATTTGGGTGGACGGCAAAAGAAGAATTTCATTGAACAGAGAAACATGTTTCTACACTGTGCACATAACGATAAACACTTTGAATCAAATATAACAGACAACACGAATATGTATTTAGAAACCATATAAAGCCAATTAAACATATCTCTTCCCAATTTTAGGTCGGTCAGTGAGATTTTATGGTGATCTGCATATGCTCCATAGTTGGTATTCTAGATGTATAAGGGTGGTGGGGAGTTGTTTTATTTAAAGAGCTATTAAGGTAGTCAACAACCAAACATCAAGGACCTGACACATAAACTTGGGCAACAAGTTTAATTATAATCATTTTCTGGAGGTTTAAATTGGTGGGGTTAAATTGACCGCAAGGATAAAAGTAAATTTGGAGGTAACAGGAGGGTAAAATGTGCTAGTTTATACAAAAAGTGCTTTAAAACTAAAGACTGAGTTAGGGTACTGTGGGAGCCAGACGCCGCAACCTAGCACGTAGCCAACGCTGATGCAAGCCATTTATACTTGTGCTCTCGTCAGTCTGTAAAGATATCACCAAAACGCTAGTCTGCACTGTATCTTTTTTTGCCAGTTGGATTCATTTTTGTTTCTACTTTCTGCTTCACTTTCAAAAATGGCGACCGAGACTTTTGTTTCATACAAATGTTTGTATCGCTGAGCCTCCTCAGTTAACCTGAGTTCCATCTTTGATCCAAAACAATCAATTTGAAAATTGCAGAGATGGAGAAGCAAACGGAAATACTAAAGCAGAAACATTCTACTACCAAGCTGACCAATCACAGCTCTTGAGGTCTGCATTAACGCTTGCGTAGTTACATTTCTGGGGAGGTGCACATCAGCTATGCCGCTAGGGTCTGCCTATGCTCTGCGCTGTCGCCGTAGCTACAGTGTCAAATTGAGACAGAAGAAAAATCCTCCTATTAATCAGATTATTCACTGAGTGTACATGAGACATAATGAAGCTTAGCGTTAGCGTATCTGGAGAGTAACACACATCGAAATGCCAACAGAATATCCTGCGTATCATATATCCTAGTGAAGGACATTGTGTCATAAACTATAGATTTATGAAGTTAATACAATCAAAGCAACTTTATCTACAGAATATCTATAGACTGCAGCCTGTGTGTGGAGACTAAAGTTCATACCTGCACTAAGTTCTTCTCTACATTTAAGAACATTTCCACATTTCTGTCCATCCGGGAGGGATTCTGCAGGTCAAATCTGCGCCTGAGAGTGGTGCACAGTGAGAAATACCATGAGATGAAGTATCAGACATGGACTGCATCATCATTTCAAACAAATAATAATAATAATAATAATGTTTTTGACAGATATTAACCAAAACTTCTCAGAGGTCCAATTTAGGATCGGGTTTTGTTTTGTTACAATCACCACTAGGGACTGAGGCAAACTGCTTTTTATTACCACCAGCCAGAATCCAAACAGAAGGACTATGTGAGGTTTAAAATGAACACCAGATATATCAACTAAATTTAACCAATGTCAACTCACCAGCCCTGCTCACTCTTAAACTTGTACACAGACCCCAAGATGTGACAGAGAGCACCTCCTGCCTTGAAATCCATGAAGCACTTGGCCTGAAGATTAGAAAAGAAACAATGGTGACGATGAAATGTTTCAGCATCCAGCAATGATGGTGGCATGTTGCTTTACTAAAAGTAAAGGGTGTGCTTACAGGTAGCTTGGTGAGAGCAGGATTGTTGACCCTGCGTCCAAAGGCGTCCTCCTGGAACTGCAGCAGCTGGACCACCAGGCCCGCCAAAGATTTACTGGAGGGGGAGTCATTCTGGACATACTGAGACCAAGAACAGATAAAACCATTCATTAATGCACGTCAGTGAATGAATGACAAAGCCGCACAATATATCAAACCATGCAGCATCACAATTCTACTGCTGACAATTATTGATGTTTTCTTATTATTAGTTACATTTCTGATCAGACAAAATCAATTGTCAAAACAAATAAATATACAATTTACAAGTGAAAAGAGCTCAAACTAATCCATTTAGCTCCATTTGCATACAGATGTTACATATGTGTTACATGCCGGGCATTTGAATGAGCTAAATAAACTCAAACATATTGACACTAACCCAGATATAATATCGAGGCTCTGCTACTTTCTGCTTCCACCTACATGTACATGTCAGAGGTAAATACTGTACCTATTACACCACTACACTTTCTACACTACACCGACAGCTTAACAGATTCTAGTTAAAATTCATATATAAAATTTTAACATGGTGCGATATGAATGTATTCATTCCAGAGCATAATTCACAAACTACCTGGCCGTATGCAAATCAGATCCACTTTCCCCAAGCCAATAAACACATTCATCCTAGCCCAGCATAGCCGGAGTCAGTTTTTATCAGAAAATGATTCTGATAAGGCAGGATTTGGATTTCATTACATGGTGTGTTTCTTTAAACAAATCAGACAAAAAATAAAAAAATAAACTTCTGCTTGCAACTGGATAGTCTTTACCGTCGCCATAACCAAAATCAAATTCCAACTTTCTGACACAAAAAATTTTAGGCGATGAAGTTTGTCTGGCTTCCAGGCTACATTAATGCATCAATAAATAGAATCGGATCTGCATGAAAACAGGATCACAGATAAACTCCACAATTATTACAAATTACCACAGATGCTCATGTACCAGTCCTGTGTGAATAGGACTTTAAATGATTTTTTTCTAAAGACAAACTACAACAGTAGTATTAGTAACCATAACAGTGCCATTATTCCTACTTATGGTGCATGTAATTTGAAACAGGCATTGCGATTTGTGTTTTTTATGCAACCACATGGTATTGCTCAACAACAACAAAATACACTGGACATTAGTTTTTGATTGAATTCATTATTAAAGCCCCACTTTACACATAATGCTGCATATTTTCTGCAAACTGAAAACGAATTCATCTTTATTACAAAAAAATCTGAGTCAGGGAAACCCACTTCTGGTACAATGAGTGAATCAAAACAAGTTCAACCCAAGTTAGCCTTTTAGCAGCAGTTAAATGTACAGTTTCTGAGCTCAAAACACAGACCAGCATCCAAAAACTGCTTCCACAACACATCGCCCATTTATTTAATTTGAACATTTCGACTGTTCGAGCGGCGTTTAAGTGTGTCAGTGAGTTTGAATGAACGCATGAGGAGGCGTGAGGAACAGCCTTTGTTTAGCTAATTTTGAGGGCGAGTGGAGCCTGCACAGCCTGGCATGCTGCTGTGTTGACAAAACTCAACACTGGCGGCTCTTCGGTGCAAAATACTACTGCTCCTGCAAAATGCCAGATTTATTTCTGACTTTGAACGTCATTTGATTTGGGGGATAGAAGCCAAGTTGTGTTAATTTCAGTAGTATTATGAGTTCTACATGGTGTCCCGTGACTAACATTTGGTTAGCCTCTCGGGCCTTTTACAATGCCGATAAGAGTTACGCTGATTTTATTTATTTATATTTTTTTGAAATGCGAAAAGTACAAAATGTGATCTGAACAATAATAGTAGCTGCAAAGTGCACCGGAAGCACGTTTGTAAACATTTCACCTGAGGTTGTTATTAGTAGCGGCTATGGTTTGGCAGTTAGCTAGCTAACCGCGAGCTAGCAAGTGAATAAACCGCTAAAAATGAGCCTGTTAGTTTTGTGGTGAAGCAAATGCGTTCGTATTGTAACCACGTACACAACCAAGTAAAACTGTGGTATAAACGGGTAGAATCTACGCTCTAGTTAGCTTATTGTGGCTGTAGCTCGCTTAGATATCAACGGTCCATTGTGCCAGCGCGACGCGGGCCTTCATAGAAATCAATGGAGGAGCAGAGCAGCTAGCTCACCTTTTTGTAGTGCTTTCCGATCCACAGCCGCACCGTCTCCAACTGGGATACCGTCTCTGAACTTTCCCAGAATTTCGAAGACGGACCTCCGTCCTTCTTTCGTCCCACTGCTGTTCCGCCGCCGACCGGCCCAGTAGCCGGTCCACCTGAGCCCGTTCCGCCTGCCGTTGTCGCCGCCGTCGCCATTGTGTGTTTTGTTCACTGCGTTTGTCCTTCTCCACGGCGTCCCTTATCGTGCAAGTTTTCGAATGATATTGCGCAGCCGCAGACGCGTTGGCACGTTTCAAGTCTCGCGAGTCTTGCAATCAAACTTCTCTTGGAAAAAGTAAACGTGTAGGAGTATATGTACTTTTTGGTATTTTGTGTTTAAATGTCTCTCCATATAATTTATGGAGACCTAATAACATTGACTAACTCACATGATCCTTATGCTGTTATTTATATAAATGTAAATCATTTATTAAATTATTTTCATCTTATTCTGTGTTCATAATTTGATTATTAGAGGTCAAACTAAGAAGGACAATGACAAGTTTCCTTTGCGTACACGTGTCTGGAGTCACCACTCGACCACAGGTTCCCCTTTTTCTATGCAAATAAACACCAGCATAATTTGGGGCAAAGTAAATTATTGTGCAAACATGTGCTGACTCAAGGTTGTTTCACTCACTGACAGCACACATATAACTTATTATTTATTTATTTATTTATTTATCTATCTATCTCTGCCATGACGTTAGCACATATTATAACTCAAACCATGAGACATGAACCGTCATTTGCATTGCTGTACTATTTGCAGCGGTCATTATTGAGAACTTGGTTTGACACGGCTACTTTTTATACATCAACACATTCCTAATTAACCACATGAAGAAAAAGACAAATTAATAAGTGAAGAAAAAAAATACAATTTCAGATTTAGCATAGATATGCTGGAGAGGTTGCTCTATAACTTGTTTATTCTGCTGTCGTTCCAAGAGGTCATGTGTTTGGTGGAGTGGTGTCTACGCTTGACTCTGCAGGCATCACATTGCACCTGTGTAAATCATGTATGTCTAATTCCAGTTTTGCTGGTAGCATTTATTTGTGTTAGAAAGTTTGGGCAGATATGCTGCAACTCGATTCTTATTTCTTTTGTTCGCAATCCGTGCAACCATATGTCTTTGGTGGAGTGTTGTCCACCATTGGTTTTGCAGAAGTAACTTTGCTCCTGTGCAAATCGTACACCTTCTCACCCCACCCGTGCTGATACCACTCATTTGTGGTGTGTAACACAGGTAGATATCAAGGAATGTCTTTTTGTTTTTTGTGTCTTCGATCCAGGAGACCACTCATCTTTGTGTTACGTGCCTTCTGTTGGTTTAACAGGCATCATCTTGCTCCTGTGCTGCCACTGAACTCAAGTAGAACTGAATAGAAAACAAAATCTGTGGTATTTAAATAAATATTAATTCTCAGCTCTCCATGGGCCGACTGGGCCTTTCTGTGTTGAGTTTGCATGTTCTCCTTGTGTCTGCGTGGGTTCTCTCCGGGTACTCCAGCTTCCTCCCACCATCCAAAGACATGCTGGTTAGGTTAATTGGTGATTCTAAATTGGCCATAGGTGTGCATGTGAGTGTGAATGGTTGTCTGTCTCTCTGTGTTAACCCTGCGATAGACTGGAGACCTGTCCAGGGTGTACCCCACCTCTCGTCCGATGACAGCTGGAATAGGCTCCAGCAGACCCCTGCGATCCTTAACAGGATTAAGCGGGTACAGAAGATGAATGAATGAATGAATTCTCAGGTCATGACAACATCATCATTGTGACATCATCTTACTTCGATTGTTTCCAGAATTGTCCCACCTTCTTGGTCATTGAATTTCTTTTAGACCTCAATAAATATTCTAAATGCTAATCTCAAATGAAACATTTTTATGTTTGGATGCATAAACACTAATGTCTAGTGTAGAGTGTAGAATGAAATCACATCAATAGTGTCAAGGAGGTTTGCGAGATATGGCGGTAGGACCCAAATGCAGCATAGAGTGGCTAAGACAGGAGTATGTAAAAGGTATTTAATGACACCCACATCAAACACCTCTGTAAGACAGCTTTTTACCACCTCAAGAACATCGCCAAACTCCGTCCAACACTCACCCTAGCAGATGCAGAGAAGCTCGTCCAAGCCTTTGTCTCCTCCAGGCTGGACTACTGTAATGCACTCCTCATTGGGATCTCTGGCAAGAGCATCCAGAGACTCCAGTACATTCAGAACAGCACTGCCAGGATCCTGATGAGGGTACGCAAGCATGACCACATCACCCCCATTCTGAAATCCCTTCACTGGCTCCCTGTCCCACTCAGGATTGAGTACAAGGTCTCCCTCCTCACTCACCAGTGCATTCATGGACATGCCCCCCTTTACCTACAGGAACTCCTTACCCCCCACACTTCCTCATGCACCCGGTCTGCAACCTCAAACACCCTTCAAACCCCCAGAACCAAGCTCTGCAGCATGGGTGATAGGGCCTTTGCTTCTGCTGCCCCCAGGCTGTGGAACGCCCTCCCTGACCACCTGAGGGCCCCACAGACTACAGATACTTTTAAAAAGGACTTAAAACATATCTTTTTAAAAAAGCCTACAACTAAATTGTATTTTCTTCTTTCTTCTATTTTTATTATTTAACCTTAATTTTAAATTTTTGACCCTGGATTATTTAACTTACATTATTTTTAAACTGTTTGCCCTGTAGCACTTTGAGATTGCTTTAAATGTAAAGTGCAATACAAATAAAATTGATTATTATTATTATTATTAAAGGCGCTGCAGACATGGCAGGTATTCTAAACTTGACAAAACAAAAACTTCTATGAAACATAATCCATGAACATGACAAGACAAAAGTATGAGACAAGCGAGCAAAACACAACATAACAAGACAAAACAATGACAAGTAACAAGAATCATGACTATAGAGCTAAACTTGACAAGAACAAAGGTGAAGGCGGGGCTATATATACACACACGGGAAATAGGGCTGACGAGACACAGGTGAAAACGATCAGGCTGAGGAAGACAATCACAAAGGCGGGAAGATACAGGAAGGACAAGCTAACTATGACACAAAAGGGAAAAACACAGTTAACACCACAAGACAGGAAACCATAAACTTAACAAAATAAAACAGGAAACAGAAACCCAGGAAAACTAAGCACAAACCATGACCTCACAAAACATAATGTTGGCGTGACTCACAAAATCATGACATTTCACACAAATGCCTAAATAAGATCAGTGGTCAACTTTTATTGTGATCTGATTAGGGATGCAAGCAATTAATTGATTATCGATTAATTGTCGATAAGAAATTACTCGATTAAAATTAATTAATTGCAATTAATTGCATTTTGAACCCGTAATTCCCCGGCAGTCCTCGTGGGGGCGCTCTTGACGCCAGACGTACTTGATGCACACGCGGGAACACAAGTGAAGCAGGGCTCTGACGACGACAACAACAGACAAACGAGAAGCGGTAAGCTGACAGGATTTTTTTTTTTTTTATTTTTTTATTTTTTTATTTTCAAACACTTATTTCAACACTTGAATAAGAAACAAACAACAACAACAATGAAACAAAGCGACAGACATTCCAAGACATGGTAAGTGCATAGTAGAAATGAGAAGTCAAATATTATCAAGCCCTTAGGTAAGCTGACAGGATGAAGACGGCAAAAGTTGGTCAATGACGACAACGACGCCAAATGCACAATATGTGGAAGTATTTTAAAGTACAACAACTCCACAACTTCGTTAAATTACCACCTAAATATGTCACATTCAGCCGTGCTACAAACAGCGAGTGGTTCAGAATATGTTTGATATGCTACCATAATGTTATTCCCTGCCCTCAAGTAAGCTCAGAATAAATCTTTAATTAGCCCTCTCGTGCATAGCGGTCACAACAGTGGACAGCTACTAAAAAGTCATTTTCTCTTTAATGCAATGGTTTCTACGATGGAACTGCATATCAGCCTCTAGAGTGCTCTCTGCTGCCCTACTCCATTAAGGTCTTTTCAGTGGTGAGTCGGTGTAACTGCAAGTAAACTTCCTCTGAATCCAACGTGGCCGCTAAAAAGCCATCCGTGCTGACCACTGCTGGTATATCCTGTCAAAGCTTCTATTCTTGAAGAACCACATAGGTAAAAAAAAAAATATATGATGATATGCAGTAACATCTAAGGAAGCATATTATCCGTTTGGAATATGAAATTTTTACTTCCAATATGTAGAAAAATACATTTAACCATGTGTCCAATGAAGTGGACATCATGCATCACCAAGTATATTTTTAACACAAGTCATGTAATTGCTTCACTGTTTCTTGTGACTGTTTTGGTTACAAGTCAGTGTATAAGTGTTCTATGTATAAGCTATTCATTTAAAATATAACTTTTTGTGCAGATTAGCTGTAGTTTGTGTTACTGTACTAATTATTTTATAATTAATCAAAGATTTATTCTGAGCTTACTTGAGGGCAGGGAATAACATTTTGGTAGCATATCAAACATATTCTGTAGATAGAACCTATTCAGAGGGAAATTCAGCCTCTCAGAAAAATTGCCGCTTATCAATTAATCGATCATCGATCGATAAGATGAAGCAACTATCGATTAATGAATTACTCGATAATTTGCATCCCTAGATCTGATTATGTTTTGTAGAAACACTTTTATTGGTGCTATAGCCCTCCTCCACCAGTCCACCAGGTTCCGTATTTCTGCTCTGTAGGCTGATTCGTCGCTGTTGGTGATCAGCCCGACTACAGTCATGTCATCTGCAAATTCCACTATGGTGTTGGCGTCAAATGCAGAGACACTGTCGTGGGTGAACAGGGAGTACGGGATGGGACTGTGCACACACCCTTGTGGTGTGCCTGTCCAGTCTCACGGCCTGAGGTCGCTCTGTGAGGAAGTCCTGGATCCAGTTACAGAGTTGTGGTCTCAGGCCGAGCTAGTGGAGTTTGGTGATTAGTTTAAGGCAGAGCTATAGTCCGCAAATAACATCCTCACGTATGTGCTCTGTTTCTCGAGGCGAGTCAGTGGGGTGTGAAGAGCGAGGGAGGTGGCATCATCTGTGGATGCGTTCATTGGCAAATTGGTGTGGATCTACTGTGGCAGGGATTGTGTCCTTAATCTGTGAGAGGACCAGTTTCTCAAGACACTTCATCACCGTAGAGTAAGGGGCACTGGCAGGTAGGCATTCAGGGAGCTGATGTTGGACTTCTTTGGCACTGGCACGGTGATAGCAAATTTCAGGCACTTTTGGACTGTTGCCAGAGACAGAGGCAGATTGAAAATGTCTGTGAAGACTCCAGCTAGTTGTCTTGTGTTGTCCCTAAGAACGCGACCTGGGACACTGCCTGGGCCTGTAGCTTTTTGTGAGTTGACTCTGCTGGTCCTCTAGCCATTGTCTGTAGGAGTCTTTAACCTTTATTATGCCTTTCTTTAGATTTGGCATGTTTGTGTGCTTTCATTGTCCTCTGTTTCTGGTTTGCATACCTCTATATTTCCTTAGTCACTGTGATATTTCCCACACAGCTGTTGATGTCAAAAAGTAAACCGGAGAGATTTTGATGTTTTTGTGTGTTTTCAGTAAGCACAACACAGAAGTCAGTGAGCATTTGTAATGTTGAAACATCCGGATATTTACGCGGCTTATAACAGAGAAGTATCACAGATTGCGCAAAGTGAAATTTGTGCGACAAAGCATTTTCAGAAAAGTGTTATGAAATTTTTGTATGTAATAACTTTCCACTTTTTTATATGATAGAGCTATAAACAAGTCAATACCTGCTGTGGAAGATGTACTCAAACTGCCATGGCCACACTCAAAGTACGTTATAACAGCTCTAAAATACTCCATATAACATAAACACACAATGTTTTGATGCTTCAGTATGTAACAACTTATCTTTCTGTAACAGATAACTCCATATTAATGTTTATGGACACTATTGCACCTTACACATTACCCTGTATATATAATTTATATTCTTCCTTCTCTATTTCTTGTACATTTGTACCATATGCTAATATGCTAATTTGTACATTTTTGCTTATACTATTTTTATTTTATCTTACTAGATTTTATTTTACTTATTTTTTATTTCTATTTTATTTAATTTAATCTTTTTTTATCTGAGGTTCTTAAGAGTGTTTTTTATGTACAACTAAGCTACTGTGACCAAGCAATTTCCCTTGTGGATGAATAAAGTTTATCTAAGTCTAAGTCTAAGCAGCATTTTATTGTCATAACTGCTCCAGGTAGTGTTAAATGATTGATGGTAAGTATTTAATATCAAAAACCTCCTGTTTTTTGTTCTCCCCGAAGCTTTAAGGTTGTCACTGAATGAAGGTATAAACTTGTCCCAGCTTGTTCAGTCCATATGAAGATTATGTTAAAAGATGGCGAACAGCATGAGTTTATAAGAACCAACCACATGTGGGATACTGCTATTATGAGGCCAAGTTTGCCGTTTCCCAACTTAAAGTGTTGGGTCCTTCTGAAGAATGGCCAGATAGATCTAGCAGTTGTGAAGATCTTTCACTAATCTTTTTATCCTTTTCCTTCATTCTTTGATTTACGATGAAAAGTAGGTGAAAGGTCTAAAGTTTATGGAAAGTTTATGGAACAACTTAGCTTTTTTGTAACTTGTCAAATGTGGTTTGAAAACAATTGAATCTCTAACTTGTGTGCACTAATTTGACAACATACAGTGCCGCTTGTATTTTCAGAGTATTTGCACTCTGAACAAAAATTTGAAAAAAAAAAACAGGGTAACTTCTAAACAACTAAAGGCCTCTTTCACATTGGCTAATGTTAAAGTTCATGAGTCTACCATCAGGAGAGAACTGAACAACCATGGTGTGCATATGGAAAGGACAAGACGCTGCTGTCTAAGAAGATTATTTCTGCCTGTCTGCAGTTTGCTGGACAAGACAGATACCAAAGTGGAAGTTTTTGGTTTAAATGAGAGAATCATGTTTGGAGACGATACAACACTGGATTCCAGCATCTGAACCTTATCCCATCCATGAAACATGGGGGTGGTAATGACCTTGTTTGGGCCTGTTTGGCTGCATCTGATCCGGCTTACCACTATTGATGCACCAAACAATTCTAAATTATACCAGTGAATTCTAAAAGAAAATGTTTGTGAGCTGAATCTTGAGAGAAACTTGTCATGCGGCAAGACAATGAACCCAAGAACACAAGTTGTTCTGCAAAAAAATGGCTTGAGAAGGGTACAATGAATGTTTTGGAATGGCTAAGTCAAAGTCCTGACCTTAAAGGGGAACTACTGTTTTTTACAGCCTGGACCTTATTTCTAGCATAAAATATGGTCGTTTACTCACCCATATAACTTTTGTGTCATTTACTCTCGTTTAGGAAATAATTAGATGTACATATATCCATATAGCGGGAGTGACAGGGCACCGAGACGCACCGAGACCCCGGATGATGATAATAACAGGTAACTCCGGACTCAGCGGGGAATTGCATTAGCATATCATAAAAAATATTGGCGAAATGAACGAGTTTCGCTGCATTTAGAGGCTGCGTTGCGGTGCCAAGAAGACATTCTGTTGCTGTCAGTGTGCACAAGGGGGTCAGACAAGATATTCACAAGAAGGGTTCACATACTTTTGTACCTCAAAGATCTGTACGTATGTTTCATTTTCTTGAATTAACTAATATAAATTTAATTTTCGTGATCGGGGTCTCTCTGTCTACTCTCAGGACTCTCTCTCAGAAATCCGCTGGTGTTTTGAGTTATGTAGAAAACTCAAAGGGATGGAAATACTTTTAAGCGGCACTGTGATAGTTTTTCATATGAAATCTGTAAAGTCATTAGCCTGTAAGCCAGACCAACTTCCATACCGACAATAGTTTTGTGGCAGAAAGTTGGTCTAAACAAGATGTTGGTCTAGAGTTACTCCGTTGGGAACTGAATATGCTCTGGCAAATCCTGATATAGCATCTTTAGTAAAAGATATTAAATAACAAACAGTTAACAGCATTTAATGCCTTATATCGGTTGACACATAATGAAATCCCAACAGTGTTTCCAGACTCATATTCAGGTAAGAGCTGAGTCCGGCTACGATAGGCCTCTTAGTCACCCTTAAATCTTGTAATTGCAAGAAAATGTCTCCAAATCACCTTCACCTCTATTGGTCATTATCAGATATTTTTCTTGATCCGGATCTATGACTTGCGACTTGTTGGTATTTAGTGTCATTGCACCACAGTAAATAGAGCCAGGTTTGCTGTTTGTCCTGTTTTTCTGTCATGTTGGTGAAATGGCACTGTAGTAGACCTTTATAACATCACTCAACCCACTTTAATGAGTGATAGCTACTTATGTGTCATTACATTGTGAGCAAGTGACTATAAAGTTGTTGCAAAATAACCTTTCTTCCTTGCTTCCCTCCTTTTAAACCTTCATTTTGGAGTTACCTCAGTTTTTGTTCAGTGAGTTTTTGTTTAGCTTTTGGTTTTCGGATTCACCCGTTTTTGGATCTGTGATTTTGGTTTACCCTGCCATCCCTGCAGTGCTTTTTGTTCCTGTTTTTGTAAGTTGTCATTAAATTTACTTGCTCAGCATGCCTCTTTGGACTGTGTGTGTTGGGTCTTTCCTCCTTTGCAACATATGTGACAATTGATACACTTGAATCCCTATTCTTAATAATGACAGTATTCTTCCGAAATTTAATTCATGGGTAGGGAAGTGAAACACATGTCCATGGGAGCAAAGCAAACGAGGTGTGATAGGACAGTGCTGAGGATGAATATGATCTGACTTCTGATGATTGGTTAGATGTGATCCATATAAAGGACATGGAAGCGTATGAAGAGAGCTCATTAGACTCATCTGAACTCTGGAAGAAAGCGTTTGCTTTGTCCGGATCTCCAGGTAACACATTTCTTTCTTGCAGCAGACCATTGCAGTACATTTGTGCATGTGTACCTTTGTCTCATTTCAATTCTGTTAATTTACCAAATATATTTTAGCATACATGCGCGTATCTCTGCAGCATGAGACAGTTCTTTCTAATGCTACTCAGTATTAACAGAACTTTTCTTCTTCTTCTTCTTCTAATATATGGTTCCAATTTTCCAGATTATAATTTCTTTTTAGGGCTTTGACCCATAAACAAGTGCTCAAATCCAGCGTTTAAAAGTAACAAGTTCTTAAAATTTGACTGGTGAAATTAAAGCAACAAAATTTAAGACATTAATGTCTGCTACTTCCTTCCCCTTGTTCCTCTTGACTTGCTGTCCAATGGAAATATGAGGAAATGAAATGATACACTGTTACTACAGTAGATGCTGGTGTTTTAAATAATCACTGCTTTAATTTCCCTCTATAACAAGCTCCACCAAACACAATTCAGTTTTCAGTAACAAGTCTACGTTCTATAACGCAACATTATTGCATTTAATGGGGAGGTCAGCGCCTTGAATGGCAGCTTTATGTTTAAACTTTTATAGTCTGCACTGGACAAAAATTTGAATCAGATGTTTTTTCTCATTTGTTTGGCGAGGTCCAGCAGGTGGACACAGCAGTTTTCCTATGTTATTTTATTTGCAGGTGTGTGTTTTTGTCTGAGCTTCTCACTGATTCAAAATGACCAACAGAGTTTTTACACTCTTAAACACCTACAGAACAATTTTTCTAACTTTTGACAATTATTTCATATTTAATAATATTTATTGGAGGGATTAGATTATCATGTTTGACACATGTGCATTATTCATTCAGCATTACAGCTAAACCCCTCCTCCACAATTCCAATTAGTCACATCTCTGAGAGTAATAATGAACAGTCGTAAATGTAAATCTTTAAATATTGTTGTTTGACTGTCAGCAGTCTGAGCCAGAAAGATGAAGCTGAGTGTTTTCCTCCTGCTGCTCCTACTGAGGACGAGCTGGGCTACCACTTATCGTAAGTATGATGTGAGTGATGTCTGTAAAACATTACCGGATGCAAGACCATACATTTCTGTAAAAACACATTTATGATTATTATTATTATTGGTAATGATGAGTATACAGCTTAATATTGAAGAAAAAAAATCAGGTGTCCGGATGCATGGATGCAGCTCTGCTGTTATGAAGATGAAGTAAAGACTGTTTATAATTTTATCACTCTGGCTGACTATAGAGCCTTACAAGTCAGGCAATGAATGCATTCCAGTTTTTTATGAGGCTAAGATTTATTTATTTATTTATTTATTTATTTAGAGTTGTGTTCTGCACAAAAAGTTGTGTTTTGCTGTAATGGCGTGTCTAAAGTCTCTGACAGTCGCATTGCAGAATAACTTCCCCTTTCCTGCTAATCTTTATACAACAGCTATTTGTAATAATAGAACATTTACCCTTCATAACAAGCAGTTCCCGACTGATGAGTCAGGCATGACAAAGGACCTCGCTCAAACCCAGAAAACATAACTTAAAATTTTTAAATTGTGGCGCAGTTCCGAAAGTTTTCCAAAGTTTAAATATAATAAAATACGAAGTGCATGTCCCTGCACAAGAGATAAAATATACATTAGTTTTCATGAGCAAAATCTGACACAGAAATAAGAGTAAGAGTTAAATCTATAGCAGAGAGTCAAAGTTCTACAATGTTGGAAAATCATCAATCTGACAAGACGTACAGCAAATTTAGACAAATACAGAAAGTATAGTTCACTGCACAAATGGTATTGGGGAAAAGACCTAACGACAGTTTGTATTATTCACTCCTATTGTTTAGAAAATGTACAGTGTTCATTGTTAAGGCTAATTTATACACAACCTTATGAAGCTAAGCCATGGAGTATTTACAGTACAGTGAGTATAAACTGTAAGGTATTAAATACATCACAGAAATCAGTCATCAGAAAATATGGCACAACAAAAACAGGAATTTCTCCAAAATTGATTAGAAGATGATGACTGGTCAGGGAGTCTGTCAAATGGCAGGCGACAATATTTAAGGAGATGCAGCTCTTTTTGGAAAGTACTGGTTGCTCCCTTTGCGTGTGACAACTATCACTCTATTATTCAGCTGTCTGGGCTATAGCACAGGGTGGCAGGAAAATGAACAACACAGTCCAGTCTCCCAGAACCACATGGAAAAATATATTATGGTCTGAGATCAACGTTGAACTTTCACTTTTCAGCACAACTATGATACAAAGCACCCATCTAAATCAATAAAATGATGGTAAAGAAGGGATAAATGCTTTGGAAGTTCCTAGAAAATTCATGAGGGGATACAATAGAAAAGAATAGAGAAAAATTCTGCTTCAACTAAGTATTTGTTTAGGGGCAAGCACACTTAGACTGTTGAGTTATTGCAGTTTTTTTTTCCCTTTCAATCTTTGAATGTTTCACATTGGCTTTCAGTTTCATCACATTGGCTGTAGTATTAAAAATAAATGTGCAAATATTCAGATATTTATTCTTACAATTTTTCTTGATGTATTACATCACAAAAACTTGGTGATTTAATAGGGGTATTTAGACTTTTTAGTACTAACTAACTATGGATGTTACTTAGACATGTAGCACCCACCTAGACCAGACCAGACACCCTCAGAAGGTCCATACAGATACACACACACATACGTATATAGATATATAGATATATAGATATAGATAAAGATAAAGATATCCTATATTGATTTCTCATGCATCCCAACTATGTCATTCACAGAAAATGTGGCCTTGCGTGGGAAAGCGACTCAGTCAGACCAATATGAGCACATATTTGGAATGGCTTCCAATGCCATTGATGGAAACCGTAACTCAAACTTTGGTGTTGGATCATGCTCACATACTGATGAACAGAGGGATCCTTGGTGGCGAGTGGACCTGCTGGAGTCCTACGTCATCACCTCCATCACCGTCACCAACAGGGGAGACTGCTGTGAAGACAGGCTCAATGGGCTGGAGATCCATATCGGCAACTCTTTGACCGACGATGGTTTAGAAAACCCTAAGTATGTGAATATGAGAGATAAGAAAATACTCTGCGATGTGCAATTCCATTTAACTGATATTTGTTTCCTGCTTAAGTTTGTCTTGGCATTTTGCACATTTTAACTTCTTTGTATCAAGCTAAAGGCTGGAGTGTATGCAGGAAACGTTTACATGGACAATACACTCCTGAACAAATTCTTTGCATTTCGCAGTTAGATTGTAACCAAATTGGAAGCAGAGCTTCAAAATGCAAAAAGAAGAAACTGGGGCAAGAGACAAAAAACAGACAGTAGACAGTTTATTAAAAACTGCATTTAAACTTGAACACTGTTCATCAGCTGATCAAAAAACAAAACAAAAACAGGACCAAAAATGTCAAAAAAGGACTCAGTAGTGAGCAGCCCCACCTTTCTTGTTTATCACTTCATAAATTCATTAAGGCATGCTTGATGTGAGTGTTTCCAGAAGGCTGATGGGAACGTTGCTCCATGTGGTGAAGATGTTTTCACTACGGACATCCACGGCCTGGAACTGACATCCGTTTTTGTAAACTTCCCTTGTCATCCATCCTCAAACGTTCTCATTGGGATTTAGATCAGGGAAACACGCAGCATGGTCCAAAAGTATGATGTTATTCTTCTGGAAGAAGATGTTGTTAGATGGGCATTGTGAGCTGCAGCGTTGTACTGTTGAAAGACCCAGGCATTACCACCCAGAAGGGGGCACACAGTAGAGGGGATTTTGAAGCTGTTCTCATAATCTGGTTATGATCCACCAGCGCAAAATGCATTTATGCTTGTAATGTTTCCCTTGGTCTTCGTGGATTTTGTTGAAGAGTGTATTTCTTTAAACCAAGTCATTAGATAGACCCACGTTTTCAACGGCACTGTTGCCATTTTGCTGAAGAATTTGAAAAATATTGTTACATTTACAATTATAAACAATGGATTATGATTATAGAACAGTTACAATTAAAAGAAACCCAGTCTCACCTGGCTAAAGTTATGTTTTTTCACCCCAGCCATCCAACCCAACGTCCTCTCTACTCTGTGGTCCCTTCTTAACAGTCACTAAAAGACGCTAATACTACAACTCTTTATCTATTTTAGGAGCTGAAACTCCTTATTTGTAACCCTGTGATCTTGAGTTTATAGGATATGTTGTTTGTTTAAGGTTGACCACACTGTTGAGCAAGTCTGGATTTGTACTGGTTTGACTCTCAGTAACCTACTGTTATGGGAAGATTTATTTCTCTCTCTTTTTTGCCAGGGTTGGTAGATTTTCTCACGTCGGTGCAGGCAAATCGTCCTCTGTGAGTTTCACTGGTCGTGTGGTGGGGCGTTATGTGACACTGACTTTACCTGGTTCAAAAAGGATTCTTACACTATGCGAAGTGGAAGTCTATGGATACCATGCCCCAACTGGTGAGAATCCGATCTATTACATGTATAAACACACGGTAGATGCCGTCACAAGGGGCACTGATCTAAATGGTTAGGGAGACTTTTAATAAGGTGAGAATAACACAAATCATTATGTAATTCCTTTGCAGGAGAAAACCTGGCCCTTCAAGGAAAAGCCACGCAGTCATCACTGTTCGACTTTGGCCTTGCTTATAATGCCATTGATGGAAATCGTAACAGCGACTGGGAAGCTGCCTCCTGCACTCACACAAAAAACGACGTCGGTCCCTGGTGGCGACTGGATCTGCGCAAAACACACAAAGTGTTTTCTGTTAACATAACCAACCAAAATTCTAACCCAGAACGACTCAATGGCGCCGAGATCCGCATTGGAGATTCTCTTGAGAACAACGGCAACGACAACCCCAGGTATTTTGCAGACTGTTTACTTACTTACTATAATTCACCATTCCAATCCAGGCTGAAATATCTCGACTACTACTTTTCTCTTGACGCTGCAGCCACATTCTACTGTGGGCCTTTTCGGCCATTTGTCTCGATATGCCTCCAGAACTGCCAGAATTTGCCCCCTAAGGTTTTGCTTGTACAGTATCACCATCTCATATCCTTACTGTTCTTACACCGACTAGCCTCATAGCTGTCATCCATGTTTTTATACACAGTGATTATTAAGGTATACAAAGAGGAGATGCTCAAGCAAGTAGAGATAACCATGGCCTGTTGGATGACTACATCTGGCAACAGTTATGACAAAAGCCAATCTAGAGTGAATAAAAAGTTGAATGGATTCAGATACAAGTATTTGGACTGAGATTTAGTTCAACGATGAATGAGTTTTATCTCCTAAAACTTGTTATATTCGCGTTTTTAGTGACTAATGTTGTGATGTTGATATACAGGAATGAGTGTCTAAAGAGTACATCAGAGTAGAGATGATTTTGGGGTGGATGGATGGGTTGAAACAACATTAGAATTTAACAGGTGGGGCCATATTTCTTTTTTGCATTGCAAAATTACAAAAAGTATGAATCTGATGTAAAATCAAACTTGGAAGAGATTCAAAAAAGGTCCAATTTGTGCTGATTATGGGGAAAATAAGAGAAAACTGATAACAGGACCGTTATGTGATTAATAGTGCAAATAAAATTGAAAAGGGTTGAAAAAGTGTAAATACAGTGTTTTAAATCTTAAAATATAATTAAAAAAAGTGTCTGTAAAACTGAAACTAACGCATTTTTAAATGTGTCACTTGTACCCAGGTGTATTAGATATTCTCCCTGGTGTGAAACTTTGTAAAAACATTATTTTGCAATTTGAAATCAAGGCAGGGTATTAATCCCATAAGCAGTTTGCAGGCACACAGGTGCTGCTCCCTGGTGGCCAAATACAACTACTGCAAGTTTGAGAGAAGCATCTAGCATGACATAAAGGCTCAAACTCATCATGTAACAGCGACTAATAAACCTCAGCGCCTCCAAGATTTATTTTTGACTTACTACACCCATTCATACCACCGTAAGTGCACATTAAGGTTTGAAAACCAAGGCTGACTGTGTCCTTTACTGCCAAATGCTGGATCAAATTTCTGGTAACAATCTTTGTGTTTATGTCAGAATTTATTTAAAGCTTCAGATAAAAATGCACTTTTTAAACTTGTATGATTTCATATCATGCAGACATTTTTAGCT
This sequence comes from Chelon labrosus, assembly GCF_963514085.1. NCBI lineage: Eukaryota > Metazoa > Chordata > Actinopteri > Mugiliformes > Mugilidae > Chelon > Chelon labrosus. The sequence goes on along the minus strand of NC_140345.1, from coordinate 1,355,750 downwards.
ACAATACAATCTAACAATCCAACAATCTAAAATACCTGGCCTTCGAAGCCAGTATATTGAGATTTTTAGGAATAAACGAAGTGATTTTCCGTTTCTTCCACCAGGTGTGCCGTGATCACAGATATCCTGGGAGGTGAGGTCACAGAGTTCCAGTGCAATGGGATGGAAGGGCGCTATGTTAACGTAGTCATCCCCAACAGAGAAGAGTTCCTAACGCTGTGTGAAGTTGAGGTGTATGGCTCCAGGTTGGATTAGGTCTACAACATGTTGCTTTTCCATATACTCATGTAAACCAATACTAAAGCTTAATATTCTATAGAATCAGAAAAAAACAGCAACACATAAACATATAGCATAACACTGTTTCATGATGCTATGGATGCCTCTTTTTAGGTCGGTAATTAGCATATTAATATCATACTTACAATTCAGACACACAATAGTTTGGAAGATTAATATAATGCAAAATAAAGAGCGCAATCAGACAGAAAGCATCTCTTCCCACTGTTGATTCAATTAGCGCAATAAGACATGGCTTGCTTGTGAAATATGACTACACCTGCTGCAGCATAACTGTGTGTGTCATCTGTACTGAAATACAATAAAATCATTTAAACATCCATGTTGCATGTGATTTCTGGCTCTCCAAATTACTTTATATTTCGATCTCACATTTCCAGGTTTCTGGTAAATAACGTCATCTTATCTGCTGTGGTGTTTGTATTTTGCATCTGACGACTCACTGACTAGAATTATCCTTTAAGAAGAAAAAAAAAAAAAACATCAGATTTTTTTTCCAAGCATAAATTTATGACAAAAAAGAAACAGTGGTGCTCTTGGCAAGCATTTTATTATTTTTTTTAATACAGACAAAATAGACAAATATTATAAAAGACATCTGAAACACACCAAGGCCTCACAAGATCATTTCTACACCGCAAAGTCCTCGGCTCACGAACAGCTCCAAAATGACATGTGGAATGTATGAACCCATGTGTTTATATCTAATAAGTAAGAAACTGTAACGACAAAAAGTCCAACAGAAAACTAAATGTTGCTCATGGTGTGACAGCATGGTGCCTATTGACATTTTAAAAAGATTCATACCACTCTGATGTCCACCTGTTAAATATGAAGCTATTGCCAAACATGTAGGTAGATTATTTTAGCATAGCATAAATACTGAAAAAACTATGGGAAACAAATGGTCTGACTCAACAAATCAATCTAACACCACCTAGGATATTTATCTGTAACAACCAAAAAAAGAAATTGTGAAGCTAGTCCAGTAGTCCTTTACATTTACATAAGTGCCTGCAACAGAACTACTAGATATTACCATCACTTCCAGATGTTAAACCTTTTTTATTTACCCCATACAAGCTTATATTTATTGTACAGACATGAAAGTAGTGTCCATTTGCTCATACCTCAACATTCAGTGCAGTTAAAACTCACAAAAAAATAAAGTTATATGTGTGTGTGTGTGTGTGTGTATATATATATATATATATAAACAAAAACGAACAAAAACGAACAAAAAAAAACCAAAAAGGGACTGGATGCATTTTAAACCTACACATGCAGTTACTTGATGCTCGATGCCATGGCTAATCTAACAATCAGTAGGTGTAAAGGACACTTTCTGACAGTATAAGCGACTGATGTGATAAACAAATCTGCTCCTTCTTTTCAATCAAATGTTCTTATTTAAGCCGTGGTAGGTAGTTTTAAACTTATGACAGAGCCAGGCTTGCCATGTCCCCAGTTTTTCCAGTCCTTATGCTAAGCATGGCCACAGCCTCCTGCCCGTCGCTGCATTTTTATCGTATAGGCAATGAATCGTCTGTCAGCTCCAGTAAGCTGATGGTCGGCCGTTTGTGTGGCTGTCTGTTAGTGAGCGTCCATCGATCTATTTTTTTCCGGTGCGTCCCACAATTTTGGCACTGGTCAGACCTGAACTGGCATTCAAATGATTCAGTCAGGGGGGGGTCACTCTGTTCAGCTTAGCGAACCAGTGCACGAGAAGAGAAAAAAGGGTAAAGAAAGTAAAAAATGGTCCATTTTCAACTAATCTGAATATTCAAATACACAAATATTTTCCCAACAACATGATCATCTAGAATGAATAAAGTGTAGACCATCTGATCAGCATGATTCAGGAGACACCATCTCTGTATGACAGTTTATAGCTCTTCCTAGCTTCCCGGCTAATAGTAGGTCTTCTGTTTTCCACTTTTAAATAATGAATACAAGCTACTGCCACCTACTGGCATGTCAAGTGTAACATTTTGGTCCGGACATAAAAGACCTCAGGCAACATCACAGTCAGCTTTTGTTACTGGTAATTCTTTGATGTCAGATTTGTGTGTCCAGGCCCTAACGTCACTCATCAATGTTGCTGGATGAATAAACCAAAGACTGCTACCGTTTACATCAACTTTGCTGCTACTAATAGTTCGGATTGGCTGTTGCAGAAGTTGATGAAGATACATCATTCATGTGCTGCAGTACACTGAATAAGCAGGTTTAATAACAGACTTCCTTTGACAGCAAACAATGTTCCTTCTAACGGCTGTACATCAGTATTTTACAAAACGACAATTTGGGTATTTACAAAAACTGTTTTTACAGGGCAGTTTGGAGAAATATACTTGTTTTGTTTACCATGTTTGGCCATATAAAATAAACAAATGAAATTTGAATTAAATTTTATTTGAGTGAATTCACTCCAGACACCGCTGCTTTATGACATGTATTAAAAATATTCTTAAAAGCTTCCAAACACAATTATTTTCACCCAGTGATTCCCAAAAACTCTTAAAACACAGTTTGCTTCAACAAGATAACCGTAATGTTGCATAAAAATGCTCACACAAATAAATTATAAAAATAGTCTACCGCTAAAAAATCTTTTCGGAGATCAACACTGTACATAACAATCAAAGAAGTCATCTTTTGTCAAGTTTGCAAAGGGTATTGCTTCACAGTATGTGGACAATACTGATTGGTTCTGCTAGACAAAGTTTACTTCTGAAGCAAAGGTAAAAGAAAATTAAAATTCATGGTAAAATAAACAAACAAAAAACTATAACGATGAATGAATGGCATCCCTTAAAATAAAGAACTTAAGTAACAGAACTGATGTAACAGCTAATTGTAGAGCTACGACACCTTTTGGCTTTCACTGGGGCACCAATGGGAGAACAATAAGAAAGATGCAGCAATAAGAGTGATTGGCACCAGACTTAAGTCACAAACACTGAGAATTGTGAGGCCACCAAGAGTAGTTAGACTTCGTTTTGGCGTGTTCAACCAAATATTAGTCCACCGCTCAGTGAATCAGAAAAACACAAAAACAGTGGAACTGTAGGTCTTTTGGAAAGTAAAAAGCGGCAAGAAGTGGTGGAAAGAACAGGTTTACCACTCCGTCCAGCTGTGTTATCTGAGATCTTTGGAGACTTTGGGGACTTTGAGAACTTTGTAAATGTCATTAGAAAAGACTGTGGTGAAGTGGGGTCTTGAGTTCCTGGACATGTGGTTGCAAAGGGGAACTTTACCCACATTTTGTGGATCCTCAACATCCCAGATCTCTGGCATGCTGCACCCAGGCCTAGAGAAGGAAAGAAGAACGAGAAAAAAAAGAGACAACAATGTTTCTAAGATAAAAGAACCATTTTTACATTCTATGTGCACTCTCCTGTATGAGGCCAGTTGTAATGTTGAAGTACCTGGTTCTCCTGGTGCACCAAGAGTCCTCTAGGACAAAGAAGTCCACTCCCAGCTTCATGAGGTTCCTCTTCACGGTCTCTCCGGACATGCGGCTATACATGGAGTAGACCAGCTTGGTTCTCTCCCTGTGAGGAAAACATATAACATCACAAACCACTAGAGGAAGGACAACTTCAATCACATTTCATTGGGTATAATAGCCTGGCATAGCCAGACTTACCTCTTATAATAATATGAGTTGCACCATTGAGATTTTGTGATTGGGCATGTTACAGCTGATATAGTGAAAAAGTATCTCTGCATGCAATTGGAGAGTACTACAACCAACCAGTTTGGTTTTGTTGTAAACAAACTCGGCTCTATGGCGCTCAAATGACATATATGAGTACGTCACTGTTACTCTTCTGTCCATGCCCGCATAAAGCCCACCCAAAAGATTTGATTGGCCTGGCAGATCTTTGGGCATAATCTGTTCCTAATGCATGAACTCCAGACCAAGTTTCTGTCACAAACATTTTGGGTTAGTCAGGCTGGCTTCCAGGCTAGCAATATTCAGCAGTATAATAATAAATGGTGAAAAAAACAAACACATGTAGTATCATAGATGCCATAAAAGTCAAACAAACTCAATACTTAACTTAATACTTTAATGCTGTTCCATCCTGAAAATCAGCCATGACATGAGTACACTTCCTGTTTATGCGGTTTTAAATGCTTTAGGCATATTTGGTTTAAAGAGAAGGCATTTAATTTGATGTTTGCCTATGTTAATTACCATCTTATTATGTGATGGACTGTTTGGCAATTTCTCCTCTAAACTGTTTGTTGGCCTTGCGGATACTTTCATCAAGTTTGGGCAAATTTAAAAAGAAGAAAAAAAAAGAAAGAAAAATCAAATGTTAAGTATTGACTTGGACATGGCATATCTAGTTTATTTTTTGGTTTTTTAAATTCATGAAATAAAATATTGTTCTCACAGTCTGTTGGCTGTAAGAGTCAGTTTATTTATTTTTATAGTAAAAACTCAAACTAATATGCACATTTTATGTAGGGATGTCCCAATTCTTCTGCTTTAACAATGGTTGGTTAGCATCAAAGCTACCTTTATGAATCTCCAGGAGACTATATTTGGTTTATTTTATGATTGGTTTGGGATTTGAATTGGCCAACACAATAATATTAAATGATCTGTATTGGATCGGTTGAAAAAACTTGATTGGGACAGCCCTAGTTTTATGTGACAGGGCAGAGAACGCCACTGACCTGAGTCCAGCATCCTCGTAGTGTGGGTGGTTGACGATGGGCCGACCCGTGGAGAGCTTCACGCTGGCCATGGTGGGCATGGCTCCAGCAAACACAGAATCTGCATTAATCACACACAAAACCAAATAAACCTTCAATCAGTTTACATGTATAGCTGTCCAAGCATTTAGTGAACTTAATTAAAAGTGGTATGAGGGAACATTTTAATGTCACAGTGAAGTTGACCTTTGACTTTTTGCATGTAAAATGTCATGAAGTCATCATTTTAGCTTGTTCAGGAGCATATACTGTGTGCACAATTATTAGGCAAGTTGCACTTTTGAGGATTAGTTTTATTATTTAACAACAACGGTGCTCTTGGTTAATCCAAAATGTTAATAAACCTCAAACCTGAATATTAAAGGTGAAAGTGAAAGTGAGGTTTTGGCTTTTGCACAGTTATTAGTGTGCAGAATTATTACAAAACTCAAAGATATTCCTATCTCACTTCTTTATTTTCATCTTTTGAAGTCAGAATAACATACAAACAACTCAAACTTCACAAATAAACATTTCTGACCTTTCAAAAAAATAAATCAGTGACCAATCGGGCCACACTTCTTTTCATTAACACTCAAACGTCTTGAATCCATGGAGATCATTTGACCATCAACTTTTTGTTGAGCAGCAACCACAGCCTCCCAGACACTGTTCAGAAGGGTGTACTGTTTTCCTTCACTGTACATCTAATGTTTAAGAAGGGCCCTCAAGTTCTCCAAAGGCCACACCCTCCCTCAGAACACAAATGCACATCATCTGGTATGCTTAAATCCAATAGGCACTCAAGCTTATTCAGCTTGGAGTTGGAAGTTGGAGTATAAATAAAAATGACGATATGGTCAAAATACTCACTTGCCTAATAATTGTACACGTAGTCTACACATACGAAAAAACTAAATGTGGCAACAGGAGACCAAGAAACTCAGTGAGTTGTAGCGACCATTGGTGAAGTGGGCGGCTACCAAGTTTCCCACATTGTTTTTATTGAAATTTTTTTCAGATGAGATACGAACAGTTCTAACAAACAAAATAAAATCTATAACAATGCTCTTCCGTTTAGACTAGGTAATTGTTAAAAAAAAGAACATGTTCACATGTACATTAAAATAAAGTATCAAATTTTGGAGGTAAAAAAATAATTTTGACCAAAAAAAGGAAAATCGCAGGCATGGAAACTATAAGGTCCACACCCATCATTCACCTTTTCCTTCAGGTGTTATGTTTGAATTCTTAACATAGTCAACAAAAGGTTGCCATATCTTCTCAAACACATGTTTTTTTTCAATTTCAGAGTTTATGTTATTTTTTCAAGAGGAAGGTTTGTTAACATCTGCCTCAACCACTGTGTCACTTCTGGTCTATGAGTCCTTTTCCATAATAGTGAAATGCATTTTTTGGCATTAAGCAACCTCAGTGTTCTTTCATTTTTGTTGAAGTTATGTTCTTCTGGATACAGACCCAACAAAAATAGTTTAGGGTTCAATAGGGCGCCCAACCTAACTCACTCTTGGTGTTTTGCGTTAATCGGGTTGTGGTGGCCTGGGATGGTATCAAATTCCCAGCCTGAATTATTGTCCCAGTCCACCCCTTGCAGTGAAAACATGAAGAGCCAGCTCCATCTCAAGCAATATTTTTGAGTTCTATTAGTTTCACCAGGAAACATTGGGGAATACACAAAAGGTAAATATACAAGAGGGTTAACAAGACAACCTGAGCCTGAAATGTCCAACCAATTGTCATTTACAAAGTGCAATGGCGAGCGACGAGCAAATATGTGGACATTTGTCATAATTAGGCCAAAAATTCTTCAGTTATGATACCTCAAAAAGTATTTTGAGAGGTCATGGCGACTTTCGACCACTAAACTGTAATCAGTTAACCCATGAAGCCATCCATACTTTCTTCTTGGCACACTGAACACAGAATTCTACAGTAAAGTTATTCTTCAAATCTCATCACCTTGGATAGGATAATCAGGATAATTTCACAAAATGTAGTAAACAGGCAACGTCACTTACCTGGAGTGGTGTTGTCCTGAATCCAGTCCAGCAGCTCCTCCTGCGGCAAGTTGCTGAACTCGCCGATGATTGCCCACTGGGCCTGCAGGTTGGCAACTCCCTGAATGGCCATGACAGCCAGGACTACAAAAACCACAGTCTGGTGCTTAAGCTTCTCTCCGATCCAGCCAAACAACTGACAGGAAGATGAACGGAAGACATGTTACAGAACTTTAATATGTTTTCATATCATTTAAACTGTGTAAAATCGCCACACTTATGGTAGGCAAACAAGGAGTGCACAGTATTTTTGGAAGTACCTGTTTGGAACAGATCAGTGACGCCATGATGCTCATGTGGGGCGTCAAGAAGAGCTTCAGGCGCATGATGAGGATGGCCAGAACAGTAAACGCAACCAGCTGCAGACTGTGGTACACGAGCTGCAGAGTGACAAGTTCACAGATCTGATCAAAATTGACAGAAGATACAGAGGTAACACGAAGAAACAAGGCCACAATCATCTACTACAAACCTCTACCAGTGGTAGCTCCCCTCCAATTATAAATCTCATCTGAACTCCAAACTACATCTGCTGGACAGACTGTACAATGACATTTGCATGATGCTTTGATCTTAAGTACTTGTACAGAAACATTAAAGTCGTTATGTGGGCAAACAGTGGAAACTTCCATGCACTACGGCTGGTGGATGAACATCTGAACATGTTGTTGCAGAGGGAGAGACTTTACAAAAACTGACATGGAGCAGCTGGGAGAAGGCTTACAAAAGGCAGTAGAGTGGGAATTCACAGCTGAAAGGAAACTGGCTTTCATTTCTTAGTAATAAGAGAAGGAATGAAATTCAACTGAGCTGACTTCACTGCCATGGAGAAATCTAATCAAGTAAAACAGATCCTGAAAAGGGGGACAAAGCTGTAAAAATGCCTTTATGTTCACACAGTGGTATGACCAAGATAAGGCCTATGTCGGAATATATTTAACAACATAAGGGGAGTGAAAAGTATTTTTCTCACCTCTCCTTTTGCGGCTATTTCAGACCTGCAACACAGAACAGACAGGAATATGTGAACTCCCTAGGAACCAAATCATGTCTATTTCTATATAATACTATTTCCTATTTAAAATGGTTTCTATTTAAAGACAGTGAAATCAGGCCAGTGAGGAAGCCTCACCCTGCAGCTTCATCAGCATCGTCAGGCTTGACAGACGCTTTGCCCCCATGCCTCAGGGATCGGACAATATCCTGGACAGTCTGAAGAGGACAAATGTTAAGAATGAAATCCAAAGGATGTATGAGAAGGTCTTCCTAAAAGCTTGCTCATGTACTGCACACCATACGTCAAATCAAGTCACATATAACTTAACACTTAGCATGGACATGGCACACTAAGATTTAATTAATAAAGAGCTGTTCTTTCATAATTTTTCTCTGATGTTTCTCGTCTAAAAAGGTATCATGTTACATAAATCAGGAATAAATTGCTCTATTCTTCCCTTCGAAAAGCTTTAATGTACATGTTTATATGTCAACTCCCAAGCAGATAACATAAAACAACTGAAGGAGTATTCAGAGGTAGGCGGTAGAAAGCGTAGTGTCCAGCTGATAAGATAACCTGCTCTGTCTTCCTGCTGCAGTGAAGCAGTGTCCGAACAGATAAAATCTTCACATCTGACTGCGCTATTTTTCTGACAGGTGAGACGGGACATTTAATAGTGCAGCCCTGACAACCTTCCAACACCTGTAAAATTTTTGTAATGCAGACTACACAGACGATGTTTGGAAACAGTTTTGAGGTTATTGTGTGCTTTGTGGCATTTTATTTGATACCTTTCATAGTTTTTTTTTGCAGCATAAAGCCATAGAGTTTAAAAACACTTCTCTCTAATAAATACATCATGTCAGAACATTTCAAGAGCTGCATATTAATTTGTGGTATTAAATACTTGGTGTGTGCTTCTTAAATGCATTTTAATTGATAAAAAAAATAAATAGTTAAAAGAGTAGAATAAACTGTGTTCCGTCTCCTTTGACAATGCAATCATTAGCATGTTTTCTGTTAACTAACAACATTGTGCTCATACTTCACCAATATTTGTTCCACCATTCAAAATGCTGCACTTGGATGCTATCAGGCTAAGCATTTCTATCCAGCTCCTTCTTAGATCTGTAGAAATCTGCACTTCAGTAACAGCAGCTTACAAAGAAAAGGTAATGTTGGCCAGCCTTCAACTCAAACCAGTTTCTCTTACAATATTACACGTATAACATATAGTCTAAAAGGTACATGAGCTAAGCTGCCAAACAAAGTTATATTACCACGAAAAACTGTATGATCTTTCACATTCTTTAGCATATTTATAATACCAGGTTTAATTAGCTCTACACTGCAACAGAAGCATTGTTTTGTTTTTCTTTCACTATAAAACGAGTCAGCTGGAAACACTGCATAACTGGGACTTGGGATTGTAGGGTTGTTGGTTTGAATCCCTTCTATGTCCAAGACTAGACTGCCCTTGCTTGGAGTGTGCTTACTCACTGTGTATAAGATAAATCTCTTCTTTGTGCTCATACTTGACCAAAATAAAGCTGCTTTGACTTGTCATCATTTTAAACCAACTCCCTGATTTAGCATTAATTTGTCAATCGAGCTAGCTACTGCCAATCAAGCTAGCTACTGCTAATCAACCTAGCTACTGCTAATTAAATCTGCCAGCTACATCCCCACTGGTGTCAAAAAACAGAAGATATCAAATTGTAAATTGTGCAATATATACAGTGCTGCCTTTAGAATGTTCTACATTTATGCAAAAAACATCAGCATTTTCACACAAGTCTTGAAAGTAGACAAACACACCCCAATCAAACCAACTGTTTATTCAGGAGAATGAGCCGCTATATCTGTGAGGTGCAAAACTAAGTGCACCTCTAGGGGTTAATTCCAAGGCCAGATTAAAGTCTATCTGTTTAGAAGTCTTTCCAATCAATGTAATGAGACTTTGGTGTTGTTGAGTGTTCCATTTTGTTGTTGTTTGATTTTTCACAGTCTGATCTTCACAACACGTTTGTGGAATTGTATGAAGGCATGGACAAAGGAGATTTCTGACGACCTCAGAAAGGGGGGTTACAAAACCATCTCTCAAGAGTTTGGAATCAACAAATACAAAGTCTGACAAATTAGTCAGAGAGGTCACAAATGAACCCAGGGTAACTAAAGACCTCGCTCCCATTTTTACGCAGAAATGTATAAAATTCTGAAGGGTGCAAAAAGCAGCATTGTGTGCTCTGCCAGAATGAAAGGCCTCCAGAGTGGCTACATTAACTAAGGAAGCCAGAGTTTGTTGTGCTGGCCCAAAGACAGGAGTAGGGTTTTTTTTCTTGAGATTGCATAGTGTGAGATTGCAAAGGAAAACCAAAAAATATGTAGTGCCATGTGCTCTGTTAGTTTAGAAACAAAACGCAAGTCTTGTCCAAAACCTAGGAAGACTTACTCTGCCTGCAATGAGAGTCACCACCAGCACATTGATGGGCAGCAGCAATGTTTTGAGGTAACGTACAGGAGTCTGAGAAAGATGGGCAAAAACACAGAGTGAGATAAAGAGCACAGAGAGGAAGCTATCTGACTTACACTCCAATGCATGCCCAAAACCAATCAACTGATAATCCATTCAAATTCTAAGTGTATTAAAGTGACAGACAAATGGGAGACTAAGGAAGAGCAATATACCAGTCAAATACAAAACAAAATACGCATGAAAACTACTTAAGAAAGAATTAGGGAAAAAAATAGATCATTAAACATTTAGAGAGAATGGTTACAATAAGTATCAAAACCAACATTAAGTAAACTACAATTACAATAAAATTGTATAAGGACAGACATTTTTAAGACACTGCATAAAAGCCACGCTAAACATCCTTTTATCTACGTTTCTAAAATGTCCATGATCTCAATCTAAGAAGCTCAAATGTGTCTTCAATACAAAAGCCAATGGGTAACCAGTGAAAAGACTTTAGAAAGGCCATATATGTGCTCTCCTTCTGGTCTGCAGGATTCTATAGCTGATTTATTGTATTTTTGTCAAGCTTGACAGCTACAAAAGCAAACATCAGTCTCTTTGTGCTGCAGAGAATATAAACACAAAACCAGACCACTGTTGAGCACAACTCAACTCAAAATGAGCTGCCAGGTTCTGCTTTCAGGTTTCTGCCTGGTGCAGCTCTGCTGGGAGACAATGCAGACGCTCTGATACAAAGCAGAAAGCATTTTGATATTTCTTCACTGGCGCCCGAGTGACATTTAGAAAATCTTCAGAGGGACAACAAACTGCTAGAGACTTGTATTTTATCTGTGGAGTCTCAGTGATCTGACATCACTTCTTAGTTGCAGTAAGACAGAGGAACAGAACTTACCTCCAACTCCATGAAGTCAAATTCAGCTGCACATGTGTACATCAGAGTGTGGAAGTCCTTGTAGCTTGTGAACTTGGACTTTATTAGTCCACTGATGTGAGCCTGAAAAGACATACATGCAGTATTTTAGTCGTGCCCCGACTTTTACATGCTTGAATGATTTGAAAATGTTCAGAATTGTCCATTCTGTCCTTTTCTGATTATGAAATGTGACGGTTTTGTCTTACTTTTACTAGAATCCATATATGTAGATATATTTGCAGAGGTGTGTGCGGTGCCACATTTAATTACATTTTTAGTCATATCCTTAAGTGATTATATTCTTTGTTCAAAGCTCTTTATTTAAACAACAACCTGCATAAAAATCAGCCTATGGCCTTGTGAAAAAAATATTTATCTTGTGTGAATAAATCTGCCTTCATCTTATCCTTATCCAGTTTGTGTCTTATTTTACACATTTAGATGAACTGATATGCAGCATTTTGGCCCAACTACTAAACATGTCTATCTGTAGACATACAATTTCCTACCGATATATCTCTAATATTTTCTCTACTATAATTATCACCAATGAAATACAAATTTTATTATTGTTTAAGCACTAATGAAATAGCTTACATCATCAGAGGCACCGAAGATTGTGGACAGCATGAATTTGAGCAGAACAGTGGAGATGACCCAAGCTAGACCCTGCATGACCTGCAGAGGAAGGAAGGACACTCAGATCGGCAGACTGATAGGTACACATACACTGTCAGGCAGACCCTGTCATAAGACCTCCAGATGATGCTCAGTCAAGAGCCAGCCAACTATTTGTCTGACTGGTCACAGAGACTGATCCTTTGTAGTTTATCTGAGAGCTCCATCAAACTATTTCCACATAAAGGCTACCAAATCAACAACAACCCAAATAAGGATACAGAAGCAATGAAAGAAAGAAGCATTTTAAATTGTAATAGGAAAATCTCTTCTTTCGGCCAGATATGGTTTCTACCTGCATCTGTCTGAACAGAATACTCGAATATTTAGTCAAAAAGTGATACAACTAACAAAACAATAAAGTTCAAAGTGCACACAAAGGTTCCTCTCACTTTTCATTTTCATATAATCTGATCGAAATGATCATGTACAGCTGAAGACAGATCTGTATGACTGTTTATAGCTCATCCTAGCTTCCTAGCTCTTCCAGTTTCCCCTTTTGGATACAGACTCCTGCCACTTACATGTATGAAGAGTCTTTAGGTTGTGTTCAACTTTTTGGTCAAGATACAGGCAACATGAGGGCACGTTACAGTCCACCTTTGTTGCTGATAGTTCTTAGACGTCACAAGCAAATAATTCCTCATTTTCGTCATGTACTTACTGCAATGAAATGTAAAAATAGAGCAAAGTAAATTCTTCATACCCAGATGACGATGCCAGGTTTGAAGACTTGAGCAAATCGATCCCTCAAGGCAATGATCACCTAAAAAAAATAAATAAAAAATCATAATAAAAACGGCATCTAAACAAACCTGATCATTCATTCAGTGCATATATGGTATACTGAACTCACCCAGATGGAGACAAGAGAAGAGGCGTAGAAGGACGTGAGGAGCATGGAGTTCCCAAACATCAGGATGAAACAAACACCGAGTGTGACCTGCAGGAAGCAGGGGAGAGAGGAGGTGTCATTCATCACTATCCTGACATATTCACAAGGTTGTGGACTGTTCGCAGCAACCTGTCCAGCAGCTTGTGCATGTTCTGTCTGTGAAATTAGAAATAATGCCAAACATGCTAGTTTGGCAGCAAACTCAGCCAACTCCTCTAGGTTTCCAGTGGTCTCTTCAAAGCACTCAGTTCTATATTCAGTGCCAACTGCAAATGACATCTGTGCCTCCCAAAAGCTGCAGTGTGGTCTGGGTTATAGTGAATCCAGAGTCAATTATAAGACTGTGTGTCAATATTGTTGAAAGCACTCCAGCAATTTACACAAATGTATTAAACAGTGATTAGCTGAATATGATCCCCACTCAATCAAATCTTAATACTTAATCCCACTGTGAACAGCAGAAAAGACTCTGCATCTTGTCAACAGTGATCACCAAACCGGATACTTCAGGCGGTTTTGAGAAGAACTGTTTGTAGTAGGTCATCAGAAAGACCTCTCAACAGTTAGCAAAATTTAATGAACAAACAGTTGAGCCATAACATTATGACAACTAGTCTACTGTCTACTGTAAAATTGTATAGATCTCCCCTTTGCCACCAGAACAGTCCTGACCCCTAGCGCCACTCCTCTAGACTGCTGACGGTGTGCTGTGGTATCTGGCGCCAAAACGTTTGCAGCAGATACTTTAAGTATCACAAGTTGTTAAGTGGAGCAGAAGCTCGACTGGATTGAGATGTAGGGAATCTGGAGGCCAAGTTAACATCTCAAACTCATTGTTGTGCTTCTCAAACCACTCCTGAACCATTTTTGCTTTGTGGCAGAGAGCATTATCCTGCTGAAAGAGGCCACAGCCATCAGAGAACACCGTTTCCATGAAAGGGTGAACATGGTCTGCACTAATTCTTAAGTAGGTGGTACGAGTCAAAGTAACATCCACATGGATGACAGGACCCAAGGTTTCCCAGCAGAACATTGCTCAAAGCATCACACTGCCTCCACCAGCTCTCCTTCAAGGTTCAAGGTTCGTTTTATTTTACAAATCATTTTAAAATACAACATACAAATTCAAATTCACAATATACAGTAAACATGATCTTGTAAAAAAGGGTAACCCCAAAAGCTTCTGTAGCTTATGAACGGGGGCCCAGAGACATCAACAACAATGTAGTATATTATGACAATAACATTTCCTATTTCTAACAAACTAACCTAACCCTAACCATCTAAGGCAATTCCATCAGTACAAAAAGGTATGGTTCAACACAATAATGATACAAATATCAACACATCAGGCACCGGTAGATGAAACTAAAAACAGCAAGCTGGGCTTGATTTAGACATAATTTAGCAGCAGTTTTTGTTTTAATCTTTTTTTAAAAATAGACAGTGATGCAGACTCTTTAATTGTGCTCTCAACCTCATTCCAAGCCTGTGGTCCTTTAACGGTCACACTAAGACTTGTGCATTTTAGTTTCCGTCTCTTTCCTTTTATAAGTTGTTTTCCTCTCGTGTTGTATTCATGAGTGGGTAGAAAAATTGGGATGAGATGGCAGAGTCTGTCATTGAGTCTAAATGCTACATCATATATCATACAGGCATTATGGAAAGTATTACATTCAGTGAGTTTCAAGAGTTTGTATCTGTAAAAAAGAGGATCAGAGGGGGCACTTAGCTTGGTCCATGATATTACTCTAATTACCTTCTTTTGTAAGGTCTTTAGTTTCTCAAGGTAACTGAGATATGAATTACACCATATAACATTGCAATAGTTCAAGTGGGGCTCAAATAGAGACCGATACAGAGTTAGTAGAGCTTCAAGAGGAAGAAAATGTCGGACTTTACAAAATAAGCCCACATATTTGGATAATTTCTTAGTCAGCTCATTTATATGTTTTTTGTAGCTTAAAAATTCATCTATGTATATTCCCAAAAATTTAGTAGAGTCTACTCTCTCGATAGCTCTACCATTTATTTCTACACACACATGTTCAACATCATTTCGGTTTCTATTTGAGCGGAATACAATAAAATTTGTTTTATTTATATTTAAAGATAATTTATTACACTTGAACCAGGTATCCACCTTTATTAATTCTTGATTCATAAGATTCTGGAGATGTTTTAGGTTTTTGTGTGACAGGAATAAATTTGTGTCATCAGCAAAAAGGACTTTGTGTAAAATAGGAGAGGAATTTACAATATCATTTACATATAAAATAAAAAGAAGTGGACCTAATATAGATCCTTGAGGGACCCCATATTTAATAATGCTACACTGTGATTCATTATCATTTACATGAACATATTGCTCCCTATCGTGTATATAACTTTTGAACCAATTTAGCGCTGTGCCCCTGACACCATAATGTTGCAATTTACCAAGGAGGATTGAAAAATCAATCGTATCAAACGCCTTTGATAGATCGAGGAAAACTCCAATCCCACACTCACCTCTATCAATGGCGTCGTTGATTTTTTCAGTGAGATCTATAATTGCCATACAGGTTGTGTATTTCTTTCTGAAGCCATATTGTGATGAGCTAATTATATTCAATCCATCTAAATAATTGCTAAGTCTACAATAAACAATTTTCTCGAATACTTTAGAAAAAGTGGGAAGTATAGATATTGGTCGATAGTTTTGCATGTTATTTTTATCACCAGATTTAAATACTGGGATAATTTTTGCTATCTTTGTCATTTTAGGTACCACCCCATAAAGCAAAGAGAGATTGATGGAGTAGACGAGTGGCTCAACAATTTCATTCACAATGGCTTTAATGATTTTACTACATATACCATCCACGCCTGCAGTATTTGAGTCTTTCATACTCATAATAATATTAGTTACTTCTATTTTATCAGTTGGTGCAAGAAAGAAAGAATTTATATAATTACCCTGAAGATAATGCTGATAATTTGCTCCCTCTGGTGGACTAATAGTTTCAGAGAGAGTTTTACCTATACAGTTAAAATGATTATTAAAACTATTTGCAAGATCATCACCATTTGAATTTGTTCTGGCATTTTGCTTGATTTTGGTGTCAGGAAGTACAGTAGGTTTTTGTCCCCGACTGAGAACCTCATTTAGCACCTTCCAGCTTTGCTTCTGATCACCATGAGCAGCCTTGATAAGCTCAGTGTAGTGTCTTCGCTTACTTATTCGTATGACATGTGTCAGCTTATTTCTATATTTAATATATTTGTCTTTGTTTCCATCAGTTGGATTTTTAATGTAACGTTTGTAAAGTGTATTTTTCTTTTTAATTGACTTCAAAATGCCCCTCGTAAGCCATACTTTCCGATCCCCAGCATTACATTTTCTGATCTTTACAGGTATGGTGGCGTTTACAGAGTCAGTTATTTCATCAATGAAAGCATTATATGCTGCATCAGGAGTTTTGCAGCCATAAACAGAATTCCATGATTTAACTCTGAGATTTTCAGATAATTTCATTAAGTTACTTTCACTCAGTACTTTCACTTTTGTTTTTAACAGTGACTCATTCATCTTTTTTGTAAGATCAATGAAAAGTACAACAGGAAAGTGGTCAGTGATGTCTGACAGAATTACACCTGAGTCAAAACAAGCATTTTGAGTGTTTGTGAGGATATTATCGATGATCGATTTACTAGATTCTGTTTCTCTTGTATATGTATTTATAGTGGGGAAAAAAGATGAGGAGTACAGTGTATTCATGAAATCATTTTTAGCACTGTTCTCCTTGGCTAGATCGATATTAAAATCCCCAAGGATAAAACAGTTTTTATTTGTTTTATTTATACAATTTAATAATTCATCAAATTTAGACATGAAACTATTCAAGTCAGAGTCTGGTGGTCGGTAAATTACACCTACAGTTATATTCTTTCCATTATTTATATTAATCTCAACAAATAGAGAATCAGAATACCCATCATCAATATTTAGATCATCACAGACACTCACAGAATGTAGTGAATTTATATATAAACATACACCTCCTCCTGTTCTACCAGGTCTATTTCTATTGTACAATACATATCCGTCCAGGTTGAGGATGTTCAAATATGATTTATCAGTAATCCAAGTTTCGCTACATCCAATTACATCAAATCTGTGGTCTAGGCTGGCTAAAAGGGACAGAAAATCATCATAATGCTTATTCAGGCTTCTAGTGTTTAAATGCATCAGAGAGTATGAGTGGTCATTTTTGCATTTTATAGATTTTAATTTATCAGGTGTATAGTATTTGCATTTTAACTTTTCGAAGCAATGCTGTTCGGGCACATCACAGTTTTCCTCATTGATTAGATCATCAAGTCCCATCTAATGCACATGATAGGAGAATGCCTGATATCTGATGTGAAAGTCATATAAAACCACATTATAAAAACTTGTGTCTAGGAATTCCTTCATCTTAATCTGGATCTAGCTAAGCCTAAACTAAAATGTATAGGAAAACCTTCTTTTCATAGTGCATCCTGGCGCCAGATGTTCACTAAGACTTATTATCCCTGCAAACTGATTATTACTTTTGAATTAATTTACAGGTGTCACTGTTATTTGACAGACTGTGACTGTCCATTTTCAATATTTCTGAGACTTAATTATAATGGTAATACTTGCTACTTGCAGCCCAACCTACATATAAACATTTTATACAAAGTGGTACTGCTCAAAATCATTAACGATGCTGTAGGTCATAGAGGACACACACGTTGTGTGTCTAATCTTTTCTAAACACACAGAGCCAAAGTCATCACTGCCTAGCTCTCTAAATTATGCAGAGCCATATGCCTTCCTCTGACACAAATCTCCACCATCTTACCACAAAGGCCTTTTTTCCTTATCTGGGGAGCGCACAGGCCCTGGCTAACAGTCTGGAATGCAGAGAGGATTAGGGGGAAAGAATGCATAGAAGAGTGGCGAATGGCCAGAACACACATGCCCAGACACAAACATCTCTGCACACTCTCACATAAATACAGATGTACTTTTGTCCTTGGCAGTGGGAAATAAGTTGCCCACACATCCTGAGACTCTTATGCTGGAAAGGCACTTGTGCATGCAGAGTGGTATCGTTAATGCTGAAGAAAGTCATCCCTGCCTGTACTGGTGTCCTTGCGGCTCGTGAAATTTTCTTGGTCAAGAAGCTGAGCGAGATAAGTAGACTGCTGCAGAGACTGTAAGAGCTGAGAGGACAGAAGCCGGGATAACCATTCACTTATCCTGGGCACAACCCAAGAGAACTCCAGAGAAAGCCAACCAAGTTTTTTTGGGTCTAACCTGAACAGCTTGGCAAATGCATGCAGATGCAGTAGTGAGAAATATATACAATTAGCAAATAAAAACACCAGGATTAATTAATGAAAAATTGGGAAGGTTGTCTACTGTACCATATGAGTGACTAGAATGGACTGCATCTTGGCCGCTGCTAGGTAACCCAGGATATATGAAGCAAACAGGGAAGCCACCTGGAAAACAACAAAAAAAAACTAAAACAAACTACCTTAACTATGCACTCCGGAAACCTCTGAGACACATAACCACTCTGAAGCTTCAGGCACAGAATTCATGTATGTGCAGGTGAAGATGGATGTTAATGTTTTATATCCACAACTAACAAGAAGTTTCATGTACTTTTTAAGTTTTGGACCAGAAAGTTAAAGTTGTTGCTGTCCAATACGAGGAACTTAACCTTAAGGAAATTTAACACGTGTTTAAAATATTGACTGCAATTTCTTCATCCCTGCAGAAACATGTGGTAGTTCATTCATCAAGAAGAAGATACAATGGAAAATAAAGCCTGCTCATCCCCGTTTCAGATCCAGCCAGGGACTTTTGTTACTCCTGCTGCTGCTATGAGATAAAGGCATGAAACAATTCCAAAAAAAAAAGTTAGAAAATTTTATTCAAGCCTGAATCAACAATTACATTTCAATTTTTTATTTATTTTAATTTTTTTTACATGGAACGGTAAACCTAATGTTTCTAAATGCAACTTCTCATTATTTCACTTATGTCATCTCACAACTTCATGTTTAAACATGTAGTTATTTTGTGACTGCAGTGCAGCATCACACAAGAGAGACCATGGAAACATTATTAGTCAGTTGTAGGATTGCTTTTTGTAGTCTTTGTTTCTAAACAGAATATATAGGCAAATTTAATTAATCACACTGTTAAAGTATGAATAGATTAGTCTATGTATTGACTGTTTATAATTAAACGCGGAAAAAGTCAGCAATTACTCTGGAGGCTCACTTTAATATCTGTAGTTACTTACAAATATGCTGTTATACAAAGATATAAAGTATACCACAAAGCACTGTAGGCAGGAAAGCTTCTAATTGTGTTAAAATGTTTAGAATCCTGAGATCAAACTCCATCTGGAGGTAAACAGACCGATGGGGCGGATGACTAAGTGGTGTGGGTGGACATATTTGGCCTTGGGTGGCTTTATGCGTGCAGTGGATGGTGCAGTGGGTTCAATCAGCAGCTTAAACAAGTTAAACAAAGAAATAATAGCTGTGAATAAACAAGTGTTGAGTTAAAATCCCTGCACTAAAGCATCAGAGGCCTGAGGGAACTGCGTTAGTGTGGGCTAAACAGTTGCCAAACACAAATGCTCACAGGAGTGACCTGCTTGTTCTGGAGTCACGGTTTTAACTTGCCAGCCTACACGCTTTAACTTTACTTGTGTCTATCTCACAGTCCCAACTATTCCAGTTAAACTATTCTTTGGAATTTATATGTATGATTTTTATTATTTATTCGTTCAGTTCCTCCCTCTCTTGCAGTCTTGCCTGTCTTTGTTTATTTTCTGAACATCTGAACTTTTGGCACTTTCTTTGTTTCTTTTCTGCACATCTCTTGCACTTTACTGACACAGCTGCAATACTGCAAATTTATGAACTGTATATACAAGAGCTACCCCCTTTTAAGTTCACAGTTTATATTTTATTTGATTCTATTTCGTTTTATTTTTTTTTCTTTCTCTATAAATTTTTACTTTTTTTTTTTTTTTTTGACCTTGTGTGCTGTGTGAAATTATTACTGTTTTGTTTTCATGTTTTTTCTACCGGCTGCAGGTACAAAAATACATTTAACTGTGCATTGTACTATGTATAATTGTGCATGTGACCAATCTTAATCTATTTTCCTCCTGTTTTCATCTTAATGTTCCTGTCCCATACTCTCCCTCTTGTTTACCTGGGTAAGCAGCACAAACTGGGCAAACTGCCAAGGCAGCATAAAGCACAAATTGGAGACACCCAGAGCAACCATGGCTGTCCTGTTCGGGTTCCGTGTCCTGGGGAGAGAATGAAAAAAAAATGAGGTGGGCAGAGATTAAGCTGCCTGAGAAGATACACACATTTAGTCTCATTCTGACTGTACTGCAAACACCTGATTATGTATCAAGCAAATATTAGAAATGCAAAAAGAAGTGTCAAACTGATGCCAGAAGATTCACTAATGGTTCTCATGCAACACAAGGCATTGCACACCAGATGATGATTCAATTTTCATAATCAAATTAAAGAAAGAAATGGGGTTATATACAACATGACTTGTGTTTTTTTATGTTCCAAGTGAATATTTTGCTAATGGAATAAAAAGACTTGAGTTTACCGAAGGATGTAGGTGAGAAGGAGCATCTGCAGGACAAGAAAGGGGTAGGCAAAGCTCTCCCTCAGAGGTGGAGTCCACATCACGCGAGTGCTCTGAATACATAAATGAAACAACACACCAAAATAAGGCAAATTAATATGACAGTCAATAGAAAGATATATACAGATATAAGACATTCACAGATATTTTATTTATTTGCAGCTTATAAGAAATCTAGTTATTTAATTTTGTTTCTTCGACAGTGTTTAATGGTATTTCATGCGAAATATACTGCAGGTGAGGAGATGACAGGACATTTCTACTCTGTGAAAGAACCAACAAATTGATGTATTACAGTTGAACACAGTGGAATTCTGTAGGAGCTGAATGTGTAAGACAGTGACAATTCATTTCACTGGCAGCTTGGGGTGGTATTTAACTATTGTTAATTATTATACAATTGTGTATATTATAAATAAGGTATTTAACTGAAAATAACATTTGTATCAGTATCCCCTCCTATATACGCTCATCTCACATCAAATTTAGAAAGGCAGCAAGTGACTTGGTACGTTGCCCATCAGTCTGTGATGCCAACACTGATGTTGGCTCAAGCTGCTACAGTACCATATACAGTAGTAGACCTATGATTCCTCTTCCATTTTCAAACTGCCATGTAACATCATCAGTTTGTATCATAAGATTCCACATGTACGCTTTAGTCAGATATGTGTATCTATGACAGATGGATGTTTATCTCGTTTCTGCTGTCTCTACCCGGCTGGCCTTAGGCAGATGGGTCCCTCCATATGAGCTGGGTTCTGCTCAAGGTTTCTTCCTGTTAAAAGGGAGTTTTTCCTTGCCACCGTCGCCTTCAGGCTTGCTCTGGGGGTTTCAGGCCGGGTTTTAGAAAGCGTCTTGAGATGATTTGTATTGTTATTGACGCTATATAACTAAAATTGAATTGAATTGAACTGAATAGACCGATAACAAAAAAATTGTGAGATGAAAGTTTGCTAACCCCTGGCTGCCACACATATGTCTGTTTTCAAAACATGGAACGTGGAACTAAACTGATTGTTAAAATGCTACACTACTTAAAAACAGTTAAAGCTTGTTGTTGTTACTTTTACTGAAATCACTGCAACACACAAAAGAGAGAAGATATCCGAGTAGATGGTGTGCAGAAGGAGGAAGGAGGAATTTTCTGTGCTGTCTGACAAGGGGACAAGGAAATACAGCACATCTGGAAAGCATTCACAGCGCTTTACTTTTTCCACATTTTGTTACGTTACAGCCTTATCCCAAAATGGATATAAAAATAAAAATGGATATAGATTAATTTTTTTCCCCTCAAAATTCTACATACAACACCCCATAATGACAACATGAAAAAAATGTTTTTTGAGATTTTTGCAAATTTATTAAAAATTAAAAACAAACAACTAAGAAATCACATGTACATACTGTAAGTATTCACAGTCTACTTTAAATACTATTTCAGAAAGGTTCGGGCTGCCGACACATCTTTTCAGTACTCAGACCAGGACCGCTAGCGCTAACAGCTCCGGCGGTTTCTGTGCTCACTGCAACATGCTTTGTATTTAGATGGCACCGTAGGGTTGAAGTGCTTCAGTGGTATGCAAACTTTCATTTTTTTGCACAAAGCCCCGCTTCCATCAGGTAGTTTGTATAAATAAAATTTGCCTGCATTGTAGCAACATGTAGTAAATTTCTTTGAAAATGCATGTCAGACTATGACATAGACTACAGATGCAGAAGCAGCTATCTAATTTAACGCTACAGTCCCACGTGTTTGTCAGTTCACAACACACCAATGAGTGTAGAGGTGGTTTGTGGCAGAATAACTTCCTCCAACAAAAGTGAAAGTTACATATGCTGCCACAAACCACCCATGCACTCATCGAAAGGACAGAGTTTCCATATCAATCAAGAAGATATTCCACTTTCTATCTGTTTGGAGGAAACTCAAAAGAAGGAGGTGAGTGGAGGGACTGAGCTTATGACTGCCAGCCAAAACCAGCTCTAAGCTCCTCTGAGGGCTGCAATGAGTTCCCATTAAAACACCCTCTGCTTGTCTGAGTGCTTTTTTATTTTTAAGTTTTACACATTTCAGAAGCTTACATTTACTGGAAGCCGACTATGAGGACCTATAGTTCCAAGTAAAGTTCCAACATTTGAATCTCCGCTTACAGATATTAAGTCAGTGCACTCACCTCACCGTGATTGAAGAAAAAACACACTGTGGTAACAATGCCGCCCAGTCGACTGCCACTAGAGGGGAAAAATGAAAGGAAATGGTGATATGAGATGAGAGAGTCGGAGAGCAGAAGACAGATTCAGAGAGGTTATCTTCCATCTGATGTTTCCAAACCATAACTAGCAGAGACAGAAGACAAATGCTCTATGGCTGACAGCTCATTGCTGAGATGGGCCATAAAAATAAATCTTCCTCGTCTCACTGATGCCCATGCAAGCATGACAGTAGACGGGAGATGGACACGTGCGGAGTTACCTGAGGTAAGCACCATAAATGAAGAACAGGCTCATCATCATGCCGTTCAGCAGGAACACACAGGCAACGTAGAAATATGCCGGGTCGCCCATCCCTGAAATGCACAACAAACAGACAAGGTGTTGAGCCTGTTGAGTCAGTTACAGTTTGATCAACAGTCTGATCAACAGCCTGGGTTTGACAAGCCAGACGAGCCGGAAGACAGATGAGACCAAAGGAGAATACTTTGGTCTCACAATTGTGCATATTAATACACAAAGTACACCAGATACTATAAACAAGAGATCCTTTACTTTTGCACCTCACAGATATGTACAAATGACTCATTTTATTGAATAAACAAATACAAAACCAAAAAAATTCAGTTCTATTCATTTAATTGGGGTATCTTTGTCTACTCCCGACATGTGGAAAATAGAGCATGATCTTTACAATCTGAAACAGGCATTGTAAAACAAAACAAGACATTTAGATATTTTAAAAAAAGTAGTAGACTGGTGACGCAGTGGTTTAAACGGATGCCATAAACATTATATTAAGGTAGCTGGTGTGAAAATTACTTATCAAAAGAGACGAGATGAAAATCAATTTTCAGGGTTTTACTGGAATAATGGTACAATAATAACTCTTATTTCATACAGAACATCTCAATGTAGGTTTCTCAATTTGTTCTCAGAAATCTGCCGGATAGGTGCAGTTTTCATGATAACAAACGGACTTTGCTTCCCCACACAGTTGAGTAATTGACAGCTGCTGTATCTTTAGCAGCATCAAATTACTTCCTCTCTGCAATGTTGCCAGCAAAATTATAAGGTACATTGAACAAACTGATGAGGCTGTGATGAATAACAAGGTACTTGGCAGTGCCTTGACATTATGAGGAGCTGCTTCATCATCATGTGATAGTAAATCAGACTGAAAAGAAAAAGGATTGTTTTTCAACAGCAGCTCAGCCTGAGATGTAATACAAACTTCCCTGTATCGTTCTGACATTTCACAAAAATAACATAGCGGCTGTGAAATGCAAGGCGGGCTTGCGTCAGTTTGGTGTAAACACTGTGAAAACAGCCTGGGTACACTGACCCCGGGGTGCCTCCACTCACTAATGAAACGGACAGAAAGAGAGATTGCAGCTCCATGAAGGAAAGCTGACAACAGCTTGTTTACTGTCAGCTGTAAACTCTTCTCTGAAACGTTCCTGCAAATAAGTTGAACAGTTGTTTGTGTATAATTGGTTAAAAGCATTTTTCTTTCCCTCAGTGCTCCTGTAGTAATCATTATGTTCCTCTTGCTGTCTTACACGTACCCAATGTTCAACCAGTTTGTTGTCATGTAACGGGGGATGTCTGTGAATATGTTTTCGTAATCCCAACTCGTTTTCTTTCTTTTTAATTCGACTGCAGAGCTGAAAAATAGTTGATTAAATGATCTATAGCCTGTTAAACTGACTGAACCGTACCTAGTTTGAGCTTCTCAAATGTGAGATCTCACTGCTTTTCTCCATTTTGTGTGACAATTAAGACTTTTATTAACAAGTAGACATCTTGGGGTAGAAACCAAATATTTTTTAATTCTTATTTACTGTTGATCGGATAAGGCTAGCAAATTAAAGATGTCTCCTTGGGTTCTGGAACGTCCCAAATTTATCACAACTGACATTCTAAAGAACAATGAACAGATAAATAAAACTCTATAGATCAATAATATAATTCTTAAGAGCAGCTGCATTGAATGCAAGCATGTAAAAATGACTCATGAGTTTTAGTTAGAAGTAAAAAAAGAATCAAGTGTGCTTATTTTATTTAAATCCTTGTTACTTCCCTTCTTTCATTTAGTCACTTCAGTGAGAGAGTGCATGAGTGTTTTAACGTGTTTTAAACTATATGCCCGTGGAATGCAATAATCATACGAATCAAACATTAAAACCGCTGAGTGAATAACATTGACCACCTTGTGACAATACAATGTTCTGCTGGGATACGTTTGGACCTGACATTCATGTGGATGTTACTTAGACATGTACCACCCACCTAGACCAGACCAGGCACCCCCACCCCATAGCAATGACACTCCTTGATGGCAGCAGCCATCCCCAGCAGGATGCAGCCTGACACACAAATACGGTTTAGGAACAACTCAAAAAACATGAAAAACAGCACAAGGTGTTGACCTGGCCTCCAAATTCATTAGATCCCAAACTGTTCAAGTATCTGTGGGATGATCCACAGAGGCCCCTCCCTCCAACCCATAGGACCCAAAGGCCTCCACTAACAACATTGTGTTGCCAGACACCACAGGACACCCTCAGAAGGACCATGTCCATTCTCTGATGAGTCACAACTGTTTTGGAGGCACAAGGGAGAACTACATAATAAAAGAAAGGGGGTCATAATGTTCTGCCTGATCAGTGAATGTGCATGTAAAAGTGCGTATGAGTGTGTGTAGTTTGTGGCTCCATGGCAACAGCCCATACCTTCACAGCTGTCCACAGGAGTGAGTCCCTCTCCTCTGTTGATGGACCAGCACATCTTGGTGGGAATCCCAAAGTAGCCCATTACACCTGTGTACATTCGGTACCAGCTGGCCAGGACCACCTGGGGAGAAGAGGCGTGCAGTGAAAAGCCTGTTTAAACACCACATTTGAAAGGAGCTTTCTGTCCTGCTGTCTCTGAGGAGTACAGAAGCAAACAGGATTCCCATTGTACAGATGCTGCTAAGTTACCAGGTTACAGTCACCTTTCTCAGTTAAGCCGATTTAGAAACTGTCAAGAAGAAAATGCATTTCTGAAACCTTTTCTCTGCAGCTTGAGAAAGCAGATTTATCGACCATGAATATATTTTTGTTCCTACAAGTATGCATGTTCACAAACAAAACAGACCTTAATCCAAAAGAAATGTTGTGGTAGACCTGAAGCAAGCAGTTCCTGTAAGGAAACCCATCAACATCTCAAAACTGAAGCGGTTCTGGACTGGAATGTGCTAAAATCTCTGAGACATTGAGTTGCCGTTATTGCTGCACTAGAGGGGGAGGGGGCTGTCACGCCAGATACAGGGTTTACTTACTCTTGCACCTCACAGATATGTACAAATGACTAATTTTATTGACTAAACTAATACAAAAGCATAATATTTCAGTTCCATTTATTTCATTGGTGTCTCTTTGTCTACACATTGCATAAATCCATAGTGCGACTAAAACTAAAGATCTCTTCAGGGTCTTAATTAGCTGGCTTCAAACACTGTAGAAATGTAGGGAATCTAGTTATCTATATCTGAGTAACAGTTCACTTAAAGTTTATGTAAATTAACTAAAAAACAACAATACACCGATTATTTTGTTTGCTTTGTTTGAAACATGGTTTCAGTGGTTTTATTACACTTTTGCAGTAATAAATCATTTTTACTGTAAAATAACTTGGGATCCTTTTACTCTGAGAGCAACAGATTATAAATGTGCAAGGTCAAATAAGCAATGCTTTCACAAAGAAACAACTCACATGTCAAAAACTGACTTTACCTCTGGATAAAGATTGAATCTCTTCAGTGTGTTAATAACCAGGGGATACTCTGTCAGATGATCGTTCATGACCGTGTGGAGGCCGTCCAGGAAAGAAGGAGCCTCGATAATGGTCTTGTAGTAGGAATAGTACAAACCCTGGAATCAGAAACATTTTACACAAATTACACAAATGAGAGAAGCTGTGTGGAGGAAAAAGGGAAGACAAAGAGAGTCAAAGCAGAATTATACAGAGGGAGAGAAACAGCAAATGTAACAACAAACAATTCAGAAAAGCAGACAGGAATAAGTTGCACAGGCTAAGGAGATGGTAGCAGCTCACCAGGGATGGGCCAAGAAAAATATTCTGCTCGCTTATGATCACACCTTCACCTTCAATGTCATCAAGAAAACATCAGCAGCACTCACTCAAGTTATAGTCACGATGATTTAAAAACATACACTACTTTAAAAGATGTATATTTGCAAATTTTTGGAGAAATGTATAATTCTTGGAAATTTATAATTTTCTCTGAATGTGCAAATTACTTAAGTACAGATGCTGCTTTGCAAATATTCACTTGGTTTCAGGTGCAGTATGGTCATTCTGTAATTGGAGCAGCAGTCTGGATGAAGCCTGTGAAATGCATTCTGGGATACTCAGCCATCCCAAGTCCACACAAGTTAGCTCCCAAATTGGAGCAGTACTTGGGCAGAGTGAGATCCCAATCACTAATCCACAAGAACACATATTGAGAGCTGCCCCAAGGTTGGCAATGGCAAAATCACTTTCCCAAAATCTGTAGTTAATGTGCACAATATTTACTCATGACCCTGATGATCATATTTGCAAGTCTATGTTGAACAGTAACAGTAGGGGTTAGGGCTACAAAAAGTATAAATAAAATATGAATCAAGTTCATTTTTTAACTCTTAATAATTCTTTAATTCTTGAGCAAATTATCTTTTTATGATCGTGATAAATGGTAAATGGCCTTGCTTTTATATAGCGCTTTTCTACCTATTGGTACTCAAAGCGCTTTACAGTCATAGACACATCTACCCATTCACTCACACAAGCACACACACATTCACACACCAGTGCCACGCACTGGGACCAACTAGGGGTTCAGTGTCTTGCTCAAGGACACTTCAGCATGTGGCACATTCCGGGGATCGAACCGCTAACCCTCTGGTTAGTGGACAACCCGCTCTACCTACTGAGCCACAGCCGATTTCATCACAAATTATATTCATTCATTCATTCCGCTTGTTCCTGTGAAGGGTCGCAGGGTCTGCTGGAGCCTATCCCAGCTGTCATTAGGCGAGAGGCGGGGGTACACCCTGGACAGGTCTCCAGTCTATCGCAGGGCTAACACAGAGAGACAGACAACCATTCACACTCACACTCACACCTACGGCCAATTTAGAATCACCAATTAACCTAACACGCATGTCCTTGGACAGTGGGAGGAAGCTGCAGTACCAGGAGAGAACCCACGCAGACACAGGGAGAACATACAAACTCCACACAGAAAGGCTCAGCTGGCCCATGGATTCGAACCCGGGACCTTCTTGCTGTGAGGCATCAGTGCTAACTACCTCGCCACTGTGCCGCCCGCAAATTATATATTTAAGACAATTAAAAATCAATTACTGAATTGTGAGCCTTACAACAGCTTGATATCCACTGTTCAGAATGTAAATGAAACATGCAAAGTGTCCAATAAATCAAATTTCTAACAGAACAGAGGCATGTTTATTTATTCCTTCCTCACATACTGAGGTGCGGACCAGAATATGCCAGCGGGAAATCGTAAAATGCGAGTGACAAACTGTTTATAGGTTGCACGCAGCAGTATATTATAATCTGTCTGACTCATGGTGCTATTTATTTCACCATGACACACACATGCTGCACATACTGTGTACATCACACGCTTCTGTAATTTACTGAAACAGCTTAGCAAGGAAAGGGTAAGCACTTGGTTTGATGCAGTAGATCTCCTTGCTTATTCGAACATGGTGGAATTGCTTATCATACAAATGAGACTTGACGAAGGGTGCGAACTGAAGTTGAAACTGAAATGAAAATTATTAGTTTTGTCCGACTAAACTTCCAAACCCTCAAAAATGTCAAGCAAAAATACTTACATAAATAACATTATCAAATTAGTAGCATATTAAATTCCTATCAGCTGACAATTATTGACATGCCCTTAAACTTCCATCAACGCTATTGTTCAAAGGTTTAAGGTAATGTAGCTGTTTAAATACCCAATCAACAAGTGACACTAAAATTCATTCTGTAGCAGGAGTATCATTCAGTCCTATCTTAAGTCAGATAAAGAACAAGGAGTCCTGTAACAAATATTATATGCCCTGACTTCAGCATCATAGAATCAATGTGGGATTACATGAAGAGACAGAAGAAACTGAGTCAGACTAAATGGAAAGTCTCCAAGGTACTGAAAACAAAGTCCCTACCAAGGACATGCAAAGTGTTTTACAACCACCATTAGAGTCCTGTACCATGTTCTATCAGAATCAATGTACCTTTCATCACAGTTCTTCACCAGCTATAATTAGGTGGGATGACATTACTATAAATGACAAGTGGAGGCTGCTTATCCACCAACACACAAAGAATAAACTCATTATACCACAACTGCTGTCTCAGAAAATCGTGTTTCGCTCCATATTCTTTCAGCGGCTGAATATATCATACAGACTTCCAGAAATTTACATCTTGATGTCATAAGAGTGCAATTAGCAACTAAATCACAGAATTTGAACAAAAGTAAATATCAGTGCATCAGCAGTTGCTATTAATATGCATTTTTATAATTGACAAATACTTCCTTGTTCCATCTTCTCAAATGTGATATGTTTTTAGCTTCTGTTTCAAATAATACAATCAGCCACAACATTACAATCACCAACCGTTGAAGTGAAGGACATTAATAATCTCATTACAACGTAATGTTCTTAATGGAAAACTTAGCGTTTATGTGTATGTTACTTATACGTACCACCATCTGAACATTATTGCAGAATAAGAACACCGCCATGGCAATGGCAAGGGGGTGTTCCTCGCATTCTGATTCCTTTTGTTTCCCAAGTAAGCAACTCATAGACACCAGTACATCTATATAATGCAAAACAAAACATGACTCATCAGACCAGATCACTTCCAGTTTCCAGTTCTGAGGCTCACATATGGGCCATGGGAAACCTGACTGGATCTGCAGCTGAACAGCCACATACAAATCAAACTGTGAAGCTGTGACACCTTTCCATCAGAACCAGCTACAGTAGCTCATCTGTTAGCTGACCACCGTGTGGGTCAGCCTTCTCTCCCCACGTGCATCAGTGAGCCTTGGCTGCTAGCGCACAGTTTTTCCTTCTGTGGGATACTTTTTATAAGAACTGATCACTGAGGCCCATGAACACCCCACAAGTGCTGCAACTTTGAGGACAAAATGTTCACATGCTGCCTGATATATCCCACCTTCTGACAGGTGCCATGAAATCCACACAATAAGTGTTATCTACTTGACCAATCAGTCATAATGCTATGGCTGATTGTGCAATATTAAACTAAATCTGTGTGGATTAAGGACTATTAGTTGGACAAAACAAGGCATTTGACTTCAGTGCAAAATTGTGATTGTGATGCATTTCTCATCTATTCTGATATTTTACACACAATGGAACTAATTGAGTGATTAATAAAGCAGTCATCGAGATTTTATTAAAGATAGAAGAGCTGCTTTGCACGTTAGATCACAGATCCCCTTATTCCTGCTATCGGGAATAGAACAGCTTATTCCTGTTTGAAATCAGGAATAAGGGGATCTGTTTGAAAACAATGCTGAGAGCATGCAGAATAAAAACACAGGAATTATTTACCATCTCTGTTCGAAAGGCCATTTCCTTCTCCAGGTTAGACAGGTGTGAAAAGTGTCTGTCATTCTCAAACAGCTGTGAGAGGTGATGCCTGGTCGACAGGAGGACAAATATGTGAGCGAAAAGAAAACACAACAGTATGCATGAGTAATCGTAGGAGTAATAGAGCAGCTTACCAGTGCAGATATCCAGCCAGGGCAGCTGTGGAAAGAGAATAATTAACTTTCACTTGTGCTCAAATATTTATTCATTATTTAACACCACAGGGGCGAAGACGTGGACATCAGGAGCAGAAATCAGGGCTTGAACTTTGCAACACGTGTGCAGTCGATGTGTCACACTAGCAGAAATGAACACTGATTTCAATGAAATGCAACAACAAGAATCTGAAGAAGCAGAGCTAGCGTCTAGGTGAGCTAACGTTAGCAAACACTGATCGCTGCTGGAGATAACCACAGACTATAGAGATAACTTAATTTTAGCGGAACCGCCAATGCTACGTATCTAAACAACCATTAGCTCTAGTTAGCTTGAGAGGCTAGCAGGCTAACTCACCGAGGAGAAGAGTGATTCCCAGCTTCACGACCGCAGACGGAGTTAGCCCGAGCTTGTGTCTGATGCCTGAAAGCCCGTTTGAATGCTGGCTGTTAAAGGCTTTGCCCTCCCTGCCTGGTCGCCTAACGTTACTTTTGCCAGGCGGCGAGACGAGCGGGCTCCTGTCGCGGTCCGCCTGGGTCGCCGGACTCTTCCCGGTCTGTTTTCTGCTTTTAGCCACCATGATGTCCAGGAGGAGCGGAGGTTGTAATAGGTAGCAGGGGCCGTTGAGAAGACCGAGGGGTGTGAGTTGAGCGGCTCCTCCGTTGCCTGTATCTGGTCCTCTGATCTGCCCCTTTCACTACCTGAGTGGTGCTTAGCCGCGCCCCCTGTTGGCCATTTGGCGACACTACAGAGAGCTTCTGGTGGTAACTATGACAACCTTACAACCTAATAAAGACATGGGTGTATTAAAAAACACAATGAGGAAATTTCATGTGTTTTCTTTGTACTATTAATTAACATTAAACAAGACTGGATGAATAACCTGGCACAGGAGACAACGAGCTTACCATTAACATACACTCACTTACCAGTTCATTAGATGCACTAGTCAAAATTAATGCTTTCTAATATACAGAGAATATACAGTGAATATAAAGGTCTACATACTCCTTGAATTCCAGGTCTTTGTGATGTCAAAAAATAAGACCAAAATCAATACTTTCAGAACCTGACTTATAATCCTTACAACTCAATGGAAAAAAATTAAATATTTTAGGAAGAGGGGAGTAAAAATAAAAAATAAAAAATAATGTAGTTGCATAAGTGTGCGCACTCTTTTATAACTGGGTTCAGAGTTAACCAGTCGCATTTAGGCTCATAGACTCGTAAATAGGAGTCAGTACACACCCGTCATCAGTTAAAATGCCTCTGATTAACCCCAAATAAAGTTCAGCTGTTCTAGTAGGCTTTTTCTGACATTTTATTAGTCACATCTTACAGCAAAAACCATGGTCTGCAGAGAGTTTGCAAAGCATCAAAGGGAATGGCCATAATTTCAAAAGGTATGTATGTCACAAAACCAACACTGCACATCACCAAAAGAACACCATACCTACAGTCGCGGCAGCATCATGTTTTGGGTTGTGTTTACCTTAGTCAAGGCAGAGGGAATTATGAACAGTTAGGAATATCAGTCGATGTTGGAACAAAAGCTTTGGGCTTCTGCTAGAAATCTAAAGATGAATAGGCTCTTCATCTTCCAGTACAACAAAGACCCAAACATACATTCAAATCAACAAAGGAATGGCTCACAAGAAGAAGATTAAAGTTTTGGTATGACCGAGCCAGAGCCTAGATCTGGATGAAAGTCTGTGGGTTGATCTGAAGAGGGCTGCACACAGGAGATACCCTCACAAACTGACAGATTTGTATTTTTGCAAAAAAGAGTGGGAAAATATTGCCAGGTCAAGATGTGCCAAGCTGATAGACTCCTCACCAAAACGAGGAGTAATGTAATACAACCAAAAGGTGCTTCAACAAAGTATTAGTTTCTCTTTTTTTTCAATTAAGTTGTACAATTAATAAGTCAAAAAGATGGAAAAAGTTCTGAAATTATTGATTTTGTTCTTATTTTTTTTTTTATATCACAAAAACCTGATATTTAGCAGCTGTGTGGAGACTTTTTTATATCCCCTGTGAAAGTCCCTAAATCTTATCTTCAGGAAGGTTATGGTATTCAGCATTTATTTAAAACAAAAAAATAAAATCTTCCTCTTGATGCCATATACAGTACAGTACTTGCCCCTCTTGCACCGAAGTATAGCCACAAAATGATGCTGCCATCCCAGCATGTTTCACAGTTGGTATAGTTTTTTTTGGGCCTGCAAGCCTCCCCCTTTTCCCACAGAGATAGCAATGGTAATTACGGCCCAACTGTTCGATTAAATAAGATCTTTGTGGCCAAGCTGTTTAAAGACACACATTAAAAGAAACAAACCCCAGGTTAATCAGGTCATGGTTCTATAGCAATCTTAGTGAGGTCATAATTTTCAATTTGAAACCCATGGTGAATATTTTGCTTCCTACATTTTCATAATTTCATAATGTGATTATTATTATTATTATTATTATTATTATTATTATTATTATTATTATTATTATTATTAGGTCCACCTTTGGACCCAATAATAATAATCTAGTTTGAATGAAAACACACATGAATATTATATGTTTGGCATCATTTTCTGTTTGCAGTAGCACGAACAAAAAAATATGTTTTTAATTTCAATTTTATTAATCATAGACTGGAAACATGTGTGCTGTGGAAGCATTATAGTAGTGTTCTAGAAGTATAAAAATCTTTCAGATGGAAAATGTCCTCATTCATCATGAAAACATGAGGCAGCACCCCGTGCCGCCAGTAGGTGTCACTAAATGACCAATAAAGACCTGCACTCATGTTTCAACAAGTGCAGCAATGTAGTTTACGCCGATGAGGCATAACATTAAAACCACTGACAGGAGATGTGAATAACATTGACCATCTTCTGACAATGCAATGTTCTGCTGGGAAACTTCCAGGTAACATCATTATTTGCATCATGTGTGTTTCGTTTATATAGAAAAATAGTTATTTATGTTTTTCACATTGGATTACAAGAAGCCACACCACATAAGTTGAGAAATTTAGCATTTTCTTTTTGGCAGGTGATGAAGATGTGCTGTTACTTGAGTGTCTCTGTTTCAAAACATGTTTAGCTTGGAGGAGAACTGAGAAGGCGAAGTAGGGAGAAAAGGCCTAACTTTCATTGGCAGTAATCATGACAGCTTCAACTCCAATTCTAAAAACAAACGATTCATGCTCAGGTTGGTGACGTGGCCGCCAACTTGCATGTGGGTGAAGAAAAAAAAAAAACTAGGGAGGGAGGAGGCAGTGTGTTTGTTTTCAAAGACTGCATGTAAGAATCAGTGAGAATTGCCGTGTTTGAAAAAGGGAGAAGTTAAACATGGAGTCCATGTCTGAACAGAAATCTGGAAAGGCAGACTGTAATTCTGAGGTCATGAGTCTGAACATGTCATCCCAGGAAAAGGACTATTTAGTGGATATTTTGTGGCTTTGACCTACTTAATTTAGTCACTATGTTACAGTCAGATTATTTATTTTGGTCCAGTTATACTGTTCTTCATATAATGGTAACCAATTATTCTTGTAATGTTTTGATACTAAGGAAATGGAACATTCTGAGTCAGCCATTTGACTTGAGCTGCAGTGACTTTCAGAGGAATGACTAAAACAATGGCTTATCCCTACTGCGCCAAAAACTTTGGTTTAGATATTTATCAATCTCGTACCATCGGAGAGGCATCTGATCGATTTCAAATTCATTTTGCAGCAGGACGACAAACCCAAACCCGTCAGTGCAGACACTCCCAGGCAGGCAGGATTAGTTTAGTGGGTTATTTAAGTGGAAATTAAAACTTACAGTCAAGTTGGTGGCCAGGCAGAAAACGGGGACATCCAGGAATTGGACAGCAAAGAGGGGAACAGGGGCCAAAATGGGCAAAGGCATTTGGAAATGGGTGGTGTGAGTGTAGTTGGGTGAGTCTGGGAGAAATGGTGAAAACAAACCAGGGAAAGAGACAGGGACTGTGACACAAACATTCAGAATCATTTAGAATTAAAATCATTCCTAAACAATTATAAATTAAAACTTTCTAATATGACAGTCCTGAACTAAATCTAAGCTTCATGGCTGTTCTAATGTTCAGTTCATGCCAAAACAACATCAGAAAGGTGATAATTCAACTGGATGATCATTTGGGAGGATGTAGTTTGTGGTACTGTTAAATTGGATTGAATTCAGTGTTGAAAAGTTTCTGTTATTTAGCCTAAAATAAGGTTGTCAAAATAATACGAATATGTGTCTGTAAAACACAATACAATTCAACAATACTACAAACCACAGTCTCCAAAATGAAAACACAGTTGATTCAACAGCTCTTTCAGCTATTTTAAACAAATGCTGAATACCACAACATTCACAAAGCTAAGATTTAGTGCAGGTCTGTTACATTAGAATGCATCTATCTAGTGCAGTTCAACCCATTCTGTCCACTTAAAATTATTGAATTTATATAATCCACACACTTCCAGCTAAAATGGAAGATTCTGGATTGTTCACGTGACATTTATTACTTTGTGGTGTCCCTGGTACACAATTACATGTTAGAACTTCAGTATTGTCCTGATATTACTTTTCTTATGTGCTCCACACACAAAGTCTAGTAGTTATGCTGGCTGAGTTAACATTCTAGGTGATGCTATGGTAAAAGTGAATTTGTCAGATAATCGTAGTGGAGTAGAAGATTGATAGCAATGGAAATCCTCTCAAGCTAGGCCAAACTCTCATTTTTCTCCATCCTTCTCATAATCACATTTCTATGTAATTCTCACATGTAGTTCTCACCATGTTGCTTCCCAGTTTTAATGTGACTCCCTTGTTCAAACAGTCTTTCTCACTGCCCCCACACATCTGACATGATGCTTATTGTTATACCACCCTTTGCAGTTGTTGTTGGAGCCACGCCCGAGAAACCACCAGCACATGTGGACATTGCATGGGATAAAGATCCTTCCCCGCATGCCACATCTCTCATCAGTGACCCCAATTTCCAACTCACAAGGAGCCCCCTGCTCCTCCTTGTTTAACCACAGCGGTATTTTCTCAAACTCCCCACTGATTCAAGGCAACCAGGCCAAGCCGAAATACAATAACTGAGGCAGAGCGGCCAGGGCTGTCAGAAATGTGGAGGTGTCACTGGACACAATGACGGTGAAGGACAAGCTATTGAAAACTGTTAGCTCGGCCTGTGATTACACTAAGGGAATTTGTTTTTACACACTATGACAGAGTAAAAGTGTGGGTGGGAACTGTCAGGGGTATTTGAGTCAGTATTGGGGCTGGGGGTCAGCAACACTGTCTTTCCAACACGATTGTGTTGCTTTATGGACTTCCTGCTAATTAAAGAAAGCTGCCTTGCAAAATAAATAAATAAATAAATAAAGCCAGAACAGACTGGGCATGACTAGAGTTTGTAGATGTATAGCCTATTTTTGAATTTCTTCCTTTAACCACCTCAGACTAGTGGATTTCATTTTAGTTTGATGATCCAAACTATTGCCTAAACCCTTTCCCCAAACAGTGACTGTGCAACTGTGCAATTACAGCTTAGCAAACACAACTGTATTTACTGAGCCTCGTCAACAGAACACTATAGCAGTACATAGCGAGTGAAAGAAATGGATTAACTGCTTCATAAGCTTCAAGTGTCAGCACGTCTGGCTAACTGGTAGCAGACTGTGCTACCAGTTAGCCAGACGTGCTAGACTGTCCTGTGAGTTACTGCTGAATTGTTTTTTTGTGGATGTATGAAACACAGGAATTAACCTCTCTGTTATACAAGTGGAACAGCAGATTCCTGTGTGTCTTTAGGTGTCTGTATACACAGTCACAAATATTTCATCACTTTAAAATATATACCCACTAAATGTTTATATAATTAATATTTTGAGTGTTTGCGCTATTGGTTCTTTTTATTCGCTTTCAATGTCTCATGTAAAATGCGTCAGCTATATCTTGCACTCTTGTTGGTGCTGTGTTAATGCTACGTCAGATGTATGTATGACCAATATATATATATCATCTTGTTCCTCCTGCTGCTCTCTTTTCCTGCTTTCTCCTCTTTTCTCTCTTTTACTGTCTCTACCCGGCCGGCCTCAAGCAGATGGGTCCCCCCATGTGAGTTGGGTTCTGCTCAAGGTTTCTTAATGTTTCCATGGTACCTTCACCACTCCGCCGCTGGGGATGTCAGACTCTTGGTTCTATAAAGCAGCTTGAGACAATTTGTGTTGTTATTAATGTTATATAAATAAAATGTGAATTATTATTTCTTCATAAGGCTTTCACTGATGTATGTGTATATCAGCTGTCTTTGTGAGAACCTTATTTGAGACACAGAGACAAGTGTCATCAACAATCATTTGCTATGATTGCTCTTAGCAAAGGCAGTTTGTCAGTCTGTCTGCAAGGATTATTTCACTATATTGAAAGTATAGCGCATGCAAATTGGGTGTGTTCCTGTTTTTATTAAGTTGCGGGGCCCAAACCCTAAGCAGAATACCAGTGTTGTAGGGTCATATTGTCTTTGAGGGGCCATTTTGTCGGCATCGCACAACTTTCTGAGGGTTAAAATCTGTCAAGACTTGGTTTTAGGGTAAAGGTAAGGTTTTGGGTTAAGCACTTAGTTGAGATGGTTAAGGTTCTGGTAAGTGGCTAGGGAATGCATTATGTCAATGGAAAGTCTAACAAAGATGGAGGCACATGTTTTGTGTGTGTGTGTGTGTGTGTGTGTGTGTGTGCGGGACAGGGGGAATTAATTTACAGGCCAACTGGCTCCCCGTGTCCCTGTGACATGTTTATTACAGAGCAGAAACACATGCTGTCAATGATCACTCCTTGTTTGAGTATCAGTTATCTCAACATTAAGGC
Organism: Chelon labrosus; assembly: GCF_963514085.1. NCBI lineage: Eukaryota > Metazoa > Chordata > Actinopteri > Mugiliformes > Mugilidae > Chelon > Chelon labrosus. The sequence goes on along the minus strand of NC_140345.1, from coordinate 1,318,011 downwards.
CCATTAGTATTCTCTGGAAACCAATTCAATTAGTGCTCTCCAGGGGCCCTGGGGGCCGCAACACCACATCAGTCAGACCGCAGGACAGAGCGGCTGTCGCAGTTTGGCCGTGTGTTTGTCTTTATGCATTAAACCTTAGATCCTCAAACACTTATGTTCTGTTGCCTTGTTATATTGTTGTGTGGATTTTTATTTCTGGTTGTTTATTTTTAAACAAAAGAAAAAGCTACAACTTTCTCTCTCAGAATGAATATCTCATTATGTCCTGGCACATAGAAATAGGTCTAGTTTTAAATTCACTGACGTGTTGACTTACTGTAGCTTAAAATGCTTTCTACTTTCAAGAAATCTAGACTGTATGTGGACAGGCATTCTTTCTATTTTTGGTTTAATTAGGTGGAAAAAGTGAAGAAAATATCAAAGTGAAACATGGGTATGTAAAACTTTTCTTGCATGTTATGCGGCTGTCTGGTGCTTTGCTGTGCAGAGTTTACACGTTCCCCCTGAGTCTGCTTTATCGGCTTCCACACACAGTCAAAAGACATGTGTGCCAGGTTAACTGGTGATTCTACATTGGCCATAGGTGTGCATGTGAATGGTGGTTTGTCTCTTGGTGTTGTACCCCCTTTAGAAAAGTACTAAAGGGCATATCTCAGCATCCTATCTTTCTTTCTGCAGATTGTCTTGAACAAAGCTATATAACCTCAAAATATGACATTTTGTAGCTGTATTGCTTATTTTATGTTATTGCATGTTATGTATATTTGACTTGATGCTGACTTAGCGTAAATGCTTTCTGCTTTCAAGAAACTAAGATTGTATGTGGACAGACATTAGTCTTTCTATTTTTGGTTTAATTAGGTAGTAAAAAAGGGAGGAAAATGAGCAAGAGAGAAAAGATTCTCATGATCAGATACTTTGTCTTTACCCCAGCAGGTGCTGCCAATGTAGGCCTTTTTCTTTACCCCCAGGTCGTCGCCATGGCAACACCTGTTTTACGTGGAAACTGTGACGGCCTTGGCCTCATCTTAATCCTGGTAACACAGCTGCCTGGATTACCGATGCATCTTGACCTTGGGCACTTGAAACCCTTACCTCCCGGGACAAAGCTGTTGGCCTGTTCACCTGCTGCTCCTCTGATGGAGAGATAAACTGAGACGTCAGGTTGAACATCAGAGCTGCTTCTGTTCTTTCTCTAATAAAAAATAAAAAAATAAAACCAAAGTTCTGTCAAGCTGCTGCACAATTTATGAATTATTTATTTTCTTAATATCAAGCATTTTGGAGCTCTAGATTTGGCATTTGTTTATTTCTTTCTGACTTTTTTATAGACTGAGTTTGTTTGCTAAAATCTGAGCACATAAATCCAGTCATCCAAATCCAGGAACAGTAAGCACACAAAGTTGAATTAGGCTGCAAAAGAAAAAAAAAGGGAAGGAAAATACAGAGGGCAAGTGAGAGGCCAAGCAGCGGGTTGAGACAGAGGACATGATTGGCTTAAGCCACTGCAGAAAGATCGTTTCCTTTGGCCCTGTGCTGTGATTTCCTGCCCTGTGATCATTTCTTCCATATGATTAGGCCGATGTGCAGTGCATGCAGTCATATGACAAGCTTTGCTCCACGCTGGTTGTGCAGCCAAATGAAGCAGAGCGGCGACAGAGTCAGCAGGCCAGCGCACAGAGGATTAGCTGTAGCAACAAGGAAGACACACAGGTGATGTGGCTACCATGGTTAGCCACATGTTAGCAATCGTGCTGTTGGTTCCCTGTCTCACTGTGTTTGACGAGTTATGAACTTTCCTTAAACACAAAAAAAATTCCTCAGACAGACCAAAAGTGAGGATCACAGAAAATGTCACCTGGCTTAAAACTTATTCTCACAAAGTCAGTGTTCACACCAGCACACAACACACACACACAAGTAGCCCTAACCAGCTCTGAGTAGGGTCTACGTAATATAATTAGCCCAAATCAGTGACCTCCTTTTTCAGACCCTACACAATCCAAGAGGGGCCCTGCTTTCTCTCTCTCCATGCAACAACCTCCCAACACTGTGTCGCTATAATCAACACAAACCTCTATAGTCACCCAGCTGGGACCTTCTGGATAATGGACCATTTAGCATGGAGGGACAGTGTGCCAAACACATACAAAGAAAAGGACAGATATACCCCCAAAAAGCAACAACAAACTACAACATCCAGAATCCTCATATCAAATAAAACTTTTATGTGTTTATGCTGTCTGCTAATGGGATCGTGTTGACTGTGTTCATGAGAGAAGTCCATATGAACAGTCCCCTTCTCTGAGGTCACGAGTTGTGATATGTAAGGCGAATTCTTCAGAAATAACTAAAGCTCATGGTAAGTTAAGGGGCTCATCCTTTCATTATGCTTTTGCATTTATGCATGCTCATATCTAGATTAAGTTACTGGGTTGTTTGCTTGCTACACTTGCTACAGTCTAGATGCTAACAGTTGCCTAGCTGCGATGATCTCACAATTTCCGACTTGTTATCAGATGTATTTTGTGCATAAGACTTCCCATGTTGAAACCATGATCTCACAAGATGCATTTGAGGGCAGCATTATATTTGGATGCTGTGACACACCACACATGCTTTTCAAATCCTAACGCAAAGCTTGTTTTTAGCGCCTTCAAAATCTTGAACATTTTTTATCCCTAAATTTCCCTGTCTCTTGTATTGTTCTTTCTCATCCTAATCCTGTTGTGTTTGTGTCTGTCTCTTCCTCTCCGTCCTTCCTTCTTGTCCAGTGCACCCTCTCTCTTATTGCCACAGCGGCTTTTTACTAAACCTCTTACTGCTAAAGGTATACCTGATCGAGTTTCAGGGTCGCCAATTGCTTTAATTAAGGTGAAGAGTCACTGACCGTTCTGAAAAAAAAGGGGAAAGGCCTGCTGCACACAGTGTGTGTGAGTCCACCCCGGTGAGTCACACACTCGACAAGTTTCACCTGTCACTTGTCAACACCCTGACGGTTTAATCTTTCCTGCCTGTGCAAGAATTAAAAGATTAAGAGTGTTCTGCAAAGCTTCATGCACACCGCATAAGGGGCTGTTTCTCCTGAGGGCCCCTCAGTTAATTCTCAGAGGGGGTGAGATGGAGGCCGATGGGGAGAGAGGCTCAGAGTCGATGTGGAGATGGTGTTGCCACAAATACTGATGCAACAGAGACATTGGAAGAGCTTTTAAGAAAGATTACTGGCACTGGTTGTCTAATTTGCCTGGCTTTCATGATGCATGCCTGTCAAGGTTGACAGATGAAATTTCCCTTTCCAAAGAGAAAAATTTAAAGACTTGCAAAGTCTTCATCGAGCCCCAGTGTAGATTGACCTACAGACCCCGGATGATGTCTTCTGACCTGGATGATGTCATCTCTATTATTTTATTTTATTTTGTTATTTAGAGGCTGCGTCTCGGTGCCCTAGTCACTCCCGCTGTATGGATATACGCTGATCTAATTATCTCCTGAACGAGTGCAAATGACACAAAAGTTATATGGGTGAGTAAACGATCGTATTTTATGCTAGAAATAAGGTCCAGGTTGTAAAAAACCGTAGTTCCCCTTTAAGACCATAGCCCTAATCCGTGCAAAAATCTGTCTTATATGTAATTTTCTTTACTGCCATGACCTCCTGCTGGCAAAGGCTATGCGGCACAGTGGAGGAGGCTCCATTATGATCTGGGGTGCTTTCTCCTTCAACGGAACGATGGAGCATCAGGCGGTGCAGACATGCGGCTGTCTATGTGGAGATGCTGCAGCGGGCTTCCCTCTTGACTGAGGGTTCTCGTCTGGTTGGTAATGACTGGATCTTTCAACAGTATGACGCTGCAGTTTACAACGCCCGCCTGACAAAGGACTTCTCCACATGGAGCAAAGTTCCCACAAGCCTTCTGGAAACACCCGCATCAGGCATTCCTAAACAATTTTTTCAAGTGATCAACAAGAACAGTGGGGCTACTTTAATGCCTTTTTTTGGGATACAGTCTTCATCAGCTGATGAACATCCTGTTTGAGTTTAAATGCCATTTTAAATAAATTACCCACTATCTGTTATTTGCATTTTAAAGGACAACCTGGTCGATACTTGTAAAATTTTCCCCTGGTCTTAAGATTTTGTTCAGAGCAGTAGTACATGCTAAAATACATGAATTAAAGTAATGTTTTCAGACTTTGCCTTTCTGTCATTACATATTGAGCTTATACTGTATCACAAGAAAAATAAAATCAAATGCATGCCTGTAAAATTTGTGTGTGTAGATATTAGTCACATCAAACCTGGTCCATATATTGGGTTATTTGAGATCTGTAGCACATAAACATTGCCTTCCTGCCAGTCTGCAAATGTGCATGCTCGTACACCAGGTGAAGTCAGATGAATATCATCTATTTTTTTTTCCAGGCAGAGCATGTGTAAGTGTTCGTTTTCATTAACACAGGGCCTAGGTACAGAGGGGAGGTGTAATAGGCTCTTTCAGCGCCTTGGCTGGCTGGCTTGCTGCAGTGATCTTTCAGCAGCCAGGCACCCTGCTAACACCTCTCTGCTCACTGCAGTCCTTCAATTAGTAGTTTATTATTGCAGGGGCCCTGGACTTTGGCCCCCACGGCGCTGATAGCTACATGCCAATACTGCTACTGACAGTATGTGAGCTTGCGTGTGTGTGTGTGAGAGAGATGGGGGGCCAGTGTGCAAATCGAGACCTTTCAACAGCAGTCTTTGGAGTTTTTGATGAGACCTGCCGTGAGATGACCAAAGATTTTATGCATTTGTGTTTGAACCCTGCAGAATATACTGATGCATTTGTGTTCGTCTGCAAGCAATAGTGTGTGTTCTTGTGTCTCCCTGTGAAAAAGCTAACTATTCTGCATGGTAAAAGCATGGAGAACTCAGTATCGTATAGCAATGGCCAAATATGATGAAACTTTGGTGAGCAACTGGTGTCTGATTGTGGCGTTGTGGCCTTGGACACATTTTCACTGCCATTTTACCGAAAGTCACACATAAAGGTAGGAGGAGAAATGTGTAACCTACTTCTTTCAAAAGTTAGAAATAACACATAGACCAGTACCTCCGCAGATCACTAATAAACCAAATTAAACTTCCTGGACTTGTGTCCATATTTGATCATTTAACAATTTAATGTAAACACTAAAACAGGAAGGCTTTTGAATGGCAAGACTTTGTGTATTAGAGGTTTAAAAGCACTGTCAGTCTGGGTTTTGCCCATTTGCCCATTTTGAATGTTCTTGTCTGGCAATAAAGCTCAATTAACACGCTTTCTGTAGTTTTGATGATGATGGCTGTCATTCTTTAATCATTGACAAGACGCTGCAAGAAATATTCCAAGCATGCAATTTTCACTAAAACCTTTTATGTTTCTGTTTGAATTAAAAAAACAAACAGACAAACAAACAAAAAAACGCAAGATGCCATGTGTTACTTTGAGAGCTTTGTGGGTCTTGGTATGTGAACACTTAAACTTTGGACAGACTTTGGAGGCTTTGGATGCTGGCTAGCTGTTTCTCCCTGCTTAAAGTCTTTGTGCTAATCTCAGCTAATCGACTCCTGGCTCCAGCTTCACACAGACTTGAGAGTGGAATATCATCTCGTTAATAGCCATGTGTTTTGCCAGAATTGTCAAACCAAGTGTTTATTGGAGGTAAACCTTGGTTGGACAAAACTTGTTCCCATGCTTCGTTTGTTGTTTAAGTGCACTAAATAGAGTGCCTCCAGGTGATGGTAGTGCAATAGACTGTATTGTTTAACCCACACACTCTCTCTCTTATGTACGTTCAGAAGCATACAAACAAAATATTCTAGTGAAAGTTTAAAGCTAAAGACCAAACAAAAATCAGCCAAATAAGGTTTCTTGGAACTAGCATAAAAATCTAGCCACTAAAAACATATCTTACCACGTTGTAAATTCAAGTTAAAAATATGTAAATCTCTATTTTCCAAGGCAAATCAAGACCAAATCATCTGATGTTTTACAAGAATACTCCTCTTTAGGGAGACATATAATTATATACACAGTCAAAAGTTTTAGAACACCCTAATTTTTCAATTTTTTTTTTATTGAAATTCAAGCAGTTCAAGTCAAATGAATAGCTTGAAATGATACAAAGGGAAATGGTGAACTGCCATGGGTTAAAAACAATGGTAAGGTTACCCAAAACTGAAAAATAATGTACATTTCAGAATTCTACAGAAAGGCCTTCTTCAGGTAAGAAATGGGTTAACAACTAAAAGTTGTTTTCCAGCAAGCCCTAAAAGTTGGTGCTACCAGTTCCTACACGTGTCCCAACTTTTTTGGAATACTTCCAACCCCCTCTGTCCGTATAAAAGTAGCGTTGGAACTCAGTGACGTACCATACCCTCGTGAGCATTACTTAATTAAACAGTGTTGTTTATTTGTTCTATGCTTTCATTTCAGAGTAAAATAAGAGATTAAACTGCATACATTTTAAAAAAAAATAACATACAGGGAAATATGATGCAAGATTGTGAAGGTTCCCAGTCATCCAGGTCATCTTATATGCAAAAAAAGGCTGAAACAATAGCAACCAGACTTGTAGAGTTTCTTGAAGACCTGTTATCCAAGCAGCTTCTTCAGTTTTAAAAGACTGGTAGGGAGATGGGGTTTGAATAGGGCCATCTGTGGGTATTACTCTTCACAAAGTCAAACTCATATGACTAGAGTTCCTTATCTGTAGTTGGAAGAGACTGTTCGATCCTGTACTTTTCCTCCAATGAATGGTACTCTAACGACCCACTGTCAACCAGACACTCCAGTCTCAAGATGGGAAATGGTGGGAAACTTCATCAATTTAAGACTGTGTTGTAAATTGATGTCAGATTACAGACATAGGTGGCTTTATTTACTCCTCTTTGAAACCGTATGTCTTCTCTGGCTAAAATGTGAACGTTGTTCCTGATGAGCTGGCTCTCCTGTGTTGAGCCATGTGTTTGTGAAGGGATTATTTTTTCCCCCAATATACAAGTCATTCCTCACTGCAATGGACAGCATAAACTGCATTATAATACGAGTAAGTAACTGTGTGTTAACAGACAGTAGTCATACGAGTTTCTGTTGGGTAACAAACACAGATGTTCCTATTTACAGGCCCCACCAGTCTCTTAGAACTGAAGAAGCTACTCAGATAAATAATGAAACATCTTCAAGAAACTCTACCAGACTTGTTTCCCTTATGTCAGTCTTTTTGTATACATGATGCATGACAGTTTTCAGTTTCATTACATTCAATTTAATCATAACACAAAGTCCAAAGGTGGTAGCGTATGTTGACATTTATAAGGAACAATTAGAACAAAGTTTGCATCTTCACTATATAAGCTATCATCATCTGCGTAGAAAGATTGATGATTAAATCCATCCCTTATAATCACTCAGTCCTCTGGTGGATATTGAATGATAGTGAGGATAAAAGAAGAAACAAATCCAGGAAAACACTTTTCATAGATGATACCCAGCCAGACAAGAGAATAATTTCAGTTTTAACTGTCACAGTTTTATAGACAAGCCTGTTCACATACGAGAGCTCACACTTTGCTACTGCTCTGAGTGTGTTTCATTGGGTGGGAGTGGATTTATAAACACTGGTGGCAAATTGTGAGGTTCTTTTTTTTTCTTTGCATGATCAGAAACTATGCACGAACACACACAGACAGAGCTGCAGCCCCCGTCGCTCTCCTCTCCTGCCAATGCGCCGCTGGTTAGATATTGTTAGCATTCCATTTGCCATTTACATTTTCTCTGCTTGACATAATTGAGGAATGGATGCTCTTATGAAAATTAAACTTGCAGTCCTCCTGGGTTACTGTAACCCTGTTAAAATGTAATGAGATTCTTTATGCGTCGTCTTGTGATTTTTTTATTAAATAGAATATCAGTATGACTAATTCCCTCTGCCCAAATGTGGACTGGGACCCCGCATTATTGATAGGCCAGTGCATAAGTGGTCTCTCTTGGCCTGCCTCTAATGGCCTAATAATGCATTATACCAGTATCAGTGGGCCTGTGGCTTGCAGTGCTTATTGTCGTTATTGAAAACACCTGGGCGGACCATTCATCAAGGTTAAATCACCAGGGCCCATCCGTTCATTAGGCTGTCAGTAAACATCTTTATTTAGTTTTGGCTGCCGATACTGACAGAATAGAGGCAGGAGGAGCCCTGACGAGCAGCTGTGGCCCCTGAGTATCCAGGAAGACATAAGGACACGGAGCTGGCCATGGCGAGGCTCCCAGCCCGCGGTTTGTCCACAGCCACTGGACTGAGCCTCCCCTGTCAATTGTGCAGATGATAGAACGGAACAGATCAGGATGGACGTTCCAGGAATGAAGGCAATTTTCCGATAGCCGTGCATTCACGGTGCATATTTATCTTCTCTGATGATTGTTTTGAGTGTAAGCAGAGGGAGAGGCTGAAAAACTGTCAGGCAATCTCAGGGATATTTGGAAGCTTTTTCTCCCCTGTGACAGATGGCTTGAGGCCCTAATGAAGAAAGATTGGCTGGAATGAGGAGCCAGTGGAGAAATGATTAACCTCATTGACTCCCATCTTTTAGTTAAAGAGCAACTTGACAAATCATCACTACACAGGCCGTATTAACATATTAATATGGATATTATAGCTCTTATTCAAAACACATACACCTGACAAAGGACAGTTTAATTCAAATAATAACCTTGCACTTTAAAAAAGTCCTGTTTATCAACATAGACATGAATAGTTTCATAACAATTTAATTTAACTTAACCTGTTTTATATTTTTGAAAGCAAAAGTGATCAATCTTAATTTGTGTTAGCTGTAACTAAGGAACTCGTATTCACTTAAAATGTTCGTAATTCCATTCTTTTGAATTAGTTTCTAATAGTTTGACTAAAATTTCTTTCTCTTTAGTAAAATAAACAACTGATATAAACTTTAGGCTTCACACTAAACAATAAAACATCATTAAGCTGAAATAAGACATTTGTTTCAGCCCTGGCTCCACTATGGAAGTGTAATGTATTGCCTCTTCATAGTTGATTTCTTTGCAGGCACTGGACTCTTTGTAGCAGAACTGGACAATTTAATGAATAAATTAGGACGTTTTGAGAGAATTAGCGACGTCTGCTGCTGTGTGCTGCAGCACAAACAGGACCTAAAATGGTCGACCATGACATTAATGATTAATTCTGAGAAAATTGCTGCAAATTAAGCAGATAGGATAACATCTTAGGCCTTAATTTTAATAAATAAATAACAAAAGAACACAACCCGAGCTCTGCTTTATTGGTTTGGATTCTAATCTAGAAAATGGGCCAAAAATCAAATCCTGCCATCACTGGCTTTTAGTGGGTTCAAAATAAATGATGTGGGCAACTTCAGAGGATTACAAAAGCATGGTGGTAAAGAATTTGCTGACTTGTGGCCCATAGAAACAAATGATGTGTTGCTTCATCAGTTTATCACTGGCTGTCTGGAAAATGGCTGCATTTCCCAGAATGCAGCCAAAGAATAATCACTCTTTTCTCTAACAAAAGACAGTAAATACAGTCATACATGACATGCAAGGCTTTTAAAAGTGCATTCGTGTGTATGATATACAGTATAATGTTTTAAGTACTTAAAATTGTTTTTACAATAAGCATCCAAAATAAGTCACAACCCAGAAACAACTATATGTATATATTTTATATATATATATATTTACACCACTGTATTCTTCTTTGTCATAATGATTATTCTTTACTTCTACAGTTTTTTTTTTTTATCTCTGTTACTTAAGTGATTTCTGTTTTCTCTGTTTACTGCAAGTTCAGTCAAAACCTGCAAGATGTTATCAGGAGAATTCTCAGCACAAAACATGTCCATATTGTTCCCACTTCTTCTGTAATTCAGTACTGATGTGACAATATTTTTATGGCACATCTCTTCTCTCATCTCTTCTTTTAATTCAAGAGGGAATTATCTGCTCCATCATTTTTTATTTTAATATTTTAATATAATCCACTGTGTGGTCTGTACTTGACATGAACATAAAGGTGAAAAGATGTACACAGTGTTTGGAAAAAAGGAGGTAGGTGGGTAAATCGTCAGCAGAGTAAGTCCAGCTATTCCTGCAGGCACATGAGCAGAGGCTAAAAACAAACACACATGCACGCACACACACACACACTTGGAAGAGACGCCACATGTGTAACAGGCAGCTGCCAGCGTTGATGAATTTATGTGGCGGGCAGCTCAGGACACACAGCTTGAATTCACGGGAACCAAATGTTACAAGGAACCATATATCTCTCAGAGACTGTGGTGTTAAAGCGCTGCGCACATCTGTCACTGAGCTGGCTGGGCCCCGGGGCCTCAGACCAAACACAAACAAACTGCACCGGCTGGACCTAGGGACCTCACCCGTGTGAGGAGGTTCACTTCGAATAAGTAAAAAGAAATATTTTATTTTAATGTAATGTATTTTACTCTCTGCAAATATATGTCCTGACAGATTTGTCATCTCAAATCAAAAGATTTGCGGTCATACCGCTGAGTTTAGAACAGTCAATGATATTTTGCAGGAAAGTTGTGTAATTACAAATACATGTGCTGTGACTCTCATTTTGTTTTATTTTTTATTGCAGCAGCAACCATAGACCTGCGATAGACTGGCGACCTGTCCAGGGTGTACACTGCCTCTCGCTCAATGACAGCTGGGATAGGCTCCAGCAGACGACGCGACTCTTAACAGGAATAAGCGGGTACAGAAGATGAATGAATAAATGAATGAATGCAGCAACAGTTAAGGCTTAATAAAGTCCATTTTAAATTAAATGATTTGACAAAACACTAAATTTGTGTAATGCATGCTAAGATGATCAGAAAGAATTTCTTTTTCAAATTAAACCCAAAGTATTAGATTTCTGACCTCTTGGGGTTGATATAGTAAATGTGGTACAGCTGATAAGGAGAGACATTATCATTCATTAGAGTTTTTGTCCAGATGTCTACATTGCCACCAACATCTGAGGGGTTTATTTTTCACTTTAGCTGCTTAAATGGCAAACTATATTGACAAGCAGCAGCAAAGTATGCCTGACTGGTTTGGTGCAGAGTATGTTCACTGGGTTTGTAGAACTTTGAATATGACCCCATGAGAGCGGTAATAGTGAATTAAAGCTGTGTTGATCATAAAACCAAAACAATGAGCTGAAAGATGCTAAAATCGCAATTTGACCATTGGATTAGAATTACAACTGGTTATAGAAACTTAATTTTCTAGTCTGGACCCCTCAAAAACAGAGTACTTTTACTCTTTTTTTTTTTTTTAAATATTTAATATTGGTTATTCATAGACCTCATTTGGTCAAAGGTTTATCATTTCATTTAGCATTAAGATGAAATGTAAAATACTTACATTTTGTAATCAACTCTTTGAAGGTTCCTGAATGGGACAGTAAGAAAAACGTCATTTATTCATTCATATATCTAAGAACAGACATATGGCAAGAAAAACACAAGTTTATGGTCATGACATGAAACAAACTCAGTTTGAAGATACTGTACTCTTTTGAATTTTTGAATTTTCTAATATCAAAATACTGAAACAATTCTGACAATTCTTACTTTTCTATGAGCAGTTAAGAAAAACACAGACACACACCAAACAAACCAACAAAATTGGAATGAGATGCTGTTGACGAGATGATCAGTGTTATTCCCTCACATACCTCCGGGGGGAGATAACACCATGCAAGCATCCTGACCTTCAGGAAAATCTTCTTACTGCAAAGAGAAGAGAAATCCCCTTTGAGATCATGAAAGAGCAAAGAGTCACAGAGCAGAGCAAGGAACCAGTCTCATTTATTTTGACCTCCACCAGTCTCAAAAATACTGTCTCAACTAAATGCTTTCTCTTCACTTATGTTAAAATTTCAAACTGAAATTTAGAATAAATATTTGTATTGAAACAAAGGGAACTACTGGAAAAAATGCAAAAAGAAAAAAGGAAAAGAGAAAAGTTGTGCAACCAAGACGATTCTTTGGAGCGTCTTCCTCCTTTAGTTATAAGCAATTTTTCTACTTCTATCCTGATCTGATGGGAAAATATGAAACTTTCTTTTTCTTTACACATTTTTCCAAATATGTGCAGACAGACAGGAACAATTAAAAGCTGTTAAGTGACCTTGTTTGGCGGCAGCAGCAGCGGCGGGCAGCTCTCCTGGCAGAGCAGACTGAGGGGAGAATGAAGCCTTCTAGACAGCGTTTGTCATCCCAGCCGTGCCCCCGAGAACTTCTGAATGAGTAAAATGATTTGATTATGTTGAGGCTAATGACGAGGGGCATACTTAAATCCGTCTCCACGGTTTTCTTTGCTTCTGCCCCTGATTCAGCGCGCTGTCAGCAGCTTGTTAGACAGGTTTTTGCTGACTGCAGCCTCATCAGATGAATACGGAGAGAGGGAGAGCAATAGATAGACATGGAAGTAAAATAAGAAAGGGAAGAACTAAAAGGCATAAAACTAAAACTGCTATTTTTAATGTCTCTCTTTTTTATTCTTTTATGCTAGTTTTAAAGTCTTTATGTTGTTTTATGTGCATTGTAGCACTTTGAGGTCATTGCTTTGATGTAAAGTGCGTTATAAATAAAATTTATTATTATTATTATTATTATTATTATAAAAAAGTATCAAGAATTATAAACTTTAATCACTTTTTGACCCACAGAAAGGTTTTTAGTCAAGCCAAAGCATTTTCTTTATTTACTCTATATCTTCATGTAATCTCTGATACAGGTCAGTGAAGTAACAACCTGAGCTCTACAACCATGTTTGAGCATCTTTTTAGAGAAGTATACATTTACTTGCCAGTTCAGTAGGTACTCCAGTGAAAATATTCTAATATAACAGTCCTAAATCTCAGTTTCATGAAGGGCCAGGTATTTAGAATGATTTATTATTAATTTTATTAAAATTAACTAAGACAGCAGTTGATACAACTGTTTTTTCTTTTTGGGGGCTGTGGTTTATAGTACTACTGAATATAATTTAATTCAATCCAGTTAAACAGCACCACAAACTACATCCTCCTGAATTATCACCTCTTTGATGTTATTTCAGCATAAGATGAACATATTAACATTCATGAAGGGGGATTTTGTGCAGGACTGTTATCGTTGAATGCATTTGTTGTCACTAAAGTAAATAAAGTTTTGTCGTTAAGTGAGTGAGGATGCTACAGCAAATATGAAGTTTGTGTAAAGTGCACATAAATATTTTTTCTTATATGTGAAGTATATGCGGTTATACAGATTTTCCAGTGCTATGAACACACGCTGTGTTTAATATTATATGGATTTGTTTAGCTGTCATTGTAAAGATCATCCTAAATTCATGTCTAACTAGCATATTTCTTATTGATGCAGCTATTAAGGCTCTATGGGTTGGGCTAACATGGAGTCAGCAGTGTACATCGGAGCTCCCTGCAGCTTTACAAAGAACCTAATTTTTAACAATCATTTTAAATGTTTGGTTTCAAGTCAGATTGAAAGTAAACACGGAAGATAGTTACTAGGATCAGCCGCTTTGCTAACTGGGAATTCTCAGTTTGTGTACCTCAAACATGGATGAAAATGCAATATGTGAGGGACAGTTACTAACCCACTGTGTTTCAGTCAGTTAGTAATGGCAATTAAAACAAAAACGAGTGGGTCAGCTGATCTGGGAGCTGTGTGCAGTCGATGTTTTTCAGACAGTACTAAGAAAAAGATCTCCTCGTTCTTGTAAAAGCGTGTCAAGGATGATTGCATATGTGGTAAAATGTAATCAAAAGGTAATTGTAGACAGCAGCTGAAAACCCACATAAGGTGACACACAAATGATGCCTAAAGGAAATTAGAAGGCAAAAGAACACATTTTACAGCTTTCAAGCACACTCTCTATCAAAGGTAAAAAGGGTGGTTAACTCTTTCAGAATGTATTCCAGATTATTTCTCAGAAACTCCTTGGAGACTCTGCTGGTGTGGAACAGCTGGTCTCAACTTGATTATTCATTTTAAAAACAACAAGAATGCCTTGTGTGTCTTTCACCTACACAAAAACCTCAAACAGATGTCAGCATACCGATGTTAATTGATGTCCCGTGATGCAAAAGTCAGTGCTGACCATATGGAGACATACAGTCCTTTCTGCTGTAATTGACACGAAGTTTAATACAAGCGCCAAAACTCAACAATCAGCAGCGTGTGGAGCTGCACTTTCACTGACATGTCGAACAAAGCCACTGACTGACAGACAGTGACCTCTTCTTTCTGCATGTCAACACAACAAAGACACTCGCTGTGCGTTTACAGACAGCTGCCACTCCGCTTAAAGCATGAGGCCACCCTGCGACAAATTACTGTAAAGAAAGGAAAATCTCGTAAGGGACGAGAGGGGACATGAGGTGGAATCACGGCCTTTTGTTCTAATGCTAGCCATTCTATTGTTGCAGGTAAAGCTGGGCCTGAAGGAAGCTTTTGAATTTAGTAGTAGTCAGGACAATGTCCGGGATAATTTGTGTGTGTGTGTTTTGTTGCATGTCTATTCTCTCCGGTGCACTAGGGCCAATCAGTTGTCCTATTGCCATCCCATCTACTGTTGGGTCTATGTAACCAGATTAGACCAGTGTACTGAGCTTTCTTAAATATCATGTCAGTCAGTAAAGTACAAAAAATAAATAAATAAATAAATAAAATAACAGCCTCCAAAACGCAGAAATTTCACTTTTATTTCCACTTAGTTGTCCATATATATACATATATATATACATATATATATATACATATACATAATATTAATTTGTAACATTGTATTTTAATGTCTTTTTCTATGTAAATATGCTGTACAAAAAAATTGTAAAAAATATTACATAATGTACTTTCACATAATGATTTAGAGCATTAATCTATTTTTTTTTGACACTGGCAAAATCTGTATAAGTTATACATATATTATATGTATAAGTATATTTAAGCACTGACGTCAAAATACACAAAGTCCCTCTCAATCTCATGTTCCTCATCAATACCACCTTTAACGAAGACTTGAATGGAATTTAGACGCTCTCCTACATAGTGACCTTGTAGAAGCCACAGAGCGCATGCATACATATACGTATGAACACACATATATTTGTACACAAAGATAAAATGAAATTAAAGACAAACAAAGCCAACAAATGGGAAAGTCAGCGTTTTGTTCGGTAAAACATATAAAAGAAAAACAGAAATATATTTCTTTACACATCACAAGGAATAGTGAGCTTCACATTTATACAATATGATGTACAAAGGAGAGCTGCATATCAAATTACAAAATGACTCCTAATCCATTCAAATTAGAGCAGCTCAGTGGCACATTCACTGAAAAGAATAAAATTAACGAAACACACTCTTCAGATTTGATCCATTTGGTGCGGATGATAAATCAAAAAACAAATAAATAATGAATTCCAGATCAAATTATGATAATTGCGACTCCCAGAAATAAATACTGATTATTTCAAAGCTGCTAATTTTCAATGATTGTGTGTGGGAAAATTCCATGTCCAAAGTGAAGAGAGACAGATGGGTTCACAAATCTGACCAGATTAATAAGGACAAGGATTTAACAGTATATAGATTAATATATTTCAATAACACTGAACTGAACAGACTCAATGTGTGGCATAAGAAACACATTTGTCTTCAGTCCTGAGAAATATCTGTTTCAAATTCAAACCTAGCTGTATTAGTGTAAGTACGGCGAAGAAGTTCAACCCAGACCAGAGATAAGGGACAGAAAGAGAGACAAACGGTATTTTTTTATATAGTTAATTATTGATCTGTTTTTGCACACCTGGTTGTATTTACTTCACATATTTTCTAATTCAATCTATTTTTAAGAAAAAATTATATTAGTTATACTTATATAAGGACTTTTGCACTATTTGTATGGACATGTTGTATTAAAGGGAAAAATCAAGGACTATTTGGAGCCCATTCATGAACTACCTGGTAGATTTCACCTTATACAGGATGGATGCTGACTTGGAAAAATATTTTTGGACTTATACACACTTATGTACTTATGGTAACTACATTTAAAATTAATTTCTGAGTCCATAAAGACTGAAAACACATTAAAGTTAACAGTTTCCCAGAGATCATGGTGACAATTTTTGGCTTAACATCCCCCAAAACAAAAAAATATAGAATGATGATCAAACAGCAAAATGCTACAGATCCTAAGGGTAAATGAAATCCAAATGAGACTCTTTCTTCACTTCAGAGGCTCTTTTTCATGCCAACAGAATTAAAACTGCAATTTTTAAGAAAGAATAAAAATGCCTGTTCTCAAAAACCATAATCAGTCAACACTTCTGCATCTGCCTGCTAACGTGCATCCTTGCATCACAGCCATTAAGTCTCTCAACATTATCGTCACTTCCTTGTCCGTCACACCATGACCTGTGACGGCGGAAAAAAACAAAGAAGGAGCGAGCGTGAGATGGAAGGAGAAGAAGAGGAAGAAGGGAGAAAAAAACATTTCACCGCTTTCAGAGAGACTTCATCGGTGAAGACCCCTCCGCCCCTCCTCTTAATCACATTACCCAAGAAAACTTTTACTTATGGCTAATGGAATTCGTTTAAAATTGAACCGCTGGGTAGAAAGTAGATTTGCATTGATCCAGATATGTATAGAGCCAAAGTCAGTCTATCTATTCTGTGAGGGAATTAAAGGCCGCTAAGCCTATAGAGCCAGACTGTATAATCCTATGTTAAAAGATCAATACTGGCTGGAACCCACGTGAGCTTTATTCATTGTGTGTTTTTGGGTGTCTGCCTAAATATAAAATCATGTTATTTGCAGAATGTGTATTTTAACAGTAAATCCTTCGCCCTGTGGATTTTGCTCCTGTGCTCATCATAGCTCACGGTTCATCACGAACAAAGAGATTTTTTGGAGAGTTTGAAGGGTATTTTGCAGTAGACTGTTAATACCATGAAAATAAGCCTGGCTGCCTGGCGTTTATTTAGTCTGACACCCATCGTCTGGAGTGGCCTCTGACAGCTTTAACCCCTGGGAGGAGCAGAAGGAGCAGACTGAGCTGTCAATACCTGTAGTGGGTTCAAATCTGGCTTCAACAACCAGAAACTGACTGGATATAAAACAAAAAAACTGCGTGATAACCTCCACGTCAAGCTTAGCACGAGACAAACTGTTGTCACATTAGGGGTGTAATATATATATATATATATATATATATATATATATATATATATATATATATATATATATATATATTGGAGTCATGGTTTTGTGCATTTTTGGTGGAGCAGGTCAAACAAAAGAGATTAATAAATTAATATGTTGGTCATTTATTTTGAAACATGTGAAACTGTAAAAGAACAGGTTGGTTGACTGAGCTATTAACAGACAAGTTGCAGGTGCTGGCCACACAGAAAGGTTGATTAAAAAAAAAAAAAAAGTAGGATGGGTTAATAGATCTTGCGAGATTAAGAAAGTTCACAGTTAACCATGCGTGACATGATAGCAACAACTGATGCTCTGCTAAACTGTTTCCGAAGCGAGTGTATGTCAATATAAATACTCCCAAACAAGAATTTTCTCAACTTGAACCAAACATTGTGTACTAAATTTTCACCAAAGTTGCATCAATCAAAAATTATCTTCAATACCATGGTGAACAGGTCAACATTTCTGAGCATTTCAGTAATTTTTTTAGTGATTAATCTAACAATAAGCAAACATATTAATCACAGAATGGATCACTTAGGCAACAAAAGGTTGTCTAAAACCTGTAGAGTTGCTCATCTCTTGCCTTGTTGGGCAGCACAGTAAAGTCAGGAATTAACTTCATGAGTTCATCATAAAAACTGAAGTCTCCAGAATTTGCGCTGTCCTCTAACATCAGGATAGTGTTCTTTCTTAGCATGTTGCTTAACATGAAATCAAGGAGGGAGAGACTAGGTAAGTGGTCAAAGATAATCAGATCACAAGGTTTTAACTGTGTGACATTGATCAACTGGGGACAATAATTCCTCCTGGCAGTCCATCAATCTCATCCATATTCACTCGCTCCATACCCAACATCTTGACGGTTCCCCCTGTAAACCCCGAGAATGTGCTAAATGACCTCACACACCGACAGCGTCGTCGTGCACACACTTGATAGTGACCTCATTGATGAGCCAGCTCCTGCCAATACTGTAGCACACGCACTCATACAGAGGCTCATCAGTCAGGAGGTCACAGCGACCCCATCATCATCACACCGGATGGAATGAGCAGTGGTAGCAGCGCAGCAATGACATTGGTTGTTTGCGTCAAATCTGATGACTAAGAAATCCAAATATGAGATTAGTCCTTCTGACTATCCGGCTCCTAAGTGCCACTCCACACAAATGGAGCCCTAAGAAGATAATAACCATACAATGGCTTTTATAGGGAGGGAGTTATTCAATTACAAGCCCCTGGAGTGAAATGTTGCCATAACTGTACCTTGGCCGGACACTTCTGGGAGAGGATCCATTTTTACAATCTTTAATAAGAAGAAATCGAAGTTTCTTTGAAGATTATTCATGTTTGTGACAAATTATAGACACAAACTTATTTTAAAACTTTTTAAAAAACATTTTTATCTGTGTTTTCATCTATGATTGATTGGTGGATCAGACAAGAACTACAGTACAACTACAGTCTTTACCCCATTTTCAGAGGGCCAAACACTAAAACAAAAAAAATGGGAGACACAATTTCCCTCTCATAAATGTGTG
Organism: Chelon labrosus; assembly: GCF_963514085.1. Taxonomy (NCBI): domain Eukaryota; kingdom Metazoa; phylum Chordata; class Actinopteri; order Mugiliformes; family Mugilidae; genus Chelon; species Chelon labrosus. The sequence goes on along the minus strand of NC_140345.1, from coordinate 1,299,176 downwards.
TATTTACAACAAGAATAATATATATATATATATATATATATATTAAAACTAAATTATATTTTGCCTTTTTCCACATCAGTGATCTTTCGTATTTTTACACTGATTATTAATCATCATTCTGATCTTTATTAATGATGACTGACATGTCATTTTGAGTGTACATAGACACTACTCTACACATGTAGTAGAGTAGTATCTCAAATGCAAAAACAAACGTATAATGGCATTTCTATGTCCCATAATGAATGACAATGGGAGTAAAACTGAGGCAAGTTCATCAGAACCAGATGTATGTGCAGCTTTATAAATTTGGACTTAGGACTGTAGAGTGAGTTGGAGCTCTACTGCTCCATGTGAGTGGGTTAAATGGGTTAAATGTAAAGAACAAATTCCTTGTATGGGTATAAACGCTAAGGTATATCGCTGATTTCCATTTACGTTTATGTGTAGTGACATGAACGTGGGTAAGACCTGGTTAAGGTTCAGGTTCAGTAATTGAACAGTAGTCACTGTGTTAAAGCAAATAACACTTTACGTGGGCCAAGTTATTTCTTCTGGTCTAGTGAATTTTGCTCATTATAGGGTCGAAATATTTTCCTTCCATGAGACTGCATTTTTAGATCTATCAAACCGCAGATTTTTTCCACATCTGAAGAAAAAATCTGATGGGAATAATTCAAGGACTCTTAGCCAACTTTCCCACTCTAAAACCTGAACTATCTGTGTTTTATTTATGTACCTCTTTGGAACACATGACAAAATTCCTGCATTAAACAAAGACTTGACTTTTCTGGTTGCTGCAGGAGAAATCATAATGAAGCAATTTATCTCCATACCCAGTGAGCTGAAAGCACCAGGTGAAGCAGGTAAATGGACCTTGAGCAAAAGGTTTTCTTTTTAATTTAAAACAGGCTTACTGCACACGTGGCATTAAAAATTGAGAAGTCATTCCAGATTGGAAGTCAGCATCTCGCACGAGTCACAATTGGTTTTAATTTGCATATCAAGAGACCTCTTAATGTCTTTCCTGCTACATTCAGATGCATATTCAGGTAATAGAAATAAATTACACAGTCTTTCCTAAACCCCTGTGCTGCAGGTAGACCTGGTGCATCTTCTCCCTTTTCCACCAGCAAGGATTAAGTGCTGCCATGCAGCCGAGCATTCAGCTAAAAGAATGAGCACGCTTGACCATTCTTCCTCAGCTCTTTGGCAACATCCACTCAGAGCTGTTGAAAGTCCGGAGGCAAGCTCGCCCTCTCCCCAACGCGCTACCTCCAGCTTAATCCTGTTTGTCTCCGTTTACCAGGATTGAAGTGGAGAGGCCTCTGTGGATCCCCCTCCCTGTTGCCTCCCCCGCTTAAAAACATTTCCTGGACCATATCTATGTGCCCTCCTCCAGGACAACTTCTATTACTTACAAATTACAGGCTCAGTAACCCAGTTACCCATAGAGGCTTCAGTTCTTCTAGAAATCGACAGGGTTTCCAGGGGACGGCAGCTCGGCCAAGGGCAAACCACAGCTGGGCAGGTCGTCTTTATAAAAGAAGTTGTTGAGTTGGGACACACAATTGTTTTTAATAGACCAAGATTTTGCAAATGGTTGATGTAGGGCTTTCTTAGCAAGAGATCATGGATGTACTTTTGGATGATGGAACATCTACAAAACACTTGCATTTTATAAGACAAAGCTTATAAATAGAGTTAAACATGTTAACTTGATCAGAATATTTCATGTGCTTGTTGTCACATCAGTATCACATGATAATCGATTGTTTCCATCCTCCCTGGCCATTAAAGTTATTGATTAATCATCCATAGATGCTTTGGCCGTGTGAGGAGTGAGAGGAGGAGACGTGACTGAGGATAATCAGCCGTGAGCCTCCTGGGCATCAGTGATTAAGTGTAAGCAGCAGATTTAAGAGGAAGTCCAATCAAACTACAACTAAAATGAAAGGAATGTTCAAGCCTAAACCCATTTCTTTCTTTTTCCGTTTTAGGGATTTATTTTTTTGTTTGTTTGTTTGTTTGTTTGTTTGTTTTTTTAAACCCCAGAGGATGGTTGGGGTATTTTGTCTCAGTTAAAGATCCACAGGAATTAAGATATCTTCAAATCAAGGTTAAAATTACATGAACGTTGTTCACCAGTATTCACCAGACAATATTTTTCTCTGGAGTCAGCCTCGGTGCTGATCCTGCAGCACAATACCTGGATGCTGCACTGTTTTCTCAACAAACAAGGCTGTGAATCAACCGCGAGTGGAGAGACAGCTCAACTTAGTGAGCTGCACGTCTTCCTGCAGCAACTATTTTTCTACCCACCTCACACGTTACTGCAGCTGAAAGCACACACAGAGAAAACTTGACTTGCACTGTCACGATCACACACTCTGCAAATATTGTTCATAGTGTGAGTGAGATTACTACTGATCAATTCCAATTCATAGGGTCTTAAAGGGGAATTGCCGTTTTTTTTTTTTACAACCTGGACCTTATTTCTAGCACAAATTACTCACCCATATAACTTTGGTGTCATTTGGAGTCGTTTGGAAGATATTTAGATCCAGCGGAGCGTCACGTATATCCATATAGTGGGAGTGACTGGGGCACAGAAACACAACCTCTGAATAAGTCATTATCTGCCGCGAAACTCGTTCATTTCACCAATATTTTGTTATGATACGCTCTGAGTCCAGAGTTACCTGTTGTCTATTCGCGGACGTGGAGCGGTTTGTTGTTGGCCAGCTGTTCCTCTCTCTGCCTCCGCATCCTCTTTTCAGTGAGCTCCTCATCCGTATACTCTGGTTCAAAACGGTAAGGACGTCGATCATAAACAAAGTCATTGTCAACGAGCAGATAATGCGTTATTTAGAGGCTGCGTTTCGGTGCCCCAGTCACTCCCACTATGTGGATATACGTGGCACTCCAAATGACACCAAAGTTATATGGGTGAGTAAAAGATCGTATTTTATGCCAGAAATAAGGTCCAGGTTGTAAAAAACAGTAGTTCCCCTTTAATTTGATTGAATTTAAATTAATTTAGAGATATTTCAGTTTTGAAATATCTCTAACAATTTACTTAAAACTAAATTGTTGTCACTGTCTGCAATATTTTACCTCTAGTTTCTCATCTCTCATTTATTTGCTTTTGACCTAGTCTTCTCTGTCATCACACTTTTTAAATCCAATCAGCTTCAAGGCTTGATGGTGCTCTCAGGGTTGTGGCTTCTGTTATGTTTTGGACCACGTGGTCCGAGATGGATGCAGGAAATGGTGTGTATTTTATTAAAAAATTATCCAAGGATTTTATGAATTGATATGAGAGCTTTGAAAATTGAGATTGACTGAATCTGATTTTTTTTTTAACCCGGCCCTATTTATATTTAAAAGACAATGATAAAATCTGCAGTAATTTGTATCTTTTCATCTGCCAGACAGCAGTAAATGTTTGCGTCCATGCATACTGCTGGTCACTGGTAAGCAAATCAAATTGGATGTACCCTTAAAGCTTATTTAAAAGAAGCATTAGGGTTCCAAGCACTCCTTTGAAGAACCTTACAGCAGCTGTTGTCAAAGTGGGTTCCATTCTCCACACTGACTGCAGCAAAGACTAAAGATGAGAAGTTTGAAGGTATTTGAGTCTGCCTGTCAACTCCAGCTCTACAGAGTTAGAAAGGTACACCTCACAAATATTAGGCAAGCTCTTGTCAGTGCAAATGTGTTTGTGTTCAGTGTGTGTAGCAGGAAAAGACCCAAATGCAAGACACACAATAAGGAAGGCAAGGAAAAAAAGACAAAGGGAGAGACAGAACTATACACACGAAGAACGAATCAGGAAAAGACACAGGTGATGCTGATGAGGGGAGGAGAACACAGACAAAAGTCACACACAAAACTCAAACGCAAAATGAAGCAGGAAATGCAAGGATATCATGTGATAGATAACGCTAGAAGGTTACAAACTCAATATGATGAAAATTAAGCATTTTTACATACAATCACGCTTCCTGCAACTTTAACTTACCCTTATGCACCCTGTAAGTGCTGAACGTCGTCCCACCTTTGAGTTGCTGTTGTTTACGTGAGCATTAATTACCAAGTACCGAGTCTGTGCAGTGGGGACTTTGAGGGGCTGCATGATATATGGGTCATTGATAAGTGCAGAGCTGTGGACATCTCAGGACACACAGATCTGGAGCGAGACACAGGCCTACTGCAAGAAGGGGTTAGGTTAAGCTGACGCTCGATCATTTACAGTTTATCATGGAGCGCTGTTTCTGCCAACTATAGAGCACTTTCAGCCGAGGTCAGGTCAGGGAAATATCACTCAGATAGAGGCCTTTTTGTCGCATAAGGAAACAAAGTATGATGTGTCAGCACAGATGCAGTTATTAGAAAACATCAGGAAAAAGATTCAAGACATTCTCTTGCAAAAAATATGTGTGTGCACTTGTGTTTCATACAAGTGGATTCACAGATTTTCTGTTGGATTCACAGATTTTCTTATATTAATGTTTCCTGTATGCAAATTAAATTCAAGTGGTTGTCATCCTTCATGCAAAGTCGTCTTCCCTTTGACACATCAAAAAAAAGTTAATCCTTCATTCATTCATTCATCTTCTGTAACCGCTTATTCCTGTGAAGGGTCGCAGGGTCTGCTGGAGCCTATCCTGTCACAGGTCGCCAGTCCATCTCAGGGCTAACACAGAGATACAGACAACCATTCACACTCACATTCACACCTTTGGCCAATTTAGAATCACCAGTTAACCTAACCAGCATGTCTTTGGACGGTGGGAGGAAGCCGGAGTACCCGGAGAGAACCAACACAGAAAGGCCCAGTCGGCCCAGGGATTCGATCCCAGGACCTTATTGCTGTGCTGCCCTTCCAGTTAATCCAAATTTGAAACTTTCTGAAATTTGTGACAAACTATAATTGGCTATACTCCCCACCTTGTGTCTCCTCCAGTTTGCCTCCCCACCACCAGGTCTGGAGGGCAGCAAGCCCAGTAAGTAGCTAGCTAATTAGCTAATAACTGCTAATCAAATTGGCAGCCGTCGGCTGATTGAAGGCTCAGGCTTGGGCCATTAGCATCAGCGACTGTCGTCAAAGCTCTGATCCGTCCAATATTCAGCCGAGGAGCTCAACATTTCTCATCCAGCGTTACACCTTTATCCATTCACAAGCCCTGCTGATAACAGCCCTCCGGTCTGAAATGAAACGTCCCTTTAAACTTTTACAGTAAATGACCCAACACACATACACACGGGGACACACACAATGCCTTTAAGACCACAGAGCTCTCTTCGCCTCCCCAATTAGGCCTCTAATTTTGCTAATGGAGCATTAATGGAGAGAGAGGCTGCTGAAGACCCAAGCTCAGCACAATGTCCTCCAACCCCCCCCCCCCCCCCCCCCCACCACCACCACACACACACACACCAATACGACACACAGATTAGATTTCACTAACAATAGTATCACTGCACTGCACACACACACAATTTAAAGACACACAGGAGCAAGAGCTGCAAGAGATGCAATAATCATACGATCATACAAAGGCAGTATTTATTTATATTATGAACCACAAACTGTTTAAAACATATAAACTGGAGATAAATAAAAATATAAATGTTACTCTTTTTGTGCTGAGTAGTTATTAACTACCTCCTCACTACTCACTGCACACCTCCTGACTCCTTTCTGTAAGTAAAGCGTGGTGTTATAAACTGTAAAATCGAATAAGTTGATCTGACTTAAAAAAATATGCAAACTCGTCTCAAAAAAACTAAGTAAACGTAACATTAACAGTTAATTAGAGCTGTTTAGTTTAAGCACTACTTAATTACAAATTACAACTAATTTTAATTTATTACATTTGTTTAACATTTCATTTAGTGTCCTCTACTTGAATCAATCAAATGAATTTTTCCAATATTCTAGCAGTGGTGATGGGCTGGAAAAGTAGTGAATATGTATTGAGGATCATCTTTTGTGAGTACAGTCAGATCATCAACTATGACAAAGGAAAGAAATCCAGATCCAGATCAGGTGGTTTTATTAAAAGATTTTTCTCTTTCTTACACAAAGCAACATTATCAGCAGGCCTGGACGCCAATGAACACTCACATTGTTTGTCAGAGAGCTTATGCAGCAATCCATGTGTGATTCAAACTATTAAACTATGGTTGGTGTCATTTCATTCAGTCATTCTAATCAGTAGGAGAGATGATATCCAAGTGTTTATGTTCAAAAAGACAGTATTTTGTTTTGAAAATGTTTATGATTGAATCAAACAAATACTGAATGCTCCTCGATTCCATGTCCTGCTTTAATAACTACTGAACCTGAATCTGCCAGCCACACACTGATCTCACTGAGGGAAAGTACTCAAAGTTGTTTTTGCTTGTCAGCTATTTCACAATAGTTTTCATTTCATGATTTATCTACAAAACTAGGGGGAAAAAACAACAACAAATCATTAAAAATCTTGTGAATGTGAGTGTGAATGGTTGTCTGTCTCTCTGTGTTGGCCCTGCGATAGACTGGAGACCTGTCCAGGGTGTACCCCGCCTCTCGCCCGATGACAGCAGGGATAGGCTCCAGCAGACCCTGCGACCCTTAACAGGAATAAGTGGGTACAGAAGATGAATGAATTAAACATCTTTCATCACTTTTGGAAGTGGACTCACAGGAAGTGGAGAGACTCTCTATTCAGCCTATCACACTGTCCTCACCTCAACCACTAGCCCTGCACAAGAGAAAGAAACTGTTCTCACGAGGATGGAGGATCAGCCCTCTCCTCGACGAAGAACACATAGACAAGGACAACTACACTGACCCTCATCTGTAGATGGTCTCCTTGAGCAGTTCCTGCATCGAGGAGCAGAGCATCTCGACTGGCAGTTCTTTGATGTTGACGTAGTTTCTGTTGACGGATTCATACATCATGGAATTGTTTTCCTTGTAAAGCTACTTTTCTGAACTGTCAAAGCATGTCTTTAGAAAGGTTACTTTCTACTTTACCATAGATCAGCTACATTTATATTTTTACTTGAGTAAATGTGCTGTAGGAATATTAGTTATACCATTTTGGCTTTATCTCAAAAGACAGTTCTGTCTTAGCTTAGCTTAGCTTAGCTTAGCTTCAAAACTTCAACTCAGACTACTGAAGGAGCGCTGGATCTGAAGTCAGTTACATTACAGACAGTTGTTCTGATATTAAACCTTTCAGAGTGACATATATACACCTTAGCAGAGCTAGATGTTCACCTCCAGAAGGCCATGAACCCAGAGGAGGAGGGAACAGGACGAGCCCTGCTGCTTAAACTGGCACAAACAACAAACGGCTTCATTCACTAACAGACCGATCTGGCCCTTGATGCCATGGTGTAACACTACAGCCACGCCCGGACTATGAGCGCTCTGTTGAACACTGGGCTGAGGTAAGAGGAGAGAAGAGGCTGCATTAATTATCAGTAGGAACATTGAAGTGAAGTGTAGTGGAACATCGTGTCTTGATTTGTGTGTCTGTTATTCCTCTGTCTGTTTCTTTCCTCGCCTTCCCTAGTCATCGCTGTGTTGCGATAAGAGAGAGCATGGCACAACAACAGCACCAGTGGACAACATTGGAGCAGCTCACATCTTCTCAGCATTTAGGAGCTACACTGAACGCGTCCTCACTGCCGTCTCAAAAATGTCTGTGGACACTGCACTAAAAGTGAGGTGGGTCATTGAGTTCCATAAACTGACTTGTCAAGGTTTAGAGCTACATAAATTCATCACTTACTCTGAAATGTAATGCTCTACAGACACCATGGGCAGATGGTCCTCAGTGAACTAGCTTTACACAAGGACTTTCTGAACCCATGCACAAAGATTGTCCCTGAGAAGGACAGATGTTCTCCAGACAAGATCCTGAAGAACAGCAAATCACGGCCTTGATTGAGACTGACTGTGAACATGTACTAAATGTTTCATTAGATGTACTCTTGATTCACTCTAAGTTTGTGTCTATATCCATTCAAATAACCTAAATAGACTTTTCTGCATCCTGATCTGAGTGGTCTTTGTCCTATGTGCATCCTTTAATTTTCTACTCAAGAGTCTAAAAATGTGTATTGAGCGTTTTTTACTTAAAATGCACTAAATACATAAAAGATTTGACAAGCTCGGATAATAGGCACTGACTTAATACATTTGTCGTTTTCTCCTCAAAGCTTAAATGACACAAGTGAAAAAGGTGGCGAAAAAAAAGCTTTATTCAAACCATGTTTTAAAGGGGTTAAACCTAAAAACAATGTGTTGGTCCAGTTTTTCGATCCCAGATCTCTGCAAACTTATTTTTAGTTAGTGTAGACAACAAGGTGACAAAGACTAAGTTAGGGCCACTGAATTTATTTAATTAAATACCATGTACACTGTAAAAACAATGTAAAAACTTTACTTAAAATTATATTATATTATATTATATTATATTATATTATATTATATTATATTATATTGTATTATATTATATTATATTATATAACTAATGATAACAGCATACCTCAGTCAGTTCTGCAGTAATTTATAGTTCTGTACTGGGAAGGCCTTTATTATGAGTAATACAGGAATGACTAGGATTATTATCAGGTTTCTCTTGACTCTTGTCATATATGTATAGAGATACTTATTTATCTTGTTTACATGTACACACAGATCTTTAACTTGTAAATAAAAAAAACTGTCCCCATTAACTTTGTATACTCCCACTGTCCTGTCTTTTCTTTTTTTTTTTTCTTTACCAAGTATATCCATCCCTGTTTAAAGTGGAATTACCGTTTTTACAACCTGGACCTTATTTCTGGCATAAAATACGATTGTTTACTCACCCATATAACTTTTGTGTCATTTGGAGTCGTTCAGACGATATTTACATACGCGTATATCCATATAGTGGGAGTGACTAGGGCACCGAAACGCAGCCTCTAAATAACGCATTATCTGCCACAAAACTCATTTTATTTCTCCAATATTTTGTTATGATACGCTAGTGCTATTCCCCGTTGAGTCCGGAGTTACTTAACGATCTAAATTTTAAACGATCATATTTTATGCCAGAAATAAGGTCCAGGTTGTAAAAAACGGTAATTCCCCTTTAAGTACACTGAGAGCAATTTCTAATTGAAGTCCAATTCCTTGTATGTCTGTGCACATTCGGTCAAACTGATTCAGAAAGACTGATTCAGATTCAGATAATGAGACTCATGATACAGCAAGGTCCGACATACATAAACGCTGTCGAAAGAACAGGATTTCATTTTAAGAAAACACACAAGAAGATTTTACACATTTTTCACGTTCACATGTGTCAAAGAATCAAGTACATGAATTTAACATTCAAATCACAATATCTATCTAGCTATCATTTTGTATGCTGTGTGAAATAATCTGCAGATTTGTATTTCTGTATAGCATCTGAGTTAATAAATTTAAATTACCAAATACAATAAAATATGAATCAATATAAAACATAAAAATATTCAGAAACACACTGAACAAACACGCACTCATTAAAAGAGGTGGACAGCATGGGAACTTCTTCAGCACTGCTGAGAGGAGGATCAGCATGGCGCCATCGCAGCACTCCTTATCAAACACACACACACACACACACTGGTGATAATGTACTGTATGTGATATTACAAACATGTATGTTGTGTCTGCTGAACTTTGCTTAAACCTAATTTCTGATGCCATTCATGTTTTGTTTATTTATACAGCAACAGTTATTTCATATAAAATCTTGCATTTCCAACGAGTGAAAAACTGGCATATGTTGCAAATATGAGGTCATCACCCGAAACACGCATGTTGAATTTTGGCTATGTGCCGTGATAAGGGGGCAGTGAACTCCTCCCATGATGCTGTGCTGGGTTGTGGTGGAGTTTCCGAGGCATGACGGCGCTGGCGACAGCCCCTTTTAAAGTCTGCCGCTAGCACTTCAATCTCTCTCTGCTGCTCACAAACACACACACATCCTCCTCACATATGTAGATAGTGTCCCTGCTCAAGTCTCCAGGCCTTCGATAAGGTGACCCCATGAACAAAGAGAAGGGGAGCACAGAGTATTCGGCCTGAGAGGAGAGTTTGAGAGTGGCAGCCCAGAGAGAGTGTGTGCAGTCATCCTAATCTAAAGCCCGGCTCCATAAACACTGCTGTGGCCTCGCAGAGCCAGACTCTGAGCAGCCCAGCAGCTCTGCGGCTCCAAGTCTGATGCAACACGTCACGTTGCCGCCACCACAACCATTTCTGCTGCTGCTGATCACCGACAACAAACCGAGATTAGCTCTGGCCCTATCTGATGATGTCATCAAATGTTGTTTCTGGTGACGGAGGGAAAAAATAAGACAGAGCTGACTTTGGTGCATGACTCTCAAGAGAATTAAAGGCCTTAAAACTGATCCACAACAACACACAAACTTTATTCACTTTTTAAACAATAGATGACTATGTAAAAGTGAAAAATAAGAGCTAGGTATTACATTTTATTTTCTGTTAAACTTAAAGCCTTAATAGGAGATTTAACCCCAAACACATCATGTTGATGTTAATATTAACTGCTGTGTACTCTGATATTATCCGTAAATGGTGTGCTTGTGTCCATGACTTTCTCATCTTATCTCTAGCTACATTCCTTTAAACATATTATTATTGTCTTCACATGAAATGTCATTCAAAGAAAACAAGAAGTGCCATTTTTATGCTGCCCACGCTCCATTTGAGACTCCAGCTTGAATTGTGATTGGTTGTAAGGTTGGCAGAAAGAGATAAAATCGAAGCCAGACCAAATAAAGACCAACCGTCTGTTAGCATTCCTTACGTTTCTCGATTACCCCCCCCCCCCCCCCCCCCCAATACCGCACACAGACACATTCCTCTGAGGTCTCAGCAAAACCACAAATACAGACTCAGTGTTTTATTATTTTCCAGCAGGCATTTAAAGTTGACATATGTAATCTGCGTGTGTTAAGTGAATTTGAAGCATTTCCAGTTGAGGTGATATGGCGCAGAGCTAAAAAAAAACAAAAAAAAAACACACAATGGTATCACAAATATGCGCATGAAGTTACAGAGAGTATGTTAACAAAGATAAAAGACACAATAACACATAAAACTGGAGAGCAGCAAGAAAGCTGAATATAAACACAAACTGGACTTGAATGGCTTCACAAAAGGTTTTAAAGATGAGGTATGGATGAGGTATTTACATTTGAAATAAAGGGGTGGCCATGCATTCCAAGCTTTTATACATGCAACTATAACATGTCCAAACACTAACTAAGACCAAGACTAAAAACTAGTGTCAAGTATCTTACTTGAACTTTTAGCTGCTGGACAAGCTGTGTCCTATATTGGGTTCTTGTAACAGGATATAGTTCATTGGTTCTTCTTTGAGCCAGTGCTGGAGTATTCAAACTTCTCTTGACTTTTCGGCATAGATGGATGAGAAGCTGCCAGCCTGAGGACAAAAGATCCTGGGTGGGAACTGCCATCAGCTCAACACGCTGCATTGATATGGAATAACTTTCTCTTCCTAAACAAAACAACAGGCGTCAAACACAACAACCGGTCGCAGTTATAAATTGTCAGCCAAGGATGCACACGCCCCCTCGCACTTTCGCTGATTCATTACTTGGGAAGAGAGGTGTCATTTGTTATGAGCTGCTGTTTTGTTTGTGTCAGGTTTTACGAGCGAACAAGGAGACGTCAACTTCCTGTTCCTCGTAGGTTGGACCACCCAACCTCCACTGGGTGCATCAAAGACAGAATAGATGCTAATTTTAACCTTACGCTGTATAACTAAAATGAGAAAACACAGTTTTTCTCATCGTAGGCATGAACATGTTTTAGCCCTTTAATTGGTTCAGCTTTAAATTAACTAAAGTCAAGTTGGTAAAAAATAACTTCAATATTTAAACATATCTTTAGCATTGGTTCAGTGATGAGTGATTTAAATATATATATATATATATATAAATTAATTAATTAAATATATATATATATAAATTAATTATATATATATCTTTACACTTGTAACAGGACATGGCACAGTGTGTAATAATGCATCTTTTCACTGAGGTCACGTGACAAGCCACGACTTAAACTATTTGACAGCCATTTTAGCTTTGATCTCCTAGGTTATACCTCAGTGTTCACACCTCCTTGGAGAGCAAACGCACATCGGCAAGGTGTTAACAGACCGCTTTCAAGAAAAGACGCCCCTGGCATCTGATGATCCTCTCACTTCAAAGAGCATAAACATGTCTGTTGTATCCGCACCACAAATTGCACCATATCCCATTTTGGTATTCATCTCTCTGGATTTAAAAGGTGTGGTCGACAACACAACAGTGCCTATGTTGTTGAGGGGGTAACTGCAGCTACGGCCCCCAGGGAATCCACTGGCTGAGAGCCTCAAAACCACACAAGAGGAGCTAAGCTCTGCTAAAGAGATGCTGTCATCCTCTCTAGGCTGCACCTGTGGAGACTAGCCTGCCACTCCAAAGGCCTAGCCACGAAAGAGAAGGGAGCTTTGGGGGGATTTGGGTGAGAATGGGAACCCACTCTGCACCTTGACACAGTAAATGCTGTGAATGGGCCGATGATGGTCGGTATCGGCCCCTGAGGGGAAGGGATAGAGATGACACTTGAGCCATGGAGCTCGTACAGCTGTGCAGACAGGAAAAGGATGATATACAATGTGAACTCATTATTTCAGCAGAATATCACACACATGATGGTTAAGTATGACTAAATAAGTACAAGACGAGTCAACTACAACTGTGTGCACATTAATGGAAGTGAACTGAGCTATTTTTGATGTTATAGTTAATACATTTCAGTCATTTAATTATAAGTTTAAATGGGCAATTTGCAATAATGTTTGTCTTCTATGTATTATGTTGCAGAGTTCACAGAGTTCTAAAGCTAACCAGCTAGGTAAAGCCTCTACCCATAAAACCATCTGTACCTTAAGATCGGATAATCTACTCAATCCCCAGTCCAACATGAGGGGAAGAAGTTATAGCACTGCACAGAAAGCATATTCTTATTTTATAACTTCTATGATTCTACCTCTTGTCAATCATGCTGATGGACAGTTAGTTAAGGAATGAAACATGAACACAACAATGACTGAAGCTCTTGTCAGTAACCTTTGAAGAGCTAGCCTGCTGTAGCCAGACTAAATTATTTTTAGAATATGAGTCTGGTAACACGCCATTTGGATTTCCTTATGGGGCGTGTTTCAACCAATACAAAGAAAAAATTATCTCTGCACACAGTTGGATAGTCATACAGCCAATCAGACCAAAAGGCATTCTCAACAAATGCCTTGACTGCTGTTACATGTTCGTCCTGTAAGTTAATTTGTTTCTCTTTTATGGTGTAGTAGTGGACTCTGAACAGCACGCTTCTCTGACAGCAGCCGTTGTGTTAAAAAATTCAACCCAAGGGTGCTCAGATGATGTGTAGACAACAGGAGATCTTGAGGTCTGGAGGCTTGGTCCCTGTGACAAGCTGCTTGTTATGCATTTAATATCTATTAATTAACATCTAGTGCAACATTTAGATGACAATAAAATACCGTAAATGCTTCCTGCAGACAATCCCTCCAAGCCTACTTCTTTAACAGAAAAGGAAACAAGCTTGAAACTCAACCTTATCCCCACTTGGACTTTTTTTGTTATCCTGCCATGAGTTTCAGTTTTGGACTATTTAGTTTGGGTTGTCATGTATGTTCTTCTTGTTTTACCTTGAAATGATTCATATTCCTGTGTCTTTCCTTTGGTTCAAGTTGTGTTCTCCCAACTGTGATTTTGTGCTCCGCCCTCATTGATTCCACTTGTGTTCAGTTAACCCATCAGCCCACATACGCACACGCACACACACACACGCGCGTGTGTGTGCGTGTGTGTATATAAACCAATCTGGGCTATCCAGTCGCAAGTGACCAAGTTTACACAGTACATGTGTTCAGACCTGGCATGTAGATTCTGTGTGTCTTGGTTTTTGCTTCCCTTTTTGGATTACCCTGTATGTCTTTTGGTAGTATTAGATTAGATTAGATTAGATTAGATTAGATTCAACTTTATTGTCATTACACATGTACAGGTACGAAACTGCATGGACGAGTAACGAAATGCAGTTTAGCATCTAACCAGAAGTGCAATAGGCAGTAAGTGTATGTGGCATAAATAGTGTGGTATATAAGTAGTATGGTACAGGTTGTTTTTTACAGCATATGGACAATTTTTACAGATCAAAACCCATGTACAGGTGAGACCATATATACAGGTAAATGAGCAGGATATACACAATGATTGAATGAAGTACTATAAACATATTATACAGATGGATTTGTTTGTTAAATGTAAGTAGGCTATAAACAGGAACTGTGACATAATTTACAATAAAGGAGATGTGCAGATGATAAATTAGATGATACAAAATACAGATGAAATGAGCGATTAAGCAGTGCATCTTTTGTTTGTGTTTTGAACTCATCATTAAATTTACTTTGACTTGTTCATCCTCTGCGATGGACTGGCGACCTGTCCAGGGTGTACCCCTGCCTCTTGCCCGATGACAGCTGGGATAGGCTCCAGCAGACCCCCGTGACCCTTAACAGGACTAAACGGGTATAGAAGATGAAGAAGACGATGAAGACTTGTTCATCCTACCTTTCCTGATTGTGTCTTGCATTTGGGTCCCACCTTCCTTGCTCGGCCTGTGACTTAACTTTACTATCTGCAGGACGTCTACCTGTGTCTTCACACTTTTTGCATGTTTGTTTGTATGGAACAATCCAGTTAACTGGTTCTGACCTACCATGCCATGATTTCTACTACTACACTTAGAATTGTTATTATTCCCACTACTCTAGTGTTCTCAAGTAGCAACTGGGCCTTACCCCAAAATGACCACTTGTGGGCTCAGGTCTGTGGCTGGTGAAGGAATATGAGAACATATCAGAAAACAGGGAAACAACTTATCTTAAACGTTTTATTTTAACTAATGATATTTCACAGTCATGGAAAACAGTTAATCATGTCAGCATCTGAAAACTGTTCTCAAACATGAGAGCATAAAATGGCAACAAAATATAGGCATGAGTAACTGAGTTAAGTGGTTTTTATTATTGGTATTCACATGCATACAAAATGCATCATAGAGGCAGATATATGTGGCACTCAGACTGCTCGATTTTCTGAACTCACTCCCTCCACAGGAGAGCGTTTCACAGTCTGGTACTGCAGATGTGTTTACACGCACTTAAGCCTCACTGTATTTATTACCAGCGCTATTCCCAGGTACTCATTCAGCCAGCCCACCATTTAGAAACACACACATCCTGATAAATAGCCTCACACACAGATGCACACTTATGAATATGAGGAAAACCACACTTTGCGCACACATTTTCCCCAAACGTGCAGCTCCAAAGTGCTTAGCGCATTAGAGAAACAAAACAGATCTACCTCTCAGCACACACTTTAATCCTCAGGCATCCAGATCTGGGATGGTGTGAGAGAGCGTCTGAGGCTGAGCTCTGCATCCCAGCCGGACAGTGCTGACAGACAGCCCTCTCAGCAGAACAGCAGGTCACCGGTTCATGTGACCCGACTTTGGACGAACTGCAAGCAGACACGAGGGCCGTGCCACTAATCCAAGCATCCTTCTTAAATATGCTGTCTCACAATAAGTCTGTTTTCAGAGAACGCTCCATTTGTACCATGTCTATCTATAAAATACGTTTAAAAAAGCTGTATATTTTATTAATTTGGTGGAATTTTTATTAAAAGTCTATGGATGAGGCACTGAAGATGCTATTTGCATGTTTTTCTGGGCCTTTTTCTGAAAGTGCCCTTATTGCATCTCAAGTTTTAGCCACTTAGAGCACAATTAGCTTTTTGCTTCCACCGCTGAAGTGTCATCACTCTCTATGCACAGAATTATTATTTTTCAATGCTTTAAACTTTCAATTCAATGAAAGTATCAATGAATCCTGTAATAATCCAGAAACTGTTTTCTAAAATCCAGCAATATTACTGAAAATACTGCCAAAAAGAAGCTAAGTTGTACTTGATGTTATCTCCAATGCTTGAGAATTGTTATGGCTGTTGTTCAACCTGGCAAAACACAATATACCATTCAACCTGAACCTAAAACAAATCAAAAGCAACTAGACTTGGCTGAGTTTTCTTGAATAGTCAAACAAGCCTATGTTCCACCACTTCTTCAGTTCAAAGATGCCTCAAGAATGAGTGATAAAACATCTTCATAGACTGGTTTAACTCCGCAGAACAAAACAAGTCCTATTGCCTTTTGTTTTAGCTTCGAAGTAGATACGCCATGACGTGGGTGACTAAGAATCCTCACAGACAACTATATCCTGATCCATTACTTTTTTTTCTGCCACTGTGCAGCCATTCTAATCACATGCTAGTGACCAATGTACTTTTATAAAGCATTTGCATTCTGTAATACAACTTCTAATGCTGTAAAATTTCTGTTTGCTTATTTCTGAAGCTCACCCACCTTTAATCATATCTCACAAATTGCTATTCATCCATCTGAAACAAGCAACTACAAACATTTGAACGAATACACATTCAAATATGAATCTAAAAATTTAAAGGCAAGAATGCAAAACTGCATGAGGCCATTTGTGTATTATCTCCAGTGTTTTCCTATAATTAGTTTACTTCAATTTACATTTTTATATAGTTTCTCTAGTCTACCTTATTCTACTGTTTTTGTATTTTTTATCTTGCACTGTTGTTCCCTGCCACTGTAACAACCTAATTTCCCCACGGGGATAAATAAAGTGCTATCTATCTTATCTTATCTTAGTTATTTAGTTCGGAGGACCCAAAATGGTAATGGGGTAGGAAAACTGAGAGAAATAGGACTGAAGATGAAAATGCAAAAATGAGCTGTACTTTACTCAGTCTGCCGACTGAATATAAAACAAAAAAAAAGAAAAAAAAAAAAGAAGGCAAGGCGAGGCAATCTGGCAAAGGTGAAGTGGCGAGATGGGTGTATAAATACTGAAGTACTGATTCAGGATTCAAGATATTTATAGTCAGCAGTTCTTGCTTTGCAAGTCTCCCTTACTAAATATGATAAATATATACAAAATAAAAAGGAGAGAAATATAAAACCAATAGAGAAGGTGTAGGTGTAGGAGAAATCAATTAAAAGCTTAAAACCTGACTTGAGAAAGTGCTCTGTGCCTTGTGCTACAGATAGAGTCAGTGGGAGTGATGGGAAAGTGAGGCAGTGTTAAATAAACTGTTTAGGAGGCTGATAGCCTGAGGGTGGAAACTGTAAAAAACAAAAATAATGAAAAAAAAGATGATGCTGGAGAAGGTAAAGCAGGGCAGGTTGGATGGCTGCTCTAAAGAGACATGATACTAGCCCTGTGTTCTGATTCACATACCTTTTACTTTTAATACATCCATACATCCATACATCCATACATGTAGCTGCCCCCACACAGTGCGTACTGTTGCTTGCAAGTATGCATACAACTGCAACATACTACATTGTACTTTGAGCTTCCATTCATTCAAGATTGTTAGTGCTATTTTTCTTACTTCAGAGATAAGAAAACTCCCTTTGTGCAGTAAAGTGTCGTTATTGTTGACAACTTTTTGCTTTTGCTGTATCAGCAGATCAGTCATGTGACAAATTTTCCCCCCTTTACTGCAAAATGTAGCTTTCGAAATGCCACATATGACATATTAGGTGTTGGAGATATTAATTATTTTTCTGGCATCGTGGAGACAAAAGTAATACGCATGTCCTAGGTATATGTGTTGTGTTTTGTGTCAGTTTGAGTACACATCATATGAAGATAGTGTCACAATGTAGTGAGGAGCTAGGACCCAAATGTAGGACATACACACAAGGAACTAAGGACTAGATGACATTGTAGTGTTTAATGAGGACTTAAGATGAAGGTGGCAGGTTCATCCAACCAAAAATCCATAAAACAAAACTCAGAAAACAAGCCAACTGCAGCCGAAATAACGCATGTAATACTCCAATGTCAGTTTGTGCACATTTAATACATACCTAGGAACCTTTTGCAAGCACTAGTTTCTCGTAGGACCAGTCGGAATGGGAACTACATCTGGTTAATGGAAGCTAATGAATAGGAAGTTCATTTGTGAATTGTGTTTTAAAGTTTAGAAGTCCTAAGTGAAACGCTTGAACTCTGTTTCAAATTGGATCATAATAGTTGGTGTTATAGTGTGTAGTGTGTAATTTGAATTTGTAATGTATTTGTATATATCGATTTTGTAAATTCATTTTACCGTTTTTACCTTCCATGCCTGGCCTAATTTGCATCATACCTAAAATTATATCTATACTGTGTACTATAGACAAATTAACAATTTCCACTTAATTTAGCATCAACTTCAAAGCACAAATAATTAATTTTTTTTATATGTAATTGTAAATCAAATCAGGCGTCAAGGGGTAAAAAAGGACTTATCTCTGCTGAACTGCATGGATAAACTGCAGCCATGTCAGATGTGCAGCAGAACAAGAATCCAGTGAAAACCCTCCACTCTCTTACTCCACGTAAAAATGTTTGTTGCAAGAAGTGGATGTGGACAGATTGAAAAATAGAGGCGTTTATAATCTGCACAGAAACAAATGCAGGGCCGAACAAGCGCTAGCAAAGTGCGCGATCGATCACAGAGTGGGACGGGAGGGACGGAGGGAACGTGTGAGCGAGAGGCAGAGATGGAGACAAGGGGGTCGGTGGGTGGGTTTCAGATAAAGCCAAGCTCTGGAGGATTAACTTGTCTTGAGTGTGTTTCAGAGCCGGCATGGTTGAGGGACAGGCACTCTGCTCCAGGACGGCTCTGGAAGTTCTCAGCAACATCCAGACGCCCTGTCTGCGGTCTCCTGTTCACACAAACACACACTCAGAAACATAAAAATAACATCATGAACAAAAAAACATCTAAATGCAGACACAGACTTTCTGCCTCTTAATGTTCCTGACATAGTTTTTGACCTGTACTTAAAGTCTGTCCATTAGTGCACTCGTGAATTTCTGCACATACTTGATGTAACTTTAAGAAGCTAAATCAACAAAGAAATCACTTTCTCTCTTGTGCCAGAAACATTAAACTATTGCATAGGATCATAGGATTGGAGCAACACTTGTCCCTTCTTCATCACCACCATTAAAATGCCCTGCAATGTTGTGTTAGCTAGGAAGATCTGCTATTAGTTGTGAAAAAAAAAAAAAAAAAAGCTGCAGAAGCCTAAACTGTTAATAAACACAATATTGTTACTTATGCATTAATAAAAGCAGGATTTTTTTTTTGATTTTTTTTTTGCTTCAGCAAAAGAATAAAACTACATAAACAGCGTGAGGTTCATTATGTGACACAAGTCTATGCAATTATGTGACTAGCAACAGTTCTCTCTATCAATATTACAAACCGAGTCCCCCTTTCATACTCATCAAGTGTGCAGATGATCTGCTGAAGACACAAGACTGATTTTAGTGTTCTCATCCCTTTGAGCAACAAGTCAGTCTTAAACCTCTGCAGTAATTCCTGCACTAAACGGACTTTTCCCCCATTTCCAGATATTTGTGAATGTTTTAATGATCAAACCACTTCAGGCTTTAATCAACCGGCGACACAAGTTAGCAGGTCTGTTTCACACCATGACGCTCTGGGCTTTGTTGACCACTCCACATGGTGTCGGCTGAGGAAGGTGACAGGAAGCCAGTGTGAAAGCACTGATATGAGCGCGCTTTTCCAGACAGTTCCCATTCTGAGCGTCTCCAGAGCACGATGAGTGACAAGCTGACCGACATTTCAGCAACCACAATCACGTTTCTTCTTAACTGATATGACTATTAACTCTGATGTTAATCTAAATTTATGTATAAATATGTATAAATATCTATGGCATGGGGCGGCACAGTGGAAAGGTGGTTAGCACTGATGCCTCACAGTGAGAAGGTCCCGGGTTCGAATCCATGGGCCGACTGGGCCTTTCTGTGTGGAGTTTGCATGTTCTTCCTGTGTCTGCGTGGGTTCTCTCCAGGTACTCCGGCTTCCTCCCACCATCCACAGACATGCTCATCAGGTTAATTGGTGGTGTCGAAGGTCGAGGATTTGACTTTTTGGCAAAATAAATACCACTAGAAAAAACAACAATTTAAAAAAAATAAAATAATAAATCTCCATTTTATACAGTCATATAAGTAATCAGTCTGGGTTAGACTTAGACTTAGATAAACTTTATTCATCCACAAGGGAAATTGATTGGTCACAGTAGCAGTAACACTCTTAAGAACCATGGATAAAAGAAAGATTAGATCAGCTAAGAAGAAGTAAAAAAATATAGTATTCCATAATTAAGATCATTATCAACCAGTGGTGGAGGAAGAAAAAGTGCAAAAATATTACAGTGTGAAAGTACTGCAGTAAAAACATTAATCAAGAAAAATGTACTTAAAAATACTCAAAAGGGTTCTTTTAAATAGTGACATAATAAAGGATTTTCTAATCTTATCTTATCTTAAAATAAGTTGTTTACGGTTGCAAAAGCAAAAGTAGTTTTTCAAGACACAACTATATATTTTTATGACTGATCTTGTTCATGACAAATTACCATCATCTTCAAATTCAGTAATACGTAAAGCAGTTAATCTCAGCTGCACTTAAATTAGTTTTTACCATGCCATCAGATACAGTAATTTGTTACCAAAGTTGTCGATTAATTGGAGTTAAAAGAAAATATAAAATAGCATGAAAATAAAACACTTGTAAAGTAGAATACAATGTATGATATGTACTTAGTTACGCCAAAAATGATATTTATATTTTAAGCATTTGTATCAATCCTTGATTAACAACTGTACTGCAGAAATAAACATGTTTATAACCTGGTATATGCATGCATGTGTGAAAATAGACAGATGGATAGGATGCAGACATGAAGACACCTGCAGCCTGGATTATGTCTCCATGTCACCTGGACATCTGTTTTCTGTGGGAGGACCTGCAGCATATGTGTGTGTGCGTGTGTGTATGTACGTGTGTGTTTGTGTATCTTTGTGGGGACCATGAGGACATATTAGAAAATACGAACACTCTGTTTGGGCTATTAAAAAGTGTCCTAACAAAGACAGCAGTACAAAATTGAGTACATACATTTCTATTTTTACACTTGCATGCCTTGTGAATTCACACTGTGTGTGTGAGTTTGTGTGTGTGTGTGTGCTGTACTGTACGGACGTCATCATTACAATCATGCTGACAGTCAGAAACACACGTAGTGCTGAGAAGATGGCATCTGAGGAGCCTCAGGGTGTGTCAGCACTGTCAGCTAATTGAGCCATTACCACGATTAGACTCTTTCTTTCTCTGCTCTGTCACCAGACTGATGGTTAGCATTCATTTGTAAAAAACTACACTGCTTAAATATCCCCCAAAACAGGAATAGTTTTACAGGTCCTCATCTTTACAGCTCCTCATCTTTTCTGACTGTTTTCCACTAGTTTTGCATTTGGCTAGGGACAGTGTCACTACTGGTAGCATGAGACGATACCTGGACCTTACAGAGGTTGCACAGGCAGTCCAACTCCTTCACATCAGAATGTGCCATTGCCAGAAGGTTTGTTGTGAGATTCCATGAGACAGTCAGTTACTGTAGGAGAGCTGGACAGGGCTGTAGAATCAGAATCAATCAGAATCAGAAGAGGTCTAAGGAGACCACGCCCGGGGAGCAAGTTGGGGGTTAGGTGCTTGCTCAAGGCACTGCAGCCAGGTCCCAAGCCGCACCTCTAACCATTACTCCACAGCTCACCCAATTAATACTTCAAGGAAATAGTCTTGTTGCTGTTGCTCCCATAAAGTGACAGTTGGAATGTGACAGAGTCAAATACAAATAGAATAAAAAGTAATATAAAAATATATTAAAAAAAATAAAGTAAGATGCGTAAAAAACAAATATTGCGCAAGTATTCACAATATACAGAGGTAAGTGGTTACAAATAAATTAAAGAGTCTGAAGTGTTAAGAGTGTTAAGAGTAACCAACACTCAGCGGGAGGAGTTATAAGGTTTGATGGCCACAGGCAGGAACGACCTCCTGTGGTGTTCTGTGGTGCATTTGGGTAGGATGAGTACTGACTGAAGGTACTCCTTAGACTGGACAGTGTGTTGTGGAGTGAGTGGAAGGAGGCAACTGATGTGAATGTCTCTGACCAAACAATCAGAAACAGACTTCATGAGGGTCACCTGAGGGCCAGATATCCTCTAGTCCTCTGCCTGGAGCTTGAGTGGCATTTGAACATCATAGAACACCAGAAATGGCATGTCCACCACTGGCACCTTGTGCTTTTCACAGATGAAAGCAGGTTCACCCTGACTACTTGTGACTTGCAAAATGTTATGCTGCCTGTAACAGCGTTCAGATGACCAGTTTGGTGGTGGATCAGTGATGGTCTGGGGAGGCATATCCATGGAGGGACACACTGACCTCTACAGGCTAGACCAATGGCACGACCAATGAAGTCCTTGGACCCATTGTCCTCGCCCTGTGGCAAAAGTGTGCAGGCAGTTCATGGAGGATACGGGGAATGATACCGTTGACTGGCTCCCAAGCTCACCTGACCTCAATCCAACACCTCTGGATTTCGGTCCATCCAACGCCGCCAGGTTGCACCTCAGACTGTCCAGGAGCTCAGTGAACTTTTTACATGCACGAATTGTTCATAAGACAAACTGATTTGCCTCATAAATGTTTCATTTGGATGTTGAAAGTAGCATTGAGCAAATAAAGTTGGGTGGACTCAGTTTTATATTGTTTTTATATTTCAGACTCAGGGCTACAAAATGTGAATGTTTTAAAAGAGGTTCTTTCCTTCTGCAGCCACTGTAGCTGACATTTATCTTCCTGTAAAAATGCCCAACGAATGAAATCCTTGTATATTAATGACAGAGTTATATGGGGGGTTGCTAGGGCATAATATCTAAGTATTCTCTGTAGGTTTTCCTACTCCCTTGCATTATTGTGCACCAAGAAGCAAATTCTGGAGAAAGGCCCGTCCACTTCCTTTATAATCTTCAGCAGCATCTTCAGCAGTCAGCCTTCTTACACAGAGGCTGTTAGCTCTATTGCATCTGCGATTTGTCATCTGGTGTTTTGCTTCAGGACACTTGGCCGGGGACAGCGGCCTTTGTGTCGTCCTGGTGTTGAGCCCTGGTTGAAGGCAACTGAGACGAGGCAATGAGCTAAGTGATATTTAGCTCTTTGCCTGCCTCAAACAGACAACGCACACACAAAAACTACATCTACAATAGAGACACAGGGCGCATGTGAAAAAAACTACAGCCGTCGTAGCAGGATCCAAACCTTTAGACAATCAGCACAAACGGACAAACACACACACATCCTCTGTCAGCATCAAGTTGACGTTGACAGGCCGCTCTTTTGTCCATCATTCACCCGCAGACGAGAGCACACACAAGAGAGAGAGAGAGGGAGAGATAAAAACCCTCCCCCCTGCCCACCATAATCCAATTACAGGCCTGCAAATTTGATTGGCGCCCCTGGAGTGTGCCTTCAGCTGTCCGTCATTAGCGACTACAGAACAGGGGGGGCTCGTCGAGGGTGCTGTTAGGGTGGAGGGAGGTGTGTGTGTGTGTGTGTGTGTGTGTGTGTGTGCGTTAAACAGAGCAGGGCTTACACTTTATCTCAGTTGGCTCAAAAACGTCTCCTCTGTCTTCATGTGCCAACGTCCAATGTATACTTCCCATTAGAGGCCATTAGAAAAAAATGAAGCACGCTGAAAAATGACTTTATTAAACATTTGCCAGATTATCAAATGTGCTGTGGATTCCATTGCCAGGCGGCCCGTTCAGATGAGCCACAGAGAGAAAAAGACAAAGCGATTAATAAAGTGAAACACAACACTGGACATTTTCTGTTCTTTGTCTGATTAATCTTGAATGTCCTGGTGATCTGGTGAGCTCAGCATCGCAGACATTTAAGAGGAAAATAAAAGCGGAAATGTAAGAGATCTGGATGTTGATTGGCTGAGTGGATAAAGTAATGGGGAGTCTGGCTACTGTGATCAGTAAAAGCTTCTGTTTGACTCCATCATCTTAAAACCACATTCAGTTTTATTTGCAGAATGATCACAGTGAAGTAAAAATACATTTACCGTGAATCATAACCATAATAGACACTCGAAAATGGGTCAAGCAGATCTGAAAAATACAGTCAGAAACAGAAACCTTAATAAAAATCAAGAACGAGTAAAACGATTCAATAATTAGGAAACCAGATCTGATTTGAACAAGGTTTCATAATTGTATTATGTTGCTTTTCCTCAATGATCAAATCTATAAATTTCAGTTTTAAAATTTTTGTTTGTAATTTCAAACATTTGGCCACATTTCAGCTCGAAAATGTAAGACTGGAAAACCATCTGGACCCCCATTATCTTGCAAACCTAGGCTTACTCTACAACTTTATTGATGGGAAATAAGTCAGAAATTTGTACCACTATCTCCCCTGTCTCCCCTGTTATCTCCCCTGTTCCTTGTGTTTCTGATGGCTATCCACCGATCTCCTGCTTTGCAATAAAGTACAAGTTATAGTACCGCAGCATCTTGACAGTGCAGCCGTTGAAAGCATTTCTACCTGTGAGCTGGTGTGTCCGTATTGTTCTGTAATTACGCCGCTGAAACAATAGGCTGTGACTGGCCAATTGTGTTGAGTTTGACGTCGTACTTCACGCAATGGGGAATGGAAGTGAGAAGCTCATGATGGAGTTGAAGGTAATAAACATGGACCAACAGTGAATTTCAATGAAATCGCTGCAGCACAGAACATAGAGAAGACATCTGAGTAGATGTTGTGTTAGTCTGAACACAGGAGAACTTTCTGTGTTTGTCCAGCTGCTGAGTCACAGTTACATTTCTGGGGAGGTGCACGTCAGGTGATGCATAGGGTCTGGCGTAGCTACCATCAACATACTAACATACTATAACTTACGCTAAGCCCTCAGATATGAAGTCTACCCACTTATCAAGCCCTGCAGAATATCTTCCCTGGTCTTTCTTCCACTCCTCATCAGTTCATTGTGTCTACCTCTAATAAACAGATTCCAGCTGACTAAGAATTAGATTTTGTGTTCTTCTATTTGGTTGTAATTTTTTTAATCTGTAACTCTCCGTGTTTCGGTATCATTACTTATCAATTCAACTGCCTGATCTCCAGCTCGGTTCAGCACCACTCTATCAACTCCACTGGGCGACCAATTCAGTCTCCTTCCTACCTGCCCTAGGACTCTGTCTACAAGAATCCTAGGCTGTCGGAGGCTACGCTGATGAAAGAGTTTGTGCGCTGGTGTGTTGGCATTCTTCTGTAATTATGCCACTATAACATTTTTTTTCACACAATAGCGAGTGGAACAGAAGCTAGTTAATAAATGTGATAAATGAAATGAATAAATGAAATCATAGGGAAGAACATAGATAAGACATCTAGATGGTGTGTTGAAGGCTGAGCAAAGGAGAACTTTCCGTGCTCATATCTGTCTGCTGGGACTTGTAAACAAGGAAATGTATTTTAGACCACAGGCTTGCGGTCTGTGTCTGTGCGATGTGTAGTTTAGCTTTTGGGGAGGTGCAGGTCACTTTACTGCGTGAAGTCTGGATCTATGCCCTACCCAGGATGCTCGAGCAACCATCACCAACACTCACCCTGCCAAGGTTAGAATAGAACTGCACAACACCTTGATCTTTGTTCAGCTTTTGGGTTGTTTGGCATTGCTTTTTGACATTCTGCATTTCTAAATGACTGTTGGGGAGTTCACGCTTTTCTTTGAAAAAATGTTGGACGGTAGCGAAATGAAACTTGCCTGACTAGGTTCGGGTAACACTCACCTGAATTAGAGTATGCTGCTCAGCTTAACTTGGGTGATATCTTATTTTTCTATGATGGCCAGAAGCCCTCCAGAGTCAAAGTCTGAATGGGTTTATTAGTTTGCAATAAGAGTTCATATACATGCTTTTATTTCACTGATAGGTGTTAAATCACTATATACTGCACATTTTGTCCAACAAAAAAATCTAAGCAAGTGTTAAAATTGTGGGTGTCTGGGTGTCTGGAGATGCCACAACTCTTTTGTCCATAAACTTGGAATAAAATATTTTTTGCCTCTTCTCATGACATGATTGCGACAATTTGATTCATTCTTGATAGATAAAGACTATCGTTTCTCAAAACTTTATTGATCAATCTCTTCCAAACATATCACAGTGAAAATTAAATCCCAATTAACCTTTGCAAACTGTGCATTCAGACTTCAATAACATTGGGGTTGTGAACAGTGGGCTCAAGGGTTTTGTTTCAATTTCAACCCCCTCTGCATCAAGATATTCTCTCACTGCAGCAGCCCTATTGCTCTTGTGTAGTCATCTTGCAGCCTACAGTTGTTCCCATGGACCCTTCTTTCATGTGGGAGGCAGTAGTTCTCCAGGTACAAGATGACATTAACATTTCCATCCAGCACCACCAATGGCATTTTTCCTCCGTTATGAATACCATCCCATACCATCACTGAGCCGCCACCTCCTTGAGTGGTTTCCTGCATGAGTTCTTGCCCCATAATCGCTGCAACTTTGTCTTCCATCTAAATGGTGAAGGATATAGCAGCTCTTATCCATAAAGACAACACGTCGTCAGAGCCCAAGCTGTAATCTTTTGTTCTCCCTAGCCCAACAGAGTCAATTTTATTTTATTGGGGCATCACTTTGGAGGCTGCTAAGACACTACGGGGTCCCCGAGAAAATCATCACCATCATCAGAAACTCTTACGAGGGACTTTCATGCCGAGTAGTCCATGGAGGTCAACTCACAGAGGCATTCCAGGTACAGACAGGAGTGAGACAAGGCTGTTTGTTGTCGCCGTTTTTGTTCCTGCTGGCCATCGACTGGGTCATGAAAACATCCACATCAGGAAAGCGAAACGGCATCCAGTGGACGCTGTGGTCACGACTTGATGACCTTGACTTTGCGGATGACCTGGCCCTTCTCTCCCACACCCAGCAGCAGATGCAGGAAAAGACCAGCATTGTGGCAGACAACTCTACTCACCTTGGCCTCAACATCCACAAAGGGAAGAGCAAGCTCCTGAAAGTCAACTCTACCAACACATCGCCCATCACGCTGAACGGCGAAGCGCTAGAAGAGGTGGACGACTTCACCTACCTTGGCAGCATTGTCAACAAGCAAGGTGGAACCGACGCAGATGTGAAGGCAAAAATTGGAAAAGCCAGGACAGCCTTCCTCCAACTCAAAAACATTTGGAGCTCAAGAGACCTGTCCATCAAAACAAAGATCAGGATTTTCAACACCAATGTTAAGTCTGTTCTGCTCTATGGCGCCAAAACATGGAGGACCACTGTAACCACCACCAAGAAGATCCAGACATTCATCAACACATGTCTGCGCCGCATTCTACAGATACGTTGGCCTGAAAAGATCAGCAACGAGGAGCTCTGGCAACGCACAAACCAACAATCAGCAGACCAAGAAATCATCCAAAGGCGCTGGAGATGGTTAGGGCACACATTACGCAAACCAGTCTCGAACACCACCAGACAGTCCCTTTCATGGAACCCGCAAGGGAAGAGAAAGAGAGGTCGACCTCGAAACAGTTGGCGCCGAGACCTGGACGCCGATGTCAAGAGAACAGGCCACTCTTGGGGACAGTTGGAGAAGATTGCTCAGGACCGGGATGGCTGGAGAACCCTTGTTAGCGGCCTATGCCCCAGGAGGGGTCAAAGGCGTAGATAGCCCAACAGAGTCAAGCAACTCTGTGCTGAACACTTGGTCTTTCGTCGTGCACTGTAACCATGCTGAAGCAATCTTTGATTTACAGTTTGGCAGGAAACGTTGATTCCATGGTCTATTCTCTACAAACGACATTTTCCAATTTTTACAACACATATTAAGCTATTGCCGATCATGGTACTTAGTCGTAGTCCTGCAGGTTTTTGTGGCCTCAAATGACACTCCTCTCGTAGGATAGGAGATAAAAAGGGCAATGTGTTTTATGGGCTACAGTGTATATACACAGACACATATATATGTATGTATACATATATGAAGCTTACAGTGTGTGTGCTGTGAACAGCTGAAGAAAGCAGTGAAATTCTGAGAAAATTTTTGAAAGCTGTTTGGACATCCTAATTTGGATACAAGTTCTGCCTCAAACAAGCCCTTACTGTTTGAAAGCCGCTGTGTGAGCAGTGTAATTCTCTGTGGATGCCAGCGAGACGCCAGCCATATCAGCACGGTGCCTTGTATCTGCCGAAGGAAGATCAGTGAGGAAGTCACAGACATGCCCTGGGTCTTATCTTTTATTGGCTGGCTCCTCTGAGGCTTATCTTTTATTGGCTGGCTCCTCCGTCAAACTTATCTTTATTGGCTGGCTCCTCCTGAAGACAGCCTGTAAGCTGTGCAGGGCCATGGTGGAGGTGGGGGGTAGGCACTGCCAGAATGAGTGGGACCGACACAGATAGCTCTATCACCAGTGTGGGAAAAACACACAACCATGTTTCCCCCTTCAGGACAAAGAGACAGACAGTGGACAGAGTCTCTACTGCCTCTTCTTCCCTTTTCCTACAACTTTACATAATTCAGTGAACAAAAACTTCAGGCACAGTCAAACTACTATTTAAATCTAACTCAACTGAGTCTCAGAGCTAAATAGTCTGGATATCTGGCTTTTCTACCTTAGTAAGCAAAGCACTTTTCAATGTTTCACACACCAAGGTGTTCACCTTCCAGTGAGAGAAACTCTGGATTCAGGGTTTTGCCCAAAGACACTTTAACATGTAAAAGGGCCAGGGAACAGACTAACCCTACATGTGTGTGAACTACTCTACCACTCTACCACCTGTGTTACAGCAATCAATGTGACATTAAAGTCTATTTAACATCACATTACTCTGGTCATGGATTGCAGTCTTTGCAGTGTGTGCAATTTTGGTCCAGACACAGGTGACCTGACAGTCAGCCTTTGGTTGCAATAGTTCTTCGTTTTTTGTGGTTTATATAATTTCGATTTACTTCTGGGGAGCTCTTCGCATAGAAAGTATGCACAAACAAGTTTATAAAATATTAGAATTAATCATGTGAAATAGGTTATTATATCAGCATTATGTTAGTTTGCATCAAAATCCTGAATGTTTTATTGCTTTTAACAATAATTTGGTTTCCTGGATCAGCCATAGTCACTGATAGTCTGATGTGCTGTTTTCAATCAGCTGCCTTGTTGTTGCTCATCACATGTGGCATCACTCTGTTCTCTGTGTGTGTTTGCGTGTGAAATGACAGAATAAGATGCTGTTCTCAACACTTGTTTCCTGGAGTCTGTCCTATCAGTGAGATAAACTGCAGATCTCCTTCAGCAGGTCTGTTACAGGAACTGCTGTTCACAGGCGTTACACAGCTTTATCGTCAACGGGAAAACCGATAGCTGAACTCTGCAGACCCTGACTGACTCTTAACAATAATTAGCATCTTAACAGGCACAGTTTAACAGGAGACAACTGCTCTTATTACACTGTAAAATGACACAATTACAGTTTTTAAACTGGTGCAGTTCTTGCTAACACATTTATAGGTTGTTTTAAAATGTATTACCTACTAATCTGTGATAGAGGTTTGATTGTTTTGGTGTATGTGCAATGTGTTTCTTGACAAAGTAATCTATAATTAATAATAGCAGTGTCATAACCTGGCTCAAATGGCCACCTCATTAGGAAGACACATCAGTATATCAACTAAAGAATACTCTATTTACAAAATTAAACCAAATTAATTTGCTAATTTAAGAGTCAACATATCAAATGCTGAAGTACAGACAGTCAGTGGTGTATGGTGTGCATTAGGGAAGAGTATGTGTGTAAATGTTGTAGTGTTGGAAACATAGATAACCTAAAAGAACAGAACCAAACAGGAATGTGAAGTGTCTGGGAGGAAGAACAGAGAGAGACTGATTAGGCAGGCAGAACTTATGTAACCTTGGTATTCTGGGCAAGACAGGTGCTTCAGATCACATCAATCAGCTACCTGCAGGAGAGACAAACTGAACATACTCCTATATCATACCCCAAGAGGACCCCAGGGCTCATCACAGCAGGAATTAGGGTCTGTTTTGAGGTAACTTCTCTACTCTGCTTATTTTCAGCAGCTATACAGACACTTCTGTTTCCCCTTTGAGGAACTGTAGCATCTTTTGGTAAAGACTGATACCTGCAACTATAGTCCCATCAGCCTCAACTGTACATGCCCTCAAGCAAGGCGCCTTATTCCTGAATTTGCTCCCCAGGCACCGCATATTTGACTGCTCATTGCTCCATATGTGCATAAATGGATAGGTTCAATGCAGAGACATTTTTTTTCCCACTGTGAGATCAACATTAGACCACTTCTTCATGGTACCTAAAAAAAGAGTTACGCTCAGCTTTCATGCAGAGGTGGACCTTGCAGACCACATTTGACCTGAGAATGTTGCCTTGATCTTCCCTGATTGGCTGGGTGAAAACCACATGCTTCTAAACCTCACTCAGAGGCATAGGGACGCAATTTAAACTGTGGGCTGAAGTTACCAAATATGGTTCCTTAACATCACTCTTGGGGAAGCCAATTGCAAGTGGTCTCCACATGCATCTCAAGCCAGCACTTGAGATCCAATATTAGTTTTACACTCTGTATCCAAATAAACGCCAACATTATTTGGTGGCAAAGTAGATCTCTACCACTGTTTCAGAACCATGAACAGAGGTGTTTTTTGGTGTGCGTCATGATTTTGGCACAAAATTCAAGTTATTATTTATTGATCCCCACTTTGACATTCGTTATTTCCAAGACAAAATTCAGATTATAACTCGAATCCTGGAAGCTTCCATACACATTGTAATTTTTGATGATAAAGTTAAATAAAGACACTGATGAATGAGGAAATATACTCCACGCAGCTCCTTATACATCAACATGATCGTATCAATAATTAACCACATGTCAATTTGTTATTGACACAAAGTATTAAATACTTTCACTTGTTAATTCTTGATTAAATTTATTTATTATTTAGTTAGTTAACAGCTACAAGGTCATAATATTTTAAAAGGCTCTCATTACTAATGAACAAAAATCACAATCATTTAAAATAGCGGTTGTTTGTTTGCTTCTGAATGAATGAGGCAAAACTGATGCAAGAGCAGCCCTGTAGAGTTGGTGCTCTTTAATGTGACCCAGGATTCATTGGGTGTTCACACTACCAAAGGAATGCGGCCAAATGTGGACAACTGCATCCCAGACCTCCAAATACAGTTGGATCGCATCTTTCAAATACTGGGTGTATTCACACCTGTACTTTACGCTAGTCACTTGTGATCGGATTCCCCAGAATGGATGTTAATGCAAGGTCTGAACGGAGCCTGAGCTTTGCTCCTTGTATCCATTAATTGTCATGCGAAAAACTAAGCAGCATAAAAATTCCAACAAAAATACATGAGAACATGTATGTTTATGTGGTGGGAAACATATAAGTGTGCTACCTAGACAACCAGAGGCTAGAAGTTTCATTGTAGCCAACTGCCCATAGGCCTCCAGTCCCCACAAAAGCCCCAGCCCAGGTCTGCATCATTTTGATAAATTTGTTGAATTTCTGGATTTTCTGCCAAGGTAAATAAAAATGAGCCCTCTGTGTTGTGGTTCTGATTTGCTAAGAAATAAAAAGGGGAAAATGGCCATAATTATTCCAAATGAACATACTGCTATGTCTTGATGGTGAAGCCAGCTGTCAGAAAAACAGATATGTTGAGCTTAATATCATGGAAACTGAAAAACTGGCAATTATTGTTAAGAAACTAAGATCACAGAATTTTGGCAAATTTTCTCTCTAATGACTAATCAGCTGATTAGCTGATGACTTTATGTGGTCATTGGAGGCCCAGCAACACATTTCTGAGCCTCTGTAGAGGTAAATCTATACATGATAGAATCTGCATCTTGTATCCTCTCTGTCTGTCCTGTCAGATCTCAGTAAGGGGGCTTACATCCTTGTGTTCCCCCGCTCGGGTTCCCTGAACCCCCTTATCAGCCCCCAACCACCAACAACCAAAGCCCCCCCACAAACACTCATGTCCTCCATGTCTCCAAAAATCCAGATAAGTGTGTGTTTGTTTCGACCGCCATCCTGCTGTGGCCTCTGTCTGTCTCTGTGCCTTGAATGACATCACTGGACCCAAAGGGGAAGCTGTGTGTCTGTTGTCTGGAGGTTCGTGGCTTGTTTTAAGGTTGCCGTGACAACGGCATCATCCATCCCGAGGGAGGGAGAAGTGAAGGCTTATCAATATGAGAAGCTTTTAAAACAGGAAGAAAAAAAGAAAATAGTCGAGGCTTTAGGAAGCAGAGCCTGATGGGTAAATAAGTTAACCAGGATCCATCTCTGCCATTTAAGACCAGTTCCCGTATTCTCTGATTATTAACCGAATACTGTGTGAATGTGAGCTTTTATGCATTTGTGAGGTCCAGTTAAATTTATGTCAAATTTTTAAAAGAAGAAAAATAAAATTGGAAAATTTTAAGCATACAAACAGAAACAATTCTCTATTTATTATAGATGTATTATGTTTACATTAAATGTAAAAATGTCTTTCATGTGACAAGGACATTTCCAGTTCTCTACTTACTACTAGAATAGTGTTTTCTGTCATGACAGAGAGAGCAAAACTACGTAGCATTAAGCTAATTATTTTACATCATAAATCTAGACAACCTTGATTCTTAGGATTAGCACTGATTTATTTATTTTCTTTTTTTTTTTTTTAGATTTTATTAAATTGGAAACCATGTATAATGGGTGCTCCCATGTTCTCGCATTGTGTCAGGCCTTCATTACTGTCTATATCGCAACCAATTCAAGGGAAGAAAAAGTAGTAAAAGCAAATATGTAGCTTGTTAGCGCGAGGTCCCGATGCATTTACTGAGTGTCAGGTGAACCCAGAGCAGTGGTGTTGATAATTTTTCATGAGGGAGTAGGGACAAACAGAATAGTGAGCTCTATTGATATCCTAGAAGAATTTAGTTTTTTTCAGTTGTTTCAGTTTTTAACATTTGTTTTTCATTAGATATATAGATAGTTACCCATACAGCTAGCATTTATCACCTTTTATCTTCAAATTATAAGCCTACATCGCGCTTCTAAGACTGATTGAGACAGCTGGGCTACACGGCATTCAAGAGATGCGTGCTAACATTTGGGCAACACAGGAGTTGGAATGGCAGCTCACTTTTCAGTGATCCATTGGCCTCAGTTTATTTATAGTGTGTGGTTAGAGCCTGTAGTCTAGACATAATTACATTACAAAAACTCACATCTATGTCTTGTTCCTATTCAATGGAACAGACACTTGTTGATATGGTAGAATAAATGACATCTAGTAAAAGTTTAAAGTACAGCTTGGAAACTACTAACTTCCTACTTGGAAGTAAGCTCAGACTGGGAAATATTGTCTTGGCTAAATTACTAAATAATGTAAACCATATGAAACTATCATGATCCATTTTTACTCTGTTTTATTGATTCATCCAATTTACAAATTTTTACTGATGTTGCAAATATATTTCTTTTTTAAAAAGAACAGACTGAATACGATGGACTAATCCACTGTAACGCTGCATGTTCATATCAGTTCAGTTGAAGCAATCTGAGTTCTTCCAAAATAATTCTCTTTCCTCATGTCACGTCATGCGTCTTATCCAGACTGTTAATAAAATCAGGACTGACAGCCTGCCATGAAAATCTGCAGCTCTGTCCACTCATTGGCTGACAATAGGAAGTTGTTCATGCATTGAGTTCTTGAAGCAAAAATTAACTTAATGCTGAGAGCTCTGATTTGAAGTTTGTCTTGTGCACCTTTCTCATGTGAACACACAAACAGTCTGATAAACACAGTCCAGACGTCCAGCATTATCTCTCAGCTCCTCGGCTGCATCTTAACACACTAACCATATACAAATATGGAAAGAGCACTGCCAACACCATCCCAGTCGTCCCGGTATGGACCAGAGCTGTGCTACTTTTCACTAAACAGATTCACACAGACGGAAATACTGAAACACACCGAGGCCCTTCCTGCATTAAACCCACATTTGCTGACTGACACACACAACTTTCTCTTTCCTATAAAATGTTCAGACACTCTCACTGTTGTAGTCAGAAACACACAAACAGTGATCCTGCCCAGTCTGCCCCTCCTCCCTGGGAAAGGGTGAGAGGACAGCAGGTCGTCACTGTTAGCGTTACATACCACTCAGAGCACGCTCAGATAAGAAGCAGAGGAAAAGACCACAGTAAGATCCAGACCGAGCTGCCAACACTGCAAAATAAGCTATATAACAAGCTATAGCTTTGGCGTGCTGAATCACACTCAAACTGTTAAGACTTTCCTACTCTGCAACCACTATTGTCAGTCCTTTAAAAGTCCAATCACTAAAAGAAAGAAACAGGAAATCTCTGCAAAGACAAAGTTGGTGCTGCATCTTATTTACAGTACAGTACAGTATTAGAGTTCATTGCCAATAAATTGTGTCTTAATTGAACTTTATTTGTGTGGTTTGTAACATCACATCGGGATGTTTGTGATGGTTATGTGATGTCAATGAGCACATATTTACCCTTTAATTTATAGGATAAGCTAGCTTTGAGTTTTCTAGAGAAAACAGGCAGGTTATAGCACATTTCACAAAAAAAATAAAAATAAAAATACAGCATAATTTTCCGTATGCAAAAGTAATTTCATTAATTTAACCTTGAAATGGGCAGCATTTTCTTATTTGCAGCACTCAAAACTACAGTCTGCTTGGTGCTAACTAGGTAGACTCATAGATAGGGTGGGGTAGTATGATTACCAGAGTGGTTCTGATAATGTTGCAGTGTTGTGCACACTTGTGGGCTAATTTAAGACTCTAATTGTGGCTCACTAATGGGCTGTATGGCTCCTATTAGGATCTGTGAGATAGTTTATCTATGAACTGACAGAACACACTGACTGCTACCTTTTGGCTAAGCTGCTAAGTGTGTCTATCTACCGTTTGGTGCATGTTTGCTACATAAAAGCAGTGATGGTGAACCAAAGCATTAAAGCTGCAAGCCATAAAACCACAACATACATAGATAGATAGATAGATAGATAGATAGATAGATAGACAACTTTATTAATCCCTTTGGAAGGTTCCTGCAGGGAAATTGACATCTCTATCACACACAGCACTGTTGAACATACATGTACAGAAAACAAGAATGGAGGAAAAAAAATGAATGAATAAAAATGTTCTCGCTGAGCATGCTTCTCTGCTGATGGCAGTGTGCATAGGCGGCTCCACTGTTTATTTGGTTTAGTTTTGGTTACCTTTAAAGTGATTCAGTCAATGGCCTCGCTTTACACTCCTGTGACAGGTCCACATGAGTGTCAGCATCATTCTTTAATTATGCCAGTAATAGGGTTACTGAAATCACTGCACCACAGAAAACAGAGAAGACGTAGGAGGTAGAATCTGTGCTTGTCCGATCAATGAGAAATATGGACGAGGATATGCATTTTGGGTCAATTGAATGTTGAGGTCTGTGCCAGCCGAAACATATAGACTGCGGGATAGATAATGTGGTGAAAACTCTACATGTCATTCTGTAGGTTTCTTTGACCTTTTGTGCCTTATTTGGATAGTTTTTAGTAGAGAGAGCGACAGGACGTTATGGATGAGAGAAGGGGGATGACATGCAGCATAAAGGCACAGGCTGGAGTTAAACTTGGGTCTTTGCATCCAGGACTGTAGTCTCAGTCAATGGAACAACTGTTCAACCAGGTGACCATTTTTTTCTTAAAGACAAATTCCCAGAAGCTCTACCTGTGCAACACCAAACAGTTGGGCAAAGAGATATCTGTCTTAAATCAAACCCTTTGCTCAGCTAACAAGATGTCAAACTGGACAATGTGGTGAAGACATACTTGGTATCTGGTATCTGAACATCAGTCTCCTGGTGATCTTGGAGTCTGCAGCTATGAGGTTTTATCGGGGTCACAGTGGGAGGCCTGAGGGTTCAGGGACTTGCTGTCTGTGAGCTAATCCTGCAGCACACACACTCACCCTTAGACCTGACCCCCTCTACCCCCTACACCTTCACAGAATGGACAGAGAAGCCACAAGTTTCTTTACATCTCCATCTCAGTGTTTGCATAAATCCGTCTTGAGCATGTGTTCGTCACATCTGTGACTTAAAACATATATTTTGCTTTGTGCGTGTGCAACAGTGGCCATTATCCATTGTCACTAACTAGCATTCGAAACTACAGACTGCTGCTGCTGCTGCTGAACAGCTGGAGACAGGGAGGTAGGGTTGAGGTCAAAGTTCACAGAGAAACAGAAGTCCCAGGCTGCATCTATCATCACTCTAT
Organism: Chelon labrosus; assembly: GCF_963514085.1. Lineage (NCBI taxonomy): Eukaryota > Metazoa > Chordata > Actinopteri > Mugiliformes > Mugilidae > Chelon > Chelon labrosus. Next base: position 1,262,595 of record NC_140345.1, on the reverse strand, counting down.
CCTTCTAAACCTCCCTATTCTGAGAAACACAGAGGAATTGTCAGCAAAGTAATGACAGCGTTATCAACACAGAGTTATCACAAAAACTGACTACTGTTGATTTATTTTATTTTTTTGTCCTCATTAACAAACTTACTAAAAAGGTTTCATGCAAAAATTAATCAGTGGCCTCGGGCAGCTTTGTTTTGGTATTTCGAGTTTGCTTTTAAAACCAGAAACATAAACTGGAAAAACAACTGTTTTTGATTTTTAAATCCAAAAATGATAAAAACAAGCCTTTCTTTTATTCTGTAGTCTAAAATGAGAAAGAGAAAGCTAATTTTCTTTCTACTAATGTGATTAGTAAACTTACAAACAGCAGTATTATTTTCCTTTAGTGAAACTGGAAGTAGCCTCCATCTGGAACACTTGTACAGCACTCTCCAAGTCATGGATCATTATGTTCATTATGCTTCTCCATATTCAGAAGACAAACGGCCAGAGATCAGTTCTGATGACATAATTTGTTTCATAAAGTCTAATATTACGTCTGACTATTGTTCCAAAGTCATGTCCATGGTGCGTTTTGACCAACAGAACAAGTTTTTTGTAGAGAGCTACAAAGTCATTGTCTGCAACAACTTCTTCTTCATCATCTTCTTCTTCTTCTTCACCTACAAAGACGTCTGGTTTTATATGAATCAAATAACGTCTGTGTTTTCATTTAGTTCTCTTTTTGTTTTCTTTTTTTCATAGATTAAAGGACGAAAGATAAATTTACTGGGCGCCACAGTGGCGTGGTGGTTAGCACTGATGCCTGGTGATTCTAAATAGGTGTGCATGTGAGTGTGAATGGTTGTCTGTCTCTCTGTGTTAGCCCTGTGATAGACTGGTGACCTGTCCTCTCGCCCGATGACAGCTGGGATAGGCTCCAGCCCCCCCGCAACCCTTCACAGGACAAGTGGTTACAGAAGATGAATGAATGAATGAATGAAGATTAATTTACTTGTGTAGTTGTTTCTGCCTTTTAGTTAAAAAACAATAAATAAATATATATATATATTTTATATTCTGAATTGCAAAACTGTTTGTAGGTATTGACGGGTGTGTTGGTGGTTTTGAAGTTAGTTTTGGACACATCATGCACAGGTATCTATCTATCTAATTGCCATAAAAGCAAGCGGGAAAAATAATTTATTAAAGTAAAACTGAATAACTGATGTGCGTGCAAATGACAGACTTTTTTGCCTGGAGAATCAATGTCTGATGATGGAATTTGCACTCCTGCTCTTCTCCACACTCCCTCCTGATTGCTATTGTCTCCCTTTTTCCCTCACACACAGCTCACAGGTGTCTACAATTAGCACATCTCCTCTGCTCCACCACACCCCCTCTCTCTCACCACACTGCTGTGCAGCAGGAATCACTTGTCTACAACAGAAATCTTGATTTCATATTACTGACATAGTATTTTACACGTTGTGTCTCGAACATGCACCGTTTCGTCTTCATTGTCCAGCTGCTGTGTGACTCCATATTTTTCTTTTTTTGCCTCTTGGATAAAACTAACTGGTCTAAAGATTTGATTCAGTTTGAGTAGCCACATATTACAGTAGCTGGTCAGCTGATTTTGCTCAATGTGAGCATCAAAGCCTTTTAAATTACGAAGTTAATTTGACACACAAGCTACAAGAGAAAACATACACATAAGTGAAAGGTAAGGTTAATTTCAGAAATCAAATTAAATCTTTTAAAGGCATTATTACTACTGCAATATAACTGCAAATAAAATGATCTTGCAGCTGCATTATTAATAGGGAACCACTTATCAAACAGTCCTCCCTCTTACACATAACTGATGGTGTGTCTTTTGAAGTGACAAATGTTTGAAAACCTGATAAAACATGATTGTTATGTAGTGATTGATTTTCATTTGCCAGCTCAGAGAGAAGTTCTACGTATTGACTGACAAAAAAGACACAATTCTTATATGTGTCGGAAGCTGTGTGATGCAGGGATGTGTGACAGTGTGTATGTGTTGTCAGGTGGACGGAGCTGAAGTATGTGAGTATGTGGCTGAGTGACCATTCAGAGGTGAGACTGTGTATGTTCAGTCTTCCATAGATTTTAGCAGCACTAAGAAGCATCACTCGGTTTATATCCGTTTGTGTGTTTCTCTAGAGAACCGCAGAAAAAGTGTGTGTACATAAATGTTCAGTGCAGTGTGTCCGCAAAGGTGTCCCGCAGGAATGTGAGGATTGTGGTCTTTTTCTTTTTTCTGAGCTTAAGGAAGGACAAATCTTCGTCCTCCTTAACGTGAGATTTATTATTTCAGATGTATGCATTCTCACAATTATAATTTAAGTATGTTAAACTTGCATGGAAATCCTTGTGGATGGAAAAAAACTACAACTGAATGGCATTACTTCATCGTAGACGTCATCATATTCTCTTCCTGGCTGAATGTCACTGCTTCTCTGATATCTTCTCAAGTTCTCTGTGTCCATTGTGTTTTTCAGTCCGCAAAGATATTTCTGATGTTGACAAGAAACATTTGTATGCAGAATACAAAAAGAACAAGTTGCTTAGCTCAGTTGTCATCTGTGCACCAACAGTTAGCAAAAGCTCCACACACAGAGTGTAAACTGATTCATGAGCACTTGTTATTTATAAATTAACAAACAGCATGCAATGAATCAATCTAATAGAAATCTACATCAGTATACTACCATACCTTTTTTTTTTATTTCTGTTTATTAATTAATTAGGTCTTGGTGTCTTGTGTCTCTTCATGCAGTCCCGAGCTGACTCCATGATAATGAGAACAGGGCTCTGTGACACCATGATATTTGACTGTGTGTATTTGGCCTTACAGTCCTGCTGCAGGATAAAAACTGTGTGATCAGGATACAAACGTCTAAAGTGGATAACACTTTCAGAGTACTCAACTTCTATTCCTCATGTTTTTTAGACATCTTCTAGAGGAAGACTGATAAGTTCCCCTCGTACCAGGTTGGTCTTTTTTGATTGAGGTGGTTACATGAGGCATTTCTATTACGATTATTAGTGGATTGTTAGTGTCCGTGTAAATACAGTCACTGCAACATTGTTGTTGTTGTTTGCGGGCAATGGACAGTGTTGACATTATGGAGTCAAGAAAGAAAGTGTATTCCAGTTAAGTGAGATCACATTTAATTTACAGATTCTGATTTTTTTGTCATTACATTAATGTGGATGTTATCGGTTCTGTGTTTTGCTCACTAGTTATATCAGTAAGGCCGATTTAGTTTCAGCCTGGTGTCCCTAATAAACTGGGTATGCACTGAAAGTTTCAGCTGCACTCTCCCGGGACTGCAGCAGTTCTTAGCAGCAGCCCTGTGTTTATGTGACACCTTTTCAGTAGTGCTAATGCTGGAGAGACATTTAACAGCCAAACGGGCCGATGAGCCCTCTGCCCCCTTCTCGCTGCCAGGAAACAGTAATGGGTGGCTGGACAGTGACTGAATGTGGGAGAGAAGAGGGGAGGAGGGTGAGGAGCGGCGTTGAGGAAGAGTGAGGGAAAATGTTGTTAGTGAGAGTGTTTCTTATCCCGATCCCATGGCGGCTCCCCTGCTGCGCTGGATGAAAGCTTCCCGACCAGACGTCGTCGCGGTAACTAATTTGCTGAGATTTTCTGCTTGACTGGAGGCACGAGGAAGGGGCCCCACCCCACCCCAGCCCCATCCGACCATCGGCTTCCCCTCACCTCCCCCTCAACACTCAGTCTTTGAATCTGCTCCCTTCGCCTGTATGCACCCTCTTCACCTTGCACAGAGATCTTAATAATGATCAGGAATTACACAGAGTCTCTTCGTTTATTCTCTGTCAGCGTATAAACAATTAATGATGCCAAATTAACAACACAGCAGATGTACTGAGAAACAGTTCAGCTAGCCTCCTTATGCTGAAAATAATAGTCCTTGAGATTAACGTAGACCTCTGTCAACTAGGCTGATGTGGCCCTATGGCTCACATGGTTTAGCAGCACTCCATAAACTGAGACTAGAGTCCTCAACCCTCAACATAGAGGTGCAGCTTTGAGTCCTTTGAGTCCTGTGGCCTTCACTGCACACCGACCCCAGTCTCTCACCCAGAACTTCCTGTCTCTTTCTGCTGGACACATTTGGATTTCATTATGGAGTGTGTTTCAACCAATACAGAGGAAAAAATATGCACTGCACACAGATGGATAGATGACAATGTTGCTGTTACTCTTCTGTCCATATAAAGCTCTTCCAAATGATGCGATTGGCCCGGCAGATCTTTGCCATGGTATCACTTCCCAACGGAGAGAGTCCAGAGCAACTTTCTGCTTGTGGGTGGAAAGTTCAGACTGGCTTCCAGTTTACATTGAAACATCAACACGGGTAACTCCTCTCCAACTGCGCATGTGCAAACCAACCACTAAAAACAGATGACAAAACATAATATTTCCTTTTTAGAGCTATGGTATTTATTGCAAGCAGATTAGTTGTGAGATGTGCTTTCATCACAGAAGACAAATAGCTTACCAACATGTAGAATTTTGGGTGTATTAAGAGAGCTCGATACAGCGGCCTCATTCTGCCTCTCAATTGACTTGTCCCAGTGGCCATTGGTGGTTGAGACCCAAAAAGTATTCTACAACTGTAAGACATCTGTAAAATTGTTGCCATGGCACTGGCGACTGCAAATGAGGAAGGTTTTTACTCATTAACTCATTAAGGTAAGGTCCATCACTAATGGACATGCGACAAACCATAGACTGTATGAAGATGGACACAGAACAGTTCTTCAAAAGTGAAGCCAAAGCAAGTAGAGCTCCCCCTGGTGACTGGCTGCAGTATATGTCACAAACTCCACCCCCTGCATGTTAGTGGAAGAGACTTGGGTCAAACTAAAACACTATTGTTCACATCAAATAATTATTTTCAAGGCTGGTTTCAGTCATTTTAGGTAGTTAATATAATACTGATACATACTTAAGTATCCATTCAGATTTTGTTTTAGTTATTGTTTTTTGACCTAGAAACTGGATGTGATACGAGTTGCCATGCCAACCACTCCATGAAGCAGTCCCGTAGGACAGCGAGATTTGGAAAAATATATAAATAATTAACAAGAATAATCCAACATTTCTTTGTAACTGGTGGAGGTAGACCAGAGCCCAGTATTAATCAAACGTGAGTGAGTCTCGAGGAGGTGTGGGCAGGTCATCGATAACGTGCCTCTGCGTGGCTCCACTCTCAGAGCAGACTCTGGCTCCAAACTCGCAAGATGGTGCTACCTGTATTACTGAGAAACTAGCATCAGTTTGGCCAATGCAAAGAAGTGGGGAGTTATCCATATTTATATACAGTCTATGCAACAAACTAATAAAGTTTGTATCACATAAATAGACATTTTTGCTACAATAAATTATTTTTAAAAACTTAAATAAATTGTTATATAGAGTGTAATTTCCTTGAGGTTGTAATTTAAATCCATATGTATATCTGTACATATGTACATACTCACACTTGTTACTTCTGGTTAGATGTTAACTGCATATGTTAACTGCATTTTGTACATGTACTTAAACATGTGCATTGACAATAAAGATTAATCTAATCTAAGATGTGCTTTGAGCTAGTTGCTAGCTTTACCTCAGGTTGACTGGAATGCTCTTAGCAAGTATAGTCATAAATAAAAGTACTGGAAAGGATTTTGACCTGATGGTGTTTCACAATGGAATGAAAGTGGGCTCCATTTGTGGATCATACATCTACACTTCACATTTCAGTCTGAACCAAAGTGGTGGACGCCTACAGTCGAATTAACTCCCATTTTTTTTTGCTCTTTCCCCCTCTTCCCTCCCTGTTGTGTCTGAGCCACGTCATCTTGATAATTTTTCCAATTCACCGCTGTGGCACCCTTCAGGGTTCAAACGGGTCGTTGGCAAGAAGCCATAATCCTCCTCTTGAACTCTGACACGCGACGGTCATTTTAATGGGGTCAAATACTGGAAGCGGATCACATCACATCCTGACCAGCGTTGAAAACTCTGGTGTGTCGGCTACTGGCGATGAAGGAATGAGGACTTTTTGTGTCTCTTACACTTTGTAGCCACATGGAGCAAATAAACATGAGAATTAAAAGCAGGAGGATCAATAATATTGATGGGGACACAGAGGAAGGGGTTATCACTTTATTTGACACTTCATGTACTCGATGAAAACCCCATGAGAGGCTAGACCTGCATGTGTGTGTGGATTATTAACAAATCTATGGGAATTGTGTGAAAAATGCTTGTAAGTGTGCAAGCCTTTACGTGTCTTTGTGCATGGGACTGTGTGTGTGTAACTATGTGTGCGCATTATGGTGTAACTAAGCACAGATAATTCCAGGCAATAACAACACTTGGACAACAATAGACCTTTTCTTGGGGTTGTTTGGCTCTCCTCCAGTTTACTCGCTGTTATTTTAGCAGTGATGCTAATCCCACTTCTAACAGCATTCAGTCAGTCCAGCTGCCAAGACGAACACAGGCCATGAGACTGTAAGATTATGGCTTATAGATTTTTATTAATTATAGTTTTTCTGTCCCACACCTAATCCATATGAACACGTGTGACCAGACGTATGTATGTAGTTCATATAAGAAATGTTACCTTAAACCAGCGCTCACTTTTTTCTAACTTGATTTGGCCTGGGCCAGTTTGACTTAATTGTTTTTATATTTTTGTTAGCCTACAAAATAAGTTCATTTCAATGGAAATACTGCAGCAATGTAAATTCATACAAATATTTTGCATGAAGTACAACTTTGAGGATCCTAAAGTCAAAGGCCCTGTTCAGACCTTGTATTATATTGACATACATTATCTGACCAAGGCAATCAGATCATACGTTTTAAGAACCTGTGTTCACACCTGGTATTAAAGTGTTTCTCCACATTGGTCTCCAGCCAACACTTCATTCATTCATTCATTCATCTCCACTTGTCCTGTAAAGGGTCGTGGCAGCCAACACTTGAGATCCGATATCAGTTTCTCTGTAAATAAAAACTAATATAATTTGGAGCTTAGTAGAACATTTTATCAGCAACTATTTTGAATGGCTCGCTACTGTTTCAGAGCCATGAACAGTAGCCTGACAGTGGCTCTGAAACACAATAATTATCCACATGCCAGTAGGTTATTTAATGACAGAATCACAAACAGTGTACTTTTATTCATTAATATGTTTAGATGTATTCATTATTTAATTAGCGAACAGTTATAAGGGCCTAATATTTTAAAAGGCTCTCATTACCAGTGAACAAACATTGCTTACAGTGTTTCCTTTTCAGGTGATCATTTATAGAGCCGTTGTGTGTTTGTTTCTGAATAAATGAGGCAAAACTCTGCTGAAGCAAGTGCACCCATGTTGAGTAGGTGGTCTTTAGTAAGACCCAGGACCCATTGTGTGTTCACACTACCAAAGGAATGTGCTAAATATGGCCTAGACTACCTCCAAATGGGGTTTGAGATTGGAGCAGTCAAATCTGTCCTCAATGGGTCCTGGACATGTCCTGCACCTGTACTTTAAGATGGCTACTTGTGATCGGATTACCAAGGACAGATGTTAATGCAAGGTCTGAACAGAGCAAAAGACTACAAACTGCAAGCTACCATCCAGTTTTATGCCCTGTTCAGACCTGGTGGAAATATCCATCCTGGGTAAGTCCATGTTTTCACTCCTGACATTAAAATACATGTCCACAAGTGTCTCGAGTTAAAATTTAAGATTAAATCACTCCTGTGCTCTGTATGCATATAATAACCTACATCATTTATGGCGCAGAATATTCAAATAGTGTGCTACTTGTTCAACTGTGCAAAAGCTGCTGTCTCCATTGGATTATTACTAATAACTCACTCAGAACCACACCTCTGTTTATTGTGTGTGAAAGGAAGTCTTTCTTTCTACCCAAAAGCAGACTCCCTATATGCATTGTTTATTTATTTTTTATTTTTTATCTCGTACCTGACATTAGTTATTTTTAAGTCCCACACAAAACTCAAATCATAACTTGAATCCTGGGACTGTCCAAACACTGTCACTGCTGTGCAGTTTGAAGCGGTTATGAAAACTCTGCGGTGATAAAAAGGATATAAAGACTCCACTGTGGGATGAATTAAAGGATTATCTATCTATCAACATGATGACATGGCTAATTAAAAACATGCCTGTTTTATATTATGAGGGAATTCCACACAGTCTACTCATATTCAATATTGCATTTGATAATTCTTGTTTGGCTGTATTTAGTAGTTAAGCTGGTTAAAATCTACAAAGACACAAGTTATTGAAATCTTCTCTCTATTAATGATTAAACATCATTTTTCATTATCTGTTCTTTTCTGAATGAAAGAGACAAAACTGCTTATGCAAGACAATATCAATTGAGTAGCTGAATAAATGTGGCACAAAGGTGGGCCAGACCACCTTCAAATATGTCCTTGTTTTCACGCCTGTACTTTAAGCTTGTCACTTATGATCAGATCACACAGGATGCATGTTAATACCAAGTCAGAACAGTGCCTTATATAACCAACCTTATATGTCTCTGTGTAGCATGTAATTCTTTACAGTAAGCCCTCTCCGGTTGTTAGCACATTATATAATCTCACAAACACAAACTTCTGATGAGTCTGATCTAAAGTCTAATCAGCTAGAATAACTGACAACACCTGTGTGACTGCAGGGATTTCAACACTCATATGCAAACTTTGCATTAGATAAAATCGACCCCCAGTTATTTTCAACACATAAACATATTTAATTTGACATTAATGGTGTATAACTGAAATGTTTTAAACAGAAAAACAGCAGAGAGTCATTGCAATCCAGAACAAGCTGTAAGACAATTCTATGTGTGAATGGACAGAGAATCTAGCCTGGCCACAGAGGTGAGGAGAAGGATGAAGGGGGGTGTTCAGGGTTGTTGAGGTCGTTAAGTGAATAAAGGTTAAAGTCAGTTTCTATAACAGGGGCTCTTTGCACATGACTCACTTCACTTAGCAGGCTGTTAGCACTTGCCAACAGCCAACCTGCTGCCCCCAAATTCTCCAAACCATAAAAATGTATTGGATTTGACATGCACATATTTATATGACATAGCTATCTGTATATCTACATATATATATAGTGAATGAATACAACTTGTAGGGAAGAGGTCAGGGTGGTAATTTGGAGGACTTGTTTGAAATCCTGTAATATAATGAATTTTTATAGAATTTAGCCTACTCTTTAATTGGCATCCATGCTAAGCTGCATTTTCTGATTTTGTAGCCAAAACCAATCAGAGAGGAAAAAAACGTTGCGAATTGTAAAGCACTGATCAGCATAACATTATTTATCATTTTCTTTTGAAGATCTTCTTGAAATGTGGTTTAATATGTGGTTTTATTTTGCATTATAATGGGATGAAAGCTGGCTATTTTTGGATTTAAGTACGGAAGCTTGACCTAAAAGTTTGTTTTATATTCTATATTATGGCGTTTATGCAATGGTATTTTTTGCTTAAAACACAGTAAACACAGCAAAAGGTCATTACACAGAAGTGATATTTGGATACCCAAGTACTGGAAACGTAACATAAAAGAAAAGGCAAGTTGTACAATAACCTTGAGTTTGACTTGTCATGCTCTTTGAAGGTTCCTGTGAGCAGATCTCTTTCTCTCTCCTTGACAAAGTGAAAATCTGTGGAGCTGAAGTGTGGAGTTCTGATGTTGGGGTCAAACTAATAGAAGGACATGAAGGTGAAGTCCACAGTCTAACATGCAGGGATGAATCACCCTCACTCTGGCCTTATTTAGAGATGTGACTTTTGGCACATCTCAGGAACACCCTCCCCACGGGTTCAAGAGGGTCGATCCGGTCTACAGAATCACAACACAATTACAGCTCCACTTCTTAAAGAGATGTACAAGAGGGTTGAAGCTCAGGGTGGAAGGGTGTATTTCTAAAAAAATCCCACTGTTAGCTTTTAGCACCACGCCCCTGCTGCTAAAATCTCATGGTTGTCCATGCTATGCTGCAAAAAGGGTTCGGGTGTTGCAGTAAGCGTGTTATTAACCTCTCGCTGTCAGCGTCTGTCACGCTCCGTCCCTGACAAATGCTGGAGAGAGCCTGTAGATGTGCATTAATCCGCCTTTTTAACCACAGAGCTCCTCAATTATTCAGAAGCAGTGCAGACTCAAACATTGCCATTTAAAGATCAAACACTTGTTTGACCAGCTGAATGTCCGATAGCTGTGAAGAGACAGACAGAGCAGATGGCTGGGTGAGGGGCAAAGAGGACGGACGTGAAAGCATTTCATGTCCAAAGAGAATCAGTATCTTTCTTTTCATTAAGTTCAGGATTCCAAAGACACCATTATGTACTTGAATTACCACTTTCTACATTATTTCTCAGTACTAAAATTATGAAATACAAACATTGGTATTCTAAAAAACAAATGGATTATGTTCAACAATGACATGTTTTCTGCTGTGGCCAATCGATATCCAGATCCACAAGAGCCAAAATAAAGTAGTGCCAGAGATACCAGGACATAAAGACTTTACTTACAATTAAAAAAAATAATAATGTAAAAATGTTACACCTTTTAAGACAGAATAATACAAAATTATGTACAGGACATATGTACATATGTACGAGAAAAGAGAATAATAGGCAAACTCTTGCTACCTACTTGCCCATCTACCACCCCAACCTCTACACACACCTTTTTTACTTTGTTTGTCGGGTTGTTGTACATTTAAACTGGATTCTCAGGCAGATGGTTAGGATTAATGGATGCACATTTATCCAACAAAATACTTTACTTAAAGAAAATTAAAGTTGCAATTTTTGTTTATCTTATTGGTAAGGGCCCATGTGCAAACATAAGCGCTATTTTTTTTTATAGAAGTTTATTTGCATTGTCTCTTACCTCATGAATTTTACTCGATAGCTTTTGATGCTTGACAACTTACTTGCGCACAATAATAGTTAGAAACCTCAGATTGGATGTATAAACCTCTCCAACAAAGACAATCTTTCAGCAGTGATCAAGTCAACAGGTATTATTAACACAGCAAAAGTTGCTTTACACTAATTTAGATTTCTGTATTATGTGAAGAGTATAGTAAACGGTGCTTTTCTACCTATTGGTACTCAAAGCGCTTTATAGTCACAGACACATCTACCCATTCGCTCACACAAGCACTCACAAACCAGTGCCTCGCACTGGGAGCAACTGGGGGTTCAGTATCTTGCTCAAGGACACTTCAGCATGTGGCACATTTTGGGGATCGAACCACTAACCCTCTGGTTCGTGGACAACCCGCTCTACCTACTGAGCCACAGCCGAGTGACGAGTTAAAAGAAAACAGATGCACTTTACCTTTAATTTCCCACTTAAAATGCTGACTTTTGAGTTGACCTGAATTGTATTTAAATTGTCTTTGCATATTTTTATAGTTTATTCAGAAAATTCAATCATCTTCCCAAACATCTACTACTCTTAATGTGCACACCACTTAGACGCTCCATGTTAATGCAGAAACACCCTAAATACAGTTTTGTCACGTGTTCCTAATAAAGTGAAGGTATAACTAAAACAGAATTATATAAAATACAATTAATAAACAAAAATAACTGGAAATACTGTCTTTTCCTAACCAGGTGTCTAAATTATAGAAACTATAGAAACTTGACCAGGGTGGATGTCATATTGCAAGATCTATGCAAAAAACAAGTGAAATATGTTGTCAGTAAACATTTTTACCAATTTGTGTTTTATCATTGTTTTATGAATCATTAAAATTAAACAACCAGTTGTCACAAGTGTAGCAAGGAAGATAGTCCAGAGAGATAGGATAAACTTAGTAGAACTTTAATGATGACTTACAAAAATAAGGAGCAAATAAGGAGCAAAGTGCTGCAGGGGTAAACAGGTAAAATCCATAAAGAGAATTCCGAACCAAAAATTAAAGTACAGAAGCCAGTTACTCAACAGACAGCTTGTAAAGGGGAAAGAGAGGGCCATATGTACACATAAAATATACATAAGAGCTAATGGGTTAATGAGACACACGTGAAACCAACGCAGGGAGGAGCATGCAGATGAAAGACACAAGGCATGACAGGTGGGCGTAACCACAGGGGTAGGAAATAATAAAGACTGGAAGTAAAACCAACTTTAATGCAAAGAAAAAAAAATATTTACAAATGACAAAATAAAACAGGAAATCAAACAGTATCACAAAAGGCACCAAAACACAGCTCATGACACCAACATTACTATTTCTTCAAAATATATTTGGCAAAAATATTAAAAATGAAAATACAGAAATTAACCCAAATTTTCCCAAAGCCTTTTAAGATGTATTAAATACTGTTAAAGTTATGTAATACCTGTTCTGCTTTCAATAGGTTAAACAGTAAAGATATTTCCAATTTTTTCTTTTTTTTTTAAGATGTATCAGTTATTCTAGGTTAATCCATATCTGGGCATATGTATCTCCATTCTTTGTAAAGAACTTTGTGACAGCCCTGTTTGTTAAAGTTCCTCATGGGTGAGATGTGAAGATGAGAGAATGGGGGGTGAGGAGTGCAGGGGGTTGTGGAGTTGTAAGCCCTGCATTTGAACTTAACCTGGCTGTGGCCCGGGACTGACGCAGCAATTAGCACTAGAGATCAGCATCAAAAGGAACAGCGCAGTGTGAAGCTGGCCTAATTAGTCATATGAACAGAGGCAACAGACCGCCACTGCGTGCCTCAGGTTGTGCGGGGGGGGGGGGGGGGGGGCTGCAGGTGTATGAGAGTCCATGTTAATGAAGACATACTTCAGATCAAAGATTTGTTATGTCAGCTACCATGAGATCTAACATGATCTGGTTGTGAAATAAAACTGCTTCTCTGCAAACTCTCACTACTCCCACAAGGTCATAATTTTCTAACATGAGACACAGTTTCATGCTATAGACTATATATTGTGGAAGGGAAGCATTAAAGAAATGAAAAGAAACTAGTCATTTAATAAAGCTGCTTAGCTGCTTATTAGAAACAAAGTTATATTTTATCTATATAGATTGACTGATTGATTGATTGATTGATAGATATTAATTAATCCCAAACTTGTAAATTTCACTGTTGTAGCAGCAATGTACAGGCACTCAGCATACCATACTTAACCTATAACAATATAAAAAACTATATACACAATATTTCCAAGAATAGTAGGATTATTGAATATTAAAATGAATATGTCTTCTAATATGTCTGCAGCCAGTGACAGAACCAGCCTTTCTGATCAGTTGGTTCAGTCTGTTGGAGTCACTGGCTGCAATGCTGCTCCCTCAGTAGACCACAGCGAAGAAAAGGGTGCTGGCCACAACAGATTGGTAAAAGATTTCTAGCATCTTGCTGCACACACTGAAGGACCTCAGCTTCCTCAGGAAATAGAGCCTGCTACACCTCTTCTTGTACACAGCTGTACTGTTGGTCTTTCAGTTCAATCTGTCGTCGATGGTCACTCCCAGGTATTTGTACCATCTCCACATCCCTACCAAGGATGCTGAGAGACAGCGAAGCTGTTCCCTTCCTCCTGAAATCGATTACCATTTCTTTGGTCTTGTCCACATTAAGCAGAAGGTGACTTCCTCCAGCCCACTCCTCTAATCTGTCCACCAGCCCTATATACTCCAACAACTGCAGTCATCAGAAAACTTCTGTAAGTGACATGAGTTGTGCTGAAAGTCAGTGGTGGATAAAGTGAGCCTACACCACTCACCACCATATCAGACAGGACACAACCCAACTGGATGAACAGTGGCCTGGGTCTCAGGTAGTCAGTCGCACTGATAGCCATTAGCCACGTCTTCTCACCCAGCAACAAAGGTTGGATGGTGTTGAAGGCACTGGAGAAATCAAAGAATGTGATTCTCGCCGTGCCTCCACCACCATCCAGGTGTGAATAAGCTGCAGTAGTGGATGGATGACAGCGTCATCCACCCCCAGACACGCCGGTAGGCAAACTGTAGCGGATCTAGAGATCTCACCTGCGGCCTCAGGTGGAGTTAAATAACTTGTTGCCGGAAAGATATTTGTCCATGCAGTAATTATCCAATAGGAGGTTCATACCTATTTGCTTAGTTAAATCCAGGTGGCGACTTTTTTTTGACCAGACAGTGTATGTCATTGCAAGATGGACATTTGTTTGTTTTACATCCATTAACTGCAGTCATAACTGGAATCCCCTGGTGCCCCATTGGCCCTGCAGGTGAATGCCAACATGTAATATGCAGAAGCGGCTGTGATAATGGGGATTTACATTGATCAAAACAAACCTATGCACCTGTATTCCCATAAGTAAATAGTCGCCCCTGCTGTCTCCTCTGTAATCTAGTAAAAAATAATAATCAGGGGGGTGGAAGAGTCGGGTCATTTCATTACTGTGGCTAAAATGTCCCAGGTTTCAATTTAATCATAGTGCGATTATTTTTCCTCGATTCCCCCTCTGTGGAAAATTGGCTACCGTTTGTTGGTGACCTTTTCACGCTGCGGCCATTTATCCCGAAGAATAATTGTTCTGATGGTTTCGGTCATATCCCTGAGTGCTGCCGGCTCTCTGGGTGGTGAGCCGTCACCTATCCTGTTATCTCCTGCAACTGACGAGTGGCAGGAAAAGCAACAAGCTCTGCAAACATTTCTGTGGTAACGTCATTTATTCAACTACGAAGTGAGGGAACCTACGGAAAGAATAGTTTCTGTCGTTTCCAATGCAAATAAAATGTTTTCTTGTAGTTTCAACATTTTAAAATTAATAGACGTTTAGTTTTTTAAATTGAAAGAAAGAATCATCTTTTGAAGAGTTATGTCCAATAAATACACATATATAAAGCAAAAATTAAATAATTTTAGGTGAGTGATTTGCCTGATCTTAGTATTTTTTCTTGATATGTATTGTGCATTGATGGTCCACATTCATGTTTCAGTGTAAAAAAAGATCAGATCAGAGTCACCTAGATGATGTAGGCCTGTTGATTATACAGTGTGAACTCGGCTTATTTTTGTGTTTATTTTATTACAGATAAAAGGAGGGAGGGATATAAACCTGGAACTAGCAAAACACCCAGCTGTTCAAATAAGTGTTTGAAGAGGTGAACGAAGATAGAATCCACGTGGGCAGCATATAAATTTTGCCATTGACTTGTCATGCTCAGTGAAGGCTGCTGTGAGCATACCTCCTTCTCTCTCCTTGCCAAAGTGAAAATCTGTGCAGTTGAATTTGGGTTTGAACTAACAGAACCAGCAGTCCACAATCGTTCCAGTCATGCTTAGAGATGTGACTCTTGGTCCCGCCATCTTGGTCATCTTCTTCTACTGAATGAATTAATTGTTGTCAATTAATATGGGGAAGAAGAAAAAAAACTTCTGTTATATTTCCAGCAGATTTGTTGCTCCAAAGTGGACCGAACTGCTTTGAGCATGTCATAATATTCTAGTTCTGACTGATGTTTAGGGGCATGTAAAACACATATCTCTTATCAGATTATTTTATTTAGCGTCCATGTAAACAGCTAAGGTAGAAACACTAATCAGAATGATTTAAATAAATTGGACTGAAGAAAAAGTGTCCTTGCACATGTAACCACTGATTTGTCAGCCTCCAAAGCAGAAAAACTACTCCTCCTCCATCATTTAGTTTTCTCTGAGACCCATCTTTTCTGTGAAAAGCACCCACACTAACTACCATCTGTGTTTCCCTTCAACGGCCGTCTGTTCCTTTAAGGCTGCGCCGGCCCCTCAAAGTGTGAATAATATTCAGTAAGGAGTAACGTTTAAGTGGGAAAGCTTTTAGCACATTATCCACTGGCCAATTGCAAGATAATCTAATTTGCCTGCGCAGGTCTCCTATTAAATATCTGCAGCAGCGGATTTGCATTCAGGAGTCTCCTAATGGGTTTAGCGGCTCGGCGGGTCTCTGGCTCTGTGTTTGTGTGAGCCTCCATCTCTCAGAGAGTGACATTGGGGACAAACACACACACACAAACACAGACACCTTTGGAAAAAAAAAAAAACATGAAGTCAGCGGTTTCTGAGCTCAGATGTGTCACAGTGGTCTCTCTGGATGGCTGCTGTTAAAGAAACACATTTCAAGGAAGAAGAAAAAAAGTCATTTTGTCTTGATAAACTTTCTGGATTAGGTGATGGCTAGACCGAAGTGAGTCCCTATCAAGTTAAAAGCAAAGGAAATAAAGAAAAAGATTTATTTAATCTGTCTTGAAAGCTTTCTTCTTGGGTATTCAATCGTTATAGCAGCTAACTCACCTATGATAGAACTTTTATTTTCACTAACAGTTTGATCGTGCTATGCTATTGTTTATCTTTATTCAAAATGTCATGTAACATCATCAGCTATATCTTGTATTTGTATCATCATCAGATTCTACATGTACGCTTTAGTCAGACGTATGTATCTATAAAAGATGTATGTTATCTCCTTCCTGATGGTCCTCTCTTATCCTCCTCTCCTCTCTCTCTTTTTCTGTCTCTACCCGGCCGGGCTCAAGCAGATGGCCCCTCTATATGAGCTGGGTTCTACTCAAGGTTTCTTCTTTGCTGGTCTGTTGTCACCAGTAAAACCAACTGGAGCTATTATTACTGTTGTTAATGTGAAAGCTGTGTGTGTGTGGGGAGGGGTGGGGGGTGTAAAAGATTAGGTGCTTACTGGTGTGTGTCATAGAACAGATTAACCCAAAACTGCTGCTTCTGCACTCAATACAGTCCTTATCTGTGCATGTGTGTGTACTTTTAAGGAAATTTTGGTTGGTCCTGTCTTTCTGACGCACCTTCAAGAAGCTGCTGGAGGGTTCAGACTTGATTTCAGCTTGGAGTCAGATTTAGCCATTCGAGAATAGTTGCCTTGAGTCCATCTGTCATTTACAGCTCAGTTGACCTTGTCTGGTTGTGAAGACATTAACAGTCATCCACCTGCACGTTGTTGCTATGTGTGACCAACCAAGAAATTAATATAGTAGCTACTCACCCAGTGGTGCAGTAACAATTTCACATGAAGCACAATTTAAAATTTTACACACTTGTCTCAGCTGCACCTATAGTTTGAATAAAAAATAAAAATAAAATCTAAACTTGAAGAAGACCTTGATTCATTTCAATTTAAAAGTATAAAATTCTTAATTATTTTGCCTCCAGGAAAATATAGGACATTCAATACATAATACAGCACAACAACTTTTTCCAAATGAACCAACTAAAAGCATATGAAAAAACATTTTTCTGGTTTCCATGCTCCTTGTCCACAAGTGTACCAAATGCTCACATAATGCATGTTGTAATAAAAATAAAAGAGGGGATATTTAAATATGAACAGAACAACAGGAGTAAATGGAAACTTTTCATTTATCATAGGTGCAGTTGTCAAAGATTGTGAGCATTTTTATCATGTATTTAGTTTCAGAGAATCAGAAAGCTAATTATCTTCATCAGCTGAAGCTCCTGAAATGATGAGTGCTGAGGAGAACATACTTGGAATCCTCTCAGAAAGATGTTTACGACTGTCCTTGAACAGGTTCAAGAGCAACAAACTATTCTTGTGGAAGAGCAGTTTGCCGGGCTCAAGCAGATGCTTACTTTTGTAAGAAGGGCCATCGGTTACTTTGTGTAAGTACATTTCCATCCAAATATAACAGAAAGAAAATGCAAATGATTGCATATTTCAAGCGACCACAGTTCTTTGAATATAAGGTGCTTAGCGTATCAAGAAAAACAGCAGGTGGCGCCAATTCTCAAGTGGTTGCCTTTTAAACTTCGTAGAAGAAGAATCCGAAAAAAAAAAAAAAAAAAAAAAAGTATGGGGAATTTTTTTGTTCTTTGTTTTTTTTTGTTTTGTTTTGTTTTTTTATGAGCAACGCTTCCACCTCAGAAAACCACCTCAAGATTTTTATTGGCATTCAAACATTCACTTTGTGTCTCCTTGCTCCACAGATAAATATATAAATAAATAAATAAAATATAGTTTTATTTAAAACTGAGGAGATGTTCCTCCCTTTGATTGCCGTGGTTTTCTTTGGACAAACGCTTGGTCCAAATAAATACATGTAAATGTATAATGGTCCAAATAAAGACAGAGACTGTCTGCATCCATTATATTCACTAAAAAGGACAAAAGTCCTCGGACAAGCAGCCGCACATTTTTTATTTTATTATAGAAAACGACGTGAACTAAACATATAATCCGAGACGTTTATCTGTTAGAGGGGAATTTGCACACAGAAATAAAATACAGGTAATACAGTTGATTTATTCACACATAGAAGAAGAAGACCAAACTAAAAATTGAAAATATGGCAATGGAAAACAAGAGATGTACACAAACGTCCCTGTGTGCATTTATCACACCCAGCTCACCACTTTGTGGTATTTCCTTGCACCGTGTCTCTTCAGTCTTTGCAATGCAAAAACACCTCGTTTATACTTGTCAGATGGCACCATCTTAGACAAACTTCTCCAAAAAATACTGTTGTTGACATTGCGGTTCACAATATGTGGTCTGGGGGCCCTCAAGAGATCTCCAAATATAAAGTAAATTTATCTGTTCATTTATCTCCTAAATATCGTGTATTGACAGCAAAGAACTATATTTCTGTAAGTTTCTTCTGTCACCACCCATCACTGAGAGTAATAAAGTCTCACATTAGTCCAGCTGCACTGTTTGGGGTCTTTGACATGGGGGGGGGGGAATCTGACAGCCCCAGGTTATTTAATTGGCTGCTCCGTATCAGAGCTGCTGTGGGACAGTGGGAGCGTGACGTGGAGTCAGAGGCAGCGATTGGAGAGCAGAATGGAATTATAAGGGGAGGGTGAAACGCACCGAGGCGTCCCAAAGAGCAGTCGGCCTCTGATCTGGCACCGCAGTACGCGCACAAGTCTCAGGAGTCAGCCCACCGCCTTCCTTCACCATGCATCCAACAAGACTCCCAACTTGGCAGTGACAAGTGTTTCTAAAGTGGCGAGTATTTATCCTTTTAGGCGAGCAGAGTGTTTGTGCGCGAAGGCTGAAATCGAGGAGACGCTGTGCATATTTCCCTGCACTTTTTCCCCTTTCCTTCGCTGGGAGCCAGAACCAGGCGGGGTTAGCGTTTCTGGAGGATTTCTCTCTCTTTTTTTTTTTAATTATAAGGAAATATTTTGGTTCCAATATTTTCACCGACATGGAGTACACGTCTTCCCCGAAACCGCAGCTGTCATCCCGGGCAAATGCTTTCTCCATAGCCGCACTGATGTCCAGCGGGAAGCCCAGTAAGGACAAGGAGGCGGAGGAGAACACCATCAAGCCTCTCGGTAAGATGGAAGCAAAAAAGAAAACTTATCCGGGCTTAAAAAGATTTTTGTCATGCTTTAAAGTTAAATATGGTATTGATAAAACGTTTGTAACCGATTTAAGGACAACCTCGGTGCTGAAACAAGGAAATATAGGAGAGGTGGGAAATGAATTTAAATGAGTCATAGTTAGAGAAGAACATAACGATGAGGAGACAAGATGAAATAAATAAGGATGAACTATCTGGTGGCAGTATAAGGGATAATGCAAATAAACAGAAATTTATATAAACATTATCTTAACAGTATAATTACCAGAGCGCAGCTGCCCAAATGTCGCTTCAGATATGCTTAAATCATTTGAGAAGTAAAATGTTCAGTATGACCCTGTTTTTTTTTACAGATGATATCGTATCAATTTTACAGAAGATAGTTTATTTTTTCTATATTTTTAAGTCAAAACAATATGTAATTTCATGTTTTATAGAGCTTTTGTGTGCCATTTGAAGAAATCCACTCACGATGCACGAGTTGTTTTTTCTAAATTAAATCACTTGTAACAATAAAAATTAAAATAAAAGCACAGCAGACATGTCAGACAGGTTAGTTTATTTATTATAGTCTTTCAGATAATGGGAGAAATGTTTTTATAGATTCGAATACTAAATATAAAGTAGTGTGCTGATTTGATATTACGAACAAACTATTGTTTATGTACGTAGATAGAACTTTTTTAGGTTACGATGACGATATAAAGTATATAGACTTTTTGTCCGACTGTTATATCCTATTTGAAGGCTTTTCTCTGTAAAACCTGTTGCTGCTAACTGTAATTAATAATAAAATGAGAATAAACCTCACTTTCTTCAGCTTGTTTTTCCTCCACATTAAAACAGAGCAATTCGTGGAGAAGTCCTCCTGCAACCAGCAGTCTCTGGCTGATCTCTCTTCTCTGGACGGACACGGGGACTTCAGCGGGAGCGCGCCGGCGGTGTGCACCGAGCCGCTCATCCCCACCAATCCCGGCGTCCCCAGCGAGGAGATGGCGAAGATCTCCTGCAGCCTGGAAACCAAAGAGCTGTGGGACAAATTTCACGAGCTCGGCACCGAGATGATCATCACCAAGTCTGGAAGGTACATTTGTATTATATTTTATTTATGATTTTGTTTCCCAATAATAATAAATAATTAAACACGTTTAAAATGCTGAAAATTTAAGAAAAGCTCACCAGGAGCTTTATTAATCTAATGTTTCACTGACCTTGGAGCCACGTGGAAAAAAAAGAGATTACACTTTAAAGAGCACACAAAGGCCACATATCAGCCACTCTAAGTATAGCCTACCAAGACATATAAGTAGGCTGCTGCACATATGCCCAGACTAGACTAGAAGTTTATTTATATTTCTGCACATTGTTGCTGCTACAGAGGACAATAAGGTCATGCAGTCTGAACAACATGCAGAGCGTTTGCAGTCTACAATTAAACGAATATAAATGACAGGCCCAGTGCAGAATGTTTAGACTTTACTTTTAAGGAAAAATAAATGAATAAATAATAAAAATAATAAATGTACGCAAATGTCTCTGAGCAGAGTTTTATTTCAAATAATTATTATTTTTTACAATTATGTGTAGGCCTAACTAAAATTCACAAATTCACGAATGCAGCTAATGTAACAAATTAAATTTAAAACAGCCTACTGAAATATTTCGGTCAGTATTTATTGGAGGTTCTTATTATTGCAAAATTATTCAAATTAATAGTGTGATATAAATCTTAACATAAACGCGACTCTGCCACACTAAACGTATCCATACTAAACTACAACTAATCAGTGTATCATAATAATGATGATGATGGTAATAATATAACTTGTCGCCATATAACCTGTCACCATCAGGAGAATGTTTCCAACCATCCGGGTGTCTTTCTCCGGGGTGGACCAGGACTCCAAGTACATCGTGTTGATGGACATCGTCCCTGTGGACAACAAGCGGTACCGGTACGCCTACCACCGTTCCTCCTGGCTGGTAGCCGGCAAGGCCGACCCTCCTCTGCCCGCCAGGTAGCGACCTTCGTACGGCCATGTGCACAAATGCAGTGTGTTTTTACTGGTGAAATGACGACGAAAGAAGAAACCAAAAATAAATCAGAAACAGTTCGGAAATATTTTGATTGATATGTTTGAGCCAATTATGCAGGACCTGGCGTTTTGTGTCACCTGCCGATAATTTAATATTACAGATCTTTTCATGGAGACGCCAAGACAGGACCTTTAATTGTTTTTCATGTCTCACCTTCACACTACAAAAAAAACGTGATCGTTTTTATTCCTTTTTAAGTGAACATATTCTAGAAAGGTCAAGACTCCAGCAGCCCTTGTAGTAAATGGAACACACACAAAAAAAAACAGAGACCAAAGAGCTTGAGGCTAAACACTGAATGAAATTATTGAATCATTACCAGGAAGCATCTGGGATTATTTAGTTCATGTTGATTGACGTCAGTTCAAGAAATAGACCATCTTAAGCCGTGGTTTATAAGCATCAATGAGGTAGGCTATATAGCCCATGTTATCGTTTTCTTTTTAAATAGCCACCTGTAATTTACATTCTCCAATGAATTGGCTGCACTGTGCATTAGTTTGTTGAGTTGAATCATACTTTTTGGTCTCAATAAAATCTGACCACTTTCAGGAACGACAGCAACAAAAGATAAACAGTAAAACATAATCAGGCGATCTCCTGTCAAGACATATCTCACTCGTGGGAGGCGGATTAAAACACCATTGTAGCCTACCATCCACTCAACAAAACACATATCATAATATTGTAGAAATCTTTTACCCATTTCCTCTAAAACTAGAATGTCAGGCTCAGCTAAAGCAAACACATTGGTATAAAATGGAGCAATGTCAAAACCAAATAATTCTGTTTGAGTAAAATTATTGGTTGTTTTGATGTTTTAGCTTTTATGTTCAGTGTAAAGTAATCTATACACTTTGTTGTGCGTTTTGTTTTGTCACAGCCGTGTTATCGAGTTTTTAAAAAATCCTCTAAAAAAAGTCTTTTTCCATATTTAATCGTTATTTTATTTGGAGACGGTTGCTAAGCGACTGCTCATTCACCAGTTTGCAGTGTTCACGGCTGCGCGTTCATTTGGTAACGACCGTTGGCCTCGGACGCCTCTCAGCCAATCAGAGCTCTTGTTTTCTTCTTCTCCGTCAGGTTGTACGTCCATCCGGACTCGCCGTTTACCGGGGAGCAACTGATGAAGCAAATGGTTTCTTTCGAGAAAGTCAAGCTGACAAACAACGAGCTGGACCAACACGGACATGTAAGTTCGTTTACCGTTGTTTCTGAAGAAATAAAAACTACGCGTCGTGTTTTTGTATTATCTCTTGCAAAACCCCGTAAAACTCTGCAATGCTAGCGACATTTGAATAAAAAACTAAAGCTAAACCAAGTCTAAAATATTAAAGGTCCTGTTGGATTTAGCAGGTTGTAATTGTGAATACGTTCAAAAACTGTGAGATATTTTAGGCCTAAATACCCAAACCGACTCAAACAATAGAGTAAAATATATTGTGTAATCAGTCAGCCTTTGGTTTAATCCACATTTCACTGATGTTAAAATAGTAATATTAAAAAACACAAACATTTCAGGTTGATCCTTTAATTACAGTCGGATACGGTCTGGGAAAGAAAGTCATTATTATCTTAAAGGGTGTGCATTTTTTTTCAGTCCTTCAATAGCCTTCTGACATGATTTTCATGGATGTACCCAAACATGATGAGCACTTTAAACCAAATATAGCCTAGGCTACTCTGCGTCCCCTTTATTTATTTTACTTATATTTCCCTGTTTTCTAGTTGTTTTTTTTAACATGTAAGCAGATTTAACAAGATATAATGTACACCTAAAAGAGAAGCATAGGGCTTTATTTATTTAACGATCTTTGATTATTTAAAAAATAATTTTTTACCCATGAATTAACAATATTTGTAGTACTCTAAAATTACAATATACAGTTTATTACATGAGGAAATAATATTTCCATTTTTTTGCTTCAAAGACTTCTGTATTCTTGTGTAATCATGTCAATGAAGTGAATCCTGAAAATTTGGAATAAAAATCAGCAGCAACAATACATTGAATCGATGACATTTACTATCATCCAGCTTCCATTGCTGATATTTTTCTGCACACTGCGAAAAAAAGTTTTATCTATTTATGAATAAATTCAATTCAATAAATATTTACGCTTTAGCTGGATATTTTACAACAGAAGTAACCTGAACGCAGCACAAATTAAAGCTTCACTAAATAAATTCATTTAAAAATACCATCAGTTATAATATATTTAGGGTAATAATTTAGTAAGTCAAGGAACTTAAAATAGCAGTAACACAATAAAACAGATAAGAAAATACATGTTGCATTCTGACACAGAAATATGCTTGATCTTTGACATGCTAATACACACTCAACAACCAGATATCGATAGGACAGGTAGCTTTTGGACTCACATTACATTTGTATTTTACTCCTTGTGTATTCACCTGAATCAGTGGTTGAGAAAGATAAACAGTTTCCTGCTCTGCAGCGAACTTTGGAGGACTTCTCTTCCATCCTGAATTAAAACCCAAGTTTGAAGGTCATTATTGACTTTGAGCATTTTTTATTTTTTTTTTAACAAGCATCCCCAATGAGTTTAGTTTGAATTCCAACAATTATTTTGGCAAACAAACTGGACCCCACTTTGGAATAAAACTTTAATTTCTATAATGAACAATTATTAAACACAAGGCCAGAGTTATACATTCGTTATTTTTGTTGGCAACAAATTCTATATAAAGATGAAAACTAAGGTGTGAATCCATCTGCCTGTGGCTCCAAACCACGTTTCCTATTGAATATGCAAATCTTTAAAAAAACAGGTCACAAATATATTGTTTAATTTTTCTAAATCTTCAAAGAGGAGAAAACACTGCATTTTAAGGGGACTATTTTCATCTGCAGATTATTCCACATATGTCATGTTGGGATGTATTTCCAGTGGGACTTCATAAAAATAAACTGCTGTGTGTTTGTGTTCATGGTAATGATAGAACATGTCAGCCTGTGCAACAGTGCATCTCAGCAATGTGTTTTCAATTGACAACAAAGATCTCTGTGACATGGAGGGGAAAGATTGAACAGGGTTTAAATACAGTTATTTTAGTTACTTTAGTGTCTTTGTAGAATTGGTCAGCAACAGGAAAAAATTCAAATATCACGTTAAAAGTCAATACATTTTTTTCTAGCTCACCAGACCTGAACTTTGTATTTACACAAGTTAATCTGTACTGTATGTCATCTATCATTCTGTATTTCACTATAAACTAATTCCTGCTGTCCTCGTCCTCTGCAGATCATCCTCAACTCCATGCACAAGTACCAGCCACGGGTCCACATCATTAAGAAAAAGGACCACACCGCCTCACTGCTCAATCTCAAATCTGAGGAGTTCCGCACCTTCGTCTTCGTTGAGACCGTCTTCACCGCCGTCACAGCCTATCAGAACCAGCTGGTGAGTGACTGCTATGGGCCAAACCTCTGCTGTTGGTTCCCACAAAACCTTAAAAATAGCTCCGAGCACCATTCAGAAGCTGTGCCTATCACAAGAGGTTCATCAACACATGGCGTTTGCCGTCTGAGCATATTTGATATAATGTGAATGCTCCAGAATAGCTTCCACTGAACAACACACAAGGCACAAAAATCATGAAAATCTTGATCACTTGATCATAAAGACCTGACTGATTGCTCATTCAAAACTGTCTGAGCCAACCAAACCATTGTGATGGAGTTCTGTGTATTGATCACCTGACCAGTAAAAGATCTCAACAGTTGAGGATTCACAAAATGCACACTGCATTATTAGGCAACAAACCCTCAGAGGCTTTGAGCATTTATGGACAAATTAAACCTTAACTTGATTCAAATTTAATTTCTTAAGAATATGGTCACAATCTTATTGCTTTCCTATCCAATGAGTTGTTGAAAAATATCATACAAAACCTAAACTCTTTACTGCAGTGCCTCCTAGTGTGCTGATGCTGGCACCTACACAAAGAATCTATTCAGCAAATAGATATTTCAAAGTAACAAGCCACACTAATATGAAATCAGAGAGATTAAAGATGATATATTCCAGCTGTCATTTTATTTTTAAAATATAAACCACGTCAAAAACATGCTTTCATATCTACCTAAAATTTGGTGCCCACATGTGGGAACTGGGACATGTAACGTTTAAAGAGCTTTATCATTTATATTTTGCTAGTTTCACCAAAAAATTGGAAACAAGCAAATTAATTTCACTGAAGAAAATTGTGCATTAAACATCCTGCTTTTTATGGAGATGAATGAAGTCATTCAGGTTTATAAATTCATTGATGACTGTCTTCTTTAATTTAAGACATTAACTATGGTCTTGTTATGCTTACAAGCTTTGAATAAAAGGTTGAAAAATCGTCCATAAATGGAGCCAACGGTGACTGCAGAAAGGGATTAAGCTAAATATTTATGGAAAACATCCCTGGCCTAAGATCTTTTATATTTCTCTACATCATTAAATAGAATAAAGATATATGTTTATTATCATTGTTTAAACCATGAAAAGCTGTATGTTCATGATTCATATATAAGCAACACTCCATTTAAAGTTGAGAAGGTTGGCGCTCCATCCTTTTTCCTGGTGTCTCTTAGCTCACTGTTTACAGTAGGAGGCTTATCAATAGAGAAATAATGAAACATTGTGTGTGCGTCGTGTTTTTAGAGTTGTGGTTAACATTGGAAAGAATCTGCATGTATTTTGAAGCAGAACAGAAAACCTAAAACTAAAAGAGGAGAGAACCTGACCCGCCTGAATTGTATTTTGCCAGATAACCAAACTGAAGATTGACAGCAACCCATTCGCCAAAGGTTTCCGGGACTCCTCGCGTCTGACAGACATGGAGAGGTACAGGGGATTCTGGGTTCTGCACTGTTTGTTTACCTCTGTCCCTGACGCTGCCGATAAGATTCACAAGGAGGGAGGAGTGTTAGATATACAAGGCTGCTGTTCATTAGTAAATACAGAAGCCACAATGTTTATTTCTTTCTGTTTGTGTCAGTATGAAACAGATAATCCACATTCCATATCATGTTTCCTTCCTAACACTATCCTCAACCTTTTTTTCTTTAGCTGTTGGTCCTTCTTTCATGCCTTCCAGTTTGGGTTCCTTCCTCTATTGTCTTGTATTGTCTTAATCACCTTTCTCTTTGTTTCATTTCATTTTTTCCTTTACCTTGTCCTCTTTTCTTGTATTTTCTTTCTCTCCCTTTGCCTTTCTTTTAACCACTCATGCCTTTCTGTCTTTTTTATAATTTTTTTGTTGACCTTTCTTTCACACTATCTTAATAATTTTTGCTTTTCTGTCTTTCCTATCTAGACTTTTTTGGTTTTGATTTCCCATACTCTTTTTTTTTCTAAAGCAATTATTTCTTATCCTCCTTATTTCTCTCCTTTGTCTCTCCCTTATTCTTTTCTTTTTTATTTAGGTGAGTGTCATCTTTTCCCTTTTCCTTATCTTCATGATATTTTTCTCCCTTGTTGTCCTTTCTCTTTCTGACTCCTACTCTTTCCCTTTCTGGTTTTCTAGTTAAGCTTTCTGTTTTTATTTTACTCCATTTGACAGGAGTCTGTCACAGACACATACACAAACACACACACTCCACCTCCACCGCATTTTTCTGGACGCTGCCAAAACACACACTTCTCGTAATTCCTGATTCCGGCACTACGGCCAAAATCAGCTGACAAAATCAAACCATCTGCCCATTTCCTTCAATCAAACATCTCAAATCCAGACTGCCGAAACACAGCCAGACAACCCCTCCATCCCCTCCTCCTCCTCCCTCTTCTTCTTCTCTGTCTTTTTCTTTTTGAGGGCTGTGAATTAGACCTGATCAATTGATCTTCGGGAGCTGCAGAAATCACATTAGTCTGGAGTCGGCCACTGCACTAAAACACGCTGTAATTCAATTGGCTGCAGTGACTGATTGAAACCAGCATGCCCCGCCCCTCCCTACTCACATCCCTCCCGACCTGCCATGCATTGTGGGAGTTCGCTGTGGCCTCTGCACCGGAGGGGCCTGACGCTGATAAAAACACACACATTTGTACTCCTCTGCTGACAGATATTGCACTTTCCTAACCTAATTGGAGGGGCAAGGGCTGCGAGGGGGGGCTGCTAATGTGGACGCATGGCTCTCATGATGCAGACCACTTGCCTATCCACCCACATACACACAAACACACACACAAAAACACACACTACCTCCCCCAAACAATTTGTGTTGCTGTGTTTGTGAAGTGCTGTCTGACAAGACTCAAATGAGCTAATGCACTTTGTGGCATAGTGAGAACACACACACAACACACAGACGGAAGTCTACATGCAGTCGACACTAACGTGAGAATCCACTGTGAACACACACATTTAGACACGTTAACAAAAACAAAGCTGTGAAAAGAAATACTGCATATATGCTTGTGAACATACAAAACGTGGTTTTATTTATTTAATAACTTATTTAAATAAGTTCTTTGTTTGTGTCTCAAACATTGCTGCTCTCCTAGTTGCATGAGCGTGAAATAAAATTGGGTCAAAATTTTTGGTGAAACTATTTATTTTTTTAATTTACATCAACCAAACGTGTATCTAATAAGAAAAAAAGAGATTTATTTTGGGGCTCTCTCTTCGGCTTTTGCTGCAGGGAAAGTGTTGAGAATCTGATCCACAAGCACTCGTACGCCCGATCGCCGATACGAACCTACGCTGGCGACGAGGAAAACCTGAGCGAGGATGGACACTCATCACACCCCAGAGGTGAGCGGTTGTTAAGCACACACACATTGTGTATTGTTGTTGTTGACATTATGTCAACACTTTGAAAGGATCTTAAGATAAGGCTGGTATTATTGTGTATTTTTATTGCTGTCAACAGATCCACAAAAAGTCTGAAAGCACCAATGTTTTACTTAAAAATATGGCTGAAAAAAGCCTCAAATAGCTGAACGCTGTATTCTTGTAAATAAATGTTACTAAAAGAAGAGTAGACTTTCATACGTTTGAAAGACAAATATCTGCCGTTAAGTATTACATTTTTTTTTGGTTAGTGTATGTAGCAACAAATCAAATGAATAAGGACATAGTACAGAGGTATCTGTTGTTACTTTACAACAACAAAATAACAGTACAATAGAGAAGGATGTCCATTTTGGCCTCTTTATCTTTTAAGTTGGCACCAAGAAAAATACATTCAAGCCTTTATCCTAAAACCTGTTAGCGTACCACTCTAGTGCTTACCCTTACCCTTGTATCTTGCAGTTTCGGCCTTCACAGCTTCAGACAACCTCTCTCTGAGCTCCTGGGTCACCACCACCTCAGGCTTCTCAGGCTTCCAGCACCCACAGGCCCTGACAGCCATGGGCAGCGGCACTGCCTCGCTGCCCCACCCCATCCAGGGCTCTCTGCCCCCCTACAGTCGTCTGGGAATGCCGCTAACACCCACGGCTCTGGCTGGAACCATGCAAGGCAGTGGACCGTCTTTCCCTTCCTTCCACATGCCCCGCTACCACCACTACTTCCAGCAGGGTCCCTACGCCGCCATCCAAGGACTCCGCCACTCCTCTACAGTCATGACACCCTTCGTATGACTTCAACCTCAGGAGGAGAGAGCCGAACCTCGCTCAGACGCCCACCCAAATCATGTGCAACAACTTATTTATCTGCTCTGGTTCATCACTGCTAATCCAGTTTGTATCTTTCCCTCTGGTCTTTGTAAATAGTCAAAAATCACCTGCAGTGAGTGAGTCCTGACCTGCGGACCTGCGGAAACACCAGCAGATCCTGTGGTGTCTATGAACACTTAAGAGACACTGTACAAACACTTATTCAGATTCAGAAAACTTTATTTGTCCCCGGGGGCAATGTAAGACCTCAGTACAAACTATAAAATCTAATGCAAGACGTTAACACAAGCATGTTTGATCTTGGCCTTGGAAGAACAGAAAGTGGATCTTCAGCTTATTTCAACAAGTCTCCCAGTCTCACCCTAAACATTTATTACTCCTGTGAACCAACAGGGTTTCCACCGAGGCTTTGAAAGTGGCAGGCTGCTGTGGGATCTTTCAAGATGACACTCACCTGGTGCCATTGTGGCACAGTCTGAAAATCTGAGCGTGTCAGACAGGCAGATCAGCCTTCTCAGCCTTCCTGTGCTTTTGAGAAAGCCAGCCATATGTACAGTTCAAAGTTAGAACTCCACGCTCTGTTGCTAATAATGCACATTAGAATTCATTGTACAGATGAACATTCTACATTTATCCATAGGTAAATTATCACTGTTGAGTGCAAAAAATAAAAAAATAATAATAATAATCATAGGACGCATGCTGACCGCAGTAGACAAACACACTGGGTAAACTTTATATGGAAGTGTGAGTTGTATGAGCTAACCTGTGAAAGGGTGAAGGATGTTGAGGCCCAGTTACACCAGTGTTGCAATAAATACTGATTAGAGCAAAGTATAGACCGTAAACATATAAATAAAGCAGGATACAAGACAGATTTGACACCCTGGGCCACTCCCAGCTCTGCGAACAAAAACAAAATTATAAAGGGCTTGGAGCTTTATTAATCAACCTTGTCGAATAATAACCAACAAGGATTATTATTATTATTATTATTATAGGTGCGGTTTTTTTATACATGGAGAATTCACATTTTTTTTCACACTTGAAAAGAAATTTTAAATCTCTTGAAACTTTTTTGGCTCAGCAAGCAATTGTCTTTCAAGAAAACGGCTGCCTTCTTTCATATCCTGCATCAAATACAGAGATGTTTTCATGTTGGAATCAAATTTCTAACAGTTCTAACAAACAAGTCCCATCGTTGGGTTAGCAAGCTGAATCGGAAATAAATTAAGCTTTGTAGCTTGTGAAGAAGTTGCTCTATGGGACATAGAGGAAGCTTGAAGCAGCAGCAGAAATTATGTGAAATCCTGAGAACAAAACTTTATGGAAAACCAAGGAAATATGAAGAGCTAGAGTGACAGATCTTCTGTAATGTACAAAATAAATAGTTTGACACACTGTGGTTGGTCAGGTGTGTGGAGGAGAGAAAGCAAGCTGCCTTCAAACTTAAACACACCAGAACATGCATCATACAAACTAGTCATGTTTAAGCAAAACTCTGAATTGAACTGAATGTTGCTTTCTGGTGTGACCGGGCCTCAACTAAGAGGAGTTCAAAGACATCTGTTTTAAAATATCCATAGTTTAATTTCTTTAAGCGAGTGAAACTGGCTGTAGCCCTTATAGATCTGTTTCCATTAGCCTCAGACAGGTTCAATTAGTAAGCAATCACTATATAATTAGTTTTACGTCTGGGCACACAGAAACATGTTTTTAATTGTAAACAGACATTAACTTCGACTCCAGCTTGTTTTCAGCTTTCTGTAGCCTATTAGTAATCAGGCTTCAGCAGGTGATACTGAGCTGATTCATGGTCACGTCAGAGCGCGTCGACACGGTTTCCACACCTTGAAATAATGGCTCTCTGCTGCCTCATCCAAGGCATGCAGAGGGAAGTGCAGTCCACTCACATGCTTAGTATCTCAATAATGGAGTCGTTTACTTGAAAAGCTATGAAAATATTTCAAATACCATTACAAACAGAGCAGGTTGCACATGTCATTTATGATTAAGTCCTAAACTCAGGAGATAGACTGATAAAACATTACCAGTTTATAGACTGACATGGTGAAATCCTGATAACCATTGAGGGTGATTAGTTTTTTAATTGGTTATGAAAATAGCTGTTGACTTTTTTTAATTGCTTCACCCAAGAATAATAAAAAAAAAAAAAAGATTTAATTAATTAAACATTTTGAAGGACCAGTATCCATAATATTTCTTTAATCAGTAAAAAAAGAGTCCAGTTTTTGTTGGTTTGTACTAAAACATGAACAGAATCCCGTTGAACAACTGGATTTATTGAACCTGTCATGATGCAATTATTTTTAATATTGAATTTGAGTTATACACCTTTAGTTTGCATGTTCTCCCTGTGTCTGCGTGGGTTCTCTCCAGGTACTCCGGCTTCCTCCCACTGTCCAAAGACATGCTGGTTAGGTTCATTGGTGATTCTAAATTGGCCGTAGGTGTGTATGTGAGTGTGAATGATTGTCTGTGTCTCTGTGTTAGCCCTGTGATAGACTGGAGACCTGTCCAGGGTGTACCCCAATGACAGCTGGGATAGGCTCCAGCCCCACTCCCCCCTCCCGCGACCCTCCAGAGGTCAAGCGGTTACAGAAGATGAATGAATTTGAATTATACTGGAAATAAGTTAGTTAAAGTAACAAAAAAATCCTAATATTAAATGATTACTTTGCATGAAGCTTTGGAGCAAGGCCTCTTTCACAAAATCAGCAAACATAATAAAAAAAAAAAAAAACATTTTACTTCGAACTGTTTTTTTTTTTTTTTTTTTTGTCTTTGCTTGATGATCAGTACAAAGAACAGCCTGAAATTTATATTTAAAAGAATAAAAGAGCTGTGTGAGCTGGTGGAACAAACACTGAAATGTCCCCTTTTGACTTGTGTCACATGAAGCTTCTCACAGCAGCATATGGACTTAAAAGCAGCTGATTTCTTCTCATCGGTTCAGTGAGGAGAAAGACATTCTGAAATCAAATCTTCTTCCTTATCTGATGTACAGTCTGAACTGAATATTTGATGTCCATTGATGTAAATGTTAAACACTTCTTGTCACTGAAAATAATCTCTTTAAAAAAAAAGAATGTTTTGTTTCATTTTGTATGTTAATCTTAATACTACACCCTATGAGATTGTGTTTTAATGATTTTTAAGTGCAATATATTTATTTTGCTCTCTGGAAATAATGTGTAATGTACTATGCCGCATTAAATTGTTATTTGAAAACTGAGAAATATATATATCACCATGAAACACAGAGGGGTTTTTTTTTTGGTCGCTGACTGAAAACATGTTCTACTGAAAATAATAATAAACTGTTAGAAATAAATTTAAACATTTAGTTATTTTAAAACGACTGCAGGTATTTACTTGGGTTCTTCTCAATGTTCACCTTGATTTAAGGTGCTCCTTCAGTTCCTACAGCACCACCTAGTGGTTTGTCTGAGGTCCTCGATTCAGACCGACTAGATTTTACCAGCTGAAACTCCTGACTAAGCTGGAGACGAATCAGTCACTTTATTGATCTAGAACGACATAAATTGAGCCATCAGCACCATAAGTCTGAATAAAACTCTTTTACACGCTTGTTTATGCAAAACCCAAAATGTATAAGGTTAAATCTTTTAAATCACATCCTGTCTCCAGGGAATCTTAAACAGCAGTAATACATTTTATTTGTCATGTGTTTTTCCCTTCACTATTAAATTTTGCACAGCCAGTTAAAGTTGGGATGAGGCTGACATGATTTGTCAAAACTGGGAAAGTAGTCCATCTTAGTTTAAAACAGCACATTGTAGTTGATAAAAATGTCTGCCACATTCTGACCACAAGTATATGATCAAATTAATAAAATAAAAGAAGTAAGCAAGATTACTTGACTGGATAGCTCACATGTGTTCCCAATAACTGATAATTAACTGGTGCTGAAGATGCTAAATGACACCAAGCCACACTTAATTTTACTCTTTACAGCTGTCCTTCTCTTAAGGAGGCTTGTCAGATGTCTTAAGTGAAAGAGGTCTATTATTTTTTTTACAAGGAAATAGGTAATTTTCTCTAAAAGAGGAACACCAGGCTCCTATTGTCCTCTAATTAATTATTTACATAGGAGAAGCCATGTGTGATTTTTCAATTATTTGCAAAGGATGATATGAGCTATAAGTATTAAATAACATCAGTTGAAAAAGACAAGTGAGTATGTCTAACTATTTGATAGGGATGGTTTTAGAGCATCTTGGGTATGTTTCACCCTGATTTCCAGAAACATGTATAACTGAAAAGGGAGGTTGACAGTAAAAATAAAACAAAAACAAATATGAATACCATGATGAACAAACCGAAATACATAAAAAGTCTGACTTCGAGCATATAGATGCATTGTGTTAACAAATCTTGCAGAGTGGTAAATACAGCAGACTTCATTCTCAGCTGAGCTTCAGTCCAACCACAGATTTGCTGTATCTGTAAAAAAGGACTCATCAGTTATAAGGACTCATACTATTCTGGCTTAATATATGTTCATTTGTGATAACAGGGAGTGCAAAGGGGGACTAATTTAATTAAGGATGAGTCATTTTGTCATGTGCCCCAGTTAACCATTAACCAGTAAGCTGGCATTAACAATGCAACTATCTAATGTGCCTTAGTTGTGCCTTAGTTGCCTTCAGGATAATGGGATACAGTACAATTATTGCAATCACAGCCAGTCTAGTTTTCTGCAGGTATTTTTGATCTTTGTAAGAAGGCTAAAAATAAGTGAGACAATCAATCACTCACTCTGAAGTTGTATTCCTTGAGCTAACACTCGCTCTTCTCTCAAGGATACCTCTCTGTTGCTATTTAAGATAATGTACTGTACTGTAATGCTAGCAAATGAAATGCATTCAAAGGCTTTTAAATAAGAACACTGCAATGTCATACAGTTACATTTTAGGCATTTTGCCAACGCTTTCATGAAAATAATCAGAGAATATGAGCAAAACATTCAGGTAGTGATCAATATCATTGTCTGAATGCGTCAAACTGATTCATTTATTAAATTTATTAAAATAATAAACCAAAACAAATATGATGTGCTCAAAATAAAGTTCTGTCACTCT
The DNA here is from genome assembly GCF_963514085.1 of Chelon labrosus. Taxonomy (NCBI): domain Eukaryota; kingdom Metazoa; phylum Chordata; class Actinopteri; order Mugiliformes; family Mugilidae; genus Chelon; species Chelon labrosus. The sequence goes on along the minus strand of NC_140345.1, from coordinate 1,228,328 downwards.
AAGCTACATCCTCAATCACAATCCACAGCTTGGAAAACACATCTATATGTGCAATATTGACTCCAAAACACATGCACACACACACGCACACAGTCGTCTATCACCAGAACCTTCACCCACCACCGCAGACGAACTGACGGATCGATGGCTCGACGTTAGTCACCGTTTCACCAGGAAGAAGGCCCTACTTCTGCCCTGATAAAAATCGGTTACATCCTTAGAAAATAAATAAATAAACAAATAAATAACATCCAGTGTGGCTCTGATTGGATTAAAGGGAGAGGGGAAGGGCAAGACAAGCCACCGTGAGCTATGGCCCAACAAATTGGAGCTAACAGTCAGGCCAGAGAGTCCATTTTGGGGCATAATTTACACAGTGAGGAGCATGAGCTGAATCTAATGTCATTTCCATTAATTTTGCATTTTGGCCCTTTTTTCCCTCCCTCGGGCTTTTAGCGGTCATTTGAATCGTCTGGCAGAGGACAGCCAGTGAGCATTACAATGTCGGAGACGACATTTAGCGCAGCAACAGAGTGAGAGGTGGTTCTTTATGGTGTGGTGACTGGCTGCAGCATGGGAGTGTGCATCTATCTACTGCTGCACCATCTTGCAAATGGCTAACAATATGCTAATAGGGTAAGAGTACAGAATCGCCCCCCGAAAAGCCACTTAATGGTTGTTTTTATGTGCAGGTCAGGAGTCTCATCAGCAGCAATCTGTCCTGACAAGACGTGCCAAGTCAAATTTAGCGATAAAGTGCTTCAGGCAGGACAAAGAACACAAACATTGGGAAGAGTTTGTGGTGAAATGTGAAACCTGTTGGCAAACAATGGAAATTGTTTTAGAGGAAATACACCTTGAATGCAAAGTTGTCTGAGGACAAAGATAGACGACAGGACTTCCTGACAGAGCTCGAACTAATTTCCCTTCCTGCCCACAAATGGCCAGATTTCTTTTCAAGAGCAAGTGATTTTGCCAAAGGTTTCTCAGACCAAATTGTTTCCGTATTTCTTCTGATGTATTAGTTTTAGTATTGCCATCATAAATCAACATTAAGCATTTCACCTTTTTTGCTACTTCACTCGATTTCAGATTTAATACCACTGCATTACCTGATGGCTGTGGTTAGATTTGGAAGTTAAGTTAGCTAACAACACAGCTAGCTTACGTTTGCCGACCTCAGACCTAGTTATAGAAGGAACTAACTACACAGCTAGGGTCACATAAAGACAGCTAACTAATGCCAGCAAACTACAGTGCTAGCAAATGTCAGCTAACTACATATCAGTCATAGTAAGGCAGCTAACTACACATCTTGCTAATGTGACCTAACTATACAGTGTCATGACCTGGCTCAAGTGGCCACAACAACAGGACGACACACCAGTATCGATTAAAGAATACTTTATTTGTTCACTAAATAAAACCAAATTAACGTGCCAAATTAAGAGTCAACATATGAGATGTGCAGTCAGTACAGTCAGTGGTGTATGATGTGCATGAGTGAAGAGTATGTGTGTAAAAGTTGGAGTGTTGGAGATATACGGATAACCTAACCGAACGAAACAGAATTGTGTCTGGGAAGAAGAACAGAGAAAGACTGACTAGACAGGCAGGACCTATGTAACCACTGGGTACCACAGGAGCTCCAGATCACAACTGACATTGGTTTCTCCCATAATATACCCAAAGAAGACACCAGGGGTCATCACAACAGCTAATGTTATAAAACATCTGTTTTTGTGGCTGATGTGCTTTAAATAACCTACCATCTTTATTATTAATAATATATAAAAAATGTTCTCTTGAGAAAAGTGCCTGTTTTACTGAAGAAAAACATTATTCTATAAGAGTACTATCAATAAGCAAACTAAAAGAGCAAAACAAGGAAATGTCAACTAAAGAACATGTGGAATTATTAAGCATTAAATAGTAAGAAACATTTAAAATTGGAAAGTTTTAAACCTAAACAGGACTTTTACTTAGTTAAACACAGCAAAACTGAATTACCATAAATAGAGAAGAGACATTCCTTGGTCGAAACACTACAACTCTTTGGGAAAATATCAAATCTGAGCACCACACATATGCAAGACTATAGTGCAGGTATGTTTGGGAGCCAATTGAATCACAGTATAATCATGTTAATCACAACATTGCTTGTATGCACAGTGCGTCTGACTGTCCTGAGTGGGAGGATTTCGCTGGCTAAAAGATTTAAGAACTAGCTTTCCTTTCAGTGTCAGACGCAGGAAAGTAAATCTACTTAACATGTACTATTACCTCTGGCAACTGCCTGAGTCTATACTAGAACTTGGATTTTGAATACTGAAATAAGTGTCTTCTGACTGTCCAGTTACTAAAATACTGATGTCGGACTCTTCTAGTTGTTCACAGCAATCGAGTTTTAAGGCCAAAGATGCTTTTTCCCCTGGGTTTTGTGTTTTAGGCTACACAGAGTTAGCCCAATATTAGTGGTAAAGGATCTTGTGACAACATGTAGCTGTTACTTTAAAACATAATCAATATCAATCAATTACACTGTAACACTAACAGAAGAACAGAAAACTCCCCTGGACAATTCATTCTTATAAAATTACTTTTATTAACAACACACTTACAACATAGTTGTGCACAATGGGATAACGTAAACGATTATCTTATTTTGGTAATGTAGCAATATTCTTTATTACATTTTAAGTTCCATTCGTAAATTTTCCCCTTGTCCTCTTTTCATAAATATATTTGAAGTAATTGTAATTATTATTAATTACCTTAATTGACTGATTACTTGTTTAGTGCATAAAAAAATGGAGTGCTTGTTTAAATTAAAATATATTTTACTAGTTGTCATGTATAACACAGAAAAACACCACATCCTAATCTTATGAGACTTCAGTTCAGCAAATGTTGAGAGTCTTTGCCTGAAGAATTATTAATCAATGTCAAAATAGTTTATTAAGATTAAGTTTTTGGATTGGAATTGTTTTAGCTATACTAATAAATTTGGCTTATTTCTTAATTAATTACTTAACCTTTTTTGTAAACAAAATATTGACTAGTCAAAATGCTTGTTGAAATTAGTGCTAGTTAATACAAGTAGTGAGTTATTCAGATGTTTTGTTTCTTAACCAGCAGTACAAAGCCCAATAATATTTGTTTTAACATCATGTACAACAAAGACAAGTGTAAAATGCTCACAGGATGCACTATGGGAAGAAGGGGAGCTGGTAGAGGCCATGTGATGATTGGGTACTGTTCTGCTGGGAAACCGTGGGTCCTGCCATCCATGTGGCTGTTTTCTTTGACATGTAGAAATGGTATTCCCTGGCTGTGGCATCTTCCAGCAGGATAATACTCCCTGCCACTAAACCAAAATGGCTTAGAAATGGTTTAAGGAGCACAACAATGAGTTCAAGGTTTTGACTTGGCCTCTAAATTCCCCACACGTAAATCCAATCAATCATCTGTGGGATGTTCTGGAGAAACAAGTCCGATCCATGGAGGTTCTACCTTGCAACTTGGAGGACTTAAAGGATCTGCTTCTAATGTCTTGATGCCAGATACGACAGCATACCTTCAGGGGTTTAGTAGAGCCCATGTCTCAGTGGGTCAGGGCTGTTATGGAGGCAAAAGGAGGACCAACACAGAAGCCAGAATACTTTCAGTCAATTAACAGATTTGTCACTGATTACTCACTGCAACTGCAAATATAACTTTATCTAAATGATCTTGTTATGCATTAGCTGATATTTATACATACACAACGTATCTCCAGCTACAACCAGCCTACATGTTTGCATTCAGTCAGGGTTACTTTCACTGAAAGCACTGCTGCAGTGTATCACCATCCCATCCTCACAGGTGTCACACTCTATCTCTTCTCCCCATCTTTTCTCTGTTCCCCTAATAAACTCAGTCTATCTCGTCTCTCTCCACCGTGGCAGGTGTCCAGCCCAACTGCTGCTTCTCCAAAGACAACAAGGTCTGATAGCAGGGAAACAGGAGCAAGCCGGCGGCATAACAAGGACTTATTATGATGATGAAATGTCCTACAAGGCCCCAAACACCCTCTTAAAGAAATTTCTCCCTTTGATAAGGGGAATCTAACCCTCACTCCAGAGCTGTGTGGAGGAGGAGAAGGCGGAGGGGGGCGTCCTAACTTGATTGGATCGGCAGCTCAGAGGGGGCGCACGTAACGTAATCAAATGGCCGTCAAGCCGCTGTCATGCATAATTAATTGGGCCTTCTACGACCAACTACACAAAAATCCATGGTCATTTGATTAGGGGGTTTTGGAGGACTCTGAAGTGCACGGCTGTCTGAGCTGCTTCCCCGCTCACCTCCCTATCTGTGAGGATTGTGTCAGAGCGACGTCAGCCTGCGCATGTTAAACTTTTAACATCCAACAGATGGAAAATTCAAACTTTCAAAAAGGCCACAGAGAAAATGTACAGTTTGAAGTTAGGAGCAGCTCAGAGAATCTTGTATGGATTTTATTTTAAAGGCAATATGATCTATATATATACAAATTACCTGCAGGTAAAGAAAAACAAAGACAACAGTGCTCTGAGTTAATTAATTTCAGAACCATACATTTGATTTTTAACATAGAATGTATGGCTTTTCCTTAATTGTGAAGAAAGTTATAGTCCTGAGAGCTTAGTACACTGCAACCTAAAAAATGCTAACAAGAGAGCATCTTCACCTGCAAATTAATTACCATAATTACAGCTTGGCTACCTTAGCAGTATTCAAAGTGCTTCTCAGTGTTCACATTCACACACGCCTCTGATGGAAGTTGTCATGAAAGGTGCACACTTTTGGGTTCAGTGTCTTGCCCACGGACACCCAAGGATCCGGCCTTCGGTTGGCCAGGGATTGAACTGTCAACCCTGCAATTAGTGGACAGCTTGCTCTACCACTGGAGCTACATTACCAAATACAGAAGCAAGTGATGTACTTGAATAGCCATTTAAATTGCCCAGCTTCTGTGCTTGCAGCTTTTGTTTCATTGCTTACTGGAAAGCTTAATAGAACTGAGCCATCACTAATGGCTCAGTTCTATTGTTCCCCTACTGTGACAGTAAACATGTCTGCTGTATCTATCACTTAGGTGGAGGCCTTTTTTTTTTTAATGCAGTTTCTCTAGTGTGAAATAGGGGAAGATGTTGTGATAGCTTGAACAACAACTCTAATTCACTCTAAGCCACCGACACCATCCTCCTCGAGGCACAAGAGGAAAACTGAAGGGATCATAACAGTGTCAGATTCGTCGCTATCTCTCCTGCAATTGAGAATGAGGCTGGTGCAGGAACATTTCAGATATGTGCAAAATGACGTTTGAAACAATAACGATTTCAGGCTCATGGCCATATCTTCATGTCTACATACAGTACCGTTTAAAGATTTTGCACCCCTCAGAAATTGGACCGTTGTTTTTTTAGTATCTAGTGTGACCCCCTAGTTGCAGCAATTACAGCAGCTAAACATTTCTGGTCTACAGTAGTTTGAAGGATTTTAGCAATTTTTAGAGATCTTAGTTGGTCAACCACTCCCGTGGAGGGTAACAGTCGTCTCAAATCTCCTCCATTTGTCATCAATCTGTCTGACTGGATTTGTTCACTGCAAACTTCTGAGGTCCTCAGAAATCTCCTTTGTCTGTGTCATCACTTCCAGAAAAATGTGTTGAGAAAATTAGACTGTGACAAATCCCTGAAGTGTAATATTTGTGTTTAATTTGTTTCATTGGGTTCTCTTTGTGTACTTTCAGGACTTGTACAAAAATCCACTGATGTTTTGAGTCATTTTTATGCAGAAATGTAGGAAATTCTGAAGGGCGCAAAAACTGCACTGTACACCAATCAGACATAACATTATGAGCACTGACAAGAAGCCATCCCAAGCAGGATGCAGCCTGACGCAGGCACGCACACAAAAGCGGTTTAGGAACAACTAAAAAACATGAAAAACAAAACAAGGTATTGACCTGGCCTCTAAATTCACTAGATCCCAAACTGATCAAGTTTTGGCAATATTCTGTTGCCAGACACCACAGGAAACCCTCAGAAGGGCCGTGTCCATTCTCTGATGAGTCACAAGTGATTTGGAGGCACAAGGAAGACCTATAAAATATTAGGAAGATGGTCATAATGTTATGCCTGATTGGTGTATTGGTGTATTCCAAAGCTTCAGCTTTCTCTGAAAACTCTGAGAACTTGGCATTTTGAAAAGTTGCATCTTTTTACATTTGTTTATTTGAATGTGACCCACATTGTTGTTTTTCACCATACTTTCATGTTACTGTTGTAAAACAGTGCGTTTGGTGCATATTACTAATATTTTAAAAATGGATTCTTATTTACAACCAAACATAACAATTAGGAAACATATCTGTGATCATCAAAATGTTTAAAACAAATTCAAAATATCTGTGTATGGATGCCATGTGTGGATGCTGCCACCTGCAGGACATTAAGGAAACTACAGCGTGAAGTACAAGAAGTAAACCACAGCAGACAAGTGAAACTGCAGCAAGATTTTTTTTTATTCAAAAAAAGCATATATATTCAGGAATAAAGATGCATATAGTTAAATGTGTAAATGTCAAATACACAAAGTGGGAAAACAATGTGCTTTAGTAGCTGCAATGTCTCTATGCACATTGAGGGCATACATGAAAATGTGGTTTGTTGAGGATACACATTTCCCTGTCATTTTAGGGAGGTTCCTCTTTGTTTTGTTTTGGGTGATGTCCCTTGTTTAAAAAGTTTCAAAAGCACAACCTTATCACTGCCACTCAAAGTGGAAGACAACTCCTTCCGCGTCTCTCGCCATCATCACCAAAAACTTTCATTGCAGAAGCATTTACTCTGTTAACACAACATGACATTTCTTTTCTAAATTCATATCTTCTCATTCTCTCTACACCGACACACTGCTCTTACACCTCATTTGTTGGCAGCAGGTAGGACGTTTGGGGCAAAATCGGGGGTATTTGACCGCATGGATGTACAGTATGTATGTCAAGATGCTTTTGGGAATCTCTGTAGCGTGGTACCTGCTGGCAGGCGTAAGAGAGCTATTTCAGAGGCACATGGTCTACCTAGTTGGCCGGGTGGGGTCGTCCCTCCGGGATGAGTGAGGTGAAGAAGGTGCTGATGAAGGACCATGCAGTGGTGAGGAAGCTTGGCTCGGGGAGAGCAGCTGCCGTCTGAGCCTCCGGTCCTCCACCTCCCTCCTCACCGCTGTCATCGTCTTCCACTCCTTCATCCATCAGACGTTCCTGGAACACAGGTGAGCAGAGACAAGCATGGTCAGAGAAGTGTTGAAAAAAGGTTTGTTGTCTAAAATCAACCAAAATGCCACTTTATCTCCTGGAGAAGAACCTGGGGGAATTATTACTATATGTGAATTATCAATAAACTTGAAAGCTAAACCAATATTTTAGAGAGGTGAGAACGCATGTTTTAGGAGACAGGACATTGTGGTGTCAGTGGGGGTTTAACACTGGGAAAAACTGAAAATAGTGTGGACCCAAAGCTTTATTCAGACAAGAAATTCTGTCAGTACTTTTGTCAAGAACCATGAAACTAGGTAATGACTATCCAGGTCCGATATAAAGAAGGTGGCAAAGAGGGAATTCTGCACAGGAATGGCAACTGCAGGTTCTTTTGTATCCTGTGTGATCTGGATGTAATATTAACAGGTGAGAATAGGGATTTCTGGCACAGTTTCACCTACTGCTTTGTGCGTGGAGAGGAGGAACTATGAAAAGGAGTGGGAGTATAAAGTGAATCAACAGGACATTGCAGTATTAAGGTTAAGTCTCTGTATTTTTCTATCCAGCATGTATTAGCTTTTATCAGGTCATCTGTCAGTCAGACCGTATCTGCAAAAAGAGTCACATTTAACGGCTGTAAGAGTGACATAAAAGCAGAGCAGCACGAAGACATTCTCTGACTCACCATTTCCTGTATATCCTGGTGTTGCTCTGCTTCCTCCTGAGGTGCCCCAGGCCTTTCTCCTCCTCTGAGGTTCTGCTGCTCTGGCCTGAAGGGAAACCAACCAACCTGGTGCCTAAAGAACATGTAAGCATACTCTTACACTTGCATTTAAGATTATTACCCTGAATTTCATGGTGTACAATTTAAATCTTATTTTTAAATGCACTAAGATATTCAAGTTTACTGACATTTCAAAAAGTTAATACATTTTTGAAAAATTTGAACACAAATGGAAAGTTAATTTTTTTTTATGTGTTCGGCAGCAGTAACTCACAGGTAGACCAGCAACATGGCGCCGGCCAACATGACAAAACGGCTAAAAGACGAGTAGAAGTAGACGATGCTGAGCAGGACGCCAGCACGAGACAGCGTGTACAGCCAGTCCAGCCAATCACGGTTCAGCTCATCCTCGTTTAACACCGCCCCGCCCTGCGCGTTCATCTGGATGGGATTGGCCGGCTGGTTCTCTGGTAAGGGGTTGGGGGCCGGGTTTGGCCCCAGCGGTGGCTGCACAGCTTCGTTGGGTGGGGCGGGCTGATGAGGTGAGGAGGAGGGTGGGAGAAGTGGGGAGGTGCTGGGAGTCTGAGAGGCAGCTACTGCTGCTTGACTGAAAATGGGAGGTGAGAAGAGGTGACAAAAATACAGCTCTTTAGAAGGTTTTACAAATGTAATTTAATGATAAGCACAAACAAACACCAATATGTATTATAGGTAGACTAGCAGGAGACCACCACAGTGAGTAAATTAAATGTAGTCTAACATGAAGCATCACTAGTATTACTGGTGTCTCCCAGTCCTCTCTTGGCCGCCTTCAACTGGTGCAAAATGCAGCTGCCCATCTTTTAACTAGCAGTAAGAGAAGAGAGCACATCACTCCTGTCCTCTATTCCCTCCATTGGCTCCCGGTCCATTTTAGAATTGATTTTAAACTTTTAATGTTTGTTTTTAAAGCTCTTAACGGCCTCGCCCCATCTTATTTGTCTGTGATGTTGACCGTTCGTGAGTGTGACAGGGCTTTGAGGCCGTCAAACCAACTCCTGTTGGAAGCGCCCAGGTCAAAACTTAAACACTGGGGTGACCGAGACTTTTCAATTGCTGCACCTGGGCTCTGGAATAAGCTCCCCAGTGACATGCGTCTCATTACTGAGCTGGGCCTTCTCAAATCAAAACTTAAAACATATCTATTTAAAATGGCTTTTAGTACCTGGCAGTGTGGTGACACTTACGTTTATTTTATTTATTTTTATTCTATTTTATATTACTTTTTATCCTCTCATTTATTGTTTTTAGTTTTTTAGCTTTCTTTTACTAATCTACTTCTTTTCCGGTGTGTTTTTTAATCGTTGTTTAATCTTTTGTAAAGCACTTTGGTTCACCTGTGGGTCGTTGTAAGGTGCTATATAAATAAAGTACATTTAGATTTACATTTACATAACATGGCAGCAGTGACCAGCCTTGACCTTCTCTCACTTACTATTGCATGTAGTAGTGGCGTGCGTACATCTGCTGCCACCACAGCATCTGCATGGGCATGTACATGGGGTGGGGGGGCATGTTGGCTGGGAGGCCACCTTGTAAAGGGACTTGGGCTGCATCTGGCCTGTAAAAGGAAGATGTGGTTAATTATAAATGAATTAGCCAACATATACATACACAATATCCATACACAGAAATTGTTCTTCTGTCTTCAACTAACTGTAGTGCAAGAATCATTGACCTGAAACTAAACTTTACAGTTCTGCTTTTAGTCTAATACACCACCACCATAAATCTTGACCACTGTGCGTTACCAGCTCCTCCAACAATCTCTTTGAATCTGATTTTTAGCACAAATTAATATATACTTCCTTTTATTTAGTCCAAACCAACAAAGCTAAAACAAAGGCAACCGGGCATCCAAGTAGCTTCTTCAGTTCTATCTGAAAAACGTCTGAAAGAAATGAGTTCGTTGTTTTGGATACTTCTTCAGGGTGCAACAGTCTGCGTATTACCAACAGGTGTTCACGAAAGACAGGTAGCTGCCCTTACAAGCTTCTTTGTTCAGTTCTTTGTATAATATTCAGTTACTATATGTGTGGCTTCATTTTTAGTTGTAGTAGTTGGTTCAACTTAAAGAATATGATGTTAGAGAGAGGACAGCTGTTGGTAATTAGTTCATCTTTTACTTATGGTACATTCCATTTGAACTGGGAAGGCAGAATTTGTGAGTTCCTAGACAGGAATTTCAACTGGAATGCTTCTACAAATTGGGATATTCCTAGACAAAGCATCAGAAAAGCCTCACCAACCCAAACCCCTTAAATCCAAGATGGCTGCCACATTCATCAAGGGTAAGCTACATCAAGCTGCACTTCTATCTGTTGCTATGGTTTTTGGATGTGCAAAATACCACCTTATGTGTTGTTCAGCTGGTATTGCTAACAATGGCTAACGTGGCTGAAAGAGTAAAGCTCATAGTACTTTATCCGAAAAAGCAATCACAGCAAAGATTTTACTGGAGGCTTTCCATCTTGGCTGTACAAAGTCAACTAAATTTGATGTAAATGAGACACAACAAGTTAATTTGAAGGAGAAAACGAAATATTTGTTCATTTAAGGTGTGCTTTCTGTACTATGTTTTACATTTCCCCGTTGTTTGCCCTTCATTAATCAGGATGTTCCCAGCTTGAACAAACAGTACAGAACTACAGTGTTAATCATGTTGTGGTGTGGAGATATGCTTACCACTGAGGGACACCAGTGGCGCTTTGAGGATTATGCTGAGGGACGCCGGCGCGATACCTCAGCCCATCGTAACTTCCTGGGACGGAGGATGAGGAGGCAGAGGCTGGCTGACTGTCCTGATTTGGTGTGGTGGCAGGGGAGGGGGAGCCGGCACTGTCTGAACTCTGTGAGGAGATATGAATCCCAGTTAGAACCAATCAATAACTCACTAATACACTGAAAACAAAACAATCGCGTTCTCGGACGACAGCAGCATGTGGCAGAAATAAAAGCCTTGTTCAGACCTGATTATTTGAGTAATCAGACCACAAGAGGCCAGCTTAAAATACAGGTGTGAACACAGTCAGGATGCACTGAGGACATATTTAAGTGATCCAATCTCAGATCACAATCTCCCACATGCGAAGGTGCAATCTGTTTGCAGCAGTGAGATCTCATGGCAATGGAAGTTTCCTACAGTCTGAGCTTTGTGCAAAGGTAAAATAACAACGTAACGCATGTGCATGTTTTCAGCAAGAGAGACTTTACAGCTTATTCCAAAATATATCATATATATCATGTCATGACACAAACACAACATACAGCGCTGTTTGTGGTTCTGGTTATGATCCATTAGGAGAGTGCAAAACTGATCGGATCTTTGGAGATGAATTTAAATTGTCAGGCATGACCAAAGTATTTTCAACTTGTGATAGGATCACTGAAAATTCAAGTCAAGTTGAGTAGTTTCTTTCACTGGAAGTCAGAGAAACACAGCCTGCTAAACCTGTTCTCAAGTTCATATAACATAATCAGGTCAATCTGATTCTTTGTACAGTACAAACATTAACAAACAGTTTTATACAGAGGAAACTGTTTTGGTCTACTCACACTGGAGTCAGAAGCAGAAGAGCTGGAAGGACTCCGAGGCATGGGCGAGCCTGGGGGACTATGAGAGTTACAAACTAGATGCATCATGTGGTATTCATCCTGCTGTGGGTCGACAAGGCCATTGATGGGGTAGGAAGGCGAAGAGGAGGAGGACATGAAGGCAGCAGCACGGTGGAGAGACAAAGCAAGGCACAAAGAGAGGCGAAGGATTAGTGTGGAAATGACTAGAACTCAGACACAATGCTCACCCTTTGTTGGTAACACACATCAGATGAGCTATTGTTTCCTGGGCGGCCTATTTCAGGCCTCCCATAGGTGGACACCCAGAGACATGCGCACTGAACAAGTATGTTTTTAAAAAAAAAAATCAAACCTAGACACAAAGTTTAATGTTAGATTAAACCATTGCATTATGCTGTGCTTTACTACAAGCTCATCTTAATGATTTAACAGTCCTATTTCAGTGAAACGTCTTCTTTCTCTACTTCTGTAAGGTACCACATTTACTTGTTAGTGCCATCAGTCTGCAAGCACAATGTTAAATTTCATAATATTATTTTGCTAGTAGAAATGGATAAATCTATTTGGACAAGTTGTTGAAAAAAGTGTTACTCATGCAAATATTCATCTTTTACATGCAGACAATAAATAAAGCTACAGTTGCTTTACCTTTCTGAGCACATCTCTGAGCTGCAAGTGATCTTGAAGGAGTCTTCCTGAGTACACCAGCCGCTGGTCTTTGGACAGCTACAACACAAATACCATCATTTAGTGAGACTTAGGAATGACAATCAGGAGTGTATTGATTTATTTACAGTGCCTGTGAAATGTATTCACCCCCTTGGATGTCCCCTCTTATTGCTATTATAAAATGAATTGCGGCAATAATAATTTGGCTTTTTGTTTACAATAATGACTATAAAGAAAAATAAAGTTGTACTGTTAAATTGAAAAACAATTTTTATTAAGTAATTTTAATTAAAAATATATCATGTAAAATGAGTGACTGCACAAGTATTCATCCAGTTCAAGTCAGTATTTAGCAAACAGACCTTTGCTCCAAAACATTCATCCTTTCTTATTCTTTTTATAATTAAAAACACCCTAAAATCAAAAGACTACCAGAGTGGATTACATATTTATTCATCAAGATGCCCTACCAGCAACAGGCCAGCTTTCCTAGCCTTTTCTTTACTATTAATTAATACAGATGATAAAAATGCAGCAGCTCCTTCAGACACACTTTTAAGAGAGTTTGGATGATACGGCAAAGAGTCTGCAAGCAGACCTGGGCCTACAGCTTGAATGAACAAAAATATGAACAAAATGTCAAACATGCCAGGTCCCTCTCTGTGAAGACCAGCCCACTAGGAGCTAATTCATTAAACTATTTCCAGTTGTGAGAATGTGTTGCTTTGTGGGACACTGAAGTATGAGGTGTCTAATCACTACGCTGTAAAGTGATTGGGAGTATTCGGATTGGTTTCAAAGTCATCTGACACTAGATTATGATGGAAAAATGACAACTGAAGAATAAAGAATAAAGGAAAGTCAAAGGTTCAAATCAAACGTTGACTTTATTTGAGCTCTGCTGGCTTTTCTCCTTTTGCTGCACAATCAGATCAAACATAGACAGAAGGTCCATGAAAATACAATGTGGTGAACATTGTCTAAGATTACATGTCGGTTTATTAAGTGTAACTGTCACACTAGGCACTGGAGGCGCCTCTCCAGGTGAAATACGAGTCTCCAAATGTGACCTCCTTTTTAGCACACTGCTTGCTGCTATGGTTACACAGCACTGATTTGTGTTTGAAAAAACTCAAAAGGCAATGGTTTCTAACATGATGACCATTGCTTGACTTTTTACTCACAACAGTATGAAGCTGTAAGCAAACTGGCTAATGCTGTTTATCAGGTACACTAGTGAAAACAAATGCATTCTAATATAACAGTTCTGATAAAGCTTAGCTTCATGACTGTTTTAATATTTAGTTGATCATTTTGGAGGATGTAGTTTGTGGTGCTGTTAAACTGGATTGAAATATAAACAAAAGTGTTTGTGTAATTTAGCCTAGCCCACTACATGAATGTCAAGATAATAGAAATCTAGCCAGTTCAACAGAATACAATTCAATTGTACTAAAAACCACAGCTTCCAAATTGAAACACAGTTGAATCAACTTCTTTGCCTGCTATTTCAAACAAATGCTGAATACTGTAACCTCCATGAAGCTAAGATTTAGTGCAGGACTGTGGTATTAGAATAACGTGTTGATAAATACCTATTGAGTGTCCCTAATGAACTGGTCAGTGAGTGTCTTTCTTTAAAGGTTTCAAACCAGAGTTGTAAAAATATCCAGACAATACAGTAACCCTAGAGGACAGTCATTTTTCATCAAGCGTGAGACAGAAGCAACATAATCAGCCCGTTAACAACCTCGACACACTCAGAATAAAGACAGAGGCACTGCATTTAGTCACATGATAGTTCAGAACATACTAAGCATAACTGTGAAGGACAAAAGAACTGGATTATGTTGCTGGAGCGGTTTGTTTCGACACTCCTTTTTCCTCTATGAACTATTTATATTAGGACTTCACTGTAGCTACATTAACGCAAGCTGACAGCAGGCTTTGTGGCCCTTGAAGCATGAAACTACAAACTTTTTACATATGCTTTGTTACTCTATAGTGATAGAGAGATTTTTCACTTGATGCTCAGCAGACTGAGGCCGCGTTTAAGTACAATGCTAAAGGAAATGCTAAAATGCGAATTATTTTTTGGGATTTTTCATTTGGCATACTAAAATAGAAATACACAGTATTTAATTATGAAATAACTGAAATCATTTTTCAAGGAAATATTTGCTTTCTAGATTACAGTTAACCAAACAGCTTTGGATAATAGACAGGTAGATTAATAAAACAATTTATCAACACAACCTGGGCTCTAGGAAGTTGTGTTAGGTGCATTCTGGTGCGTTTTGATACTGCATAGAAAATTACTGGACAAAATAAATGGTAAATAATTGATAATAATAATAATAATAATAATAATAATAATAAAAGTTTCAGCCCTGGTTTTGTGTTTTCACATAGTTTGCTCAAAAGCAAAATAAGTTTATCTAGTCCAGTTCTAATTTTCAGTAATCAATCAGTTCATAACGTTATAGAAGTGATGTTGCTGAAATTAAATTCAGTCCTTGTTTACTGAATTCCAGTACTTTGATAAATTAAAAATAAAGATACACTATACCATTAGGCTTTTTGCCAAACAAACAAGTATTTTGTTGTATTGGAAGGATAAGATTGCCACAATTTTTCATTTACTTCTGGATCAAACATCTTATTACAGAGGTTGTTTGTTGCTGGGACCTTTATCGTCCACATTTTAGAAAACTACTTCATTATACTTAAATAATAACCCACTACAGTATTTATACATTTTGGCTTAAGTGTAATATTCAAATATTTTTAATTTCTCTCACTGATTTAAAGTATCTGGAGTAATTTCTTTCTCTCTCATTGATTTCTAGATTTGTTTTCCTGGGGCGGGGGAATAATTACTTTGTAGACTGCATTAAAAATCTAAAATCTAACTACATTCATATACTAAGCTGATGAACAAAGAGCTTCTTACCGGCTTGCTGGGGTACACCTTCGAGATGTGACTCTTCAGCCTCTCCACGGTCCAGTTGAGGAAGCAGTTAATCGTATGGTCTTCATACTTCTGGTTGGGGGCCTTAATGACCAGGGTTACAGGACTATCAACTGCCCCAGAGTCCATGGCTCATATTACTAGTAGGGTGGGCTCTGAAATACCTTTAGGGTCACAGCTCAGGACTCACCTGAGGAGAAAGTTCATTCAAATTCTCTCCATTCTGGCCTCTGCACAAAACCTAAAACAGACTCTGCTGTGGGTAGGGGGAGTGGATTCCCCCTCTACAACATCTGCTTCATCTGTAGATCTGTTGGTGGTTTCCAACTATATTAGTGGGAATTCTTCAAGTCAACGTTCTTAGACTTTCTAGAGAAAAGAGAGAAGAATCTTTTTAGATTTATATTCATTGCAATTATTTCTATGAATTCTTTTTTTGCAACCATGTTTTTCATGCACTCATGAGTAATTTCAGCTGTATTTTTACAGTTGAAATGATAAACCCCTTATTATTTGGTACCCTAATAAAAAAAAAGATTATTAAGTTATCATGGGTCAGTGGGTGGGATATATGAAAACGGTATTCCCTGATTACAGTGCCATTTTTCAGCAGGATAATGCCCCCTACCACAAACCAAAAATGGTTCAGGAATAGTTTGGGGATCACAGCAACAAGTTCAAGGTGTTGACTTGGCCTTCAAATTCCCCAGATCTTAATGCAGCTGAGCATCTGAGACATGTGCTGGACAGACAAGTCCAATCTATAGAGGCCCCACCTTGCAATTTGCAGGATTTAAAGGATCTGCTGCTAACCCTTTGGTGCCAGGTACTACAGCACACCTCCAGGTATCTAGTGAAGAGCCCATGCCTTGACCTGGTCAGGGCTGTGTCGGAAGCAAAAGGGGGACCTACATGGAATTAGGCCGGTAGTCATAATATTATGGCTGACATGAGTAATCTTGTTGCAGTTTGTGCTGCTGTTTAACTGCACCATTTGTAGTTCAGTGCTTCCGATCATAATTCCAAATAGAATGTACAATGGCTGTCATATTAGTGCTGACAAAGCATGCCTTTATAAATTAGGAACTGAACTACAGTACTAGTACATGAACTCGGCTGGTGGTGATCTCCAATAATAATTACATCAGCTTTCTGAAATTATGTGGTGCTAGTTTCCAAACTTTAAAGACTATCTTTAGTTTTTCTTAATTTTTGTTGCTGTCAAAAAAGGAAACAGCTCACTTTTACTATGTTTCCCTAGTCATTATTATGTTAACATAAGTAATTGTGTTTTTGTTGCTTTTTGGCAATAATGGATACTTACAGCACAGAGAAATATACATTTATACATCAGACTGTGGCTATATGGATGATCAATCCATTGCTAGTCTCGATCATTTTTATAGGTTTATTATTTGTTGACATAAGACAGCTTGGAAATACTGATTCACTGCTTTCTCATAGATAGATAGTGTAGCTGCCTTTACAGTATAAACAAGTGATCTAAGAAATTTGATATTCGTCTGTATTTAGCGATAACTGCTGCTGAGATGGGGTCGTAAGTTTCACTTCACACTGCCCAACACCTGCTATTTTCTTTACAGTAAACTGTCAAAACAACTCACCAACTGTAAACCATCCCAATGGTAAGATTCATAGCTAACCCTCAATCTAACAGGTACACCCAGAAAACTAGCTTTATAAGAGAGGCCACTCCGGGCAGCTCTGCTTTTAATTTTGACCCTTGTAAGGAAGCCATGGAAACATAGTTAGCTTCTCGGCTAATGCTAGCTTCGCTGCGGGTTACTAGCAACTCGGCAAAGCTAGGAAACCCTTCCCGAAGTGACAACACATTTGTCTGTCTAATTGTGTAAACAAGAGCCGAGTTATCGACTCTGAGAATGTTATGTACCTGTTTAGTCTTCTGGTAGCGTCGTCTCTTGGCACCCGCTCGGCTCGCCTGCCTTCTTGTTTTTTTTTTTTTTTTTTTTAGCCTGCCTTGTTGTTGTAATGTCGGGTGTGAGACCGGATACACGTGACCATTCTGTTCAAAACAGCTGATCAGGGAAACAAAAAAAATAATATATATATATAAAATAAGTATATAAAAAGCTGATACGCGTTTACTGAACATCTAGTACGAGTATTGTAACTCCACTAAATAATAAAATGTAATAATATTACATGACACTAAAATTAATATAACCGTTAGCTAGTTAGCTAGTGTTAATTAATTGCATGTATGTATTTTTACAGTCTATGGTATGTATAAGCACAAAATTATCTGTGGCTGTACATATAAAAAGGATGATGAAGTGCAAAAAACTGTAATAAATAAAATAATAACATAAATAAATTAAAACATTTTATACATTCCTTCATGTAGGCTATCTTCTGTAACCGCTTGTCCCGCGGAATAAAGAACAAAAACAAATTAAATCCACAAATTGGAATGTCTGCCTTGTTATTCTTTCTCTTTCCATTTAAATGATTTTGGTGTAAGTACACTGATAAAACAAACTGCAAGAACATTTTTTGAAGTTTTTTAACTTGATTATTAAGACAGACTTTGAACCCAGCTGACTGACATTTTATTCAGATTTTCTCCATGATGCAAAACCCCAAATGCAGCGCTTCATCAAGCTTTCCAACATATACATATTTTATATATATATATTTTTTGAAAAATATAGCTGCAACCAATACATTTATTTATTATTATTATTATTATTATTATTACATTAACACTTTATAAGCCCAAGATATCCAATACACTGTATTAAAAACAAAGACCACAACAAGGCTACAACTACAACTACCACTTCTTCCTTTATATACCAATTCAATTATGAATTTATAGATTAAATTAAATTAATTATTGTTTCATCTTATTTAACAAAACTAAAGACAACTATACACAAAACAGAAGTCATGCTGCTACAGTCATGCACCCTTTTCTAGGATTTGATGGAAGGGTAAAAATAACTTTAGGAGCTTAAAACTCTTTTCCCGTGCCACTTTCAGTCCAAATCAGGACACATTACAAACAAAAATCTTCGTCAAGTCAAAAGAGGTGCAATATGTAGAAACTTGCTGAGCATTTTTTAAAACATATTATTTCTGGCATGATGTGCATGCTTCACAATATCCAAGTTCAAACTTATCATCTGTTGTGTATTTTTACTCTTATGATTACTGTGTGAACTCCAGACTCTGATTAGTGCTTCAGTTTATACAAAACCTCCTTTGTCAACTGTTTACTGTATCTGTTTATCTTCCAGTGTCCCGGCATCCATCCCAGCAGAAAACGATGAAAATCTGTCCATGCAAAAGCAAACATCTCCCTCCACTCTATCTCCAGGGCATCAATGTCCACATCTTCTTTCACAGATAGCTTCAGCTCTGTGAAATAGTAGTCCAATAATCCTGGTACTCTCTTTTCACACTCCCTCTCCTCCATGCAGCTTCCAAGAAAATACACCACATCTTTCATCCCGCAGCCCCCACCGACATACTGGAAGTCTACAGCTGCCACATCCTGTCCACTCTGAGAAAAACAGAAATTGGCTAACTTGGCGTCTCCATGAACGAGGGTCTTAAAGCGACATTTGTTGAGTATCCTGTCGATGTCCCCAGCTGCTGCTTTGAGCTCAGGATCATCCATGGCCTCCAGCTCATCCGGCCGGGTGTCCAGGTGCCAGTAGGTGCCGACAGGCCAAAGGCCCTCTGGGGCCACACCCAGGAAGAGAGCATGAAAGTGGGCAAGCCAGCTTAGGCAAGCCCTTATCTCTCTGTCATTCACACTCGTCCTATAAAGAAAAGCAGTGTTATTTATTCAGCAAGTACAAGTACATCTTAACCATCCAAGGGAAAAAGGAAAAAGACAATGAGAACAATGTGCATCAAGAAGTTTGCAAAATACAAGGGCCAAATGTTCTGTTATTTATTTGAAAATTGGATCAGTTTGTTCTTATCCAGAAGAAAATAATTTATCCTCTTTCCGTGCACTGAACACATGCCGTTCCTGTGCTGAACTGCTCTCTTTCAGAATTAACTTGGAAAGTATTCACATTGACATTTAATGAACCGTACAGAAAGACGTGCTGTTTTCAAGGCTTCAACTAAGCCTTCACCATTCTTTTTGAAAATGCAGGTCCTGAGGTTACCTTCAAATACATGGTGGGTTTTTTAACTCCCTCTAATTTGTATGATAAAATTAAAATCCTGGCCGTTTAAACAAACAGTATTTAAGGATTAACAACATTTAGGGCATCATGTGGATGAAAATTCAATTCACTTCAACTAATGGATAAAACAATTAAAGATCTCCTCCAGGTAACTAAACTACTCAGTAGTGAATAATATTTTGTATCTTTCCATTAAAAATGTAAATTATCTGGTTAGAAACAATAACAGTATTCCTCCATCAGTTCAATTTATGAATATACACATATTCATTCATTCATTCATTCATCTTCTGTACCCGCTTGTTCCTGTGAAGGGTCGCGGGGGTGCTGGAGCCTATCCCAGCTGTCATCGGGCGAGAGGCGGGGTACACCCTGGACAGGTCTCCAGTCTATCGCAGGGCCAACACAGAGAGACAGACAACCATTCACACTCACATGCACACCTACGGCCAATTTAGAATCACCAGTGAACCAAACCAGCATGTCTTTGGACGGTGGGAAGAAGCCGGAGTCATATTTATTCATGTCCTACAATTGTTGACTTCCAGTTTCCACATAATTTAACACTGTAAAGATCAACAGCGACTTAAAATCTAATTTACATTTGACTAATTCACTAACTTTTTGATGGCTTGTCAAAAATGCCTTAATGATGTGACAATCACTGAGCTTATTTGGAACCACGACTGCAGAATTTCTGAATGTAAGTAGCCTGACAGTGATCATTTTAAATAA
The DNA here is from genome assembly GCF_963514085.1 of Chelon labrosus. Lineage (NCBI taxonomy): Eukaryota > Metazoa > Chordata > Actinopteri > Mugiliformes > Mugilidae > Chelon > Chelon labrosus. The sequence continues at coordinate 1,208,145 of NC_140345.1, read as the reverse complement.
ATATCTTAGCTTTATCATTTCATCTACACTTTGCAGAGATAGGAACAAGTCTCTTTTACATTTAAGGTTTTCTCAGCTCCTTCCATCATACCTTCTCTGATCATAACCCGCAACATCGAGATCCTCCAGCACGATCAGCATCTCGTCTCCATGGGAACAGGCAGCCAGGCAGGCGGGGATGCGACAGCTCTGACTGGTGGAATAGTTCCGATACCAGTGTGTCTCCACCTGGTAGGATCTCACTTTCCGTCTGTGGGAGCGGTCTGTGTTCCAGCCGCCGGGATGCTCGGCCTCCTCTGGAAACTTGACATGTTTGACGACCACAGAGGGTCGATCGTAGCCCTCCAGATGGACCCGGACTATCTCCCCATAACCGCTCCACAGGGTCTGGATTTTAGCGCCAACTCGCAGAGACGAAGCACCGCACGCCTGCAAAATGAGATCCTGGTATTCCTGTTTCATTTCTGAAGCCAGGGCTGATAATAAAGAGGGAGCACAAAGTTAGACAAATCATCTCGTTATTTTTTGCCGGTTGTCACTGTTGGAGAGAGTCGCTTACTTGATTCTTAAATGTTCAGGCTTCTGCACCCAGACAGCAAAATAATCCCTTCTCACAGATTATGTTGATGTTATTATGGCATCACTGAATCCAACAAAACTGAATGCAAATATTTTGAGTATTTATCAATAACTTTGTGAAAGCAGCCAAAAACACTGACAGCAGACTGCTCAGTTTAAGGAAGTATTCGCTCCAGCGCTTTGTGTGGAGTTTAAAGAAACAGCCGTGAGACAAAGTAAGCCATGTGAGCACCACCACCACCTGCTGGACTGGAGTACACATGTTCATGTACAGCTCAGTGTTAAGCCTCTGTACTTTTGATGATTTTGATTTTGTCGCGATTTTTATTATTAGGGGTACATGTAACGAGTTGCAGATCTATTGATTTTGTTGCGATTTTTATTCTTTCTTTTTCTGTTTTTTTCTGCTTCCCTAAAAGTGTCTGCCCAGGACAAACTGCAAGGGCAAAAGACATCATACCTGGTAACTTGGTAGAAGTCCTAGTGTTCTGACTCCTGTGTAATTTTTGTTTTTCTGTTACGTTTATGTTGCTATGGTGACACCTGGTGCTAGAATTCGGTACTACCGCTACATGTATTCTTTTGTCCGTTGCCTGTCAGTTACTCGTCCGTTTGATGAGATGCAACAGCTGTTTCCTCGTTTGATCCTGGGAGTAAATACGTCCGTAAGTGTTAAACGAATAAGATACTATGAAAGAGTTACATAACTGTTACAGCGTAACATTTCCAGGATAATAAGTAACAAAGTGTTTGTTTTAATATATGAATACTTGTGTGTTAGCATGACATGTCTGGCCACTCTGTATATTGCTATCTAGTAACCTAGCAACCAAATACCGTTATGTTTGAGATCGTTAAAACTGATAACTGTCGTTTACATTTATGTAATATGTCTGACAGCTTAAAGAGGCATCACTTAGTGACTTTCTGTATTTTTATGTCTTCGTAGTTTTACGGATCTGAATGGAAAGTGAGAGATGGAAATGAAATTAAATTGAAAAGTGAAGTTTCATGGAAGAAAAGTCCCGCTCTTCATTCTATTCTCGTTCGCTATCTGTCAGTGCTTTTGTAACGGACACAACTGCCAGGACAGAATACCTAGCATGTCACCTTGCCAAGGTGTCAATACACATGCCTGCAGCTAGGTGGCGCTATAATGAGTCAATTTACGTTTTGGTTCATATCTTGAGAACCATGTGCCCTAGAAACAAATTTATTTCTCCCTCCGATTCCTTACATAGCCCTGGTTCTAATGGACTAGGTCACGCCCATTTCCACTGCCATTTTTAACTGCCAAAATTGCATTTCAGTTCATCCGATTCTCACCAGACTTGGCATGTATCACTTATGGACAAAGATAATGAAAAGTTTTCAAAAGAACTTTAGCAGGATTATTGATTACAAAGTTAATGGCTAATTAATTTTATGGCATGCAACAGTATAAGTACAACTTTATAAAGTATATACCCAAACTTAATCAAACTTCACATCATTGATAATAATATGATTCTGTACAAGCACCCCAACTTTCGTGACCCTTGGTCTCTAGGGGGCGCTACAAAAGCAACATTTCAATATCTCAAAAACTGCAATCGCTAACTTGCCATGAAATTTGGCATACACATCAAGTTGCGCAACATTACATCTACAGGGGACACAACAGGTGACACAGACACATTTCAAATGACTTTAAGGCCTATAACTTTGGAAGTATTCACCCAATCCTTATGAAACTTAGTAACCGTCATTATGTTTGCATACAATCATGCCAAGTTTCGTGAAATTCGGGCTGTAGGGGGCGCTACAACGGCAACCACATACACTATATTACCAAAAGTATTCGCTCACCTGCCTTTACTCATTCTATGAACTGAAGTGCCATCCCATTCCTAACTCATAGAATTCAATATGATGTCGGTCCACCTTTTGCAGCTATTACAGCTTCAACTCTTCTGGGAAGACTGTCCACAAGGTTGAGGAGAGTGTTTATAGGAATTTTTGACCATTCTTCCAAAAGCGCATTGGTGAGGTCACACACTGATGTTGGTCGAGAAGGCCTGGCTCTCAGTCTCCGCTCTAATTCATCCCAAAGGTGTTCTATCGGGTTCAGGTCAGGACTGTGTGAAGGCCAGTCAAGTTCATCCACACCAGACTCTGTCATCCACGTCTTTATGGACCTTGCTTTGTGCACTGGTGCACAGTCATGTTGGAAGAGGAAGGGGCCCGCTCCAAACTGTTCCCACAAGGTTGGGAGCATGGAATTGTCCAAAATGTTTTGATATCCTGAAGCATTCAATGTTCCTTTCACTGGAACTAAGGGGCCAAGCCCAGCTCCTGAAAAACAACCCCATACCATAATTCCTCCTCCACCAAATTTCACAGTTGGCACAATGCAATCTGAAATGTACCGTTCTCCTGGCAACCTCCAAACCCAGACTCGTCCATCAGATTGCCAGATGGTAAAGCGTGATTCATCACTCCAGAGAACGCGTCTCCACTGCTCTAGAGGCCAGTGGCGGCGTGCTTTACACCATTGCATCCGACGCCTTGCATTGCACTTGGTGATGTGTGGCTTGGCTGCAGCTGCTCGGCCATGGAAACCCATTCCATGAAGCTCTCTGCGTACTGTACTTGGGCTAATCTGAAGGTCACATGAAGTTTGTAGCTCTGTAGCAATTGACTGTGCAGAAAGTCGGCGACCTCTTTGCACTATGCGCTTCAGCATCCGCTGACCCCTCTCCGTCACTTTACGTGGCCTACCACTTCGTGGCTGAGTTGCTGTTTTTCCCAAACGCTTCCATTTTGTTATAATAGAGCTGACAGTTGACTGTGGAATATTTAGGAGCGAGGAAATTTCACGACTGGATTTGTTGCACAAGTGGCATCCTATGACAGTTCCACGCTGGAATTCACTGAGCTCCTGAGAGCGGCCCATTCTTTCACAAATGTCTTGTTTCACAGTCTGCATGCCTGAGTGCTTGAATTTATACACCTGGGGCCAGGCCAAGTGATTAGAACACCTGATTCTGATCATTTGAATGGGTGAGCGAATACTTTTGGTAATATAGTGTATAAGCTGTTATTAGTATTATTACTATTCTTATTATTAAAGGTGAACTGGTCTGCTTACTTCCACCTACGTAACATTAATCGCCTCCGCCCCTCCCTCACCCCCCACACTGCCGCCATCCTGGTTCACAGTCTTGTCACTTCCCGTCTGGATTATTGCAACTCTCTCCTCTTTGGCCTTCCACACAAATCTCTCCATAAACTTCAACTAGTCCAGAATTCAGCTGCCCGCACCATAACTCGAACCCCCTCCATTCACCACATCACTCCTGTCCTTCAAGAACTTCATTGGCTCCCAGTTCAATCTCGCATCCAATTTAAAGTCCTCCTGCTTACTTTCAAGGCCATTCACAACCTCACTCCCCCATATTTGTCTGATCTCCTCCATGTTCCCACTCCCTCCCGCTCTCTACGATCATCTTCCTCCGTACATCTGTCTGTCCCTACTGCCCGTCTTACCACCATGGGGAGCAGAGCATTCAGCCGCTCTGCTCCCTGTCTCTGGAATTCACTACCACCCCAACTCAGAAATATTGATTCATTTCCCCATTTCAAATCTCAACTCAAAACATATCTGTTTAAAACTGCCTATTCCACTTGATGACAATTACTCTGCCTTTTTTTTTTTTTTCCTTATATTTTATTCTCTGCTGTTTCTTTTATGAATTACTGTTTCTTTTTATGAATTGCTGTTTCTTTTATGAATGTATGTACGGTGTCCTTGAGTGCCAAGAAAGGCGCCTATAAATAAAATGCATTATTATTATTATTAACTGTGCGACTATGTTATTCAGCAAGTTTGTATCAAAGGTAGCCCTTCATATTACTCTGTACGCTTGAAGAAGCTCTCAGTTTCAAAAAGGTTAGTGATCCATGGGGTAAGGGTTAGCACGCTGGACTCTGAATCCAGCAATCAGAGTTCAAGTCTCGATATGACCTTGGCTAAGGTCAATTTTCTTCTCCCACCAAGACAAACGTATCTAATTAGTCCTCCTAATCAATATTCCTTTGATACATCTTTTCTATACATGTATTTACTGAAAAAAACAAAACGTTCTCCTTTCTCCTAATTTTTTCTTCTTTCTTGTGTTTCCTCCTCACATTATTTCTTTTTCTAAAAGACAATGGGAACAAAAAAATAAGGTAAACACACTTATTTCTAAAAGTAAATGATGGAGACAGTTATTGAACGTGTCAGAATCATGTTAAAATAAATAAAAATGATGATTAAATTCTGAAATACAGTATATGTTTACTTCACAGTGCAGGAGATCAGTTGTCTTTGGCTTCTTCTTCTTTGTTATGTCTTCTCTCCTCCTCACGTCATTGTTTCTAACTCTCTCCTCGTCTTGACTTTTCTCTCCCGCTCTCAATCATAAGGTTGATGTTCAGAGGTCATACTGTAATACCAGCTCCACATGTCATCAGCTGTGATCGTATAGAGGTTAGTACTATGCGTTGTGGCTGTAGCAACCCCGGTTCGAATCTGGGTCATGGCAAGGAATGCTGAAGTGGAAAAAGATTCTTCTGTTATTATTTCTCTTCTGTTTGAAACAGAAAAATGGCCAAAGAAATAATCAACTTAATTCATAGAATTTATGTGTGAAAAATATATTTCTGGTAAGTTATCACCATGTTTTATCATAGCGTTCATCCAGAACACATCCTCACTGGCGCCTTCTTCTTATTCTGTCTTGTTTCATTTTCACATCATGGCCTCTTTTATTTCTACAAGAAAAACGGCAGAAAAATAAGTAATAAGTAATAAATTATTGAACCCACTGGAATCATATTAAAATACATACAACATCAGTGGTGGAAGGGACAGGATTAAAAGAGAATTAATCAAGGAAATTGCCACTCAAAAAAGTTAGATGTGTTGTTTTTGCAAGAGACAATTTCAGCAGATGAGGTAGACTGGAGACTATGGTGGGAGGGTTGTTGTGTCCTTAGTCATGGCACAAGTGTTTGTGCAGGAGTGGCTGTTTTGTTTGGAACAGCTTCAAATGCAACAGTCCTGTTGGTATCTGAGGTGGTCAAAGGGAGATTAGTAATTGTTAAAGCAGAAATTGAGGGTTCTGTATTTTATTTTGTTAACATATATGCCCCAAATCAAGGATCTGAAAGAATAGTTGTTTTTAATAAGTTAAAAAATGAACTTAGAAATTGTCATCAGGAACAACTTATCATTGGTGGGGATTTCAACTGTACATTTCACCATGGACAGAACAACTGAGGAGCCCCAGCCACAGTCTTCTCAAAGTCTAAGTTATATGATCACATACCTTGATCTCATAGATACTAGGAGAACTAAACATCCACGAACTAGACAGTATACATGGGTGCGGGTAAATAATAGTTGGGTGAGTGCAGCCAGATTGAATATACATCTCACAAAATCTCAGTTCAAGGCTAGCTTCTAGTGCCATTAGTCCAGTTGGTTTTACTGACCATCACCTTATTACCATAGGTACTACTGGCACTTCAACAATAAACTTCCTCAAGACAGTAGATTTTGTCAAAGTTTTAAGATTCTTTGGGGCCAGTGGAGGAAAAAACAAAATGATTTCAATTCCTTGATGCAGTGGTGGGAGGTTGGAAAGGCACAAATTCGTGTTTTTTGCCAACAATATACCTCAAATTCAACTGCTAAGGTCAGAGCTGCAGTTGAAGAACTTGAGGAGAATATCAACATTTGCAGGACAGTTCCTGGCCTCGTCAGATGAGCTACAAGGAGACAAAGACATTAGTCATGTTAATTGTGACACAATCAGAGCAATTAAAGAGTTCAGAGGTCAAGATGGCTGTGCAGTCTTGACTGTAAATCATCATTCTTCACAAACTTTATTTAAGATCATTTATATGACTGAATCCCGGGAAATAGTCATGTGAAGTCTTCTTTGCATTGTAAAAGTTCACTTTTCTTTTTAACTAAGCATGTTGTAGATAAGCTCACTGTAAAATATATCTATTAGAGATTTAGTGCATTAGATCTGTGCAGAGATTAATGTCTAATATAACTTCATAAGAAGCAGCACATTGGATATTGTGATGAATTAATAAAAGCCGTCATGTCTATCTGACTCATGGGCACATTGCCAGTAATGGATTTAGATTTTAATATGACTTTAAACCCACTTGCCAGTTCATACTAGTAAACACAAATGTGTTATTATGCAACAGTCCTGCATTATTTCCCCCAATATGAACTGGCAAGTGAGCGTGCCACAGTGTGCAGTTTTGCATGAGCTGCTATCTACTATGCGTAAAGGCGCACCTGTCAGTCACGCACAATATAATGGTTTACGCACATGAGACAGAGCGTTACGCAGACGCTAAAACTTTATATGCGAGGTCTCTGTGCTTCAAACTATCCACCCGATGCGCTTTAATAAACTTCCTTATTTTTTCCTCCATCAGGAACTGAAACACCAGATAATGATCACAGGTGGAATACGGGTTTGATAAACTTTATTATTTCATAAATATTATTACTGTGGTGATTCCACCATGTTCAAACAATAACAGACCCCAGGTTGACCACCGTGAGGTCGTCTCCATGGCGACTATACACTACAGTCTGTACTTGAATCATACAGAATTTTAGCATCATTCAAAAAGTGATCCAGACGCCATCTTGGCCCTGTACTTGTAATGTTAACTCAACACGACATTGGTGAAAAAAAAACAACTATATTGCATCAGTATTCAGATATTTTCTTCCTCAAATCTACACAACAAAATAAAAATAAAACATTGTAAAATGTATTATGTCATATCTGTATGTTTTACCATAGCGTTCATCCAGAACATGGACGATGTCAAAGCTGAGGATCAATTTCTCGCAGCGTAAATCAGGTTCTTGTCAGGACCACGTACTGTTTGTTATTTTTTTCAGTTCAGTCCCTTTTGTCACTTCCTGTTTTATTTTGGAGTGTGAGTCTCATGAAGTCTGTCTTCCTGTCTAGTTCTGTCTCTGATTGCTTTCCCCGCCCTCATGTGTTTCACCTGTGTCTCGTTGTCTCCCTCTCCCTCATGTATTTAAGCTGTGTTCCCCTCTCCTTCTATGTCAGATCGTCTTTTTGGTTTTCCTGAAGTTGTGACCTTAGCCTGTCGTTTTACCTGAGTTTTTGCCTTCCGGATAATTGTACCTTTGCCAGTATCCTGACTTCCTGGTTTTGACCCTGTTACTGAAATAAACGACCTCCGAGTTTGCCTGATACCTGACTCCTCCTTTTGTCCACCTGGTCTGTACCTGATAGTTCTGCCATTTCTAACACTTTGGTGGATGTCTAGTGAAGATTTCCAAACCTCAGATGTAGTTTCTTTTGAATTTCAGACTTTTCTGATTTTGTTCAGCAAAAAAGTTGAAAACTTTACTCGATGGTCGAATGAAGAATCGGTCTAGAACTGAGGCTCGTCACGTGACCACTGTCACCATGACTGCAGTGATTGTTTTAATTTCAATTTAAAAACATGTTTTTATTTAAACCACAC